>NC_073692.1:339691803-340384909 GCF_029784155.1 Uranotaenia lowii
TTACTTCGTATGCTTTAAACATAAATTTGACACTGCTGATGTGTTGCGACAAAAAAAATGTAAGTCGTTTTTCTTTACTAGATGAATGTCTGGAATTTCCTCAGATTTGGCCGGATATTGCTCGGTTTATGGAATGGAGAATTTCAGATTATTTGCCCGGTTTTCACCATGTTTTTCAAATAATTTGCCAGGAAGTGCCCGGCCCGGCTACGTACAAAAATAGTTCATACATAAACCTACATTGGACCTCTTCAACTGATGCACTGTTCCGCACTGCATAACGGCTTTTTTGAAGAAAACATTCCAGCATTGAAATCTTTCTGGCTTGATACACTGAGCGGCACAGCAGCGTCGCTAGAGCACAATTTTCTTGCCAGCTCCTTCTCTTTTCTTTAGAGCGAGCGACGTCCACCCGACCGTCAGAGCAACCGCAATCGGGCGCACTCGGCAAAAAGATAAGTGAACGTTGATCGGCTGAACAGTGCACTCGGAAACCGAAATGATAAAAGTGTAATTCGTTCTCTGCTCTGTTCTGTTTGCGAGGTGTTGGACAAGCATGCTTCTGACTCAATAATAGTGTAGAAATTGCTTTTTAACTGCTAACTCCAGCACCTTTTCTTGTATTTCCAACATGTTTATCGGACGATGTAATTTAGCTTCTCGCGCATTTTTCTCTTTTTGAATTCCTCTTCCTCCAATTTATCACCTCTCTTTCAACCTCATGTAGAGTTATCAGCATTCTCATACCTATTCCAATTTATAAAAATGTTTTCCTTTTTATAAATTGCTGCTTCTGGTGGTCATTGAACAAAGCTATTGTATGATTCGCTTCTTCTCCTTCTGCTAATGCCTAAAGAGCCTGTAATAGAGTATTTCCTGAGACAGATGGTGGTAGGGTAGCTTTTTGTTTTTGTTTTGAAAAATGTAAACACCTACTGGTCGCCATTTTGAACTTGGGAGATTAGCACTGTTCAATTATTTCTTCAAAACAATTTTTTTTTCAAATTTACACTACATAACATCAACATTACCTTCAAAGTATTTCATGTCTACAATTATTTAATTTTTGGTAGTTTAAAAAATTAAAAATTTTGCAAAACCATTACTATTGCACCGCCAATTTGGTTTCGTTACTATCCGGCCATTGAACATGCGTAGTGTTGTTGTTATTTTTACCCTACCACCAGGTGCCGAAAAATGTAAACACGAGAAATCAGCTGTTCGTTTGACAAGTGGGGAAATGCCTTATAAAAACAAAAGAGACGCAATCTGATCCTTTTAAGAATAAATCATCTAGCAACCCCGCTTTCATTTGAGCGCAGCACTGCTTTGCTTCAAACTTCACATGACTTCAATTTTTGTTGCGTTTACTTTTTTCGGAAGTGGTTTTTGATCTAGTCTGCTGTTTTACCAAGCTGTTTTTTGGTATTGTCATCAATTAAAAAAAGTGCAATCATGGAGTGTTTGGCAAAAAAATTGTTCTAACAAAACCTGCTCTGGATTTAAAAATATATTTTTCTTCCGGTTCCCAACTGAGCCAAAAAAACGGGAGAAATTGCTCGCATTCTGCCATCTTTCGGGGTATTCTGTACTGGAATCCGCAACTTTCATTGGTAAACTTTCCATTTCGACTCCGCTGATCCGGGAACATCTTGTGCAGTCAATTAAAAAAAAAATATCCTACATATTTATCATTAAATAAAATCATAACTTACCAATTAAGTACCAAGAAAAAAGTCCTTGAGAATCTAGCTTGTAATTGAAATAGAGCATCCAAAAACTGTGTTTTGATTACCCTTTGTTTACAGATATATCATATATGAATGATAATACTTTCGCTACCGCCGCTTTCGCAATTCCAAATTTTCCAGTTTGACAATTCTTTTGCTCGATTGGAATGACACTGACAGGAAATCGAAAATTCCAATCGTGACATTTCGTCTCTTTTGTTTATAGAGGCTCGTTACTAATGCCGTTAACCTTCTGCTGCTTCTGCTCGTCCATTGTTAAATATCACTAAGTTGATTTACAATTTGAGGCCTTTCGGTTTTACAGTGTTTAACTCCTATATTCTAAAATGATTGATGTAGTAGGAATAGTTTTTGCTGTTTTGGTAGCAATTGGTGGCATAATTGGTTACTTGAAAGCGGGTGAGTTAAACCACGGTTTTGTTAAGCTCAAGTTACTAATCAAATAAATCTACTGTGCTTTGATAAATATTTGTAGGTTCCATACCATCGCTGGTGGCCGGCATAGTGTTTGGCGTTCTCTTGGCGATAGGGGCGTATTTTAACTCTCGTACCGAACCAATACCGTTGATTCAAATCATTCTACTGGTTGTTCTGGGCACTATGATGGGCTTCCGGTGGGTCCGCTCCGGAAATTTCATGCCTCCTGGATTGATTACAGTTTTGAGTGTAGCTGTACTGATTTGGACCTGCGTTATGTATCGTGAAAGCCTGCCGTTTGTGACTAAACCGAAAGAACTTGTTGATGCAGCATCTGAAAAGATTGAAACCTCCACGACAGTACAGTGAAATCAATGAGTACTCATTTTTGATCTGATCTGTTTAATTCTGTGTTTCTAAGGGTGTGGACATAGACTGAAATATGATATGCAACAATAATTCTCAATCCAAAATGAAGATAATTTAGACTACGACTAATTTCGAGAAATATATTGCTATTTATAATCATGTAAATGCATATTGAGCTAAACTTGGCAGAAAATATACAATTATTTGTTTGTATGATATTAAGGAGATTTCTTCATATATTACGAACTATTCGAAAGACATGTGGATACCAACAATAAAATAAAAACACCTAGTTAACAAACAATCCGAAAAGCTCTTGAGTACTTCTTTTCGGATAATCAAGGTTTTAATAAAATACTCATCTGGCTTCACTTTGTAATTTTCTACGTTTCACTAGGAAAACGTGATGCACTGTGTGGAATTTTATCAAAACCATTAATCTTACTTCTTGAACTCTATGTTGTACGCAAATTCGACCACTGTGCGTCAGAAAAACATTGATGACGGATCGATGATGATTGATAAGATAGGTGTAGAATTGTGTACGGAATAGGTATAGAATTGTGTACAGAAATTTGTGTTAGTAAAAGTATGATGAATGTTTACACCATTTTGTTCTGTTATGAATTCGGTTTAGCTAGAAAGAGTTTGTGATCAAATTGATTTGGAGTAATTTGAGTGATTACGGGCACTGCCGCTTATCGGAAAGTTTTAGCGAAACTCTAGACTGGATCTGTAAGTAGAAAAAGTAGAGAAAAGGATCAAGTGCTAATAGGAAGCTTTTATTTAGATCGAGTGCGAGTGCCGTTGAATCGACAGGAATTACTGAGCAAATTGATTGAGTCCATGCGTACCGTAAGTAACCGAATTTCGGAAGGAGAGCAAAATTTAAATGTTTATATGTTTAGGTTTAATGTGCTGAAAGCCGTGTATTGTGGAAAGAAGTTGGCCAGTCTGATCTCACGTGACGTAAGTTTTTAGATTTAGTTTAAAGCATAGCCTAATAAGAAAATTATTTAATAGGACCTGATAAAAGGCAGTCGTAGTAGCCATCGAGGAAGTAATCTTGTGTGAAGTAGGAAACTTTGAATGTAAGCGACCATGTGATATGTTTTTTTTTGTATCTAATTGTAATTCAATTATAGCTTTGAGTCCTTTGAATCCATCACTACAAAGACTTGTTTCCCTACCCTTGAGAAGTCCGAATAACATTCTCAAAGATTCAAAATCCAAGATGGCGGAAGGTTACAAGTATAAGTGCTGCGAGGAGGGCGAGAATTACGATGCAAGCGTTCGGTGCAATCGGTGTGGAGATTGGTATCATTTTTCCTGCGTAAATGTTCAAGACAGCGTATCAGAAAGTGTTTGGTTCTGCGTAAAATGTATAACGGACGAGCCATCGCTTTTGGAATCGTTCGCTTCGGCAGGGAATACAAAAACTCGTCGTGGTCCCCCGCGTGCATGCAAAGAAAAACATAAAAAAAACCCTAAATCGAAATTACCCTCCAAGAATATCGTTAAAACAGCTAAGAAAGGTCAGGTCGAGCAACAGGATGATAGGCAGGCAGTTAGATCGGATGCTAGAACAGAAAGCACGTATACCGGCGCCATTAGAAAGTCTCTTTTACGTTTCCCAGATACCAATTCTTCTGTTATTGGAACGCGGAGTGAAGATAAAAAAAGTGAGTGCAGTGCAAGTAGTGCTGGTAGCAGGTCGTCAAAGGCTTCAACGCGTGAGAAGGCAAAGCGTGAGCTACAACGGTTGCAAGAAGAGAACACGCAAAGGCGCCAAGAAGAAGAAATTGAGCGAAAATTATTGGAGATGGAGCTGAAAGGAATCAGGCGTGAGAAGGAGCTCATGGAACGCAGACATGTTTTAGAAAGGCTTGCGGAAGAAGAAACTGAACCCGAAGGCGATTCCAGCGAGGATGAAGAGTATAATCTCCGGAAAAGAGTTGAAGATTGGCAAAAGGATTCCGAGGTGGGTCGAAGCGAAACGACGTACGAACAGCGAAAACAATCGACACCTAAGGAGGAGGACCGTCAAGAAAAGGAAATTTCTGGATGTGAAATAGCTTGTGGTGGAATTGGTTTGCCAGAAATAAGTAGCGTCGCATCGAAGTCTTTTAAAGGTACGGCTTTAAGCACTACAAAACTCTCCGATGGCGCATCTCAGCTGCAGATAATCGCGTCTAGGCAAGTTTACCCAAAGAGCTTGCCGAAATTCTCAGGTCGACCCGAAGAATGGCCAATATTCATAAGCTCATATGAACAATCGAATACAGCCTGCGGATTTAGTGATTCAGAGAATCTGGTTCGTCTACGCGAGGCTTTGACTGGAAAGGCATTGGACGTGGTGCGGAATCGTTTACTTCTTCCAGAAAACGTTCCTTTCATAATTCAAAAGTTACGCAGACGTTTTGGAAACCCCGAAGTTCTTTCAACGATATTGGCCGATCGTATACAGACCCTTCCGGGCCCCAACTCAGAAGATCTGGAGTCTGTTATTGAGTTTGGGAGTGCCGTTGAGGAGGTTACTCAGCACATGAAAGCAGCGAAATTGACAGATCATCTTCGAAATCCTATCTTGATGCAGCGGTTGGTTCAGAAGCTACCCTCGGTCTACGCAATGGAATGGGTGGAGTTCAAGCGAAAACGGATAGCGGTGGATCTGGAGGTGTTCGGAGAATTTATGGAAGAGTTGGTGGACAAAGCGCTGGAGGTAACATATGCGCCGTGCAACATCGAAGACCCGGTGAGAGGGAGACGGCGTGAAAAACCGGTGGTTAAAGGATTTGTCAACATTACGGATACTGATGGTCACAAGTGCTGTACATGCAGTCAACAGGAGTTTGAAAATGTTCCTCCGTCTAGAACAGCTGTCTCTTCCGAAAACTATCACTCTAAGGGCTGCTCGATTTGCGGGTTGGCAGGACATTTTGGACGCAATTGCAATGAATTCAGAGCATCGAATTTGCAGGAACGTTGGAACATGGTACAGCGGTTAGAGTTGTGCCCATTGTGCCTGTACAACCATAACGGAAAACATTGCATGTCGAAACGCCGATGTGGTACGAACCGTTGTGATCAGAGACATCATCCACTCTTACACTGGGAGTCAAATTCAAACGCACCGCATTTGATTGCGAGCTGCAACAGTCATCGACAGTCAGTCATATTTCGAATGATTCCTGTAGTGGTTTACAGCGACCTAAAAAAACTGAAGGCGTTAGCGCTGATAGACGAAGGATCATCAGTGACACTGATTGAGGACGAACTAGCTAAGGAGTTGGGATCAAAGGGAAACATAGAACCTCTGGAAATGAGTTGGACCAACGGAATGAGTACGGTGGAGAATCGATCAGCTAAAATACACCTTCAAATATCGGCTGTAGATGACATGAACCGCTTCGATCTGATTGATGCTAGAACCGTCCGTAAACTGGACTTACCCATGCAATGTTTGGACAGCGGTGAGCTGCGTGAGAAATTCTTACACCTGCGGGACATTGAAATCCCAAGCTACGGGTCAACAAAACCGAAGTTGTTGATTGGAATCAACAATGCTCATCTTATCGCCCCGCTTCAATCCCGAATAGGAGAGTTAGGAGAACCCGTCGCTATACAATGTCGGCTAGGATGGAGTTTGTACGGACCACGAACAGGTGTAGTAGCCAATGTACATTTCTTGGGACATCACCGCTCCTGCGACGAGTGCGATAGAAACGACCGAGAAATGAATGAGTCCTTGAAAGAATATTTTAGCATCGAAGCAGTTGGGATATCTCCAGTTCTGCTGGAATCGAACGTAGACCGGCGAGCTCGCGAAATATTGGAGCGAACGACAAGACGTACAGGAGATCGTTTCGAATCTGGGTTGCTGTGGAAAACAGACAACGTGAGGTTCCCGGAGAGTTATCAAATGGCTTTGAAACGAACAAATAGCTTGGATCGTAGAATGGATAAGCAGCCGGGCGTTCGTGAGGCCATTTTAAAACAGTTGCACGAGTACATCGAGAAGGGTTACGCTCATTTGATTACAGAGCTAGAATTACAAAACACTCCGCCGGAGAGGACGTGGTACCTGCCCCTAAACTTTGTAATTAATCCGAAGAAGCAAGGAAAGATGCGTCTAGTATGGGACGCCGCTGCTAAGAACAAAGGAGTTTCGCTCAACGATTTTCTTCTGAAAGGGCCGGATATGGTTTCGTGTTTATCAACAGTTATCAACGGTTTTCGGGAGAGACGGATTGCTTTTGGAGCGGACATTCGAGAAATGTTCCACCAGATACGTGTGAGATCGGAGGACCGCCAGGCTCAACGCTTCTTGTTTCGTACAGATGTCGAACGAGAGCCGCAGATATTTGTAATGGACGTGGTGGTGTTCGGAGCTAGCTGTTCTCCTTGTACATCGCAGTACGTCAAAAACTTAAATGCTCGAGAGCATGCAGTGCAGTACCCTGAGGCGGCAAAGGCTATCATCGAGAAGCATTTCGTCGACGATTATTTTGATAGTGTTGACACGGAATGTGAAGCTGTTCAGAGGGCTAAGGATGTAAAAGCGGTACATGCAGCTGGCGGCTTCGAATTGCGGAACTGGATGAGTAATTCTCCTGAAGTGCTCAAAGAACTTGGCTCTACTTCCATGGAATCTGCTAGGTTTGTTGAAGTTAACAAAACTGATAATGTTGAACGTGTTCTGGGTATCAGTTGGAATGCCGTCAAGGATACATTTGTTTTTTCGACAGACATGCGCGCGGACCTGCACCCCTTTATTAAGGAAGGTGCATGGCCCACTAAACGAATTGCGTTGAGGTGCATCATGAGCATGTTTGACCCGAAACAATTTCTGGCGCCAATCCTGATCCATGGACGGATAATTATGCAGGATGTATGGCGAAGTGGAATCGAATGGGACGATAAATTGAGAGAGGAGCAGTATCACCAATGGTTACGTTGGACAAATCTATTTCCGTTGATCGACACCGTTGAAATTCCTCGTTGTTACCTTGGCAGATTCGACTCAACATCGTACGAGAGTGTACAGTTGCACGTTTTCTCCGATGCCGGTGAAGACGCGTATGGCACTGTTGCATACTTCCGGTTTGTGAAAGATGAACTGATTCATTGTGCCTTTATCGAAGCCAAAGCCAAAGTTGCTCCATTACAGCACATGTCGATACCCAGGAAAGAATTGCAAGCCGCGACATTGGGGGCCCGCCTTGCAAAAGGCATACGAGAGAGTCATTCCTTTCCAATTACCAAAACGGTTATGTGGACAGATTCGAAGGCGGTTTATTCGTGGATTAGATCAGAGCGGAAGAAATTTAAAGAATTCGTAGCTCATCGTGTTGGTCAGATCTTAAGCTTAACCAATCCTGAAGACTGGCGATGGGTACCATCAAAAGAAAATGCAGCAGATGATTTAACTAAATGGGGGAAAGGAACGGAAATCAATTCAGATAGTCGGTGGTTCAAGGGTCCTGAATTTTTGCACCAGTCGGAAGAAAATTGGCCAGAACAAAACCAGAATATTATAGTCATCGAGGATGAAGTTCGAGCTCATGTTCTGTTCAGCGCTACAACTTGTACGGATGTTTTTGGAAGCCGGATTGAGCATATATCGAGGTGGACTATTTTAGTGCGCATGGTGGCAACAGTGTACCGTTACGTCGAAAATTGCAAGCTTCGAGTGGCAAATAAACCGATAGACGCCCTTCCTACAAATGCGGCCGGCAGAAAATCGCAGATTCCAGGAGTGGTTGTACCCCTTCGACAAGAAGAATATTTCATGGCGGAAAATTGTTTGTGGCGGATGGCGCAGCAGGAGGAATACGCGGATGAAATAGCTCTACTGTCACGAAACCGAAAAGTACCGAAGGATCAGCAGAGACAACTGGAACGTTCTAGCAATCTGTATGACAAATCGCCCTTTCTTGATGAGTTCGGAGTTCTACGGGTAGAAGGAAGAACAGTATTCGCAGATTTCGCTAGCTATGATGCAAGATTCCCAATAATTCTTCCCAAAAGGCACCCGATAACTAGGAAATTGGTCGAAAATTGTCATCAAAGAACGAATCACAGCAGCAGAGAAACAGTTGTTAACGAACTAAGGCAGCGTTTTTGTATTGGGTCCCTGAGAGCAATTGTAGAGTCGGTTATAAAGGAATGTCAGTGGTGCAAAGTGCACAAAGCGCGACCGTTCATTCCCAAAATGGCACCTTTACCGAGACAACGAATGGCCCTGGGAGTAGAGCCATTTTCATATGTTGGATTAGACTATTTTGGTCCACTAGAAGTTTCTGTTGGAAGACGACGAGAAAAGCGTTGGGTGGCCTTGTTTACATGCATGACGACTCGTGCCGTGCATCTGGAGGTGGCTCATACTTTGAATACGGAATCGTGTAAAATGGCTATCCGAAGGTTTGTGAAGAGGAGGAGAAGTCCGCTTGAAATATTTTCCGATAACGGAACGAATTTCGTTGGAGCCAGTAGAGAACTAGCCGCTGCGATCCGAAAGATCAATGGAGACTGTGCCGACACTTTCACATGCTCAAAAACTAAGTGGACCTTCAATCCACCAGCAGCACCACATATGGGTGGAGTATGGGAGCGGATGGTTCGATCGGTAAAGGTAGCCTTGAACACAATCGTAGACGGAGGAAAACTCACGGATGAGATTCTATCTACTGCTTTAGTGGAAGCAGAGGATTTGATCAACTCAAGACCACTGACATATGTTTCGACAAATGTCAAGGATGACCTGGAAGCTCTCACGCCGAACCATTTTTTGAAAGGTTGTGCCGCCGAATGTCTTCCACCTCGGAGTCAAACAGAACAAGTGGACGCTTTACGAAGCAGATACCATCGCGCACAGCAACTGGCTGACAAGTTATGGCAAAGGTGGCAGCATGAATATTTTCCCAGTTTAAATAAACGCACAAAATGGTTTGAAGACGTCAGAGAAATAGCTGTAGGAGATCTAGTGTTCGTACAGGAAGAAAATAAACACGAAAGAGGAATCGTCACAGAGGTCAAAGTCGGTATGGATGGGAGAGTTCGCTCAGCAGTTGTGCAGGTGAACAATAAAAAGAAGCTGCGACCAGTGTCAAAATTGGCTGTACTCGAAGTTGAAAGTGGTAAACCCAGCAGAAATTAACCGATGGAATAACTACTGGGCTTACGGGTGGGGGTATGTTGTACGCAAATTCGACCACTGTGCGTCAGAAAAACATTGATGACGGATCGATGATGATTGATAAGATAGGTGTAGAATTGTGTACGGAATAGGTATAGAATTGTGTACAGAAATTTGTGTTAGTAAAAGTATGATGAATGTTTACACCATTTTGTTCTGTTATGAATTCGGTTTAGCTAGAAAGAGTTTGTGATCAAATTGATTTGGAGTAATTTGAGTGATTACGGGCACTGCCGCTTATCGGAAAGTTTTAGCGAAACTCTAGACTGGATCTGTAAGTAGAAAAAGTAGAGAAAAGGATCAAGTGCTAATAGGAAGCTTTTATTTAGATCGAGTGCGAGTGCCGTTGAATCGACAGGAATTACTGAGCAAATTGATTGAGTCCATGCGTACCGTAAGTAACCGAATTTCGGAAGGAGAGCAAAATTTAAATGTTTATATGTTTAGGTTTAATGTGCTGAAAGCCGTGTATTGTGGAAAGAAGTTGGCCAGTCTGATCTCACGTGACGTAAGTTTTTAGATTTAGTTTAAAGCATAGCCTAATAAGAAAATTATTTAATAGGACCTGATAAAAGGCAGTCGTAGTAGCCATCGAGGAAGTAATCTTGTGTGAAGTAGGAAACTTTGAATGTAAGCGACCATGTGATATGTTTTTTTTTGTATCTAATTGTAATTCAATTATAGCTTTGAGTCCTTTGAATCCATCACTACAAAGACTTGTTTCCCTACCCTTGAGAAGTCCGAATAACACTCTATGTGTATATAATATACTTCAAGTGTTAAGTGTTTCCATTTCTTCGAAACTGTTCCTAATCGCCCAACTCAATAGTCCTTATTGCTATCAATGTTACTGGTATGAGAGTCGAAATATATTAGCTTAACCCCCTTGTTCAGCTTAGTATTCTACTTCTATAAGAGAACCATCTGAACAAGAAAAATGAAATCGGATGGAAGACAGAGCTTACAATGTTACATTACCGTTTATTCAATGAAAAAAAAGTTATAATTTGTATGAATTCAAAAGAGAAGTTAATCTATGCTCTAATAACCCTTGATCATGGTAGCTAGGTTCCAGTTCTGGTTGACGAAGCATTGACCGTCGAGTTGAACTCCCTCGGTGGTGCAAATGGCTTGCGAATATTTGGGATCACTGCGACAATCGCGATACCACAAAACTTCCATAACACGTTTTATGAGGTCAGCAGCTTTTGCTTTATCCAGACCGGCGTAAGCTGTAGGATTTTCCGAATACTCTCTCAACAGAGGAAGGGCCAAATGCGTTCCATAACCCGTCGAGATTACGTTACTGGTGTAGGCACGTCCTCGTGGGTTGATGTGACCCAGGAAGGGTTCGCCGTCTTGGATGCCACCGACGATTATTTCGAGATACAACGGCCGGAAATCACATCTGCGGTTGTACATCACACGGTTTAGCCAATTGTACAGAGACTTCGGCTTCAGCTCATTCTTATCTGCCAGGCACAGGTCATCAACCCTGTAAAATGAGGTAAATTGTAATTTCACAAACTAAATTTGAATTTATGTAAAAGCATACACTTTCTGGTCGATGTGACGCTTGATGAACTGGAAATCGGCAAAATCCCCTTCAATACCGATGATGGTTTTGTCATTGATTTTGTAGACACGATCCACATCATGGAATCTCGCCAAGCTTCCGTAGGAGACCAGCTTGTCAGCGGAAATAATAACTCCGTTGGCAAATTTCAAGCCAACTACAGATGTTCCCGTAGTAACCGGAATGCTATAAGGTTAAGCAATTAGAACGATAATTTTTTTTTTTATCAAAAATGTTTATTGAAGGTTAGGTATGTTTTTCTTTTTTAAAATATCGCTTTTGATTTTCTAGGTTTTACATAAAAAATACTCACTATGATCTTTGAGTTCCGAATTCTCCGGGAGTTTCGAAACGCGCAGCTGCCGCGTTGTGACTGCCATGACTATTTCCTGGGAAATTGTAAAACGCTCCAGGACTGGGACCGTTGCTCCAGAAAGGGCCAGCATTTACACTTTGCATTGAATACATTTTAAGAAAACTCCGATAAATCTGCACCGCGTAATTTAAATACAATGCTATTTACGAGAAACTGAAAAATAGTGACTGTATTTTAAAACCGACCAGGATGATTTTACGAAATTTTGTGATGATGCCAGCTGTCAAAATATCGCCGCAAATTTAGTACTTTTTTAGTACAAATAATGGCCGCTATAATTGGGCTCGGACTATTTTACCGCTTGCTATTCTAGTACTACATTTTATACCAAATGCCCACGCTCATTCGGAAAAGCACATGTAGCTAATGAAATTTATGTAGGACAAAGGAATTTTTGTCTGAGTCAGTTCTAACCATTCGTTTGAAACTGTTAAAAAACTGCACTGTCTTATCGTTGATTAACGACTGCATTTGATTGAAATGCTCAACTGTCGAAACAGTTTTCTTTAAATTATTTCAGAAGTCTTATAGTTATCAAAAGATTGATGTCGTGCTACATTTTGCAGTCGCAACCGATGAATAAAAAGGCCCCATTGAAATTATGCATTCCACACTGATTTGTGATATTTCAACAAACAAAAGCTTTATTTTTTCGAAGGTCCATCTAGTTGTTATAGTTTATTTTGATCTGAATAATATTTCTGACTTTTCTATTCATCTGTTCTTCCTTTGCTTAATGTATTTTTTTTGCTTATTCCAACACTGCGATATCTAGCAAATTTATTTTCATTACATTACACTCTCAGTACCGTTACATATAAAAAAGAAAATTCTGCTCTCTGCCGTTTGCAAAACGGTTTTTGTTAAAGACTTGTTTTTTTTTTTGTAATTTACCGCCTTCAAATCTTATGCGTTGGATAGCTTTATTTAAACTTCATCACAAGAGCCCTCTACTCAGGATTGCTGATTCGGATTGGCCCGTTTGCTGCTATCCCAAAATTTGAGTCCAAATATTGTTTGTCTTTGCATATTTACTGGTGCTTGCGAATTTTAATTATGTTGCTTTCGATTTTCTTAATTTGTTTAGGTGCATTTGGAAAACAGAATAGTTGCAAATAGTCGTAATTTATAAAAAAAAAACAGAATGAACGAAATTGAATTTCAAAAAGTCAATTGGGAAAAAAATCAGAATGCAATAAGTTTTTTTTTATGTAAATGTACACGTAAGAATAGTTACACGTAGTATGTAGAAAACATTGAGTATAAAAAAGGGACTTTTTGCGCCGAAATAGAACAATCCACTTGCGTGGATTGATTCAGTTTGTACTTTAGAGGACAGAGAATTATTTTTCGTGGTCAAAATTGTGAAAAGTTCGTTTTCCTAACTTGCGGTATTCAAAACGACACCTAGCATTCATTGTAAACTCGGTTAAACTGATTTGCATATTTTTCACGCTTACTTGCTAACTGCTATACTTTACTTGCAACAGCCATTTACTTGAAGTGCTGAACTCTGAAGGAAAGTTGGGAGTAAGATGTGCCATACCTAAAATTCTTACAATCCTGTTCTGTGGTGCAGTTTCGACAAGGGCCTAGCGAATCGCCATTATTTGAAAATTAAAATGTATCTTCTGATCCGTCTGCTGACAGAGCTCGTACATCATACGTGTTCGAATGCACATATATTCTTGTGACCCCACATGAAGAGCCATATTTTGTGATTTCTGTTGTTTAATAAATGTGGTATAGGTTGGTTGTTCGTTCGAATGAAACGTTCATTACATTGAAAAGATGCGTTCTGTTGGCGTTTTACGTGGATATCAGCTAAAAAAATTAGGAACAAAAGTAAGCAATTGTAACCCGCCTATTAAGAAAGAGATGGAACTTACGGATTTCACTGTTGCCTTAATGAAATCTTTTTTATGTGTGAGATCGTGATCTGGATACTTGGCGTACACTTTCTTACACACGGTTTTCATTGTAATTTCCTCCAGATTAGCTTCTTCGAGAATTTCTTTGAGGAAATCTTTGATGTCGGCATCCTGTAAGGGAGAAACGAAATGACATTTTATTAATAATTTCGAATACTTAAATTCGAATACAAAACAATCACAGTTTGACTATAACGGAAAAGATTATCTCGAATTTTTCAAAGTTTGAATTCGACTGCTCATCACTGAACTTAGAAATTTATAATAAGAAATTGATACTCACACTGGGTGGTGCGCCCTCCTCTTTCTTCTTGCCCTCTTTTTTGTCACCCTTTTCTTCCTTGCCGGTTTTTTTCAAAGGCTTCTCATCCTCAGATTCAGCTCCAACGCCTGCATCGTCATCATCGTCCTCTTCGTCCGTTGTTTCATCACGTTTAGATTTCTTGGCTGGTGCCGGACGCTTTGGTCTGCCCTTGGCTACAGCAAATATTTTAAAAATTATTTATATTTAGACAACTTCAATTCAATCGGTTGTTATTCAACGTACCACTAGGCGGCGAAGCTTTTTTGGGACTACCACCCTTGGTTGGGGTTTTCTTCTGTGGCCGATCGCTATCTTCGCTTCCGTCGGAATCCTGCTCTTCATCTTCGTCATCGTCTTCTTCGCTCTCGGTAGACGCCTTTCGCTTGCGACCTCGGCCCTTGGGCGCCACCACTCGACCCGCTGGTCGTCCACGGCCTCGCCCTCGTCCTGAGGTTGGCTTCTTTGCCTTCTTTTTCCTCGGCTCATCCTAGAAAAAAAGTAATGTACCATTAATATAAGTTTTTTTGTGAAAACAATTCAAACTTACATCACTGAAGTCGTCATCGCTAATGCTTTCCGACTCTTCCTCGTCGCTGGACTGCTTGCGACGGCTTCTCGCTGAAACACGGCTGCCCCGTGCAGGTGGTCGTCCCGATCGTCGCTTACCGGCGTCCGAATCGGAACCGGCCGAAGGATTGTACTGTTGAATCAATGATAACCATAACGAGATAAATCATAAAGGGACCGGTAAATGTAACTTACATCAGATCCACTGTCGGAGTCATTTCGCCGCCGTCGTCCTGGTTTGGCCACCTTCTGTTCTTCCTCCGAGCTGGTGTAATCTACATATAAGGAATTGTCTAAAATAGTTATTAAATAGAACAAAGTTTAGCCATTCCGAAAGCGGATAGAATAAGGGAAGAAACTTTCTACTGCGGGCTAAATAATAGAACACGAAGGTTAAAAAAGAGACTAAACCGTCTAGTGTGAGGAAAGTATTTTGTTAAATGAAAATTTAAGCAGACAACACTAATATCATTCGGTACCATGCTATTCACGTACCTTGGTATCCCCGACCAGCGGTTGATCTTTGCGGTCTATTTCCGGAATTTCTGGAGCTAGGCGGGGCACCCCGTTTGGATGGCTTCTTGGTTTCCTCTTCGCTAATATCTTCCTCCTCCTCTTCTTCGTCTTCCGGTTCTTCTTCGGGAACATCTTCTTCACCGTCCGGTTTCAGCAGGAATTGGAAGATACGTTCCGCGAGCTCCTCCTTGCTGCCTTGACTATCCAGCAGTAGAATTTCAGCCGTTTGAGCAAGTTTCTTCTGGTCAACTTTTTCTGCTGCTTGCAATCGTTTTTTGTATTCGTCTGAATCTGCGTCAAAATCGAAACCGCTAAATTTCTTTAAATTCTTCTTCATAACCGGAACTTTACCCTCCTTCTCGAAGAGGAAGAAATGCAACGTTTGAAGAGATTCCATCTTGGTGTTGACGATGTTGGCATCAATCTTCGAAATAGCACCAAGAGGCTTTCCGCTGAACGGAGGCTTCTTTTCGCCATTCTTAGCTACAGCAGTTTTAGCAGGTTCTGGTTTAGGTTTACTCTTTACTGCCGGCTTCTCTTCTTCTTTTGTTTTCTTTTCCACCTTCGCTTTCTTTGATTTCACCTTATCATCATCTTCTTCATCGTCCTCTTCCTCCTCCTCGTCTTCCTCGCCCTCACCCTCTTCTTCATCTTCATCTTCTCCTTCTCCTTCACCTTCATCTTCCTCCTCATCTTCTGCTTCCTCCTCATCTACGGTCTTTTTCTTGGATGGGGTTGTCTTCTTGTCTTTAACTTTTTCCTCTGCAGGTAACAGAAAGAACAATGATAAGTAATGTTTGTGTTGCTAGGTGGTGTAATAAATTTTACAATTTTTTAAATTTGATTCGTTCTGGCTATTTGTCCTGTAATTATGGTTTGGGAAAAACTTCATGATCGAATTTTGAAAAACTGTACATACATTATACATTTTGCAGATTGGCCTAAAAGGGGGAGGGGGAGGGGGGGGGGGGGTTGGTATGGTTGTATTGGGTACCTACCCTCAAAGCGGTTTTATGACCATCAAATATCACCATAGAGGGAGGACCACATTAAATTGGAAAAATGAAGTCTTTATTTTGAAATATAAGACTGCTGGTACAAATTTTGTGAGCTGACTAATTTGAAGGTGCTGAATGTCAATATGCTATTAATTCTTCTGTAAAAATTCTAGTTCTTAAGATAGTTTTGTATTTTATGCAGATTGGATCATTTATCAGTTAACATTGGCTAATTTTGCTCAAAAATTATTTTTTCGGTTTCAAACGACGTACGTTTCACCAAAAGTAGAGGCAAGGCAATTGACAAAAGATTAGAAGTTAGAGCGTAATGTTTTTCCATGTTCAGTTAAAGAGACGAAATGTCACGATTGGAATTTTTTATTTTCTGTAAGTGTCATTCCAATCGAGCAGAACCAAGCAGTCTTAAACGCAGCCCTACAGCAGGGTTGCAAGGTCATTATTTTGTAAGGGATCAGATGGCGCCTCTCTCTTTACTATAGTATCTTTACGGGAAACATACAACATACACCTTTTATGAACCAGACTATTGTACCTAAGTATATCAAATGGCAGTTATAAATTCCAGGTAAGTAATTATTATCCTATTAATATTGATGGGTTCTGTGGAGCCGCAAAATAGAGCATTTCGTACATTTCCGACAAGCGTCCTGCTTCGTCAACGGCCCGGAGATGAAAGAGGCACTGTCGTGACCAGGATTCGAACCTGGGTTACTACGGCCACAACGTGAGTCCTCCACAGGTTCAACAAAGTCCACTAGAAGGCTGGCCCGGAAGACGACAACCTGGAGTAGCTCTGAAATCACAGCTACAGGAAAAACGACGTCACCGAACACGACGACAACAACCAACATCACGACGACACCGGGAATGATAGACGCCAGCTGCTAGAAGCGATTCAAAACCGGACTTAAATCAAGTAAGACAGCCGTTCAGGAAGCACGCGGCGATACAAATCGTAAGTGCAAAAGTGCAGTGAAATTGTGATGGAATATTGTGAAGAATTTTTTGTATTAATTTAAGTTTTTTGTTTATAATATAGTTTTCTGAGGATGGCTGAAGGTAGTAGGCCGAAACGTAAAAAGAATTGTTTTTATTTGATTTTAAATTCACCGAAAAGTATCAACTAGAAAAGCCAATCAGCTACAGGAAAGCAACTCCGAACCCTGCCAAAAAATAAATTTTGGAAGTGATACCTAAGCAGCTCCCTTACCTTTCCTAAAAGTTGTTTGAATGCTAACAATTGAGTCTTCACCGACTATTACGGATCCTCCTCTTACTAACATAATAAATGAAATGGATACACTCGGTAAAATGAAACTTTTTATCTGTATGTCAAACTGTCTTAGGAGGATCGTTTAAAGTTTTTGAATAGTTCATTTGAACAATGTTTATGATTATGACCTTAGTTCTCTGTGACCTTATCTAGCGTTCTTATCACGAATGATAAAACGAAATAAAGCGTTTCGGCAACAACTGAAAAAAAAACACTAACAAATGTGATAAACGCTCATCTCCGATAAACATTGCTTCCCCCATCACCCCTGACATCTACCTGCGCGGAAAAATAGATCAAACAAATCGGTTGTATTCAACACGCGTGAGTGTGGTAAGTTCGTCATCAAACAATTTAGTTTTTTGTGCATGTTCTGTGTTGTGTTGTGACCAACCTTTCTCAGCTTTAGCTGCCGCTGCTGCCTTCTCTTTACCACTGGCTTCACCGTTCCCTTCGTCTTTCTTGTCCCCGGTGGCAGCTTTGCCGTCCGCGTGGTCTTCCTCTTCGTCGTCCACCTCATCGTCCTCGTCGGACGCAACCTTGGGATCCTTTACCGCTTTCTCGGCATCTTCGGTTTTACCGGTGTCGGTAGTCTTCTCCTCCTCGCGATCTTCGGCCTGACAGGGGGTGAAGAAAAAAAAATACAATAACAAACTATTGAGATGTTTGTGGTTGACGTGAGAAAAAGTGAGTACTATCGAGGAACTAAACGATTAGTATAAAAATTTCGCTGTTTACATGTGATGGTGCATATTGCTCCGATGCGACTTTCTAGATTTTTTACTTCATAGGGTTGGTAAATTTTAATAATTTACAAATGGTTTTTATTAAGGCATTTTACTTATAAAGTATTTATGTGCCTGTGACTTTTATAATTTCAAGATGATAAGCTTAAGTGTTTAGAAGCTCTTAAAGTCTTCTCCACTTGACAATATTGTTTTTTTTTAAATCAGTTAAGCTGCAATAGAACATAAATTTAAAAAAAAAATATAATCTGATACAAAATTTGCATAATTGATATAAAGTTAAAGAATTCACATCCAGAGAGCATCTTATGTTTAAAATGTTTTACTATAATAGTTAAATCAATTCATAAAACTGCTGAGCCCAAAGAGGCCTTTAAAGAATTTCGTTGTTGAGTTACTTTTTCTAGCAAGCAACTAACATGTTATAAGATTATATTATGGTTTAGGTAAATAACTTCATCACGAACAATCAACTGAACATTATTATATTAAGAAAAGTGTCCACATAAGTACTATCGAAATGACAATCTAATTTTTACAAGCAAAACTTGAACAAGCGTTGCATTTCGTGATTAAGATAAAATGTTAAACTGTGAAATGCACAGTTAAAATTTTTAAGAAAACTTTCATTACATTTGTTTAACTAAAATCAAATAGAAGGCACAAAAACACACCCAGACACCCAAATTTTTTTTAACAATACGTGCCAAAATCAATAACCCATATTATACCGCTTATGCGCAACATAATCCCAGTGTGAACTGCTAATCACGCGTTTTGCTCTTTCATGCAAGCAGGTATGTAAATGAGGAGAAAAGCAGTCTTCCCAGGTTGCGAAAAGTTGGTCTTGAGTACCGGTAGGGTTTGATTTGAGCAATTTACCAATCAATTTGATACATTGTGAAAGAATACCGTGAACGCTCGGCGGAACAGAACCGATCAACAATTACACACAGTTACACTTGCACATGAGGAGAGCACGAGACATAACTTTTTTTTTGCTCAATCGCGGGAAGGTGCAGTAGCAGGAAAAGCAAGAGCACCAAAAAATAAACACAACGCCATTAGAAAAAAATCTGCCAAGTGGAGGGTCCGTTTTTGAAACACGCAAATTCTGCACCAAATCGACACCGTTTTCGCTAAAAATTGTCGGAAAATATGCACCATCACTTCCTGAAGCTCTAGGTTTCCAACAGGTTCGAGAAAACACTACAAAAACGCACCATTTTGGTAGAATTGGTCTCTTTATCGGCGTTTGCCGACATGTTAGCAAAATATCAAACTTGAAGAATTCAAATTGGACTTGCCCGATGCCACAAACATTGAAAAACACGCACACACTCAAAAATATCGGACGCGGGCAAAAGACGCCGGGCGGGCTTATGTTGAGATAGCTGAATTGGGGCAGGGACAGGAACAACCAGAATCCAAAAGGCTTTCAGACTAATATAAAAGTACGTCTTTATTAAGCGGAGTTCTGGTACTAAGTGATATGTTTTTCATTATAAACAAAGTTCGCTACTAAGCACTGTTGCTATGGAAAAACTAGAATTGTTGAAAGGATATCATGGATTGCTACTCCTTCAACACCCCCTCTCGTTCATGTAGGCCGACATCCGTTTCGGGTCCCAAACGGAATTCCAGCAGCTTGGTTGAGACATCAGCAAGTTGATCTTGTTTCTCGATAGCTTCTATTTTCACCAATCTTGAGGCCTCATGATCGCACGCAAAATGATATCCGATGGACCGATTTACAGCATACAACGACCGGACCAAACGCCTCACTCGACGGGGTTTTGACTGTCGGGAACCTCCATGTAAACCGTCTCTTTCAACATTCCTTGAAGTCACTCCATCAACGAAAACCACATGGATCGCTGCTAACCGACCTCCGGCAGGGTAGGTTTCTTCGATGTCTTGCCTAAGTTGCTGTAGATAGTTTTTCGCTGCTAATCGAGCCTCGTAGTGCAACGGTCGACCAGGGTCATCTTCATTAAGGCGAAACGTCCATTCCGGACTCAAGAGCTTCATACCATCGGGGCACATTGTGAGGTCCCAAGAATAATTCTTTTCAAATGAATTAGTTTCGCTCCTCACATCTTTCACTGGCATCGTACGATTCGGTACCAAGGTCGGAAAAACTTTCTGGAACATCAAAAGAAAGAGGACCAGCAGAAACTGCACCAAATTTAACGGAATAAACCAGGACTTACCTGGGAGCGAGCGCTCCCTACCGCTACGCCTCACCGATGCTTGCTTTAAGGGCTCGTGGTGTTCTAGATGCGGCGGGAGCGCGGATGGCTCTCCGTTGCTGCTAACATCAGTTGCACATTCATCCGTCTCAGGGAATTCTTCAGAACCAGTAAGCGAATCGGGCAATTCACTGTCAACCGCATTTAACGAACCTTGAGCTCCGGTGACTATTTTCGAACCATCAGTTTCGTCCCCCTCTGGTTCGATAGGTAGGGTGACCATTACGCACTCTCTTGTGACTTGGTTACCATCTGAATTTATCTTGATTTGCAGTTCATAAAGATTACCATTCAGATATGCGACCGCAACTGTCATTCCATCCTTCTTCAACGTCGCTTTGGTGCGAGAGAACAGCACGGAAATTCCAGCCTTTGCCAGCTTCTTGACCGACATCAGATTGTCCCTGAGATCCGAAATGTACAGCACATCTTTCATATTGACGAGCACTTTGGTGTTACTGCTTCCAATTATCGTCCCGGTTTGAGTTGCTTCAAGGGTCTGTCCATCTTTCGCCACCTCTAGGATAATCGGTTTGCTCAATTTGGATAACGACGCAAAAACCGATCTATCATTCACTAGATGCTCACTGGATCCAGAGTCGAGCTTGAAACACAGCATTTTCTCGCGTTTACTTTGCTCCGAAAATTGATCTGCCATGAAGCACACAGATTTGCTCCCTGATGCTACGTTAGCCTCACCATCCAGTTTGACACGGCAATCGACCCTCTTGTGTCCCTTCTTGCCGCACCGATTGCATCTTCCGTTGAACCTTTTCGTGACTTTCTTAGGAAAACCAGCCCCAAGAAACGCTGCTGATTGCTCTTGATCTTGCACAACCCTATGACGATCCAGCTGCTTCATCTCCTCGCTTAGCAAACGTTGCTTTACGAGTTCCAGGCTTATTTCATCGTCGTCCAGGTTCTCCAAGGCTGTGATCAAGGGGTCGTATGATTCCGGCAGGGTGCCGAAAAGAATCACCACAACATCTGCTTCTGACATATTCGTTCCTGCCAAACGTAGCTGCCGAACAAGATCTTCAAATTTCACTAGATGGGACCGCATGGATTCACCTTCGTTCATCTTCAAACGACCAAGTTGCTTCCGAAAAAGATTCTGCGAGGCAAGACTTTTCTTGGCAAACGAATTTTCGAGAGCACACCACATCAGTTTTGCTGTTGCCTTGTCACGAACTATTTCCAGGCATTCGTCTCCGAGGAAACTAATCAACGTTGACTTCGCTTTCCTGTCCGCTTCACGAAATTTCGTCCTTTCTGCTGCCACTTCCGGTGGATCCTGCGCCAACGTGTGGGCCAATCCCAATGCGTCCAGATGCATCTTAACCCGGAAGCTCCAATTGTGGAATCCATTTCCACCACAGAATAACGGTATGCCGTGTAAAACTGCTTCTCTTCCTGAAGAGCCCATAACCTGTTGAGATAGCTGAATTGGGGCAGGGACAGGAACAACCAGAATCCAAAAGGCTTTCAGACTAATATAAAAGTACGTCTTTATTAAGCGGAGTTCTGGTACTAAGTGATATGTTTTTCATTATAAACAAAGTTCGCTACTAAGCACTGTTGCTATGGAAAAACTAGAATTGTTGAAAGGATATCATGGATTGCTACTCCTTCAACAGCTTAGGATGCAGAGCTGCCATTTCTATTAAAGTAATTTAAAAGTTTATTTGAAAACTTAAGTCAATAATTGAAGCCTTTTTATATTTTTTTTCAAATTCATATTTCATACTTTTGCTTGCATTGAATTTTTCATACCCAACCCAAAAGAACAGTTGAACTAACGACGCTTTTTACGAGCGAAATATCTATTATTTCTAGGTTTGTTATCAAGTTATCATATTCAATTCTCGCGTGAGCTTTCATTACGTCGAATGAACAGAAACCACTGATGAACTGATGTACAAGCTCGAACAAAAAATCTTCAGAAACTTGTGTAAAATTTCCAGTGTTCTCTTTTAAAGAAGCCGTTAAAAAGTGACGAAAACAGTGCCATCTATTGCTTGATTTGTAACTTTTGAACGGCGCAATAGATGGCACTGTTTCTAGATATCTTTTTTGAAAGTAAGAATTTTTCGAGAGGGCGTAATGGTGTTTGAACTCATTAATAAATAAATTTAAATACAATTAGATGAATTGCTCTATATAATTCAAGCGTGAGTTTTCAAAAGGACGTATGTAACATCAGACAAAATCTGAGAAAAAGGAGGGACAAAATTATGTTAATATAAATAAATGCTATTTAAAGCTGTTTGATCTAGAATCAAGTTTTATCATGGCAGCTGTAGGAAAAACAATAATGTTTTAATTATAGGTTTGAGCATACTGGATTTTTTGCTGTTTCCTAGTGAATTTGTTAAAAAAAATATTTTACACCGTATTGTTGAGTTTTTTTTTCACATACGCCATAATGATTCGTCGTTGTGACAGTTTAATATTTACATACACCCTTTATGATTCGTCGCTTGGACAAATTGTTTTCATTATGCGTCAAATCAGATACGTCGGTTTTTTCACATCATTGCAGATGCGTCAGTTTTACGACGGTTTGCTGCGATCCTATCTGCTGTGTGTGCGATATTATTTGTTTTGACAGATGCGTCGTTTTACCACTGATGAACTGATGTACAAGCTAAGCCTTGAAACGTGTGTAAAGTTCCAACGGCCGTTTTCAATCAATTTTATGTGTTTTGGTTGAGCCACCAGATGTCTCCAAGGACACCAGAGAGACCTGTCAAGAAGAAAGTGAAATGTAAACAAAACAAAATTACAAACTATAAGTCAGTTATGAATATGTCGAATTACTATTTGACGAGTTTTGATCAAATTGATGATAAAGATTCTCAACACATTTATGATTTACGTAATGAAAATTTTTAGCATTATGCTTTTTTCTAATTGCTTCAAACTAGCATTAAGCACCAAATAGAAACAGATATGATACAAGGAAATGCTCGCTCAAACAAACCTAGAATCGGTATTCTTTCATGAGATTGTTAATTTTAAACTCAACTGGATAAAATAACTGGTTCGACTAGCTTGTCTGAAGTTCTTAGTTAGTCTTTTTTAGTAAAAAGAATGAAGGTAAAATGAACCAGGCAAATTTACCTTGTTGTGAATATGTTGAAGCTGTCCATTCTGCTATGATGTTAATTTATTAATTTTCGTATACGATTGTGCTCTTCCAAGAATGAGGTACTTTAAAATTTTATTCGGCTTGTTTAAATGATAGCATTTGAAATTTTGCACTAGTTTTTGGAATATTAAAATTCAAGCTTGTACATCTGTTTGTTATTTCGGCAGTCCCTATAGTGAAAAAAATATGATGATGCTATTTTCCTCAGCTTAAAATTCTTCGTGGTTAATCTAATTGTATAGAATAATTCTTCGTATTGTATTTAAATTTATTCATTTTTGAATTCATATACCTTTGCGTCCTTTCGAAAAATTGTTACATTTTAAAGAGCTATCTAGAAACAGTGCCATCTATTGCGCCGTTCAAAGGTTAGAAATCTAGCAATAGATGGCACTGTTTTTCGTCATTTTTTAACGGCTTCTTTAAAATAGAGCACTGGAAATTTTACACAAGTTTCTGAAGATTTTTTGTTCGAGCTTGTACATCTGTTCATCTGTGGTTTTACCAAAAAGAGGTGTAAAGAAGAATTTCGAAAACACTGAGAAAAGATGACATAGGTCGTTTGTATATTTTTTTAGCTAACGGCATATTATTTTTTTTGTACAAACAGTTAATTCATACAGAAGAAAATAAAATTTACTATACCGTGCAAACAGTAACTCAATTTGTTTACTTTTGCGACATACGTCCTTTTGAAAACTCACGCTTGAATTAGATGAACTACGAATAAATTTCAGCTGAGAAAAACAGCATCAAGATGATGTTGTCACTTGAGAGACTGACGAAATGACAGATAAACAAGCTTGAATTATAAAATTCCAGAAACGTATTCAAAACTTCAAATGCTATCAATTAAGCAAGCCGAATCAACTTTTGAAGTACCTGATTCTTGGAAGAGCGCAACTGAATATGATCTCAAAAATTAATAAACTAACATCGTAGAAAAATGGACGGCTTCAATATATACACAACAAGGTAAATTCATCTGGTTCATTTTATCTTGATTCTTTTTACTAAAGAGGCTAACTAACAACTTTGAACAAGCCAGACGAACCAGTTAATTTATCCAGTTGAGCTTAAAATTAACAATCCAACGAAGAAATACAGATTCTAGGCTTCTCTGAGCGGCAGTGTTCGGCATTAAAGCGCTAATCGCTTATTTGTCTGCTCCGTTTTTGTTAGATAATTATTGTTTTCATTAATTTTTTTCACCAAACTTTTGTACTGGCAGATAGACAAACGTCACCACAAGTTTTTTTTTTTTTTTTTTTTTTATTTAACCACTACATTTGAAGGCTCCATTGGTATTTACCATCTCTGAGCCGGGTATCTTTTACAATTCTGATTTTAAATTTAGAACGTCACCACAAGTAATCAGTCAAGGAAGAATGCTGATACATGCTTTTTTCTAGTGTCTGGAGTTCAATCGCTAATCGCTAATTAGTCCGCTACTTTTTTGTCGACAAATTTATTTTCTTACGGGATTTATGTTGAAAAAAAGGATAAACAAACTCTACTATGTGCAATTATTCAAGCAAGAATGCTAATAAATGTTATTTTCTATAAAGAGATGGAGTTTTTTCAGCCGTAAGTTCTCCGGAAATAAAGTTAAAAAATAAATATTAAAACTAAATTGTAGCGGACTAACTAGCGAATAGCGTTTTAATGCCGACCTCTGCTGAGCGGGCATTTAAACGCAACATATCTGTTTATATTAAGTTGCTCATGGTAGTTTGAAGCAATTCGAAAAACAGCTTCAAGCGTCAAATTTTGATAACGCGAATCAGAAATGTGTAACGAATCTTCAACGTCAACCCAAGTAACCAAAAATTCCATAAAACGGTCTCTTAGAAGCTTACTCAGCCCTGTTTTCGGGCTGTATAGCCTTCTACTCAGCTTAAAATTTAAGTTCTTATTGATACTTTAAAGTCTCAAAATCAAAGCTGAGTAGAAGGCTATTCAGCCATTGCATGAGATTTTGAATAAAAAGATTTTTTTTCAAAAGGTATTGTAGGGGTATTTACTTTTACCCCCCTTCTCCCATTGAAATTCTATTCATTTCATTTTTATTATACCTAATATTCCCGTTACTCTTAATGAATTTTATACTTACAATTTTCATGAAGATTTGAACCTGAACCTTTTTGGTGAAAACTGAACATGCTACCTCTGTACCATAGCCAATACTTAGATTGATGTTATCTAAAACTTCTATTCAAAGTTAACTCTGGTTTATCACCTTTTCCGAGTAGGCTTAGTATTTAAAATGTAAACATTTGCATCCATCAAATAATGCATCATTTATTTTCAAAGCGGACTCGCATGGTTCGTGATTAAACGTAAGTTTTTAAATGTTTGATTTTGCTTTTTGTTGTGTGCCTTAATTTTTTGTTTCAAGTTCTAGTTTAAAAAAGAAGAACCAATAATGAAGTGCTGCGATATCTCTTCCAAGTTTAAATTTTCTGCAACAGCAAATGGAAAGCCATATTGAGCTCGTGAATTAGTATGGTTTTTTAAAATGAGTTTTATTTGTTCTGTGCCACTAACGATATTTTTTTAATTTTAGATTCTTGTAGGATGAAATCAAAAAACAAAGTTCTTCAAAATGGGAATGAAAAAAAATCAGAAGTCGCATAGTTTTAAGTTTTTCTCATATGAGGGCTTCTCCCGGTACCTACCAACCAGTGGAGACCTTGCTTTAGGCCGCTCCGCTTCTTCTGTAAAGCTGCTCCTCCATGAAAAAAATTAAGGAAAATGAGAAAATATGATTCTATCATTGAAAACAATTTGAAAACAAAATTTGAATAAAAATTTGATTTTTTTCTTTGTTTTGCTCAAAAACAAAACTATGGATTATTAATGTTCCAAAAGTAAAGAATTAGTGGAAAGCTGGTGCAGAAACTTGTTTTGGATTTAGTAAAATATTCCCTTAGTATCATTTACTTATGAACCCGGACTTTTCCATTCCAATGTTATTTTCCTGACATCATTCTTGTTTTAATCGCCGACGGAGATAGTAAAACCTACCATTCTTTTATTTTTTGTAAATAATGTATACGTTTGCATTGAAGTTCTTAAGAAGTTCCTCATGGAACCAAAACGTTCGTAACAAGTTCTGCATGGATCCAAAAAGTTCGTAAGAAGTTCTTCATGGAACCAAAAAATTCGTAAGAAGTTCGTAACGAAGCACGATAGTCCAAATTGAATCCTGGATTTTTAAAGGTACTTGGAACGCACAAAAATGATCTATGCTACTTTTTTAGACTTTTTATGTTCGTTCAGAAGTCCGATTCAAGCACTTATATTTAATTCTCTCGAGGACCTTTTACTCAGCCAAATGTGAACTTTTAATGCACAGGATTAAGTATCTATGAGACTTTTGGTTACTTGGGAATTTGCTCGAAACTCGTCAAATAGATACGACCTTTTCATAATTGACTAAAACTTTGTTATTTTGTTTTGTTTACATTTCATTTTCTTCTTGACAGTTCTCTCTGGTGTCCTTGGAGACACCTGGTGGCTTAACCAAAAAACATAAAATTGATTCAAAACGGTCGTCGGGACTTTACACACTTTTCAAGGCTTAGCTTGTACATCAGTTCATCAGTGCAGAAACACCGAACCGAGAAAAACGCTTCTGAAATTTGAAGAGTGTTTTTCAAATCCTATTTTCATTCCTTCGCCGATAACCCTTCAAAAAATACGCAATATTCATGGAAACTAATTGTGTCAGATATTCCACATTATGAATTTAATTTTTTGCAATTTTTAGAGCTATTTTTTAATCATATAGGAACATACGACATATTCAAACATAAATCGTTCATACGTCTGAACACATAGAGTTGTTTTTGACATTTCTTACGCACACTTGCTGAGCGTGTACAGATGAGACGGGACAATTAACCTCCAAAACTCTCGGTACAAAAAAACGGACAGCCGGTCGACAAACATGGTCATTTTTGAGGTTGATTGTCCCAAAACTGAAAAGTGTTGGTGAAACAACCAGCATAATATGTGATAATATCACCAACACTATCAGCGGCAAATAGGACTATTCGTCGTTTGGAGGGGAAATTTGTTTCATTCGTCTCTTTTCTTTCGTCCTTTGATTCGTTCAACTTGCACATACGCCCAAATGTTTCTGATGCAAATACTATGGAAAATTTTCAATTTTCTCGGCGTAGTGGCTGTTTAATAAGTGAAATATCTAGTGCAGCGGTAAATTGGTGAGTAAATGCATAATGAACTGTGTGAATCGGGTGCGCCATCGGTCAAACCAGCTCGCTGCTGCTGATCAGCTTTCTGTTGCCGACCAGCTGGAGGGGAAATTTGTCTCATTCGTCCTTTGATTCGTTCAACTTGCACTTACGCCCAAATGTTTCTGAGGCAATTACCGGTAAATTTACAATTTTCTCGGCATAGTGAATGTTAACTTATTGAGTTGTCGAGTGCAGCGGTAAATTTATTAGTGAATACGTAATAAAAGTGTGAATCGGGTGATTGGGTGACTAACAGCAGCAGGCTGCTGCCGCTCAGCCTGATGCAGTTAGTTGTTAGGTTTGCTGCTACTGCTGCTGTTCGGTTTCTTTTCCTTGCTGCATTATTTTACAGCGTTCGAAAGCCTGCTTGAGTATCGATTTAAGAACGCTTGAAAAGAAGAATCTGAAATAATATTCATTTTCAGGTTGATATTCTGATAACCTCTACCTGTATACACTTGTTTGCTCATGGAATCCATAGCGAATGTGCTAGGTTTTTTTCCTCTGCACATTCGCCGTTTGGAAGAAGGGACGTAAGCAACATTGAAATTGGCAATCAAGGTTTTGTTTGATTCGTCATTTTGGAAGTCTTAAATTTTATATATTAAAAGGGTTTAAATTGATTGTTTTATCAATCACTTAGGTAGATAATATTATAATGAAGCTTTTTTAGTGAATATCTCTTTTTTCAAATTTTGTTTCATTCGACGTAATGAAAGCTCACGCGAGAATTTGATTGCTACCACCCACGTGTCTTGAGTAAATTTTGTTCATTATTAGATAAATTATGTTAGTTTCTAGTTTATTGATTAGTAGATTATTGTCCTATTTGCTCTAGTAGGTGCTTTCAATCCTAGACACCATTCTTTTGACCTTTGAACAAAATTGATGGCCTCGGTCAATCACGGAATAGCGACCATTGGGGATGTGGAATCTATTCTACTGAACCACGCCTGTGATCGTGGAATTCGAAATGTGTGTAATTTTACTCTAGGAACCAACAATGAATAAATTACATTTATTTTGATTATGAAATTTTGTGATGCATTTCAGGTTCAATGACAGCAGGTGGATGTAGTCAATGAAGTTCGCCGCAAGTAAGCAAAATTAATTGCGCTCAAATTTTGGTTTTTGCTTTCACGTACAAAATATTATGGGAAGAAGATAGCGGTTAGCTTTTCCTTTTAGTTTTGGTTAGCCTGTTTGGAAAATGAGGGAGTAACATGTAACATGTTCCTAAAAATAAATTTATTTTTGACATTTTCTAAGAATGAAAGAAATTGTTGGCTTGGCAGCTGCGATAAAAATTGCCTCATCGACCAAACCACGTGGTTATGAATCCCGCCCTCACGGATTAGGGCTGCCATCGTGTGACATCCGGAACAAAAGTTGTGTTGATAAGAAATGATTTCCACTTTAAGAAAAATTTATTGTTCTGAATAAAATTTTCCCAATTAAACATTATAGAATAAAAACTCTTATTAATTACAACTCATATTTTCCTTGAAATATGATTATTATTCCTAAAATATGGAAAACTTGAGCATAATTATTTTAAACCGCAACCGACATAAATTGATAATATTCATTTTTTTTACCTTGCATGATTCTTTAAGTAACATTATGTTAATATATTGCGGACCATTGCTAGTCTTAGAAGCATAACTGTCATGAATTTAATAATTCTCGCGTGAGCTTTCATTACGTCGAATGAAACAGAAAAGCGAAACGAGAAAAACGCTTATGAAGTTTGAAGAGAATTTTTCAAATCCTAGTTTTATTCTTTCGCCGATAATCCCCTGAATCCTGTTTAGGATCACTTTGCAGAGTTTTTTGAGAGTTGTACAGACAAAGTTGTTCCAGGCCATTTATCGCACTCTGTCATGTCTTCTTTCTTCGGGATCTTTTCGAGGATACCCTGCAATATCCAGTCAGCCGGGAATGTTGCAATATCCCAGATGTCAGCGAAAAGACGATGCAACATTTATGTTGGGTCGGCCTTGAGCATTTTAGCAGGAATGCAATCAATTCCAGGCGCTTTGTTAGATATCATGACTTTGATTAATTCAGCCAGAGCTAGGGCGCTTCCGAGTTGACGGCATTAATGCGACTTACTGTTCGCGCTTCGAGCTACGGGTTCTGTTGGCATCGCTATTTGTGACTCGCAAGAGTTGTTCAAAATGCTCAGTCCAACGTTTTAGCTGATCAGTTCGATCAAAGAATAGCTGACCTGCTCAATCTTTCAGCGGTATTCTAGCATTAGTCCTTGCACCACTAAAGGCGCCCGCACACGTCGGACGTCGCGTCGCGTCAGCTGTCAACGCTGTCGATCAGTACTAAAACGCTGACGCGACGCACTGGAATTTATTTGCAGCGCAATACAGCGTCCAATGACAAGGCTTTCCAGAATTTTTATGACCAAACTCGGGGCGTCAAACTTTACTGTAGATTGTTACTTCCGGATCGCGGTAACAATGAAAGTTCGTTTTCAAATTCGTAACGTTCCCTTTTATTTGTCCGTTCGAAGCTCTACCGGGACACGTTTTAAATTCCTACGATTTCAATATTGATTAAATATAGGAATAATCTTTACAATTCTCAATCTTACGTTTAGTGAACTCTCTATACGTTTCCTTCTGCCTCGATTTCAGCCTTTCGCTTTCCACTAGTCCTACACCTTAAAAGACCTAGGTTAGAGATAAATCAACTTTCTCTATCGATTTCTCACCTTAGTTGGTCTGGCGATTCCGAACTTAAAACGCTTCGTTGCGTGGTATTGTGACCTAAATCGAACGGTCGCACATTAGGAATAATCATTTTTCATATCTAAGCGTAAGCATACCTGGGTTCAAATTTCCTGCGCAGTTTTACTTCGCGCCCTTCCGTACTAATAAGTACTTGCAATTGCCTAAATAGAGATTGATTTCAATTTACAATTTATGCTACACAATTCCAATTTCATTCCAGGCCTACCTTAGCACGTAAATTTAGGGTAAGTATATGAATTTCACAATATCCACTGTGCGCTAATTAGCCTTAGTCTTCTTCGGATCACCAAACTACTTCAATTGAAATTCCACTATCTTTGTTTTGTTTACATGCTAACTGTATTTTACTTTTCCCGCCTAGACTCCTAAACTCACTTCTCACCTACATCGAACTCATCTTCGAATTCTCCTGCTGTCATTGCGCGAGTGCGTTCAATGGCACTTTCGGTATCGAAAGTCAGTTCAGTGACACTCCCCCCTAGTTTGCTGACTCCGCCTCTGAGTCAGCAAACTCCTTCTTAGCTCTTACGTCTATCACTGCAACCTTTACCGCCGGTCTCTCGTAGACACCTTTCGCCGTCTTTATTGTCACCGTACGCACCTGCCCGTCTCGATTTACCGTTCCGATAACTCGTCCCTTGGGCCAGCAATTCCTTGGCAGCTCCGAGTCGACGATGACCACGATGTCGCCTTCTTTGATCGGTGGTACGTTCTGATGCCACTTAGAACGCCTGGTGATCTCCGGCAGGTACTCCCGTAGCCATCTTTTCCAGAAGTGGTTTGCGATCTGCTGCGATAGATGCCAACCTCGACTCAAAGCGATGGAGTTGACTTCCAGTTCGGTCCATGGTTTGAATCCGTCGGAACTGCCCAGCAGCCAATGGTTCGGTGTGAGCGCTGGTGCGGCATCGTCTTCGATGGGTACGTGGGTAAGCGGCCGTGCGTTGATGATGCCTTCGATCTCGACCAGAGCACTCCTCAGTTCTTCCTCCTTCGGGCGATGGGGTAGCTGCAGTTCCACTAAGGTGCGCTTGACGGACTGCACGAGTCGTTCCCAGCTCCCCCCCATATGGGGAGCTGCCGGTGGATTAAAACACCAAGTGGTGGTCGCCGAAACAAACTCCTGAGCCATCTTGTGCTGGTCGACGTCTTGCAGGGCTTGCTTCAACTCCCGATCGGCTCCGATGAAGTTAGTTCCTCTGTCGCTGTAGAAAACGGAAGGTGTTCCTCGTCGCACAATGAAGTTGCGGATCACCATTATGCACGAGCTTGTTGTTAAAGAGCTAGCTAAATCAAGGTAGGCCCCGCGAATAGTGAGACAAGTTAACAGAACCCCCCACCTTTTTTCAACCCTTCTCCCTATAGCCACTTCCATTGGTCCAAAATAGTCGATGCCGGTATGTGTGAACGGTCGAACGAAAGCTGCTAGTCGACACTTTGGTAGGTCAGCCATTGCTGGAGGACGGGGACGGGCTTCCCGCAGCTTGCAGCGTTGACAGTTGGACCTGACCTTCGCGTATACTCTGCGTAGACAACTGATGCAGTATTTCTGGCGAACTTCGTTGATGACTGACTCGTGGTTTTGATGATGAAACTTCTGGTGGTAGCTTTCAACGATGAGATTCGTTATCGGATGATCACGCGGAAGGATAATAGGGTTGGCGATTTCCACTGCTAGAAACTTGCACGCTCCAGTCCTGCCGTGCATGCGCAGCAATCCTTTTTCATCGATGAACGGGTTGAGCTTGTACAGCTGACTTTGCTTGGGAATCGTTGCGTTGCGGTCGTCGCGTCGGAGAATGTTTAGCTCGGTTCGGAAGACGTCTTGCTGTGCTGTGCGGAGAAGGTAGTCTTCAGCTTGGTGTATCTCCTCGCTCGAAAGGATTTCGATGGTGCGGGTGAATTTCTTTGGTCGAAGCTGGCGTAGATACCGAAAAACGTAGGCGGTTGTGTTGACCAATCGTCTCCAGGTTGAGAAATCTTTAACGGGGATGATCTCGCTTTCCGTTTGGAAGTGCGCGTTGACGCACGCTCGCAGCTCTTCCACCGGTTCTGTCAGTTTCTCCGGGGTATCTGGCCATTCTTTTTCTGCTTGCCACAGGAATTCTGGTGCTTTGAACCATCTGCTGTCGTTCGTAAGGGAGGGTTGACACTGCCACTTCGTGCCTTCGTCCGCCACATTCCACTTCGTTGGGACCCACTTCCAGCTCGATACGCTCGTGAGATCTAGGAGTTCGCTGACTCTCGCGGCGACGAATGCGTTGTATTTGCGGTGGTCGGCACGTATCCAGGCGATAACGTTGCGGGAGTCTGACCAAAAAACTCGACGGGCAACCTTGATCGATAGTCCCTGCATGACAAACGCAGCTAATCTGGCTCCAATTACTGCCGCTTGAAGTTCGAGCCTCGGAATCGAGAGATACTTGAGTGGTGCTACACGACTCTTAGCGGTGACGAGACTGCATTCGATGTTGTCGCCTTCCACGAATCGGAGATAGACAGCTGCCGCCGTGCCATTTTCACTAGCGTCGACAAAGGTGTGCAACTGGATCTCGGTGTGATGATCGATCGATGAAGACATCCTGTAGCACCGTGGAATACTGACGTTCTCAACGTTCGGAAGAAGATGCAGCCATTTTCGCCACTTTTCAAAGCACTTATCGTCGATGTTTTCGTCCCAGCCTACTCGGGTCCGCCAGATCTCCTGTAGCAGTACCTTGAGAAACATTAGGAAGTGCGCGATGAGACCTAGAGGATCGTAGATGGTCATCAGGGTGCGGAGTACCTCACGTTTCGTAGGGCAACGATTGCCTTCCAGCAGCTCACGTCCTAGCCGATCCCAGTTGATTTTGTAAGTGAAACAGTCGGTCTTAGTACACCACCACATTCCCAATACCTTCTCGGTCGCTAGGCTGGATGACAGGTCGAGGCTTTTCTCTGCACAGGAATCTCCTCGAAGCGCTGATAGTATGCCAACGGAGTTGGACATCCAATTGCGGATTTCAAACCCGCCTCGATTGTTGATGTCCCAAACAGTCTTCGCCAACTCAATCGCCTCCTCTTCGGTCTCTGTGCTACACAACATGTCGTCGACGTACGTACACTGCACTATGGCCGCAGAGGCCGCTGGGAACTGCTCGCTGAAACGTTCCGCGTTCATGTTCTTCACGTACTGTGCACTTGATGGAGAACAGCACGCCCCGAACGTCATCACCTGCATAACGTAAACACTGGGTTCACCTAGCTCTCTCTCCTCTCGCCACAGAAATCGCTGGCTATGCTGGTCTTCGCCTCTAATTCCAACCTGGTGGAACATCTCCCTGATGTCGCCACAAATACCAAATCGATGTTCGCGAAATTTGAAGAGCACGGAAACCAGCGGAGTGGTAAGATCCGGTCCCGTGAGTAGTAAAGAGTTCAGCGAAACTTCATGCGTTGTTGCTGCGGCGTCCCAGACGAGTCGAATTTTTCCTGGCTTATTGGGGTTGATGACCGGAAAAACTGGTAAGTACCAGACACGCTCGTGGTTTTCCTCCAGTTCCTCCTTCGTAAGCTTCCGAACATAGCCCTTCGTGACGTAATCAGCCAGTTTCTGCTGCAGTACTCCCCTCAGCTCCGGGTCTTTCGCCATACGTCGCTCGAGATTCAAGAACCGCTTCAGCGCCATCGGTTTGCTGTCTGGCAGATGCGTGATGTTGTATCTCCAGAGCAGGCCGGTTGTATATCTCTCGCCATCGAATTTGGTTAGCTCACGAAGTAGTTTGAGGGCCCTCTCATCGTCGGCGGAGCGCATCGTCTTGGTGGGTGCAGTTATTCCTAAACTCTCAAGAGAGAAGAAGTCCTTCACCGCGCGATCCAGCTTCTCATCAGCGTCATCTTCCGTCTGGTTGTCACAGGCGTAAACGTGGTACGTATAGTGCACCATACTATGCGACTCTCCCGTCGGCGCTCCTCCGTAGATCGTCCATCCCAGGTTGGTCTTAACTGCAATCGGTTGACCAGATTCGCCCTCTCGACTCTTTCTAACCAGCGTCGCGTTCGCGTGTTGCACTCCAATTAGCAGGCGAGGTCGGACATCGGTGTACGAATCTACGGGAATTCCTCGTAGATAGGGGTTATCTCTCTGAAGCTGCGTCACGTCGAGCGTTTGAGACGGCAGTTGCAGCTCCTCCACTGTCCTTACATCCTCCAGGTGATACCGCTTTCCTTTAAGTCCGGACACATCCAAACTGACGATTTGACTGTTGTCCTCTGTTCGATATGTGCCTCCAGTCCACTTGAGGCCCAAGGGACGAAGTTCTCCTTTTAGGTTCAGCTCATCTGCTAGGTCTTGGTCCATAAGCGTTAGCGAGGATCCGTCATCCAAGAAGGCGTAGCATTGGATCACAATCCCGTTTCCATGCACCACGACTGGAACATAGCGAAACAGGACAGCGCTGGACCCGGACAGGTGAGTGTTGCAGGACCGCTCTTCCCGTTGCGCGTTGTCTCCAGTCTGGATGGGCGTAGACTCTGAGTTTGGCTGCATAGGTGCGGACTCTGGGTTTAGCTGCTTGTGCAGCAATGGGTGATGTTTGCATGAACATCCGTTGACTCCGCAGTTCCTGGACACACATCCTCCTCTGTGGCGCTTCAGGCATTTCCGGCACATCTTGGCTTCGCGTGTGATTGCCCACCGCCCATCGTATGACAACTCCCGAAAGCCTTGGCAGTTCGCAAGAGATGCACAAGATCCCCTACAGACAATGCACGCTGTGGGGTAGGCTCTTCTGGCACCGGCTGATGATGTACTACCTCCTGGCAAATGAGCGTGGTACTCCCCTTGGTGCTCAACGTGAGCATTCACGTATGCCTTAGTTCTCCTGCGTGGCTCCTGATTGTGGGACGATGCTTTGGTCTGGCGCGGCTTCGAAACCAGACAGGCGTCTTCGCCTATTTCGTAGATCCACTTGCCGAAAGTCTTCAGGTTGACCTTCCGAATACTTCTGGAGTGTTTCGCCCACTGTAGTTGCATTGGTCCCGGAAGCTTGGAAACCAGTGAGTTCAGCAACGAAGCATCCTGCTTGAGCTCCTTCCGACCACAGGCGTCGATCGTCACCGTCAGGTTCTGGACGTCCAGCGCGAAATCGACCATCGCGTTCATCGACTCAGGGTCGACCGGTGGAATGGCAAGAACTTTGTCTTTCAGGGATTCGATGATAAACCTCGGCTGTCCAAACTTCAACTTGAGCGCATCCATCGCCCTGTTCACTGTCTTCGGATGGAGAAGAAAACTTCGAACGGCAGCAAACGCATCTCCCTTCAGGCAGTTCCTCAGTCGAATCATGTTTTCGTCGTCTGTGTAGCCACACATCCGGGTCGTGCTCTCAAAAGTGGAGAAAAACATCGGCCATTCCTCGGGATTCCCTGAGAACAATGGCAAGTCCTTAGCGACAACATGGCGAGCGGCGAGCTGATTGCGCGTCAGGTTACAGGTTAATCGGCTACTGGTTGCGTCTTTTCGCTTGCTTTCGCCTTTCTTTGCTGGCGTAGAACGACCCTTCGGATTGAAGCTAGATTCGTTAGTTCCTCCCTTTTCGTCCTCACTAGAGTCATCGCTGCTGTCTGTCACCGATTCCTCCTCGGAATCATCGCTGGAATCCATTTCTCCACCTTCTTCCTCTTCTTCGTCGTCGGAGCACTCTTCTTCTTCTTGGCGCCTTCCACCAGTGGCGCCTAACCAGTTCTGCACCTTGGTATCAGCGTCCACTTCTTCTTCATCAGCGTCTTCTTCGTCCTCCAGGTCGACCAACTCCTCCAGAATGCTGAAGTGTTTCTCCATCAGCTTCCTTTTCTCTTCTAACAGCTTCTGTTCTGCTTCGAGTTTCTGCAATTGCAGCTCCAGATGCGCCTTCGCTGACCTTCTCGATCCCGCTGACTTAACAGATGCTGCTTTGGTTGGTTTCGTGGTTCCCATGGGTTTCCTCGGCAAAGAATCTTCCATCTCTTTCATCGCAGATGGGGTCTTGTTCTTCTTCCCGTCGCTGGTTTTCTCCGGCTTCGACTTTTCGACCTTCTTCGCTGCAGCGGTGTTCCTGGCAACCTTCGTAGCACCCGTCTTCTTCTTTTTCTTCGCCTGGCACTGTGCACAATTCCACTTTTTATTCTCCACACTTTGGTTCACTCCCACACAACTAAAATGGTTCCATCCATCACAATCATCGCACTGAACCATCCGGCTGTTATCGACCGACTTACAGGTTCCACAACTGTGACCGACATTAACGACCGTGTTCGCGGAGGTAGTATGGCTAGTATTGTTATTGGCTATAGGGTAGTGTTTTTCGGAAGAGGTTTTCTTTTTTGTTTTTGTCGTGCCTGGTTTCGATTTGCCGTTCTCAGTGTTAGGGCCAAGAGCAACGGACTTGAGTTGAGGGGGGGTATCACTTTTCGCCTTAGGGGAACTACTCGCTAAGCTCTTACCTTTTGGGGCAGCAGTGGCTGCGGTGCTGGCTGAATCGGACATTTTCGTAAACGAATTTAAAATGTAGATTGTTACTTCCGGATCGCGGTAACAATGAAAGTTCGTTTTCAAATTCGTAACGTTCCCTTTTATTTGTCCGTTCGAAGCTCTACCGGGACACGTTTTAAATTCCTACGATTTCAATATTGATTAAATATAGGAATAATCTTTACAATTCTCAATCTTACGTTTAGTGAACTCTCTATACGTTTCCTTCTGCCTCGATTTCAGCCTTTCGCTTTCCACTAGTCCTACACCTTAAAAGACCTAGGTTAGAGATAAATCAACTTTCTCTATCGATTTCTCACCTTAGTTGGTCTGGCGATTCCGAACTTAAAACGCTTCGCTGCGTGGTATTGTGACCTAAATCGAACGGTCGCACATTAGGAATAATCATTTTTCATATCTAAGCGTAAGCATACCTGGGTTCAAATTTCCTGCGCAGTTTTACTTCGCGCCCTTCCGTACTAATAAGTACTTGCAATTGCCTAAATAGAGATTGATTTCAATTTACAATTTATGCTACACAATTCCAATTTCATTCCAGGCCTACCTTAGCACGTAAATTTAGGGTAAGTATATGAATTTCACAATATCCACTGTGCGCTAATTAGCCTTAGTCTTCTTCGGATCACCAAACTACTTCAATTGAAATTCCACTATCTTTGTTTTGTTTACATGCTAACTGTATTTTACTCAACCCCCTGGCAACTTGACAGTTCGGTCGAGTTTCGTGTGTCTGTTTCAAAATCGCAGATGTCGCATGCGTGCCGCTTGTTTACATACTTTTCGAGTCATGCATATGGAAAGGGCACACTATTAAATGTGGTACGAATCAGGCAAATTCATAACTTTCGAATGAATAAAAAAAAGTTTTTACCGAAATGGTCAATCTCATTCAATATTCTACCGATTTATGTATTGTGTAGGAACAGTTTTTCCATAAAATGGCAAAAGGTCTGCTATAATGTGATTGTTTTGTCATTTTAAAATATTCATATGCATCGCAGTTTATGGCAATCACTTAAAGATTGATGCGGTAATGTTGTATTTTACATTTATTGTGCTTGAGTGTCTTCAACAGTTTCGGTGGAAGGTAAAGTTGTCCCAAAAAACTGCCGGATATCAGTAATTTATTTAAAGCAGTCCAGAACTTTTAAACCTTATGTAGGACACACAAATTCACGCTCTATTCGTTTTCTTGGACTAAACTTTTGAAAACAGATTCACTTCACATAAAACATTATAGCAAAAAGTTCCAAATTCAAAACTTTTTTTCAGTTATTGAATCAGTTACAGAAAACACATTTCAATATGGGTCCTTCCGACATGTGAAGTAGCTCGATTTTCGATTTGACAGAACCAGAGAACCAGAAAAAACTGGCACACGCGATTTGTATGGGAAACGTCAAGTTGCCAGGGGGTTGATTTTACTTTTCCCGCCTAGACTCCTAAACTCACTTCTCACCTACATCGAACTCATCTTCGAATTCTCCTGCTGTCATTGCGCGAGTGCGTTCAATGGCACTTTCGGTATCGAAAGTCAGTTCAGTGACATTCACAAAACACAGAAAAATGACGATGATTTTATTTTTGAGTATATTTGTGTCGAATTTTAACAAAAAAGCTTAAAAAAGCAATATGGGGCCGTTCAGATACCACGTGGACAGAAAAATGAGATTTTTGACCCGCTCCTCCCCCTCCTTGGCAAGCGTGGACAAGCGTGGACATTTGGCTAACCCCTACCCCCCTCCCTGGATGTCCACGTGGACAGATTTGAAATCGGTATCAAATTTTGAATACGGCGAATGCGCCAACTGTAAAAAAAAATCCAGATAGTCACATAAATGCGTTAAACTCTTTATTTTACATCCGAAAATATGATCTCCTTTTAAATTTTCTTATTTTAGTGAAGTTAAATTGATTTTTTTAAATAAGGCGAATAGCTTTTTTATGGATTGTCTCAGAAAATCCAGATTCATAAAAAGTTCGAAAAACGAAAATCCGTCAAAAATAATGTATTTAGTATTTTAAAAAGCTAAAGATGTGAAAATATGCCAAATTACGTCAACTTTCCAATTTATTTTTTCAAAATTTTCTACTGTAACAGGAACAGCTTTGACGGTAGATTGATTGAAAAGTACGTGTTTTACACAACTTTTTTACATTTTTTGTGTTCATGATCTCAGAAATTTTATTAAAAATGTTCCATATGTGCAAAATATAGATTCTAACTTCAGCTTTCTCAGGCACTAAGTGAAATTTTTTTCGAGCATTTAATAACTGATTTACAGCCCTTTTCCTGAAGCATGTTTTTTCATAAAAAAAAAAATTCTTGTACTGTAAATAACTTTGAAATTATTGATTGTAGCTGAAAATTCTGAGAAACATATTTGAGTCGATTTATAAGCTTTTCAAAACTATAAATTTTGTAGAAATGAGAAACAAGGAAGTTTTAGCGAAAACGGTGTTTGCCGTCATTTGACCGCTCGCGGTATGAATAGGTATATACAAAGTGTCGGTATGTTTAGTGTTAAAAAACCCGGCATGGGCTGGCTGTGATGGTCTAACTGAATTGGTTCGCAGATTTATCCGGTACGGCAGAATGGATCCGAGGAAACAAAACTCGACCGGGGGCAAGCAGAAAAGTGAACATATTTCATATAACGAATTTTTTTTCAATTAATAATTTAAGTAACAGGTTTAGTATTTATCAAAATTAGAAATCCATTATTCTTTTCCAATATTTGTTCTCGTTAATTATACAGGTTTTAACTATTTCAGCTCGAAAAACCGCTCAAAATTCACACCAAAACGATTCGCGCATTCTGAGAAACCATGGCTCAGTTGTTGCGAAAAGGGCGATTAGTCAGATCTGAGTAATGGCCATATAGTCAGAACTGAGTAGTGTAGAGAATAATTTTTTTTGTTTCGATTATAGTCGTTTTATAATCTTTATGGCCTTCGCGACTTTATCAACGTTGCAGTTGGCGGATCGTTATTGAAAAACTATCCGGTACAACTGTGTTCGATGTTTACTCTTGTGCTCGAACTTGCGAACATCGGCTCAGGAGACAACAGACTTGCCAACTGAGCTATATCACAAGCCCAAAAGTGGAGAATAATGATATGAAATAATGAATTAAAAAAAATTAAGAAACCAATCAAATTATAGGTGTTGGATGATTTTTTTATCGTCGCTGTTTGGCAAGGTGTTCGGATATCAACTGCATTGGCAATATGTGTTTCGTAGGGGAGATAAGGGCATAATGAGCACCCAGGGCATAATGAGTGTCGTACTTGAAGTCGAATTTCAGAGTTTTCACACAATTTTATTCACACACAACTTAGTCACGCAAAATTCGTCAAATGAATGACCGTTTTTTTTATCAACACGCTAAACTTGTTTAAAGTACAAAACCTGTGGATTTTATTCATTTGACAGCATTACGCTTATTCATTTTTAACCATCATCATATATTCACCACATTACCACCCGACTCTACTCTGAAGCTTCAAATGTTCAGTAACAATGAAATCTTAATAATCATTTCTATCAATCAATCAAATGTACTTTTATGTGTTGATTTTATTTAGAGAATTAAAACGTTTTTTAAATTATGTACGATAGGTTTTTTTTTGTTTGGCATCTTCTCTCTATTATCAGACTTTATGTCCTCTGATAACTTTTTACCTTTTTTTTTGTTCTCTTAATCCCCTTTTTTCATTAATATTCCTGCTTTTCTGTTTTTTTTTTTACTCAACTAAACTTTCATCGGAATCACTCAAAAGAAAGCCATTTAAGTTTCTATCAACATTTTTGTCAAATTTCATCCTACTGACATGCAAATCTGTTGCCCAAACAAATCAACAGTCATACCGCCCATGATAACACGCTCATTGAATTTCGTATCTGTTTTGTGTTTATCAGTCTCCAACAAATTTTGAATCAATTACAATCCGAGTTTTCATCGATTCATGTATTTTATTTTTAAGCTTTTCATAGAAAAAAACACAAAACTAATCGAGTTTCTAATCGACTCGATATAAAACCTTTCATCGGGTTCAAAAAATATATAAAACCTTTCATCGGGTAGAAAACCTGAGTCTTTCATCTAAAACACATTATCTTGTACTGAATTCAATTCGAGTCTTTCGTTTCGTCGAATGATGTTGATATCTTTCTTGATTTCTTTGCCAAAAAGAAACATACATACATACAACAATCCGAGTCTTTCATCGGAAAATCGTTTAAGTAGTTAATCGAGTCTTTCATCGACAACCAATAATTCCGAATCTTCCATCGGGTAAAACTCTGAGTCTTTCATCAGTACCTAATTTAGCATGAGTTCAATTCGAGTCTTTCATCGAATCATGCTAACACATGCTACGAGTCTTTCATCGTGAATATTACAAAGTTATCGGAGTCTTTCATCCGAGAATCGATTAAAAGCCGATCGAGTCTTTCATCGAATACAGAGCTTTTATTTGAACACATCTGAGTCTTTCATCAGAAACACATCAATTTTCAAAACACTTCCACTTATTTTCTCGCGATTTTCTTCAGTTCTTTTTTCGGTGAGCCTACCGGGGCCGCGCCATTGTCGTACTTGAAGTCGAATTTCAGAGTTTTCACACAATTTTATTCACACACAACTTAGTCACGCAAAATTCGTCAAATGAATGACCGTTTTTTCTATCAACACGCTAAACTTGTTTAAAGTACAAAACCTGTGGATTTTATTCATTTGACAGCATTACGCTTATTCATTTTTAACCATCATCATATATTCACCACAATGAGCACTCCTTTTTTCTACATAAGTACGTATTTTCTTAAACAAATTTTCATAAGGACTTGTTTCGTACTACCTATAGTATTAATTTTTCACCAAAAATGAAATATCCTTTTCATATTTACAGAAATATTAAATAATAACCAGCTAGGTTCTTAAGTGACGAAAATATTATAATTTTTGAGCACCACCAAATAAGCTTTTATGACCTTTAAACCATCTTGATCTGAAATGTACGCACTGCAACATGATCTACACATTGTTTCTCAATTTTTAACATCATAAAAGTTTTAATTTTTCACTTTAATCAATTTTAAATCTCTTTTACTTTAATTTGTTCACTAGAGGTGAACAGAGCACTATCAATGAAGGCATAATGAGGTCGGGGAATCTACACAGCAAGAAAAAATCGTGTAAATTTAGATCGAAAACGATGCACGAAAACGGAACATCAATTTTGATATAAAATTCTACCACGGTGTATTTTTCTCAACAATGTAATTTTTGAGGCGTGTAAATTTAGATCGAAAACAATGCACGAAAACGGATGACATAAACCGTCGTGTAAAAATACACAATGATGTAAATTTCAAAACATATTAGCGTTTATTATACAAATCTTTTTAAAATAATCAGACTTTGGGAATTGTTTATGAATAAATACGCCACATGTGTCATTTTATTTAACATGTATTGCCGATACACTGCAAACTCAAAAAACGCACACCATCACTGGCAGCTGGAATTGTGGTTGTGTCCGATGATCCCCTACAGGGCGATGTTTTGCCGATCAGCGTCAGGCAGCATTCTTGAATCCTTCCGGAACAGCATAGTAATCGGAATCCCCTAAACATTAGAAACATTCAACATTGATTCGGCTTTTGATCCATTTATAAAACAGCAATTCCTGCAATCGAAAGAGAATTTGAAGTTCCATTTTTTTCATTTCGTCTATAACTATAACCTACCATTTTTTAATTCAATTCTAGAAGGAATTTGGTTCGGTTTTTATACTAAATTAACTGCGGAAGCGATTTTTTTTCTTGTCGCACAATAAACCACCATCTCGGATAAAAACATAACAATTTATGCCGCGAAAAAAAGGAAAACAATGGATCTGTCGTGTTTTACATTGTTTTCGATGTAATTTTATATTGAGATATATTTTTTAGATCAGGGCGTGTAAACATAGATCATACAAATTTAAGTTTATACCAATGATTCAAAAATAGATCAAAAAGAGTGTAAAATTACATAAGTTTTGAATTACACTGGTCAAAAAGTAGATCACTCGTATTTTAGATTGCGTATACTTTTAGAAATTTTTTGCTGTGTAGCAGCGAATTCAACTAGACGAAGTAAACTGAATAATAGAGCTACAGCTGGACTTGGTAAGGTGTCGGAGAGGTAATCAGTAGACTCGAGTTCGATTCCTGTTCGAGGGGATTTTTTTTGCCATTCATGATTGATTTTTTTGATTGTTACATTATACGGCTAATAGCATCAAAGCATCATCCGTCAAACAAAACACCAGAAACATAATGTATGAGCATGTGTTCATTCTTTGAATTCTACAAACAGACCTAGATTATTTTGTTATTGCTTTGTTTGATGAACCTACGCCTCACCGTTTAGTGCAATCATGATCATGATAAATGAAAAAAAATCACCTCCACCAGGAATCGAGCTCGAGCCTACCGATTACCTCTCCGACATCTAACCAATAGGCCAAATCGTCAGACGATACAAGTTAAGCTGTAGCTCTATTGGTCAGTTGACTTCATCGAGTCGAATTTGCTGCTAGAATCCCCGGCAGAAAGCGCTCATTATGCCTTCATTAATGGTGCTCATACTGCCTCGGGGGGTTTCTCATTATGCCAGTGACTGATGGTTTTCAGCTTTCGGCAAAAATTTTTAAAATGCATTTTTAAACGTTTTTATCTACTGTTTCAAGTTTCATCCAATTATGTCATAGACTATTTGAGTGTCTGAACACGAAACAATGATGTAATTCCCATATTACAGCTGTTCTCTATGGTTAAATAAGCGTTTTCCTTAAGGTTATGCCCTCATCTCCCCTATGTTGAGAGAAAGACTTCTGCGATTTTTTATTTTGACAATTCATCTTCTCGCCCGTCGTTACGTCACGCTCGTTTTTTTTAATAACTTCGGATCCGCAGGTCTGAAAAAGACATAATTAGCTTGCTGGATAGGGAATTTAAAAATCTTTAAGAATATAATTAGTTTGTTGGCTATTAAATTAAAAAATTGACGATGAGAATTATTAATAGAAAAACCTGTCAAAAAGTCGTCACGTCATGCTGGAATGCGGCATATTTATCTAAAAGGCCGCGTACACCTAAGGCGAAAATGAAAATGAAAAAAATCTTATATCGCCAATAACTCAAAAAAGCGATATAAGTTGGTTTTGTAACGGCGGAAGCGATGAGGAATAATAATCAAATGGATTTTGTCTCAGTGTTTAAAACCTCTAAGACATTATAATTTCGATTCCTCCGATTTTTACCGTTGAAATTTTCTCTTAATGAAGGAATTGAAATAAAAACATTTTTAAGGCTGAGACCTGTTCAAAATTCAGTTTTTAACTATTCCCCATCGGTGCCACCATGTTACCGATATGTGCCAATATGTGTCGCAATTTTTAGTTAGTGACAATATAAGATTTTTCATATTCATTTTCACCTGAGATGTACCGCGACCTTAACTTGTTTCGATTCGATGGAAATATCAGGCCAGCTTGAGAAAATGACTTAATTCCAAAACGCACCTGTGAAAAGCTTGTGCCTTAGCACTTATGTTTCCTTCAGCCAAGAATGATCTTCAAAGCTCTCAGCCCTACACTGTAATGAAATAGTCACTAACGAGCGAACATCTTCATTTATCAGGCATAAATTAATCAGCTGTCCTAATGATGGGCTCCAAGAGATTTCGAATTAAACAGGTGATAGCTAAGCTTCTTGTCAATCGGACGACATCATCGCCGATGATCATCATTCTTTGCCCTGTTGAACTGTGAGACGATATTTTCTTTTATCATCGGTTCTAGATTGATGGCTAAGAATATCTTGGGGATGATAAATATATGTTGGCGGTTTGAATATTATAATTTTTCCGCTGGCTTCAAGATTGATCCCTGCACTTGATCGGTTGACGTGTTCGTGAGCCAGCCATTATTGATTATTATACGCCTGTTATAGATTGTAATCTTGATAAATGCTTATCGGTGATGGAGATTTAAATATATGTAGCGAGAAATTGTTGGGATGCAGCGATAACTACATTTTAATGTGGCAATGAAACTTTGTACTCAAAGGGAGCTACGAGTTTTTCCGTGGGAAGGCTGCTGTAGCATGACTCCCGTTTTATTGGAAAAATTTCCCAGAAAGCAAAAGCTATATTTTGTTGCTGAAGGACGCATAGAAAGGGTCTATTATTGGCAAAAATTCATTGAATAGTATAACTAGTTACATGCTTGCTAACTACTAATAGAAGTTAATTCATGGTTCTTACCTCAAAAAATGTCAAATAAATTTAGGCACTCCTTAAGAAGAAAAATGTTGGTGTTCTATCAAATCTTCAAAACAAAAATACCTTAAACTATTCTTGATTATCAAAAGGAGTAAAGATTTACTTCTAACAGTTGTATAGAATTCGTGGCTAGCCGCAGAATATTTCTGCGAGTTTTTGTACGCAACAAATTCCTGGTTATTCTCAAAGAAGTAATAAAGGATGCTCGAAATGGCTCCGGAAGAACAGCTGTCCAGTCACGTGAAGTTTAACAAGCAAATTACCGAACCGCGCGTGATTTCTGTCTCAATTGATACATTTTACCTGAGCACAGCTTCTGCTGCCAGTAATCGTGCACATCATAATTCATCCCATTCAATATAGGAAGGTACCGGCTTCATATCCCTGCTGGGAATAACTTCTTCTGTCTGTAGGGAGCGACACACGCTTCAACCAGAACCTAATGATACGTATGGTATATGATGCAAACGGATCAAAGCCACAAGTTAACATGCAATCGCCACCGTTATTGCGTGCAGAAGATGAAAAGGATGCAACTCGATGCGCTTTGCAATTCTTCTGTGTAGTTTAGGTAGGTATAGGTATTGCTATCACTGAGGAAAATAAGATCAAGAATGACTTACACCAATTAAATCATCATTCTATCAGGCTGCAGACACTCTGTCATCATATCCCAAGGGCAATGTAATGGGGCAAGAAAATTGATGCTTGCTATTGCACAGCTTATATGCGTGTTATAATTGCATTCCCATGATTTTTAGAATATAGATTAGTTGGATTCTACACGCGAACATTTTGGGTAGCTAAAATTAAACCGTATCAAATAGTTGTAGAACAGTTGTTTCTAATTTTTTTTAAATTTAAACCTCCCGATAAAAAAAACAAACAAACAATTTTGTTTCTCATTTTTAGTCTATTGCTTTTATTTGTTTTCAAAGTTCATACAATGTCTATATTTTTTTGATTTCGAATACATTAGGTACCGTAAAACGGGGTAACTTTGATCACTGGGGTAAGTTTGACCAAGATTAAATTTTTGCACATTATCATCAATAACTCAGCCTATGGTTTGAATTTTTTTAAACTGTTTTTTTTTACATTTGAAAACCTATTTATTGAGTATCAAATAGGCAAAATTTGGTTTGTATTGACATTTTTTCTGTTAGTAAAAATGTAACTTCAAAATCCTAAAATATTTATGTTTTTTAAGGCTCGCAAACAAACAGCTCTCCTGATGATCCCAAAAAGCATTTAGAAGCAAACGGGTTGTTGAAAGTGAAAGAACAGCTTTGAGCTGGAGATAGTGGGAGGGCCTACAGGAATGTGTGAAGGTAAAATTTCATTTGTATTTTGCAGCTCAAACAATTTAGAAATTAATTTAATTTTCGCCCCTAAATGTATGTACCAAAATAGTTATTTTTTCGATTATAAGTGTTTTTAAAAGAAAACGTTAAGAAGCAAGGAAAAATTTATAAACTAGCATTTGTAAATATTATGAAGGTGTTTTGTATCCTTTATGATCAAGAAAACTCGAAAAAATCGTCGAAAATAGAGACTGAAATAGGACTGGTCTATACAACTTTTTTTTTTTTAAAGATTCGCGAACACGTATAAATTTAATTCATTTTCACTGAATTATTTTAAAAAATCTTCAAACTTTACTTTTTGAAGGTTGAATGTAAACCTTACAATATAACTAACTCACAACATTTTTATGGAATTTTAATCACAATGTTTGGTAAAATTGTACATATTTCGAAGTAAAAACTTCAAAGTTATTAATAAAACAAGCTAACTGGCAACACTTTTGCAAATTAACAAAACCACTGTGATGAAGTTTTATTGTTCGTATAAGCTGGCTATATTCTCGTAGAATGTAATGCACAGTGGGGAAATTTGGAGCCAAAATCCCCGAAAATTTGATGCCGCACGTTTGAGGATCTGGAACAATACTTATCTTTCTTTTTCCCTTCATAATTCAAAACATATCAAATTCCACCGGAATCATTGTGAAGGCCAAATAACACCTAAAATTTCCGAGAACACATTTCTCCAACTTACGACAAGTTGTATTTTTCATGAAATTTTAACATAAGCTAAGGCTATGACCACCTATGACCATTAAGAATCCGGGCTGTTACAAACGTGTGTATCTTAAAACTATTCATTTGATCGAAAAACTTTCTATGAAGGAAATGAAGGTGTTAACATGATATTTAATGTAAAAATATAAAAAGAAAATTAATCGTTGATTACAAGAAATACTGTTAATTTATCATAAAATCTCTTTTTTTATCTTTGCACACTTTTTTTGTCATGTATTATTGATCTATTATATGCACCACAGAAGCAGCAAATCATGCTATTTTACACAAATTCACCTGGAAAAACCAAGTGGAATCTGGTTGGAACCTTTTCATGAGTAGGCATCTCGAAGAATTTGACCTCTTAAATTCGGTTTTAACAAAAAATTCCTGGTGCATCAGAACGTATCTGTCACATTGCGTAAAAACCGGTTGCACTATTAGAGCACCTGCAACGGTTCAGGCGTAAATATTGGTTTTAAGTATACCAGTTTTAGCAAAATTTGAAATTTTAGAATCGGCTAAAACACCCACTCCCCACCGGTGTAGGAGCAAATTTAAAACGGAAACACTTTCATTGCAGACACTCAATAATTGAGAAGAAAAAACCCATTTTATTGAAAAAATTGCATAAGTTTTGAGTTTTACGGTTGATTGTCTTAAAATTAATTCTACGAATATTCTTTTTGACAGAACAATGATTTTAACTGTTCTACCAGGATTTCATTAATTTAAAAGCAAAAATGACTACACAACGAGGAAAAAAAGCTCAATTGAAACAATTCTTCAATTGATTTAATCAAATTGCTTTGAATCAATGGAATAAGGTTTTGTTAAAATGAAATGAAAAAGCAATTTTTTTTTCAAGCTATTGCTGACATTGATAAAAGAAACGAGAAATGTTTATCCCAAAGTCAAAGGAAATTTTCCTTTGATTTGTCGACATTTTTGTTTGACAAAAACTTGTTTCACTTTGTAAATTTATGTATGGATACAGAAAAATATGCTGCCATTGGCGAAAACTCCGAGCAATCTATAAGAAATCTCTCAATATATCAAACAAAACAAAAATTATCGAACAAACAATAAACATAAACAATTAAATATTTGATTTACCTCATCGAAAAAGTATTAAAATTTTCTTTTCGTTTCTTTTTTTTCAAAAGCTTTTTATTTAATTATATTAAATCGAGAATAATGTGACATCTATTATTATTTATACTTGATATGGTTTTAATTAACATCTATTCTCAATTTATGTTATGTATAGGCTGGTTGAAGCGAAAAAAAAAACATTCAAATAATATCTCAAAAAGAAACTATTATCACACCCAATGTTACCCAAACATGTGTGAAAGAAATCTTTGTTGGCTAAAATTTTCTCACCGTGAACTAAATCGGTCTGTCGTATATTTTGAAATCCTGTTCCAAATTTGCATGAATTTGGAACAAAGGCGTATAACTGTTGGGAATTTTGAAATCGATAACAGTGCTAAAACAGCGATTTACGACACCGGTGCCAGCCGAAATGTTTTAGCGTGGTCGAAAACCGTGTTTTGCATCTACCGTTGGGACAGCCCTTAGTTATGTACTTGGTGTCTGATAGTCAGGCAACACTTGTTATATGCCGGAAACGGATTTACTGCATAGTTAAGGGGTCTGCATTCAGTTATCAACGATTCCACTCCGATGCTTGGTTTGAACTTCGTAAGCATTCTAGATTGGATCCTTATACTTCTCAACCATTTAAACAAAAAAAAAAACAATCAGAAAAAATTAACAGCTCATGATTTTTCAAGTCGACAATGAAGAATTTCCGAGGCGATTGTGCAAAATAGTTTTTAACCATGTCTTTTTACATCGTAAATATCTAAAACACACATTAATTTGAAAATCTGAAAAAAATAGGCAAGATAGTCCTTTTCATAACCAACACAACGCCAATAAATTTTTATATATACGAGCTTTAGTAACTTAGCTATCACTGAATCGTTTGAAAAAAAATAACAAATTCAAAATATATATATTTTCATAATTTCTATGAGTTAGATCATTCAGAAAACGTAAAATCCCACCCGAATAGCAAAGACCATGATATTTAAGATAACCGAACAGTGATTTTCAGTTTAACAATAAACTTCATCCTAATTTCAAGATCTTTATCAACCATCTAAAATTTTGAAACCACCATGGTTTTTAAAGTAACCATGAAATGAATCGTTAATTCATGATGTTTCACTGTTTCCGAATATGTCAAAAACATGGTATAACAGCAATTATCTTATAATTTTTATTGTTACAGTAAATTTCATCGTAAAAAGAAAATCCAAACCGGAAAAACTATTGGTAAGCTTTTGCTTTTTTTAAAGTTCTTTGAATTTTTCGTGTAATCGCTTCTCGGCCCGAAGGCTAAAATAAATTTTTCGTATACTGTTTTATTTACGTGCAATTTATCCGGGCAGTGCGTTATTATTGGTCGAAAATTCTCGAACGAAAATTTCTACGGTGCGGTGAGTACTTTTTATAACCAATTTAGCCTTTTTTATCATTATTTTTGTTTCTTTTTTTATTTAAGAGCTGGTAGAAAGTCGGTCTAGCCTTCTACGACGATACGGCGACGGTCGGATGGAGCCAACGCATCAAAATATGTCGAGGAAAACAGGCCTCGAATGCAAAAAACTATCTGGATGATCTCTATCCAGGAAGGAGCAAAAGTAAAAATTCAACCTAAAATGTAAGTAGATGTGTTATAATAAAAGTATCGATTGAAAATTTTTGTGTTTAAAAAATATCCGAAAACCCCCTATTTATCAAAAAATAATTCATTGTGAACCATGAAATTATACGGTAAAAAAATATTTAAAAACGATGAAAATTCATTGTAGGACAATAAATTTCACAGTTCCTATTAGAAAAACTGGAAGCTGAAATAACCATCAACACTATAGTTTTGTGTTTTGAAATGTATGGAAAAAAGATGATTTTTTCATGGTTAAGTTGCTTAAAAACCCCCCTTTTTCATGGTAATTTTTGGCAAAACCACGAATTTCATTGTCGGAAACAATGAATTTGGCTGTGAATTCAAGGTTTCAGAACCATGATATTCATAGTATAACCCTTAAAATCCATGGTAGAGTGAAAATGAAATTCATCGTTTTTTCACCTTACTTTTCTATTCGGGCAGTTTCACACCTGTTCAGTTGTGTTATTTGAATTAAGATGGTTTTATCTAAACCATTAAATCAAACCCTACTCCAATAAGGACCTTTGCTGCGTCCTTCGTTGGGCGATATCTGGGAAAGCATAAGTATACGGCGAATAATACTTTTCATTTGCTAAATCCTTCAGAAACAATACGTCGATTGATTTTCTATGATTTTCGAGCGAATCTAATCTGACCAACATGCACAAGGCTCGGTAATTCGGCATTGTCTCTTGTCATCCAAAGTTTCTCTGTGCGTATTAGAGGAATTTATTTTCAACTCTTTCTTATCTTTTAATTTGGACGTTGTCAACAATACTTGCATACTCAATTATTGTACGAAGTAATCCAACATAAATTTTCACGATAGTATAGAGGTCATTCAACTCATGACATTTCCTGCTGATCATTCCAAACCCAGAGTTTGCTTTGGCTACCACTTGTTCTATATGTTTCGTGAAATGTAGTTCTTTGTCCAATTCGACTCCAAGATCTTTTACTGATGTCTTTCTGGTAATTAAATTTTTTTCCAAGCGATAAATACTCGTACATAATGATCGTTATTTTCAGTCCATGGCTATAACAACATTCTGAAAATCGGTACAGCGCATTTTGAAAAACTGAGCAATCCTTCGAAGAATGAACGGGAAGAAATATTTTAAGATCATTTGCATATATTAACACAAACACGTCCTGTAGAACCTCGGGAAACTCATTCATAACAACATGATGAAAAGAAGGGGTCCTAAGTGACTCCCTTGTGGTATACTACTGTTAATCAAAAAAGTACCGGATCTGACGTTTCCTATCTTCACATATTGAATTCTTTGAATGAGGTATGAATGTATCCATTTAAGACAGGTACCATCAATTGCATTTTCACAGAGTACAGAAAGTAAAGCGTTGATTTCGATCACATCAAATGCTTTCAACATGTATGTGTATATAGCGTCAACTCGTAGGCCTTGCATCATCCATTTTGAAATTCTTGAGAAAAACTCTTCAAGATTTGTCACTGGCGATCTTCTTTGAAAAAGACTTGTTGAACGTCGGATATTCTGCTTTCCAACCATGGGTACATGTAGTTGTAAACAATAGTCTCAAAAAGCTTGGATGTGGCAGAAAGAATAACGACTCCACGATAATTTTCAACAGGAAGTTTAGAAGCACATTTATATATCGGTATAGTATGGGAAATCTTCCAAAACTTCGGATAAATTACTTCGTGTAGGCGAAAGGCAAGGAAAGGCGATGTAAGGGTGCTTCAAGCCTACCAACGCACTTTTTTAGGAGTGGGCTCGAGCTTTTATGCCAGTAGTGCTTTTCCAATCATATCATCTTTGGTATATTTAGTACACTTTTCAACGCATTTTTGGGATACAGCTAGCGCCGAGTGGCATTGAAATTCTGCAACCTCTTCTTTGGAGGTACTGTATCACTTATTGCTATACGCTATATTTACCTATATTTGAAAAAAAACAATGCATTGAAAGGATAAGGATCATAGCCGGCAGGTTTGAATTTAAGACATTAAACTATCATCAAACTAATGATAAATTCGTGTTCCTCAAGAATGCTACCAGCCTGCGTAACAATCGGTTTTTATTCCGCTGGTGCATTAACAGCAATAAAAATCTCATTTGAAATCATTAAGGTAAAAAATTTCCCAGGTTGCTGATATTGTACTATGATCACGGATATCCTTCAACTGGGATGTAATCTCACTTGACTCTTAACTCTTCGGAAAGTGGTGAATGAACTCGCCACAGTGGGTACACATTTCTGAATGTTCCACAATTCGATTTTTTCTTTTATATGTGGAAATAGAGGGTAGTTTTATTTGAACTGTTGTTTAAATTTTACGATGATTTTCTGGCCGCGAAAGAGAAGACTTTATAAGTAGTTTTTTTCTTATGATTTCCGAGAGTTGCTGAGAGTTAAGGACGCAGTATAATTATGAGGCGACTGTAATAATATTATGTCTAGACCGACCGTCCAACGAAAATAAAGCGAAAGCGGAAATAATAAGGGATCAAAAGTAGTGCAACTAATGATCAAACTTCATTATCGCATCGCTGGAAGATCGCATCTATGAAGTCTATGTAATCAAAAAGTTCACCAGGCCGTTGTTGCGAGGAACACACAGGAATGAAGGTCAAACACATCAAGAGATCAATGGACTGTTGGCATGAAATCAATAATATTCGATTATGGAACAATTTTCGTAACAACTCTCCCGAGTATCGTCCATGCGATAAAAGCAATAACTTGTTCCTGGTTGAGCAGCAGTCCAATCGGTATTCGTCGGAGTCATTAATGGAAATTAATCTCTACAAGGTATGGGATTAGCTTTAATAAAAACCACAACGGCATTAAGAAGAACAGTCAGTGTCCGGGTGCCTCGCAGAACCACCCACAAAATGATATCAAGCATAACAATTTGCCGACATCGTTACTTTTTACCACAGCATAATCATACGCATGAATCGAAAAATGCGTGCCCGACCAACGAACGATGCCACTCCTGATTCCGACGCTTGAAACTCCAAGTTCCACGAAGATTTAGCGAAGGCAGTCGCATCGTGCGGGACATCATGCTGTCGTTCTGGACGTGTGTTTTTTCACTCCAGCTGGGAACATGCCGAAGGGATTCCAGAAATCTCCTCAAGATGGGCATACAACATCCCTGGGCAAACGGCATCATCCCCCAACCAAACAAAGATCACTGTCGGTAATTCAGAATTGTTGAAAAAAACTGGAAAGCCTCTGGAAACTTGAGTTTGGGCTTTGCTAATCCGGATGCATTTGGGACCCCTTACTTTTGTGACTGGGTATGAGCATTGTTTGAAAATTTTACCTTTAAATCCATTACCCAAATTATACTATAATCAAATTTTGGTTTGTTTAAGAAAATCCAATAAAACTAAGATATTCAAATGAAATTTTTCATCCAGAAGAGTACATTGCCACTCCGAAGAGACGCCATGAGTAAGATCGGGTTAAGTAACCGCTGCTGTTGTTGGGGGAGATTTATTTCTTTCCCCTTTTTCAATACTTTTATTCTGTCAGATTGGTCAACTTTTCGATGCACTATTACTGCTTGGAAGGTATGAATTCTCCCTTCACTCGCCTCGGCTGCTACTTGTTTTGAACTATCTTTAACCTTGTCGTGCAAACGATTAACCTTGAACTTGCATCATTTGTAAGGCGGTAGCAAGGATCGATCATGAACAATGAACTGATATTCTACATAAATTTTATAAGGATGCCCCCCCCCCCCTTCCCTTATGGCGAGAGTCTTTTTGTACAATAAATTATTTGGCTGTAAGCACGTTGCGGACCAAATATGAGACATCTCGTTTTTTTCGCTACCTGCGTTTGTGCCACACTTAGAATACAAATGTTGCAAATTTCATAATAATACTCTATTCTAGCAAAATAAACACAAACCTTCAGGTAACTGAAAGACACTTATGTTACTAGATTTATCAGCCTTATCGGTGAAATGTGATGTTCTTTTGAGTAAGAAACATCTTAAAAATATGAAATTTTCTAGACGGATGGAAAGTTAGAAGAAATGAAAGATGGTGAAAATGACCGGGTAGAATTTTATTCAGAAGCATTATCATCACATACCAAATTTTTGTTCAGCACAGGCCAACTACTCCTTTATGGTGGTAGTAACAGATAGAGATGCATCTCTCACCACATATTAGCGTGGTTCACCCCACAAGCGGAAACTTGCAGTGCGAACGAACAGAAAAGATGGCACGTGGTCGCTGAGATAAGCTCCCTGAGCTGATAATGCTTCTAAACAAAATTCTACCCGTTCATTTTCACAATTTTTCATTTCTTCTAACTTTCTATCCGTCTTTAAAATTTCAAGTTCTTAAGATGTTCTTACTAAAAAGGACATCACTTTTCACCGATAAAGCCGATAAATCAAGTAACAAACATAAATTACGGTGATTTATCTGTTCTTTAAAAAAAATAAAGAAACTTAATCTGTTGAATTTGATTCAGTGGCTGCTGACATTTAAAATTCCGAATTTCGATATTTTCAGTTTAGATTTCTTCGCGGTCCTTAATGTTTTAAAAAATTTTCATGTGTGCATCATTTGATAGAAATAACTAGAAAAATTATCGATTTAGGTCTGTCATATTCTACGTGGATTTTATATGACACTAGCTGATTTTACCCGGCTATGCTCGGGTTCACATAAAACATAAATCAAAATGAGTCGTTTGACTTTAAAATTTTTTATATTAAACTATATCATTATAAGCAATTTTGCGCATCTTTGGCAATTGTTCAGTTTTTTATTGAGTTTATTCACTGTGTTTATCGTTTTCATGTACGGCTCGGTGGTCGAGTGGTTAGCGTGCTAAGACGGTAATCGCTGGTCCACTGATGACATGGGTTCGATTCCCATCTCGGTACTGGGTGTTAAATGTTCATCTTAAGTTGTCCATGTCATTTATTCAGTCTGTAAAACCTAAATCGGCTAAGACGGTGTATGTCTTTTTTTATATTATAGAAAACTTAAAGGTATGAGCTTTAAATTAAAAGACATACAAAATAATTTCCCTTGAAAGCTTATTCATCACGATAAACAGTTTTTTCATCCACCATTTTTTAGGAAGCTTGATAAGATATGGACTTTTATTTGTTATCTTCAAATGATCAAATTGTTTTGATATCTTTCCCATCCTGCCTCTAATAAAAATCTCATTCCACTTTTCAAGACGGATGATCTCCCTGTACAATGGTATATTAGACCTTTATCTACTTTGAAATTTCTAAACAAACATCGGAATCTGGTTAAACCATGTTGAAGACTCACATTGCATGTTTCAAACTATTTGTGTACTTTTTTCGCTTTTTAATTTCACAATGTTTTATGAGTACTTGGTCTTAAATGTGAAAGTTCTACATTTAGTTTTTTGAAGTTTTTGGATACAAACCACCTCTGAACCGAAGTAACCATTCTAATTTTATATGTGAGTTACATTTCAATGTTCCTTTTCTTGGACATTCATCCCATTAATGCTTGTGAAGTGTGATCAATTTTAAAGTTCATTTGTTTAAATTCGCAGTACTAAACGGTTCTACTTTAAGTTTTATCTAAATTGGATGGTAGAATTGAACAAATTGACTCAAAAGTTATAAATTGGCCAAAGAAATAGAACTGCATAAAACTGAAAACCTCAGATTTAATTAATAAAATTTTCATGTAATGGATTTGTTTCCAACGGAACCAAAAGTTTTTCCAGATAATACACGATCAATTTTCTAATCTCCCGTTTAAATTCCATGACGGCTATTAAAGCGTTTAAATCGAGGTCTTCAACTTATAACTCTGAATCTTATTATTTTTTATTCTCTATGAGAGATTTAAAAATTCGACAGTAGTTGGTTCATAAAAACTGGAATGTATGAAAATCGGTTCAGCTGAAGAAGTCAATTCACTGTTCACTGTTCAGTTCACTTTATATTTATGTAAACCTTCAAAGCACCCCAGCGGCGGTAAGGAGCACTTTGAAAATCACTACAATTCTATTCAATATATTTCTAACAGGCTAGTTGTATTTTTCAATCAAAAATGTAGGCTAATTATTGCATTCAAATACCTCCTACCAGTACCACGTGCTTAGAACAGAAGAAGGAATAAAAATACCCGCCAAAATTCCCCCTTTCAAATTTTCAATGATCAGCAAGCTTTGATTTGCTTTCCAGTACACGTGAACTTTGAATGGTCGTTGCTAATGCTCGCCCCATAATGATGGTGAAAAAAACCCCGCCAAAAGAAACGAAAATCGGCTGCCAAATGGGTGCCATGACCTTTGGTTTGTGACAATAAAAACGAAAGTTGTATGGGAGGGTCCCTTTTCTTAGGTAGGAGGGGCTCAGAACTATCACTAAAACCACACCTTGGTCCAAATACATCTCTGTACCAAATTTCAGGCTGATCGGTTTAGCGGTGTCGATTTGTATAAGGTGCATACAAACAAGAAGCGGTGTCGGCGATAAACAACAATACGGCAACAAAAGTCAACAATGCTGTGTCAACATTATCGCAGTGTATGGAAAATACGAGCAAGGTATTAAGTCAACAAGAGCAATTAATTAGCTCACTCAACTCACAAACGGGCTCCAGCCTGCGCATCTCTGCCGAATTAAAAAAGTTCAATGCAATGGGTGAGCTGTTTGAAAATATGGAGCTCCAACTGAAAGAAGCGGTGTCGGCGATAAACAACAATACGGCAACAAAAGTCAACAATGCTGTGTCAACATTATCGCAGTGTATGGAAAATACTAAAGGCACAAACAGTTGTGAGCTCGCAGATGTAAAAAACCACCTCACTTCCCTTTTTAATATTTCAATGGAAGCAAGTAGGGACCGTATCGAAAATTATGTGTCTGATCTCACTACGGACCTACAGAAAGAACTCAAACGCATTTGTGATGATGTGCAAAATATAAGCTCCGTTACTGTGGATATGGCAGCTCATTGCACCGATCACCGCCCTACCATGTCCCACACTACAGAGGACGCTTTAAATGTAATTGAAACTAATGTATTAATGGAACTGACAATTGCTAACAGTTCTGACAACTGCGGTTGGCGCCTCCTGGGTTCTAAAAAAGTGTGGCGTTCAGACTGGACTGACTATGACGCGCGTAAATTACGCTATGTTCAGCAGCAAAAGGCTAGAGATAAAGCATTGAAGAAAAGGAAAGCCAATAAAAAAATTGGGAATCTCAGCAACAAATCCAAGAACAACAACAGCAACAATTTACGTAATTTAAATAGTAACAACGCCCGAAATGAGGAGCACACCTTCAACTATTACAACTACAACAATGCCAACAACAATAGAAACAGCAACATAGACCAGGATACCCCTTCATGTAGTTACAGCGATTACAATAGTACCAGGATCCCCCACATCAATCATCAACCAGTTATCAACTCTCTGCTTCCGGATAAAAAGCTACTAGCAGCTGCAAAAGCAACATTTTCAAAACCTCCAGTAGAAAATCAGCGTGGTATAAGGTTCCAACGTGGTGAAGTACTGAATCCATATCCGGCAGATCATCAGCTTGCACGAGTAAGCACGGTCTCGACGATAGGAAATCCAGATTTGGCGCGCTCGCCCCAGAGGCCTTCTCCATGTCAAGCGTGTGCATGTAGGCATTCGTGTTTTGCCAGGATCTGACGGGCCCCTTGGAGGACAACAACGATGTAGTTAGGTATGATATGAAAAACTCTGCTTGCAAGAAAATCAATTCCTCTCTATGCGACAGTAAAGAAATAACAATTTATTGTCAAAATTTTAATAGAATGAAAAGTGCCTTAAAATTAAATGAAATTTACAGGCGTGTAGCTGCTTGTAGCTACCCCTTAATATTAGCAACTGAGACGAGTTGGGATTCTTGCGTTAAAAGCTCCGAAGTCTTCGCTGATAAATTTAATGTCTATAGAGACGATCGTGATAAATTGTTATCCGACAAGAAATCCGGGGGTGGCGTTTTAATTGCAATTTCTTCTGATTATGAATCTGAAGAAATCCCATCTAATAAACACAAGGAATTTGACCATGTTTGGGTTAAATCCGTGATAGGAAATCAAGTTCACATTTTTGGATCTGTGTATTTTCCCCCTGAAGGTGCCAAAACTGAGTCCTATAAAATGTTTTTTAGTATTGCTGATAATATAATTTCAAAATTCGAGTCTGACGCCAATGTTCACATATATGGCGACTTTAATCAAAGTGCTGCTGATTTTATTGTAGATGACCACAACGAATCTCTTTTGATTCCAATAATTGGGGAAAACTCAACACTTCTAACATTATTTGAAAAGAGTTCTGAGATTGGACTTAATCAAATAAATCACGTACGAAATCAGAATAACTGCTACCTTGATTTATTGTTTACTAATATGACGGATGATTTCTGTGTGATTGAGGCACCAAATCCACTTTGGAAAAATGAAGTATTTCACTCTGCTATTGAATATTCCTTTTTCATTCATGACAACGCCACAATGTCGGATGACAATTTATCTGAACCTTATTTTGACTTCAAACATGCAAACTACGAACTAATTAAAAACAAATTAAACTCGATTGATTGGCAAAGTAGTATTCGTAGTTTATCAACACATCAGGCTGTAACTTTTTTCTACCAAAACATATTCGATATATTAGAGTCTGCAGTACCCAAAAAACGTAGAAAAAAGCCGAATAGAAATCCGAAGTGGTATAGTAAGAAGATACTTAATCTTAAAAATAGAAAGCAGAAAGCCCATAAAAACTATAAAAAAGATGCAAATGATATGAACCTCACAAAATATTTGACTATCTGTGATCAACTAAATATGGAAATGAAAATCGCACACGAGGAGTATAATAGAGGAATAGAAAGTAATATCAAATCAGACCCAAAATCATTTTTCAGCCTAGTTAAAGATATACAGAAGTCTAGCAATTTTCCGACAAAAATGCAGTTCAACGACAAAATCGGTAAAAATCCTGCGGAAATCAGTAACTTATTTGCTAATTTTTTTCAAGATGTTTACACAACCCGTAACGAAGAGGATCGAGATTATGATTATTTCTCGTATCTTCCTGAATCTTCATTAAATATCACTGTTGATAATGTATCACCCAACGAAATTTTGAATGCTTTAAACACCTTAGACGCCTCTAAAGGGGCAGGTCCTGATGGATTGCCGCCAGTATTTTTGAAATCATTATCAAATGAGTTAGTGAAACCCTTGTTCTGGTTGTTCAATTCATCTTTAAAAAGCGGCATACTACCCCCCATTTGGAAAGAATCGTATTTGGTTCCGATTTTCAAAACCGGCAAAAAGTCAGATGTTAAAAATTATCGTGGAATTGCTATATTATCTTGCATCCCTAAGTTATTTGAATCAATAATTAATCAACACATTTTTTCTCAAGTTAAAAATGCAATCACTACTAAACAACATGGTTTTATTAGAGGACGTTCTACTTCCACCAATTTACTAAATTTTGTAAATTTCTCGATAAATGCCATAGATGAAGGGAATTATGTTGAAACATTATATACTGATTTTAGCAAAGCATTTGATAGAGTTGATATTCCTTTATTGCTTTTCAAATTATCTAAAATAGGTTTCAATCATAAATTATTAAAGTGGGTTCAGTCATACCTGCACGGAAGAACGCAACAAGTAAGATTTGAAGGAAATTTGTCGTCTGTTGTGCATGTTACATCAGGAGTGCCACAGGGATCCCATCTGGGTCCTTTACTATTTATTTTATTTGTCAATGATGTTGAACACATTTTAAATCATTTAAATGTTTTAATATATGCAGACGACATGAAACTTTTCATGGAAATACGTAAACCATCTGATATTGAATCCTTCCAAAGAGAAGTTGATAATTTTTATGTATGGTGTACAAAAAGCTTGCTAGAGATAAACGTAAAAAAATGCATCTCAATCTCATTTACCAAAAAGCGAAATGTAAGACAGGACACCATCACCATTGGTCAAAAATCTGTAGAAAGATGCAATCAAGTCAGAGACTTAGGAGTCATACTAGATTCTGAACTGACCTTTGTAGAACACTACAATAACATAATTTACAAGGCAAGTAATATGCTCGGGTTTATAAAAAGGTTTAGTTTTCAATTCAATGATCCCTATACCATCAAAACACTGTATGTAACATATGTTAGGCCCCTTCTTGAGTACTGCAGTGTTGTCTGGGCTCCATATCAAGGTACACATAAAGACCGCATTGAGTCAGTACAAAAACAGTTTTTATTATATGCTTTACGCAGGTTAGGTTGGAGCTCGTATCAGCTACCTTCGTATGAATCTCGATGTATGTTAATTAAAATAGATAGTCTTGATAAACGACGTGAGTTTGCAATGTTAGCTTTTATAAATGATGTTATTGGGCAAAGAGTAAATGATGCAAACATTTTAGAAAAACTTAACTTTTATTCTCCCACTCGGTATTTAAGAAACAGGAATCTTTTCTACATAAATAAACAAAGAACAAACTATGCCCAAAATGGACCTATAAATAAGATCATGATCTGCTATAACAAATACTGCACCATAATTGATATAACAATGAACAAAAATGAACTGAAGAGAGTGCTTCTATCATAACATTATACTTATATAGATTTAAGGCAAACATGTAAAACGGTCTACGCAAATGATTGACGTCAAATAAATAAATAAATAAATAAATAAATAAATAAACAAACATATATAGTCCAACTCATCTTTATATATTAGACTAGCTGATTTTACCCGGCCTTGCTCGGGTTCGCATAAAATATAAATCAAAATAAGTTGTTGGTTTTTTTGAAATTTTAGAAGCTTTGTATCCATCATAAGATATAAGAAATTTCGCCAATTTTAGGCCATGTGAGCTATGTAAGTTTTGTTAGTTTTTTTTTATGTTTTGATTGAGATCATTTATTGTTTTTCTCGTGTTCATAATTTTAAAAAAAAATTTGTTTGTATTTAAAGAAATTTAAAACTATTTCCTAAAAATGCTTGTTCATCCTATCATAACAAACATTTTTTTCACCTACCATTTCTATGGAAGCTTGAATAGCATTTACCTGATATCTTCAGCTGATAAAATTATTTTTTTTTACATTCACATCTCCCATTTAATAAAAACTTCTTATGGAAATCACTCCACTTTTCAAGTTACATGATATCCCTGTACAATGGTATTTTCAAGTTTTAGTTACTTAGACCAAACGCACCGGGCGTTGCTATTTCGGTCGGTATTTTAGATGTTTTGATTGGTTGCGTTTTTATCTAATTACTGATTTTCGCACCCATTGTTGCGATCCAGGTTGGTATTTGTGTTTGTTTATTTTCTGATAGAGACGACTGGCTGCGTTGCTACCGGGTTGCTACATAAACCCATCCTGTAACAACCTACTGCTCGAATTCTATTTCTCGAATCAAGTTAGCGACTGTTGGTGCGATGATGGGTTGATAGATATGTTGTTGAATGTACTCGATTCGAGGTTTAGCAACCATTGGTGGACTTGGTCTTAGGAATTTTTAAAAAAGACAAAAAAGACAAATCTTGATGAACTAAGTTCAAAACTCACTTTGAATGTGTTCAACGGTATGTGTGCTTTTAAAATCACACTGCTTTATGAGTACTTGTTCTTAAACGTTAAAAGATCCACTAATAGTTTTTTGAAGTTATCGAGAACAAACTATCTCTGAACCGAAGTTACCATTATAATGCTGTTATATTTCAATTTTTCCAATGTTGGGCACAATCATCCCATTAATTTTTGTGAAAAATGATCAATGTTTTCAAGTCACATTGATGACCAAAAATGACTCAAAAGTTAGAAATTGGCCATTAAAATTGAATTGTATAAAACTCAAAACCTTAGATTTAGTTTTTTAATAAACTTTCTAAACCCCCGTTTGAATTCCTCGAAGGCTATCTAAGAGGCTGAAAGCTGAATCTAATAAATTTTTCTTTCTCTATGAAAAATCACATAAATATTAAAATGGTTGGCTCTTAAACGCTAGGAAAATCGACTCATAAGATTTTCAACACTCAGCTCAAATAGTTGTTCACATGAAAAAGTCAATTCATTGTTCACTGTTCAGTTCACTGTTTGTTTTTGTAGACCCTCAAAGCTCCCCAGAGCTTTGATAAACAATATGTACAATTCTTGTCAATATCTTTATTTCTAACAGGCTAGTTAGATTTTTCAATTCAAAATGTAGGCATATTATGGCATCCAAATATCTCGTACCGGTTTCACGTGCTTTGAAGTAGAATGACAAAAAACACCCGCCAAAATTTCCCCTTTCAAATTTTGAATGCTCAGCAAGCTTTGATTTGCTATCCAGTACACGTGAACTCTGGATGGTCGTTTCTAACGCCCAGCCCATGGGGGTGGTGAAAACAATCCCGCCAAAGGAAACGAAAATCGGTCGACAAAATGGTGCCATGACTTTTGGTTCGTGGGAGAAAAAACGAAAGTTGTATGGGAGGGTCCCTTTTCTTAGATGGGAGGGGCTCAAAACTATTACTAAAACCTTACCATGGTCCAAATACATAACTGTACTAAATTTCAGGCTGATCGGTTAAGCGGTGTGGATTTGTATAAGGTGCATACAAACAAACATATATAGTCCAACTCATCTTTATATATTAGAAGATAACCCTTTTTGAGAAGTAGTACACACCAAAAATTTTATAAAATTACATGGGCCAGAAACGCTTAACGACCTAAAGTATTTTGACCGAACCCGTAAAAGATCTAATTTAACATCGAATCGAATTTAAATGTCACGCACACTATTAAAAACTCGATTCATCGTGGCAACACTCATAAAGTCAATCAAAACAAAGTATAAATAAATTTTCGTTCCATGAGCTGTAGTTTGTCAATGAAGCGGCAATCTTCGCATTTTTGAAACAATAATGTCACTTTTTCCATACAAATTTTCAAACAAACTTTGAATTTTTTGCTAAAACCCATGCCAAATTTTAATTTTTAATGTTAGCAAAACTTGCACAGTTTGTTTGTATTTGGCCCAAAAAGTGGACCAACACCATAGAATCAAATGGAATGGTTTGTGCGATCGAATCTTCGATTAGGTAACGCGGGTAAATTAAAAGAAAAACAAACGTATAAAATTTAAGACCCTTAAACAGGCGAAAATTTTAATTTTTGAACGGTCTACAAAATCTACTTTCGAAGAGTTGAGCTTATTTTAACTATCTTTAGAGGAAAAATTTTCTGTACAAACTTATGTGATATATTTTTCTGAAGCGGCTTTAATTTCTGAGATTCCAGGATTGATATTTAAAAGAAATACTCACACAGCAATTTTTTTTTGCTGGAAACCAGCAAAATTTTCTTTGTTTTTGTCCCACTGGTTTTCCAGTTAAATTTCCAGTAAGCTCAATTGCTGGAAAACCAACAATCTGAAAAAATGATTTTCTGGAAACTTGCAAATGTTTGGTTCAATTTAAGGGTGTTTTTCAGTCGTTTTCGTTCAAATTTTCTAAATTTTACTTTTAGAAGCTTTTGTTAGATACAATTTACTTTATTTATATTTATATGAGGAATCTTTGTCAGTCCTTCATTATATTTTGGCCCACCAGTTGCTGTTTAAAGTCGTTTTCCGGCTGGAAATAAACATTAATAAATTAACTAGCTCAACGGGATATTTGAAAAAAACATAACTTACCTTGACGCTTTTACGAGACAAATGGAGTAGAACTTTTTCAGGCAAATTTACAGAACTAGAAAAAAGAAAATTCTTTTCGCTATGCTTTGTAGTTCATTATTAAAGTATTTAAACGATCAACTCTTTCGGGGGAAAATAATTTTACCCACAAAAATAACACAAGTTCCAATTTTGACAGATCGATTGCTGGTTTTTCAGCAATGCAGAGATCTAGTAGGTACTGGAAAATCAGCAATATGGAGAATGTTTGCTGGTTTCCAGCAAAATTTGGATTGCTGAACGTTTCCAGCAATTTTTTTTGCTGAAAATCGAGGTCAAAATCCTCTCCACGGCCAGTCTCTTAGCCGATTTACACTGAATCAACGCGGACAACTTAAGATTAACGTTTAACTCCCAGTACAGAAAAAATGGTGTCAAAAATTATCAAAAGAATATTTAATGAACCATTGTCTATTTTATCATAGGAAGCGGGGAAGTGGAAAAAAGCTTATTCCGTGAAAGTTTTTTTACGCGTTTTCTAAATATTTTTCAGAAAGTTGCAGTTTTCATTTGAATTTAATGATATATATGTATAATATGTAAATAAAATAAAAAAAAACTGAAATAAGCAGCATACAAGGGATAAAATATGAAAGTTCGTTTGGCTTGATTAACTTGAAATTGATTATTTTTGATCTTATCGGCTCTAAACGCATCAGGCAGCAAATATTTCTTCGTGAAAATAAACTAAATAATGTTAAGTTTCAAACCAAAGTATCCATCATAACTTCAATCGCAAGCTCATCTAGCGGAAGGTTTCAAGGTTTTACAAACACTTAAATTCATAAATGTCGGTATAATAAAAAAAAACTTAAAATATTGTGTATCAAATAAATAAATTTTTGTTGGTTTAGTGGAAATAACTAAATCTGCATAAATGTGTTCTTCTATTCCTAACTGTCTTTCCTAAAAATCCAAAAATAATAAAAGACGAAAGACGAGGTGGCATTTGCTATAGCTAAGAGAAGAATAATTCAATCAAAACGAGAAAATTTCTCATTTCAACAAATATAACTATTTTCAAAAAAATAATTTGAGAGAGATTTTTATTTTGAAAAAAAAAAAAAATAATAATAATATGTAGCCTGAAATGTAACAAAGGTGCTGGATTGATTTTTCAAAAAAAAAAAAAAAATACTGAAGTTGGCTAAAAATGATTCAATAAAAAACTTGCTTAGAAATATTTTGTTTCATAAAAACAAATATTTTCGATCAATATAGTTTTCTGTAGAACAAAATTTGTTTGTATTCCCAAAATACAACATCTGTGAATTTATCAGCGAACAAAACTTTAGTTCTAGAGGATTGATAAATTTTGTTTCTGTTTTTTTTATTTTCAATTTGCTTTTATTTTTATATTTACATGACTAGCTGATCCATAATGCGTTGCTGCACCTTCCGAAAAATGGAAATTTGTAAAAATTATTTCCTCATTTTTTGTTGATATCATTTTCATAAATTCCAGCATCATTCAGAAACAACTACATTAAAATGAGAACAGCAGCTGGATGTGATTCCGTCTTATTTAGTGATGCTTGATCTTTAAATTTGTTTTTTGAACTCTGAAATTTTAAACTGTGATTTTTAAGTTTCCTGAGTTCTTTCATTAAAGTGCGTTTACACTTCGAGAGGAATGGCATTGAACGCGGAAAAATATTCCGCGGAAATTCTTTCCTTCCTATCTTCCCAAGGAAGAAGGTAGGGGTATTAAATTATCATAGAAATATTCCACATGTTCCATTTGCTCGATTTGTTCTTCGGTTATTTAAAAAGTTATATAAAAGCCGCCCTCTCCTACTGCTTTTTCTCATTCGAAGGAGGAAGGGGTTCCAAATAATCATATAAACATTTATCGTTCTCAAATATATTCTCAAGCCAAATATTGTTCCAATTGCTCGATTTCTGTTTGCTTGATTAGATTTTTAATTATTTAAAAAAAATGTAAGAGAGCCCTTTCCTATCTTTCTTCTAAAAAAAGGAGGGGATCTCCAATAATCATAGAAATATTTCTCGTGTCTAAATACCCTCCCACGCCAAATTTTGTACCATTTGCTTGATATGTTCTTGAAAAACAAGAACATTTGTTTTTTTGTTTTGAAGGTTCCCTCCCTTTTACTTTGAGAGGTAGGGGTCTCAAACCATAATAGGCACCTTCCCCGGCCTCCAATTCCCCCACCTACCAAGTTTCACGCAAATCGATTAACAGTTCGAACAAATCGAACAGACAGACAGACCGACAGACAGAAATTCATATTTATATACATAGATAGATAAGATTGGATTTTTATTCTGATTCCTAAATTTGACTGTTACGCCAGTATTTAAAAAGTCGCTTTCCGCGGGAGATGATTTTTTCTTCAAAACCATGCTCCCGTAGGCTTACCTGATCTACAGAAAGCCAAATGTAATATTCTATATTCTAATTATTATTGCGGTGAGTATAATGTTGGTAGGTATCGTAATTTCCAAGTCCCTAATAGCATTTAATGTATCAATATTCCATATATACTTTCCCAAATGACATAAATTCATATTTAGGTATTTCCATATTCAAAATATTATATGAAGCGTTTGGTAGGGATCTTTGGCTTCATTCCACCCCTGTATCCTGTTTTTTTTTTTGCGATTTTCATCACATGGTTGGCCTGGCCGTAGTAATATCTGCAATGCATAGGAATATGTAACAGGTAATACGCTGAAAAGAAAAATGATAGACGCAAGTCTCCCATTTTCCAGGATGCCTACATGTTTTGGCCATGTTGATGTAAGAAGAAGAAGAAGAAGAAACCATGCTCCCGTAGGCTTACAACCTCCTCACACTGAAACCTTTTTCAGATTTTATGGACGTCCTCAGCTCCAGGAACCTGTCGGCAAAGATCAACCTTCAAGTACCACAGCATGCCCAGCAGAGATGATGACGGTAATGATGGGCAGGAGTTGGGCCCTTCATATTTGCATTATGCAGATACACTTAAATTTATCCCGGCGAAAAAAAAGGTCGGTATCAGTTTCAACCAGCATCGGATTAAAGGGGGAAAGTCTCACCGCGGCATTGTTGCACATGATAAAAGTCACATTTCATCCTGGATGCTGCATCATCGAAGCACAAAAAAAAAATGCATAAAATGATACGGTTTCAGGCTCTCGTCCTGTCTTCCTGACACCATCATCTGGCAAAAGTGCTTCGAAAAGTTCCCAATAAGCACGCGAAGGGGCTGCTGGTTGCCTTGGGAAAATACGCAAAGGCCCTTTGATGTCCGTCAGGATGAGATAAAGTGAACTTGAAACGTGTTTAGTTAAATTAAAAAAGGATTTAATTTTTTTGATCACCAAGTTCACATTTTATTAAGATGTACAAGTTTGTATTCGCATGACGGCAGACATGATGCTGAAAAGCAACTGTGGGCAGGTACTGGTTCGTGCATTGCGCCGATAACGAAAGACGCATTATTTGCATTTGCATTTGCATGGGATTTCAACGGAACTTGTTCGATTCTCCTGGTGTCATCAATCCATTCCATCTGGATGAAGTTAAACCGTAAATGATCGAATGAGGTGGTAAAATGCCACTCATTCATCAGGGTATCCCAAATGTCAAATAATAAAAGCACGTCAATGTGAACCCGTTCGCGATTTATTTTCGCTTTTGCTTTGATCGCAAATGCATAGCTATTCTGAGGAAAAAGAACCCTGATTCTGATTTTTTGTGAAGCTTAAACAAATGGGTGCACTTACTACTTTACCAGAGTGTTCCTGATAACATTCGAAATGTTGTTTTTATACTGTTGATGTAGATTGCGAATGGAAGCTGGTTCTGACATTTTTCGTTTGAATTTGATTGATTTTTTGAAGAACAACATTTGCACCTAAAGAAAAATTGAATGTCCTTTAAAAATAAACTATTGACCGAAAATTTCTTAGCTACTCACTTAAATGCATGCACTCAAAGTTCAGTATCAGCTGAACAAATGATTCTAAAGGGAATTGTGATAGAATGTGCTTTGAAGGAAATCGATGGCGAACATTTCGATGAAGAAATTTTTACATGACTTAAAACAATGTCATTTATTTTAAAATTTGGCAACATTTTATAAGAAAACATATGAACAAAACATCATTTCTTTGTTTTAAAATTCATTTAAAAGTGCAGTAATTTTATGATTTTTCAACTTAATAAAATTACAGAGTTTCATTTGAAGCAGTTTCTGTTTTTTGGAGCAGTAGTGAGCTTATTTTTATATATACAGATAAATATTGCATAAAGATCTTTGTATTTTAGTTTCTCTTAACAAATTCGACTTTGCTTGACAAACGGCAATAAGTTTTCTCATAACACGCTCTTGGCTCATTTTAAATACTTATCATGCTTCCTTATCTTATCTATCCATCTATAATTTTCATAACTTTCATTCTATATTCATCTTATAAGAAGTTCATACTTCACCGGAAGGCCATTAATCATTAAATTTAATGAATTTCATATTTAGCGTGCAATAATAACATTATGAATACCAAAAATGCACAATGAATAAAAAATTATTTACCTGAATCATTTCACTACTCGCTACTAAAAAAAGAGGTCTATAATCGTTGCGATGCTAGCAAGTAGCTAGTGAAATACTTGTATTTGGGTCTTTCAAATACTGTTGCTGAATTCAAAGGAACCATCGACTACTTTGAAATCGGAAATTACATACCAAAATATATTTCCATGTCAAATTTGTTTCCATTTACTTGATAAGTGTTCGAATTACGCAAAAAAATGTGCCCCATCCCGTTTACTGTCCTCCCAATGTAAGGAGGGAGGGGTCTGAAATAGTTAAAGAAACATTTCTCGTATTCTATTGCAAATTTGGTTCCATTTGTTTGATTGGTTCTAGGATTGTGCCAAAATTTTCATAGGAGACATCCTCCGCATTTCCTACTTCCCCAATGAAATAAAGGGGGAATGCCAAATAATCATAAAAACATTTTATGTACCAAAATATCTCTCCATGCCAAATTTGGTTCCATTTACTCGATAAGTGTTCGAGTTACGCAAAAAATAAAGGAACCTCCTCCCCCCTTTCTATTTATACACTGGAATGAAAAAGGGGTACCAAACCATCATAGAAACATTCCTTATATCAAAATACCCTTCCATATCAAATCTGGTTAAATTTGCTCGATTAGTTTTCGTGATTTTCAAGAAAATTAGTAAATGCTCTTACTGAAGAACGCTAACTGTTTCAAGTGTTGATATGAGACCATAAACAAAATTGAACATCATTTTGATATCCTTACAGTTCAAAAAATTATGTTGTAATAAGTATTTTAACCGAATTTGAAAGTTGTGTGGGGCACATTGAATGTATTGGTTTGTCGGCACATTCTCCCAGAGCATAAGTAAGCATCTACGTCAGTCTCGGCGCAACAGCCAGCCAAGTGAGTCGCAGCACTAGACCCACGGTTGGGTGGATGATCTCTGTTCGAGCCACGTTGCACATTTGGCGACCGACAGGACTTGTTTTTTCTAAGTGACATGTTATGTGTGACGTATGAGTGTCTTTTATAAGTGAGAAATCGTTTTCCATAATTTATCGAACCTTAAACAGAGATCACCCACCAGAGAAAAAAAAGACGTGGAATTCAAAGGCGGAGCAGAACGACCAGTGTTGCCAGAATAGCAGGTTGTGAGTATTTTTTGCATCGAAACAAAAAGTGAAAATTCGTATGAAAACAGGCGAGTTGAGAGGACAGCCTGGAAATGCGTGTTTGGAGGACCGCATGAATAGAAACAGCGAGTTGAGAGGACAGCTGTGGAATTAATAAGGCGAGTTGAGAGGAAATGCGTGTTGGGAGGACTGCATGAAAAAAACAGCGTGTTGAGAGGATAGCTGTAAGTTATAAGGCGAGTTGAGAGGACAGCCTGAAAATGCGTGTTGGGAGGATCGCATGAATAGAAACAGCGAGTTGAGAGGACAGCTGTGAAAGAAATAAGGCGAGTTGAGAGGTCAGCCTTGAAATGCGTGTTGGAAAGACCACATGGGAAAAACAGTGCGTTGGGAGTTAAGCTATAATAGTAACTAGGCGAGTTGAGAGGTCAGCCTGGAAATGCGTGTTGGGTGGATCGCATGAATTGAAAAAAACAGCGTATTGAGAGGACAGCCGAAGTAGTAACAAGTCGAGCAAAGAGGACCATCGTGAAAATGCCTCATGTTGAGATGACAGCTGTAGCAGTTAAAAGGACATCCTTGAAATGCGTGTCGGGAGGACCGTATGTAGAAAAGAAACAGCGCGTTTAGAGGACAGCTGTAATAGTAAGAAGGAAAGCCTTAAAAAGGAAAAAAAAATAATGTTGAGAAGATAGCTGTGGGAGTAAAGTACGAGTTAAGAAAACAGTCTAATAAATACGAATAAGAAGAATCACATGGGTTGTAAAACAGTGTGTCGATAAAACAACTGTTATAGAAAACGGAGAGTTGTTAGAACAGCCTCATAATTGGAAGTTAAAAAACCTCACAATTAGAAGTTAAATGCGTTAAGCATGCAGCAGTTATAGGAAAAAAGCTGTGATTTGAGAAAGCATAACAGAAAGTAGAAGTTATAAAAAGCGCAGCGCGTTTGGAGAAAAGCAGTCGAAGTATTAAAATTTTGAGATGAAAAAGAAAGATGAATGCATGTAAGTTGTGAGCATTTAAAATACTTAATGGATAGAGATGAAAATCGCCTTGACAAAGAGAGTGCGTTCTTGAAGTAGCTGCATTAAAATAGATAGAATGAAGAATTGAAAGTCACCGTAGAACATTTGTGATAGGAGTATGCATGGAAAACAGTGTCAAAACATCAAGTACATGCAGTAGCCATTCGCTTAGTGGACACACAGGAGCTCAATAGATGCGCCCATAACTAAAAATATTCGATTTTCAATTTTGCAAATAAATAAACATAATTTTGGAGGAATATGTCAAGATTTCTCGTTTATGTTATAAATACTTCAGGAAATATAAAAAAAGAGTGAAACAGACGGCATTCAAGCGTCGAGTAGTTATTGAAATTATAGAGAAATATTGTTGATGAAAGTGATCAATGAGAAGAATTTATTAAACAAAATATCGGATTATTGAGAAGCAACTGGATATAGTTTCAGCTATGAGAAAACATCTAACTACCGCTGTGTGATGTGTCCGATTAAGGGGAACTGTAGTATGTTTGATTGAAGAAATATTTATTATTTGTTAAGTCGAAGATTGATATATTCACTTTTCTGTAGAGATGTTTTTAGAGACATATTGGTTGTGGTATGAGTTTGAGTTTGTCATTTTCGGATTGGGCAGTCCTGTAAGATTAAGATGTATTTCAATGAACTTTTATAATATAAATGCGCGATTTAGCCATACAGGTGATATAATCCCGATCGGTTTCAAACGATTTTTTAATGTTTTATGAGCGCTTCCAAACTGAGTCAATTTTTATTGAACACAAATATTGAAAGGAGAAAAATAAAATTACTGGCAGTTCTGGATCTTCTTGAGACCAAGCAAGAGGAGAATGTGCCGACAAACCAATACATTCATTGTGCCCCACACAATTTATATCAATATTCTGAATTTGGCTTTATGAATCTGGATTTTCAGTTATATTTGAACGTACATTTAAAAGCTGATTTTCTTTGATCTTGATTTTATTTTTGTTGATCGAGTTCAAGTGTTTATATTCTTAAGCTCACTTGTGCTTGATAGATTGTTTTTTTTGATCTGATATCTGGTACGATTTTTTTTTTGTATTTTTGTGTATTGGTTCCGATTTTTCTCTATACTTAAATGTTTCGAAATTTTAGGTGGCATGCTTTTTACTTAAATGTTAAATTTTTATATTCTTTCAAGTTTGATGACATTTTTGATTACGATCCTTTTTTCTGACTTTTGAAACTGAGAGTTGGATCTAATATCAAGGTAAAGTCCTATATAGCTAAATTTTGGAAAAGTTCCTTTTAACCACTGAGCATAAAAGGTAGTGTGCATTTTTCAATGTTTCCTGATCATCCAATCCGTTCTTATGATAGTGATGCAATTTACTTGGAATCACAAAATTGATAACATTCAATTCTCAAACTGACTGGCTAAATTTCTAACATTTTCTAAAAATCAACCAAAAATAAATAAAGGTGATTTTTTATCAGTTATATGTCTTTCTATTAGTGTTATCAAAACTCATCTAAAATGATTTGGTAATGGTAATGTTTTGTGTCTATCGAAAATTTTACATCCATATTGCTTGAGTTGCTAGAAGAATATGACATTTCAAAAAAAAAAAAAATTAACGGTGCACGAGCAATCATCTAAGAAAATATTAGAATTGCCTTGATTCTGATGCAACAAAACACAAATTTCGTAAATATGCTTCTTACCGGCTAGTTGCAGCACACCATAGGGACAATCATATCCAAGTATCCATTTTACTGGTGCCACGTGAAAAGTACACTGGCAATGAAAATGGGCGCCCAAACTTCCTGTAGATATCTAGATGGATGAACATTAGTAAGCCTTGATTGCTTTTGGCGCCTTCCTACTCTGGGTAATTCGAATGAAAAAAAAAATGGAAATTGGGTGCCATGACTTTTATTTGATATTTGATATTTGAAATTAATTTTCAAATTCCACAAAAACATTTCCGAAATTATCTCTCCGTTGTGTTTTTCTTCGCGTGAAGACAAACACAACAAAAAAATCCTATGCAAATCGGATGATCCAGTGAAGAGTTTTGCATGTTTGTACATTTCTGTCTCTCTCCCTGTTTTTTATATATATAAAAGTTATGAAGCAAAGAAAAAAAAATGAACCATGATGCCTCACACTCCCCTACTATAAAAACGAGTTTATTTTGTATTGAGTTTGTAAAATCTGATCATTACAACGTTAAGAAAATATTTTCCAAATTTATTGTTTGTATTTTTTTTTAAATTTTCAATTAGCGATTAGGGATAAGCGGTTTCAATCAAATATCGTTAACTCTCAGACAACGTTTAGCAGTTTAGAATTTTCTGAACCCATATTCATACTACTTCATACTACTGACTTTAAAAATTATCATCTCAGTCGACTTCTCAGCATTCCAGCAGCAGACAGTAATTGGGTTTTCAATTAACTCACGCACCATCCAGTCGTGGCTCCGTTAATAAAAGGGACGGAATGCAACAAATTGTATTGCCTCACTTGTACTTGCCGGAATTCCACAATTTGCAATCCAATAAACGAGTTCAGGAAGAAAGAGTACAGATAAAAAGCGAAAAAGAAAAATTAAATGTCCACAAATTATAGATCGGAAAACGGAGCAAACGAAGAGTGGTCACCCCAAAAATTGAAGTCGGAATGATTCTGCGGACATAAACACTAGGGTGTCCCAAAATTGCATTAGTTCTGGGAATCTGGGGGCTCACCCTCCAAATGGTAGATCAGGATGTGCCGAACAAACTTTTGTATGGAGCTGACTAAAAAAAATCATGTTTAGAGGTTCCGCAAGCGCGATCTTTAAAAAAAGTCCACTTTCAAAAGATTTGATTTTAAATAAATTCTGGGTCCAAAAATTTTCATAAAATTTATATATTTTATATTTTTTTTAATTTTGTTTGAGTTAAAAACAACACGTAAAAAATACAAAATGAACCAAATTTGTATAAAAAGGTAAAACAAGCAAGCTATTTTCAAGAAAAAAAAAGTTTTTGGTCCAAAAATTTTGAATTCAACTGACCAAAATGTGTACCAAACGTAGAATATTTTTGATACCAATGCTATCAAAAGATGCGGATTTTTGTGCACTTAAACTTTCCTGAACAAAACATGTGGTTTGTATCAACGTGTGAACAGCTATTCATGATGTGATGCTTAACAAAAATAACAATTTAGGATATTTTTTATTTAATTTATCAAATTTGTCTTAATAAATACCTACTTTAAAATCAAAATACTTGCAAAAAAAGACTTTGATGGTTTAAAAGTGTCATCAGAAGGCCATATGCCAAATTTGAGCAGAATCGGACAACAGGAAGGGGTTGCACTGAATCTCAAGTGGGAAAGGGATTCTGAGACATAGTGTTCTAAAGAAGCATAAAAAACTGGTTTTTCATCATGCATTTTTGTCTTTACCAATCGATTGCTTGATTATAAAGGTTTTATTAAAATTTCAATTAAGACTAACATTTCACTTGAAGACTGCAACTCGATTGGACTTAAAACAAAAAAGTTATGGCTGTTCCAAGATTGTATTTTTGTGGCAAATTGTCGTTTAACACACAATGAGTACTTTTTACTCATTGAGTTTTACAGGACAATTTGTAACCAAAATACAATCTTTGAACAGCCATAACTTTTTTGTTTTAAGTCCAATCGAGTTGCAGTCTTCAGGTGAAATGTTAGTCTTAATTGAAATTTTAATAAAACCTTCATAATCAAGCAATCGATTGGTAAAGACAAAAATGTATGATGAAAAACCAGTTTTTTATGCTTCTTTAGAACACTATGTCTCAGAATCCCTTTCCCACTTGAGATTCAGTGCAACCCCTTCCTGTTGTCCGATTCTGCTCAAATTCGGCATATGGCCTTTTGATGACTCCTTTAAACCATCAAAGTCTTTTTTTGCAAGTATTTTGATTTTAGGTATTTATTGGGACAAATTTGATAAATTAAAAAAAAATATCCTAAATTGTTATTTTTGTTAAGCATTACATCGTGAATAGCTGTTCACACGTTGATACAAACCACATGTTTTGTTCAGCAAAGTTTAAGTGCACAAAAATCCGCATCTTTTGATGGCATTGGTATCAAAAATATTCTACGCTTGGTACACATTTTGGTCAGTTGAATTCAAAACTTTTGGACCAAAAAATTTTTTTTCCTTGAAAATAGCTTGCTAGTTTTACATTTTGATAATAATTTGGTTCATTTTGTATTTTTTACGTGTTGTTTTTAACTCAAACAAAATTAAAAAAATATAAAATATATAAATTTTATGAAAATTTTTGGACCCAGAATTTATTTAAAATCAAATCTTTTGAAAGTTGACTTTTTTTAAAGATCGCGCTTGCGGAACCTCTAAACATGATTTTTTTTAGTCAGCTCCATACAAAAGTTTGTTCGGCACATCCTGATCTACCATTTGGAGGGTGAGCCCCCAGATTCCCAGAACTAATGCAATTTTGGGACACCCTAATAAACACCCATTCATTTTGAATGGGGAAGAAGAATGCCACTGGCAATTTTCCAATCATATTGCAACTGATATCTCAATTATACGGGTACCCAGAATGCCAGTTGTGGAAATGAGTAACAACTTAACTGATGGAATACTTAATTTGGGTTGAGTCCGGCGGTGATCTGAGCTTGACGTATTGGATAGTGACTGAGAAAAACAAGTTCAACCTGGTCAATCATGTTCAACAATTCAGAATAAAGAGATGAGATTTAAAATATAATAAAAATAGTTGTGATTCATTCAGAAGACGAAGTTTACAATGAAGAACTCTGAATTTTCAGAAGAAAATATGTAAAACAGAAATAGAAATATTGTGGGGCTCTTCATGCTTCGATGTGATCCAGCAATTTCAAGACTTAACAGTGGAGGTGCAGTGAAGCATAATTTTATCGTAACTACCAAACATTTTTGAAGTTTGCAAGTTATTTAGAATTTTTTCATGTCCCAATAAATTTCATGGGTATTTTCTGAAATTGAGAAAAAAAATGTTTCAAACACATATGTATGTACACAAAAACATAAGAGTATTTCAATTAAATGTGGTAATTCGGAATTCTCTATTATTATAGAACTTTTGAAATTTTTTCATGTCCCAATAAATTTCATAGGTATTTTCTGAAATTGAGAAAAAAAATGTGTCAAGCACATATGTCAAGAAAAACATAAGAGTATTTCAATTAAATGTGGTGATTCGGAATTCTCTATTAGAATTTTTGTAACAATCACCTCGAAAATGATAAAGTTTTGTTCTCACGAAACAGAAGTCTCCTCCGTAATCTTAAAAACATAAATAAATTGATGTTTTTCTCGGACACGTTCAACACATGCTAGGCAGCATATTAACAGTTCATCTTGGAACATTAGCTCCTTTGTGGGGCTTGTTTTTCCAAAAAAAAACCAGCATCCGAAAATGCATTGGCCCGGGACGTGTTGCTACAACATTTTGGCAATTCCAATTTTCCCCAGCTGAAGATGGCACTTGTTGTTGCCCCGCCCTGGAGGTAGTTTTAGGGAAGCATAAATATTTATGTACGGCTATGTGTTTTTTTCTTCTTCTGGTTAGCGGTTTTGTATTCAATTTCTCGGAGATTTACGACCTTTTAAACAGGTCTTGGTGGATATTTTGCGGTTTAGCGTAGCCGGAGAAGAAATTTGTTAGTTCTTGTGGTTTCAATTTTTTCTCGTCTTTTCGGGCATAATCAATAACATGTTTGTCGAGCAAGGTGGAAGGACATGGACTCGAAAGCATTAATATTGCAAGAATAAGGGATACGATGTCGCTGATGATGATGATGATGAGAAGCAATTTGTACGGTTGTCGTTATTATTTAGCATTTAAATTACACTAAATTTAAACTGTAAGCAAGAAGAATAAGGCAATAAGCAAGTCATCGCGGATTTGTTGAGTAAAAAATTGGGACAGACATAATTGGCCTTTTGTGAGCATTGTTGCATTGATGGAGAGCCATGTTCCCAATTGAAGTTGCAGTTAAGAATGAAAGAATTCAATGAACTTTTTGGATCCGGCTTCAGGTTTCGAATGACGAACCAATTGGGTCATAAATATTTTACTCAAATTTATTTGGAAAATCAAAACGTTCTAAATCTTTTGATGGCTATTTTAAAAATCAATAATATTTGGAAGGTATAACAGAGCTTTTAAATCTCATACCAGAAACTGAAGAAACTGCGATCATTTTTCTTACATAAATTTCCATTAATTATATAGGGTAAGAACACAACATATAGTGAACACCAACTTTGGGATTCAACGTAAAGGGTGATACGGTCAAAATTTGGTCAAGGGAAAACGCGTGTAAATCGGTGAAATCGTTTATTTAAAAAATCAAATTAAATTTCTTTTTCAAGTTTAATTAGTATAAAATTCAGGAAAAATATTCAGTTAGGCTTCCGCTTTTCCAAATCCGAATTGCCGGGCCTTACGCTTAACCCATATTTCATATTTTGTACAGCCACCTTGTCCACCTTCTTCGCCGCAGAAAGCCAGTTTGACTTGAACTGCTGCTCGTCCTTAGCAGAATTTTTGGTCTTTTTTAGGTTCCGCTTGACAATAGCCCAGTATTTCTCAATTGGACGGAGCTCTGGCGTGTTGGGAGGGTTCTTGTCCTTGGGAACCACCTGCACGTTGTTGGCGGCGTACCACTCCATGGCTTTTTTACCGTAATGAAAAGATGCCAAATCCGGCCAAAACAGTACGGAACAACCGTATTTCTTCAGGAAAGGCAGCAGACGTTTATTCAAACACCCTTTCACGTAAATTTCTTGGTTGACAGTCCCGGAAGCTATGAAATTATTGCTTTTCAAGCCACAGGTACAGATGGCTTGCCAAACCAGATATTTCTTCGCGAACTTTGACAGTTTCATGTGCTTGAAAATATCTGCTACCTTTCCCCTTCTTTTTGCCGTATAAAAATCCTGTCCCGGAAGCTGCTTGTAGTCGGCTTTGACGTAGGTTTCGTCGTCCATTACCACGCAGTCAAACTTCGTGTACAGCCTCCGGGATCGCGCTTTGGCCGTCGTATTTTGTTTATCATCGCGATTTGGAGTCACTACCTTCTTGTAAGTCGATAGTCCGGCTCGTTTTTTGGTTCGATGCACGGTTGTAGACGATACACCCTGCTTATTTGCGGCATCTCGGAAAGAGAGGTTAGGGTTTCGCTTGAAACTACCGGCAACTCTCTTTTTCGTCTCAGCGTCTTCCGGTTTTTGATTTCCCCCCGGTCCAGACTTCCTGGCTGTCGACAAACGTTCCCCAAACACTTTAATTACATTTGTAAAGGTTGATTTGGCAACTTTTAGCGATTTTGTCAGCTTTGCGTGCGAGTAGCTCGGATTTTCGCGATGCGCGAGCAAAATTTTGATACGCTGCTCTTCTTCCTTGGACGGCATTTTGACAACTGAAGAGTGAATTCCAAAATCAAAATAGGAGCAACATTCTACACATACACACCTTCAAAATGAGGGGTATTCAGGTTTTTTAAATGCAAAATTGAAAGAAATACGTCAAGTTGATATTGACCAAATTTTGACCGTATCTCCCTTTATTTGTGGCCAATAAATAATATACTATACTATACTATACTATACTATACTATACTATACTATACTATACTATACTATACTATACTATACTATACTATACTATACTATACTATACTATACTATACTATACTATACTATACTATACTTACATTTACATTTATTACATTATATTAAAATAATTGAATAAGTGTACTGGTATACAAATGTTGCATCTAACCCTTCGTTTTATGGTATCCTAGAAGAAAATGGCTATTGCCGTTAATGAGATTCGAACCTTTGAAGCGTAGCGGCCTGAACATTACGATTTTGTCAACACAACCAGCTGATCCGCACTTTAGAGAAAAGTTTTTCTAATATTCATGGTACAAGTAACCTAGCAAACATTTAAGACGGTATATCGCAGGAACAACAGAATTATTCAAACAAATATACCAGATTTAAAGTTTGTATTAAACTTACCAAAAAAGCATATAGCTACAAAAGTGGAGGCGATATATCTACAATGACAAGATTTTAACGATTCGATTTCCCCACAAAAAGCAAAATATACAATGTTAAGTTATTTGAGTAAAACGAAACAAAAATATCCCAGACCGAGATTCGAACTTCAGTCCTCCGAGTTGGTTGTCCGGTATCTTACCACTATGCCAACTCATCAGTTGATATGATTCGCGCTTTAGCTCTATATCTTAGATTTTCTGTTCACGAACCGGTCAAAGGAAGAAAGAAGGAAGGATCGCCCATTTATCGTAAATCAGTTCACTCAAATCGTTAATGTCAAATAAGCATATTCTCAACTATTTGGAGACATATTTACGAATTGACTAAACTGCTATTCGATTCAACTTTTTTTAGGCAAAGCTTGTTGTAAATGAATGATAGAAAATCACTCAATACCATTTTTTTTACGATAGTTATTGAAAATGTCTTAATATTCGATTTGGATTATCATTTCTATTACTATTTCATGTTAGCTGGGAAAATTCAAGTTTTATAGATAGCTATTGATTTTTCAATTTTGGTTTATTCCACAAAAATATCACTCAATGCATGAATTATCATTATTCCACTAGCAGGTGCCATTTCCGAAAACAATGTGCAAAAAAACCGGAGATCGTGAAGGAATCCATACGCAAACGCATTGAAAAACTTCGACCTATTATCCCGGCTCATTCCTTATTTAACAAACACAAAACCGTTCCTTGAGCCAATCTTGATTTCCATTGTCATTTCGGACGGTTCTGGGTTGACCCATCCCATCCCTGAAAATGGGTTAAAAAACAGCGTAAATTTGGTCGCAACAAAAGAAGCAATCCATCCTTCTTCTTTCGAAATATCCGGAGGCAATGTGAATCAAAAACCACACATCGCGGCCACAAATGGGCCATGATAAATATTTATTACGCGAATTCGGTGCTTCAATTGGTCCTGTATCCAGGTTTGGCCCGCTCCAGGTTGTGCCGTTTTTTTTTGGCAAATGCGGTAACTCGTCCAAAACTATTATCATAACTGTAAAAGACATTAACCGGGACCAGGGTTGCAGCAGCCGCCAGTTAGCATTGAAGGGGTTCAGGGGGAAGTGATCTGGGAATTCCTTGCCCATCTTTTTAAGGTCGTTTCCAAGATGTAGTATCCTCCAGGGGATGATGGTCTGAAAAAAGGGCGAAAAAAGTGAGTTCATTTGGGGTCCTCGGAGACCTCGTGCGAGTATAAACACGTTATTATTGATTTTACCCGTCGGAATTCGGCACTGCGTTTGGGACTCTGGACCGTGCGGTCGGAACATATCAATGCCATCGATAAAAAATCAATGAAGCATCGCTTCAGGCTACATTGCGCGGATGGGGTCCACCTCCATTTAACTTGTTGCATGCAACGTGCCAACCAGTTTTTTGTTCGGGAGTGCGAATAATGACCGAGTTCCGATCGATTTAATGATACTGTCTTCGGGTGCACGGTATGCATTTTTGTTGCATTGTGTTATTGTTTTCGGGCTTCTTCGCTATTCCATGGGCGTAAAGTGTAGTTTTTATTAGTTCTAACTTTTTCACTTATTTTAAATTTTCTGATCAGTTATTTAACGGAATTTACAGGGTTGTTTGATGGGTTTACTTCTCATCGTTTAGTGCCAAATGCGTCGATCATTAATGGTAAATAAAAAAAAACTCACATTAACCAGGAATCAAACTCCAGTCCTCTGATAACCTCTTTGACACCTTACCAACAGGCCAAATCGTCAGATGAAACTAGTTAAGCTATAGCTCAATAATTCAGTTGAACTCGTTGCTAGGTTCTACGGCAGAAAACGCTCATCGTGCCCCAATTAATGGTGCTTATACTGTCCCAGGGGGGTTCTCGTTATGCCCCTACAGTGATTGATTTTCAGCTTTCGGCAAAAAAATTTGAAAATGCAATTTTAAACGTTTTTATCTACTTTTTCAAGTTTCAGCCAATAGGGAAAAAGACTTTTAAGTGTTTGAACAAAGATGTAATTCATATATTACACATCACTAAGAGTCTTACTTTTAACACATTTTCAAAGGCCATGAACTTCCTTGCGCCATAATGTTTTTCGTCAAATGCAGTATTTGCATTCAACATAATTCAGCACTATCGTAAAAAGCATTGATCGTTCAGAAATGGTGTAAACAGAAGTTTGTAACAAAAAAAGAACCTTGAAAGCCCTTCCAATAAAATGGAGAAACATCTTATGGTATCTGTGCTAACACACATGTCATCATCTAACTTTACTGATTTGGTATGTAGCAAAGCGTTGCATTATTATGCTTTTCGGAAGTTTTTTTCTATGTTTTCTAAGTTCAAATTATTTAAAGTTCGTGGCTTCAAATTTAAAATAAGTACCTAAATTCTTTTGTTGTGTGAAAAAAATAGAAAAATATTATTGATCTGATTTTTTTAATGTTTATACGTGGATACCATACTTATTGTATTGAATAGAAAAATCTATAACCTTCTAAATTCATTGTTAGGAATTGAGTATAAGTTTAGTTCAAATGTACTGCTGTTAAAAATAACATATTATTAAAAATTTTCCTTCTACCTCCGCCAATGTTTTTCCCACACAGAGCTGATGATAAATCTTGGATCATTTGCCAAAACGAAAATCGGGGCAATGGAACCCTCCCTACTGTGAATGCTCGATCGAGTTCGTCACCGACAACCTGTTGAAGTCTTTTGTCCGAAAGTGATATTGACGTTGATGAACATCGATTATGTTGTGACCCACACGATGGATTCTCTGGACGACTTCAGGAACCGTTTTGAAGGTGCTACTCGATCGAAGTTGAACGTCCTCGAAAACAACTAGTCAGAAGCTGTCGAATTGGCCCTCGTAGCGGAACCACTTCTTGGTGGCGTGAAGATGAGAAAATTAAAGTCCACCGGGAGTTTTATAACCAAATTCAAGTGCATTTCCCCGGAGGTGCCACTTTAAAATAATGTAATTTTAAATGGAGGTTAATTACAATGATTGAAAATTTATTGATGGACTTTACCGAGCTCGTTAAAGGTTGATTTAATTCAGGAGCAGGCTATTCCACCTGGAATAACGTGCCTTGACCATCACTCCATCAGGATGATTTTAATGAGCCGTATCAGGGCAGTTGGAAATTTCCATCTTGATCAGATATGGACTGAAGAACAAAACGTGCACGTCTAGAGAGGTAAAAAAAATGGCAACGCTAGCCAAGAGCGTTCTGCTTGATTTCGTACCTCGAGCTGTCGTGATCTGGATTAATTCTGAAATCTTGGCTTGGATTATGGCACTACAGGGAAACCCAAAGGGGACATCCTAGACGATGGAACGACGATTCCTTTGGGGAATCTTCCCGCGCAAGAAGATAGGGACTAGCCATCCAGTGGATGCTGTTTGACGTTAATCCGGTTTGCAGACTAGGCGGATGTTTTAAAGGGCGGCGGCCCTTAGCCGGCTGTCAGATCTTTTATCGATAGGAATAAATATTTGTCCACGATGGTGGCACACAATTAACGCTGTTTGGTGAGGAGATACGTGTATTCGGTTTTCTTTTCCATTCTAGACATCTGTGAGAGACGATCGGGCTGCATCGGGAAACTCTTGGATGTTCCTGAGAGTCAAGCACAATCAGATCTAATTCGCGTAGTTCTGTTTTTCTGCTAACCAGCAGCGGGATTCAATAAAAGATATCTAGTTCGCAGATATTTATGAGGACGCAACTGTGATGTAATTGAAATCTGGAATTGAGTAAACAAACTAATTATACTTATCTAAATTAACCATCGCTTGAGCCTGTTAATGCCCACATCTTTATTTAATTTCTGTGGAATTTTTAAAATAGTTTATTTTGTTAATCGCTGCGATGAGTTGTTTGTTTTTATCATCGACTTTAATCGGCGAATAAATAACATCAAAATTACTTGCCAGTTGGTCCAAACGTTTCCAGCTACTTGTGACTTTTTATTCCTCTTCAGTGGACATTGAATTAAATTTATTTTAATATTCTTTTTTCTAACAAGACTAATGAGTTTAAATATTTAATCTAGCGATAGTCTAATTTGGTGAACGGTTGCCATGGATCGTTTGAATTTTAGGAATTATGTTCAACAAGTTACATATGTCGTCGTGAGGCGGAAAACTATGAAAATAAATAAATAATTTTAAGCTATATGGTTTTTATTCTTTTGTTTTATCTAGTTTTATCTTGCATGTTGTTCAGTTTCGTTGTTTATTGTGTTCTCTTGTTGTTTTTCATATTGTTTCTTCCTGTTTATTCTTGTTTTATCTTGTTGTATCTGGTTTTATTTGTTTTTTTTGGTTTTGTGTAATTTAATTTGTGGTTTTTTTGATATCCTTTAAACTTTGATTTGTTTTATTCAGTCTTTCTTTGTATTTTTTTTTCATTTGAGTTTTGTTTTAATATGAGACTTTTCGAAAATAATCTTTGATCTTTCCTTTAGTACTCCTAGTAACAGTTTAATGACATTACGATACTATAAAAGGAAATGAATAGTTTATAAGAACTTAAAATCAATTGATAGGGACCGTATACAGGTCAAACGTTTTTATGAAGCGATTTGTGTGCCTACCTTTACTCCTATGAAGTATTCATGTATGCAGATAATCCACTATAGGTCCACTGATTCACAACAGTTTCGCCAACGTATGCGCTAATTGCATTCTTTAGATTATTAGTTCAAAAAATCTGCAATGCAAATTACCACATACCCGACACCATGGCTTCGAATGACCTGTTTTGGAAAGAATGTAGGGTAACGGACCTATTTTGGACCGCTTTGGGAAGTGGCTATGCTATTTTCTGGAATAAAAAAGCACATGTTACAATTTTTGACTGCTTTATCCATTCATTACGAAGATAAAGCCTTCGGACCTATTTTGGACCACCCTTAAACTAAATAGGTTTTTTTTTCTAAATTTTGCTGAATTTCAAAAGCGATTGATGCGCAATTATGTGAATTATTCTGTTAATCTTGTGTTGTTATAGTTGAGGTTTGTTTGTTCGATACGAATAGAGTAAAAACAGTGAAATTCCTCCAAATGTTTTGAAAATTCTGACTGCAATCTCGACGAAATTTGTTCTGCAGTGTACAATATTGGCTAGTATTTTAGGCTCAATTTTCAGATCGCAAATCTCCTTCAGGCGACCCAATGATTAAGAAAGTCTGACATCATGAACTCCGCGACATCAATTGATGCACTTTGACTTCCAAAACCTTAGTGGATTTGGTTTGTCCTCAGTCCTGTAGTTAGATTCAAAAAGATAAAAATGTGCGAGATTTATGCTATCTGTTGAACCATCTAGATGCCAGATTTTTTCACTGAAAAATTTACAAAAATTCAGTTTCAAGTTTGATACTAACATTGCTCTAGGAGAAAATTTATCGTAGGAGTAATTTTTCAACAGTTTTTTTTTTAAATTGCATAACCACAGGGGCTGAAAAACATGATTTTTAGTATCTTATCATTTGTAAACTTTACACATTTGACATTTCAACAATTTTTTTCCAAGTTTTGAAACATATATAGCTATAATTGAATATATTTTTTGTTAAAATTGTTCTAATATTAACTGAGATATTTCAACTGTTACAAGAATTAAACTCGTTACATATTTGCCGATTTATTGTCGTTTTTTTTCCGAACCCCTCCTTTAGACGGGTTTTATATTTCGTCTCTTCGTTTTTTTTTCTTCTTGAAAATCAATCCTGAATGGTTGAAACTTTTAGACCTTAAATAATATTTTCATGAAGCATCAAAAATAATGACTTAATCAAAAATTGGTGCTAGTTCAGTTTTTTCATGTTTTTAAGCTTCTTTAAGCTGTAGCTTTTATAAACTGTTTATCAAAAAGTTGCCAATAATGTAGATTGTTAGATTAAAGTGGTTTAAAGCAAAGTGCACAAAAAGTAAGATAAAACTATGATTGGCTTGGTTTTATGCCGATTGAAGTGAACTTCTGCTAATGGCGAGTTTGGGCTTTGGCGAGTTGATTAAATAAAATCATGCTTAAATTCCAAATTTTATTTATAGTGATGATAAATGATTGAAATAGTGAGCCTAATTCTTTCGTATTGTCGTACAACGTCTTATTACGTGCATGAACATTTAACAACAAGTTTAATACCGAGGTTATGTTGTGTGGTCCAAAATATGTCCCTAAGGATTAAAGTAGGACCTATTTTCGACATGGGTCAAATTGCTATTAAAACCAGTTTTTTTTTGCTTTTTCTAGCTTGCAAAATAGTTTTCATGTGTTTTATCAAAGCTGTGAACATGTTTGTGTTTGTCAAATTCATCACAGCTATGCAGCAAACCTCTTGAAAGTTGACTCCAATAATGGCACGTCCTCCTGAAATGGCTTTGATTCAGTCCAACTGTGAAAAATCCAAACTTAATTTTCGAATTTCTCTCCTTTATCAGCTTACTTAAATAACATTTCATTTCATTCATCAGTCATTTATAACATTTACCAATTTTATTGGTAAATGTAAAATCACGGCTCTTTACTAGAATGACGGAACCTCACTACTCACATGACGGATGAAGCAAGACTATAGTCAACATTTTTCTGTCAAGTGACGAAGCTCTCCACACTTCGAACGAAGAAGGAAGGAACGACCTTGAAAGCAAACAACAAAAGAAACCTTTTATAGCAACAAAAGCAATAACAAACTGAAATCGCGTTTGCTAACCAACTGAAAACGGGCTTGCTGGCAGAAGCAATAGGAGCAATTATAGGCCCGTTCAATACGCAATTGAAATCGGTTTCAATCGATTTCGATTGGTAAATGGTTGTTCACTCAGCCAATGTTTTTGTCGAAAGTAATCCAATTGACGTTTAATGAAGCCAATCGAAATCGATCGAAACCAATCGTGAGCGATCAAGCTCGGAGGCAGGATTCGTTTCTATCGATTTTTGTTACACTAACACACATGTAGTTGTTTACTCATCAGTTCGCTCAGTGCTCTCGGTGAGAACGGTTCGCTTCTACAAGCCCGTTCAACAGCCAATTGAAATCGGTTTCAATCGATTTCGATTGGTAAATTGTTGTTCACTCAGCCAATGTTGTGATCGAAACTAATCCAATTGACGTTCAATGAAGCCAATCGGAATCGATCGAAACCAATCGAAATCGATCAAGCTCGAGAGCAGGATTCGTTTCTATCGGTTTCTATCGCACTAACACAAATGCAGTTGTTTACTGTCAAAAAACAGCTGATTCGGTTTGTTTTTTAATTTTCAAGTTTGAAAGTGGTGTCTTTCGGTGCGGTGTCCTCTGTCGTGTATTGAGTCGGTGGTGCTGTGCCGTGCTAAGTCGGTGTCGGTGTCGGTGGTGCTGTGTTGGTCGGTGCTGCTGTGTCGGTGGTGTCTGCGCAATCATGCTGGGTTGGTGTTGCTGTGAAAGTCGTACTCTGCCAGGTATTCTGAGTCGATGGTGCTGTGCCAGTGAAAGTGATGTCGGGCGATGTGGTGTCAGCAGGGCTGTGTCGGAGATGCAGTAAATTGATATAAGAAATAAAATATTTAATAAAAATAAAACGCTAGCTTTATAAAAAAAAACTTTATACGCATCGTTTTTTTAATTTTCTTTTTGGTGGGGACGGAACATAAACTCAGTTTTTTCTTGTTTTTTTCAATTCTAGCGGAGACGCATCGGGAATCCAAAAATTAATTAAAAATAAAATTAAAGATCATTCCGATTTTGCTTTTTTAAATTAGACAATCAATCCCGAAACCTCATAGTGTATAGCTGAATAACAAAATGACAATAAACACAGCGCGTTAGTATTAGTGTCTGGCTGTTCATTCAGCAGCCTGATAGAAATCGATCGAAGTCAATTGGAAAAACAGCTGATCAACTGTCAATCTATTTCAATTGATTTCGATTGAGTTCTGTTGAACACACCTTACATTTACCTCGCCATTCGCGTACGGGAAACTAAATGAAGAAAAGTGTTCGGTAGGTTACGGAATTGAAAACCTATTCGAAGAAGTGCAATGGAATAACCTGCAGATAATACGATGATACTTAGATATTATGGTTTTATGTTTGAAATCATTGTAACCAAGCGAGCGACGAACACCTTATCAAAATGGCGTCATAGAAAATGCTTGCTTTAATGAAATTCCATTTGAATGCCGGGCGACGGGCGAAGGTAAATGTTGTGTTATTTGTGGAAGGCAATGGGAACAAAAAATATTGATAGAAAAAAAAGAAAATGACGTGAAAAAAGCTACATATTGTAAATGAGGATAATTTAAAATGAGTTAAAAGGTTCAGTAAAAGCCGACAAAGCTACTAAAATCGAAGGAGTTATTTTTATTTGAGGAAAATCAGTGGGTCAGACTGGTGGATGAAGTGACAGAATCACAAAGGCAGTTTTTAAGGTGATAAAGTTAAAAAGCGGTGATAACATAGAAAGCGCTGAGAAAAAAAGTCATTATAAATTAAAATAAGTGCGGGAGGCCGACTTGAAGGGCCTAGAGCAGCTGGAAAAAAAGAAGAAGAAGAATAAGCAATCCACGTTCCGAAGCGAAGTTTTTTCCATAATGAAGAAAGACAGCTAAAGGGCTGGAAAGAAGTGGAAGCGAGAGTGCAGCGGAAAACCCGGCTTGCTGCGATCGAAAAAATAAAGCAAGAATCGGCTGTGGGAAAAGTGGTGTGGGTTTTCTGAAAATAAGTGGGTGGGAAGAGATTGAGGAGTGAAAAGAAAAGAGCGCCTAGTTGGTTCTGAGAGAGAGCCTGCAGAAAGCGACCGGGTTAAAAATGGTGAAAATAAGCTCTGTAGCAGGCTTCCGAAAAGTACTGGCGAACGACAGTACTCTTGCGAAAGTCGCACATGCACCTCGATGAAAGCTTCCCGAATATTTCTTACCCGACAGTTTTAAAAGGAGCGGTAGTGTGGTGTACAGCGAGGCCTCGTTTTACCCCATAGTCCTATTTGCCGCTGATAGTGTTGGTGATATTATGCTGGTTGTTTCACCAACACTTTTTAGTTTTGGGACAATCAACCTCAAAAACGACCATGTTTGTAGACCGGCTGTCCTTTTTTTGTACCGAGAGTTTTGGAGGTTAACTGTCCCGTCTCATCTGTACACGCTCAGCAAGTGTGCGTAAGAAATGTCAAAAACAATTCTATGCGATAGTTTGTTCGTGGGTATGAAATTTTTCTAAGCTTCGTGACAGTTTTGGGAATATCTTCGTGACAGTTTTCAATGCGTTGAATTTCGCATGACAGTACTACTTACTTCGTCCGACTGTAGCCGAGATTCGCTCGGGCCGAGTTAATTTCGAACGAACGTATGAATTTTCCTTTTGCTTGAAGCTACTGCGGGTGTCACCCCAATCACCCTCCCCTTCCCTTTTCGCCTAACCTGCACCGGCACCACACATCGCGTTACGCGCCGATCGTATGCTGCTGCTCGGTGCGAATAGATGGATCGTTCGATCTATTCGAAACCGAGCAGCAGCGCATACGATCGGGCATGGGTACGGTATGGGCAAGACAGTCACCCGTGACAGTCCTGCAAAAACTGTCACGCCCTGCAGCCGACAGTTAGGATGAAATTGTTTTCGAAACAGGAGGCATGAAGGGATGAAAACCGAACTGTCGGTTGGGTTCGCTACAGCTTAAAGCACAAAATTTTCGGCAACGCATGCTTTGAGCCGATTGTTCAGATACAGCCTGGGTTCTCGCACGTGTGCGATGTAGCCGAAGCGTTTCGATTCGTTACCGACGGCACAGCAGCGAACCGAGTGGTAAGGAAAACCGAGACAGTTTGTTTGGCAAGAAAAAGGCTGTCATAGCAAAGCTGTACTTTTCGGAAGCCTGCTCTGTAGTCCCCTTAGAGGAAGTGTGGTTAAAAATTCTTATAAGTTTGGATGAATAGTGGAGAGAGGAAAAGTGCCAAACGAAGGAAATAGAGTAAAGGTGGATATTGGAAGCGGGAATCTATAAGTTTGATCAGTCGCTTGGGGGAAAACAATTTTGGCTGCTTTTGCTTTGATTAGAGGAAAAAAGTAGTCAAAAAAATTTATGAAATTATAAGGTAAGTAAGTAGAGTGGCGACAGCACGGTAAGATGTTTAGGGTGCTTTAAAGTTCAATTTTTCATATAACTATATTATGTAGAATGATCAATCACTTGCCAACTATCCAGGTATATACACGGATGTCGGAATACCTGATGAAAATTAAAAAAAAAATGTATTTTTTTTTTAATTTTTTAAATGGTTGCGGAGGTGATTGAAACATTAATCCAAAATAAATGCCAACATTGACACGAATACACACAGCCACAACAGATAACACGAAGCCATGGTGCCGGGTGTGAAAAATTCTGCTTTAGATATACATATACATATGTATAACTAGATGTTAATAAGAAAAATGCAGATATGTTCATACTTTGGTAAAACTGCGGTGAATCCGTGCACCCATGGTGGATTACCAACATACATACATACAACATACTAACACACATGTAGTTGTTTACTGTCAAAAACAGCTGGTTCGATTTGTTTTTAATTTCTAGTGTGCAGGCGTGCAGTGCAAGTTACAGTGAAGCCAACCGGTGCAGCGTCGTGCTATGCCCCTTGGTATCTTCCAAGTTTTCCGCCACTGCTTCAGCAGCTTTCTCAGCCGCTTGGCTCGGGACACATAATCGTCATCGTCATACTTTTCGTAGAAAAGTTCCCAATCGTCTAGATGAACTCCGGTTGCGCAATCACGACGTCGCATCTCAGCCAGTTTGCTGTCCGCAAAATTTGTGGACGAATGCTTGTATACAAACTAAGCGCATTAGTATTAGTGTCTGGCTGTTCATTCAGCAGCCTGATAGAAATCGATCGAAGTCAATTGGAAAAACAGCTGATCAACTGTCAATTCATTTCAATTGATTTCGATTGAGTTCCGTTGAACACACCTAATATCAACAAAGACGTTTTGTGTTCATCTTCGGTCGTTTGAATCCGATTGGTGACATAAGCTTCCCAAGTAACACTGATAGTTTTATTAGACTCCCTTATAAAACTTTGTCTAGTAGCCTGCTAAAAAACTTTAAATGTTACTTGGGATGTTTTGGTCGAAACTAGTCAAAAAATATTTTACGACTGTTGTACGAGTTATGTCATATCTCATGTAATTTGTATAGCCTATATATAGCCTCTCCTTCCTCAGGTGGAAGGGTTTGAGTCTTCTGTTGTGAAACTATATGAAAAAACAAATTTTAAACCTTTTTTTTAAACTTAACGCTTTTCTCCAACCGCTGCAACTTTGTACAAAAATTTCAAATTTATGCAATTTTATACTTCCCCTAACATTTTTTGATTATTTTTATCGCCATAAATAGCAATAAAAATTTTGGAAGCGATTCATTCGGTCCTGAATTTGCGAAACGAGTTTTTGTTTTGCATGGAAATTTGTATGGGTTAGCAAAATTTGTCATTCAAAAATCGGCAAAGATGTACTGAAAGTTCTAAAAAATGTATCTATGCATTTTAATTATTCCTTGATTCTTGCAGTGCAGTACATTTAGAGTAAACAATTCTTAAACCAAACTTTTACCTCAGAAAAAATATTCGATGCTCGACTGCTAATTTTAATGCTGTTTAGCCACAGAATGAAAATAAAAAATCATCAAAACTGCTTTGCATAGCCAATGAATTTGTTAGTTTATTCAACCTTGACAAAAACATTTCTTGAAATTTGTGAAAGCTCTAGCCAGCAAAACCTGCCATTTTAAAATATTTTTTATTGAATTCAGATACTTTATTTTGAAATAGTTATAACTTTTTCACGAAAAACTTAGCTTCTTCTAATGTTACCAAAAAATGAAGCTTAAAAAACAGTAAAACCAATGAACAAAGGCAAACTTTATTTCAAGCTTATTTGAACTTTTTGGATGTTTTATTTCACAAAGGTTTCTTCTTCCATACAAATTTCACATAGAAAATTGAATCGCGTTGCGCTTATTCAGGAATTAACCAAATCATCAATTTTACACTGATGTTTTGTGACCCAAAAGACATCTAAAAAACATATGGGAGCCAAAAATCATTTTTTGCAGCGGTTTAATGTATATATTTGAATCTGCAATTGATGGAAACCTCAATTCACTAAAAATCTGTTAAACTGTTGAAATTCAAGTTATCAATCCAAAAAAGCCTACAGTAAAATTCCCCAGAAATCGAAACATAAAGCGGAAAACGAAATAAACGTTCAACGGCATTCGAAGCCGGTAAAAGTAATTCACGGTTAGTAGTCGAACACTTGTGAACAAATTAATTGATGTTGAAATTCAAATCTTCACACGCAGCTCACGAAAAATAAACAAGTCGTGTAAAACAATCAAAGAACGATTACCGGGCACTAAACTTCATTGTTATGTGACCCGAGCTAAGCGACATTGATGGTGGTAAATTGTCAGCTCCACCCCTCGAGAATGTGTTCACAACTTACCGAGAAGTACAAATTAAGAGAGGAAAAAATGTGACTACGACAGCTGAAAAGTAGCACGTTTCAGATAAATCATTCGCTGGAAAACTGAAATGTGAATAGAACGGCGAAGTCACCGTGTAGATAAATAAAAATAGCAAAATAAAAAGCCGAAACCTACCGGTTGCAATCGCGAGATATGTCTGAACCATCCAATAAAACCTGAAAACGAGCGGAACATTGCGATGATGTTCTCTTTCTAGGTGGAGGCTCAATAGTTCATTCGCAGGCCATCCGGTCCCATGGAGTCAAACATCTTCATGGTAAGCTCGTTAAGGTCGAAACTTTTTCTAATTCACTCAGGCTGATCGCATTTCGAGAACACCTCTTACAACATTTGGAGCAGCGGAATGGCAATGACCACACATAACAGCCCCCATTCTTCGCGTACTTACCCACTGAAGATATCTGGAACAGACAGAACAAAATCTTGGCAGATTTTCTCCGGCCGTAGTTGCTGTCATGCAAATCTCGAATTCAAAGGCCCCAGACAGAGCTTTTTCCAAGCAAGTTTCCGATAAGCGTTGCGATAGGGACTACCAGCACAGGATGACTGGCCATTCTGTCAGCGCAAGATACATACCTACAACAAGTAGAATCAGAAGTAAAAGGTTTGCAAAAATGGAAGAAAAAATCAAAGGGATCATCCGAGGCACTCGGAAAAATATGTTCTTAAACACTGATGAATTGTGGACAGTGATGGCAGGGATGGATTCTTCTTTTATCACCCCCCCCCCCTCCTCTTCGAAATTTCCAAAAATCCAGAAGGGGGAATAATAAAGCTTGAAGAATTTTATGTTAATTTAAAAAAAAATCAAATATCTGAAAGATAACAAGACCAAAAAGTTAATTGTGGAAGTGGAAGTTATTTCACCTTTTGAATTCTTGATTTTATTGAATTTTTCGATAAAAAATTTCTTGATTTTTAGATTTTGTGCAATGACATAGTATGCAATTTTGTTGCATACAAGCTTTTGTGCAATTTATTCCAATTTATTTGAGTTTCGCATTATTTTTTATATCCCCCCCTCGCGATGTTCCAACGTCGAGTGACAAAAGAAGTATATGAAATTTGTTCCGGCCTAATCGGGAATTGAATAGACCGAACTCAAGCGACCACTCAAAATTTCCTGATTTCTTTTTTTATTTCTTTTTTGCAAAAAATCAGTTTTGGAACCATTCCAGCGTTGCGTCACATCGAAGAGCTCTGGCAACATTGCCAAGTCCAAAACGTTTTCCTCGCGTCGGTGGAAAATTAACTAATTTCTAGTGAAATGTGTGCTATTAATTCTTTTAAAAGAGTTATTTGATCGCGCGGTAATTGATGGCCGTCGGAGAAAGTGAAATTTCTGGTGAAATGGCGTGATTTGGTGATTTTTCTGTGCGTGAAGTGTTGATTTTAATTGGAAGAGGTGTCCATCTTGAAAATGGCATCGAAAATTTTGTTTTGGAGTTAATGAGCTTTTGTTCTAAAAGCTTCTTTAAAACGTCAGCACAAAGCTCCAAATTGAAGTAACGAGTGTAACAGGCGTTACTTGCAAAAAGTTGCATGGTAGTATTGAATGCAACATTGCACGTGACAGCACGGGTCAGTACGATGACAAGAGCTTATCCAATTGGATTTTCGACGGCTAATACGTAGGCGACTGGAAGGTGGCTCCGTGGATATAAAGCTAAGTAGTGGGGTTTTTTCTCGCCAGAATATTATGTCCTTATTTATTTAGAGAAATTACAGTGTGTGTTTTTTTGTATATATGTGTGTGTGCGCGCGGTGGGAAGGGAAGTTGGAGGAGTGGTTTTCGTATGACAAATTTTAAATTAAATCAACACAACAAAGCAAATATAAAAATTATTAAAGGCTGGAAAATAAAATGAAAAAGAGTTAGGGCTAAAGCCTTGTTTAACCAGTATAAAGTACAAGTTTTCGAACTCAAAACTTTAAAACAGTACTAAAATGAAAAATCCTTTCCAAAATTAACTAAACTTTAGAATTCAATATTGTTACAAATTTGAGAGAATAGGAAGGAATCCATTAGTTAGCGATGTCCTTGTACCCATAATTATAAATAATTTGTGAAACTTGGTTAACCATCCAGCGTTTACGTGGACGGATAAAAGATTATGTCAACGATAATCGTATCGCTGTGTGTGTGTGTGTGTGTGTGTGTGTGTGTGTGTGTGTGTGTGTGTGTGTGTGTGTGTGTGTGTGTGTGTGTGTGTGTGGGCGGGGGGGGGTGTGCGTGTGTGTGGGTGGGTGTGTGTGTGTTAGCGTGGGGAAAATTTACGTCATCGGTTGGTTCGGTCGTCCGTATTTATAAATACAGTGTCGCGATTATCTTCGGTGAGTTGCACCGGTACTAAGTCCATTGATACCACGTTAGAACGTTTTGCTCTTCTCGTTGTAAGCGCGCGGAGAAATTCGGTGAGATGTGACGGTGCAAGGTGCATTGTACGTGTATGACAATGCCACGTTGGGACGTTTTGCTCTTCACATTTTGAGCGCGCGATAAAATTGTGCATTGTACGTGTATGACAACGCCACGTTAGGACGTTTTTGCTCTTCTGGTTTTAAGCGCGCGATAATCTTTGGTGAATTGCGCCGGTGCTAAATGCATTGTACGTGTATGACAATGCCACGTTAGGACGTTTTGCTCTTCTCGTTATAAGTGCGTGGTAAAATTCGGTGAGTTACACATGCGCCAAGTGCATTGTACGTGTATGAGAATGCCATGTTAGGACGTATATAAAAACGCGATGTACTCGATACTGTGCGACGCGACGATCATTAAATATTTAACTTTGCTTTGATCACATCCCTTCCCAAAGGGAATCCAGATCTTATTTACCTTCCCCACTAACAAACCACCCTTCCTGTGACGACCGTGGAGATTTAGAGGTGTATTCGGTCTCTAGTAGCAACGGAAGTCGAGCTAACAATCCTTCCCTTTCCCCGATGAACCGTAAGGACGTGGCCGGCGCCGTTATTGACCATAAAAGATAAGGAACCTTCGAAACGTGTACACAGAAAATGGTAAGCTAATCCCAAGCCCCATTTATTTGGATCTGTGTACAATTTTGATGGTTCTTGTCAATCACGGAGTAGCAACTACTGAAATGTATGGTTTATCTAAGCTCAAGCTCAAGCTCAAGCTCATTCCAGCGTTGCGTCACATCATTAAAAAAAGTTTTTTTTCATGATTTTTGTAAAAACTTTTAGATGTGAAAATTTTATTATACAAACCGCGCTTTGTACAAGTCGGGGCAATTTTTCTAGGAGAACCCCTAAGTTTTTTTTTCTTTTCCATTATTAATATAATTGTAGCAGTTTGCTTAAAAACATATTTTATTTATTTTGAAAACCAGTAAAATTTCTGTCAAACACGGATTTCTTAGGAAAGCTTTTATCTAATAGAAAAAAAATTAATTGAGTAAATCCATATAAAGTTGGAAGAACAGCTAGAGAATAATTGTAAAATTAAAGATCTGAATAACCGAATGAAGATGAACATTTAAACTTCAGCTGAAGAATACAAACACTAGCATTCAACTTTTGTTTGAATTGAAATCAGAATCACAACTCAGAATTGTATCAAAAATGTAAATGCAGCATTAAAAGACTAGGAATAAAAAACAGACATTCAGAATAAGACTGCTGATTTAGAGAAATCCTGATTAAAGTCTAAAGCTCACAATAAAATCACATAAAATTTCACTCGGTGGTTTTTGTTACACTGTGTATTGCACATTCGTGTACACCAGAAAAACAAGTTTCATAAATTTTTGAGAAGTCCCTTTTCAAACTCATTCTTAGAAAATGAAGTAAATAGGTATGGAGATGTAGATGAACATTTTGTTTTCCGACATTAAAACTCGACAACGACATTGGAACATACTACTTGAATTCACATTATACCATATGAAATCAAAAGAATTCAATTACGAATCTGTTGAAGAATAAAAATAGCAGATCAAAAATCAAAAGTTTCAAATTAAAATACCGGAGCTAAGAATTTAGTTCAGCTATTCAAATAAATTTTCATAATCAAACTCTATTTCCGTTGGGTTCAATGTAACCCGAAGCGTAAATTAAGTGTTTCTTAGTTACATTCTCATATACAGCCAACATAGAAACAAAGTATCTATATTCTATGAAAATAATAATCAAATAAACAGATTAAATATAAATTCAAAAAATTAATGAACCAGCTCAATACAACGAAGCTCAGAAGTTATAAATATTTTAGAAGAATATCGTGTGTTTTTTGGGATGTTTTTTAATCGGAAATACTGAAATACATTGATCTAGTTTTGAATGTTTGAGTTTAGAATAAGTTACGTACAAAATAGATCCAATATCATCAGAATCGATAAGTTTGGCCATGTTGTCGTTTCAACAAACTCCGGGTCAGATAGATGCGACAGAAAATTGAACGGAAATTTTGCGAACGAAAAGAGAAGGTTAAAGTGTATTGAATAATTATTCCCACTGTATGTATGACTTAACATTTAATTTTTCGGAACTTTTAAAAATTTGCATATGCTTCTGCAGCAAGTCTATTGAAAATATCTGTTACATTAAATATTTACAAGGTAGGCCAGGGATGAGCAACGCGCGGCCCTCGAGAGAATCTTGTGCGGCCCGCGAAGCCTTTTCAAAATTTCATTTGTTTTTCGACTTTTTTGCTCGATAGATCGTAAATAAATTATAACAATATACTAGTCCATACTTAACCTAAAGAAATTATATGTCAGTAACGTGATCAAATATGCATTTGACTCACAATTATTCAACTGAATCACTTTTATTTTCAAGCGTTTAGAGCATTTATTGTGCTCTTATTAAAGAACAAGTGTAATATTATAAATTTGCAAAAAATATTATTGGTTTTTTTTTCAATTCAGATTACTTTTTTTATTGTTCATAAAGCACATTAAAATTCACAATACATGAAACCGGGACGGAAGAATAAACAAAAAACTGAAAGGGTAGAGATGATTACAAGCATTTCTAAGTCTGTTACTCAAGTACTGGCAAAAAATAACAATTTTCGTTCTTTAATATGAAGGGTTCTTATCAACATCATAAACTTGAGATTTTTATCTACATGACTCAACATGAGTTCTTGACAAAAAATGTATCTTCGATTTCACTGAAAAAGTTTAGGACGATAATTTTTAGAAATTTAATTGCGAAATTGTGTCAAACATCGCTAAACTGAGTAACTTTACTATAAAATTAACAATCCACATAATTAAAGTTAGATAAGCTTTAGAAATCGTATCCCAGTGGTATCTTAAAAATAAAGTTAAGAATTTAATTTTTGACGAAATATATTTGAAAATCTGTAAAATTATATTTTTTTCGAAATTTATGAAATTTTTAAATTTCCTAGATTTTGATTTTTTCTGTGATTTAAGCAACTTGCTAAACATCTCAATGCAATGAACTTACAGGGTTGCCATCCGTCCCGCAAATGCGGGACATGTCCCGCTTTTTTGTTGCTTGTCCCGCCGTCACTTTTTCCTCAAAATGTCCCGCTTTTTTCATGGAAAATTTCTACAAAGTTCACTGACTTACACTAGAAAAATCAAACTGTATCCTTTATTCATTGGTTCAACACAAAAAATCTGTCGAATACATGTTATTTTTAAAAAAAAGCAAGAATTTTTCAGAGTTTACATAAGACAATACTGTAAAGCCCTGAATTTACAAAATGATTCTGATTCAGTTAAGCGTTCTTGGAGTACTTTCAATCAATGCAATGTAAAGAACTTTGGTATGAAGAAAATATTGTTTGAGTTGCTTCCAAATTATAATAGATCCTAGTTTTTCGACAGAATCGTTGTTGAATTGCCTTTTATACACCACCTTTCACTATCAAATAACGTGTTAATTTGCGAAAACCGTGGAAAATAACCGTGTTTATGGCAATAAACCGCGTAAATAGAAGTCATGTAAGAAAAACTGAGCAAAATTAATCCGCGTTAAAAATCCTTAGTGTACTTTCTATGAATAACTTTGGCTGATGGAATACGTATAAATTTGGCAATACAATTAATCTTTTTTAAGAGTTTCTTAGATGTCCCGCTTTTTTCCTCTGTGCATTTTTTTTTATGAAAATATCTGGCAAGCCTAACTTATACGAATCTTTTAATAAAAAAAGACAATTTTTTCACTGTTTGTTAGAAAACAAATTACTTTTTAATAAAATAAAGATGAACAAATGAGAGAGAAATATAAATAAGCTTTCGATACTATGTAAAACCCTTCCAAAGGCGATAAAGTATCTTATCGCTCAAGTTATTGATGGTGGTTTTTCCAAGGAAAAATAGCGAAGAAGTTTACCTGGGATGGGAAAAATCACGATTGAGAACTAGAACTTTCGCGAAACTTATTTGTTTTGGAATTTCGACAACTTTTCTCAACGTCTAATCTTAAACGGAATTTTAAGTTAAAAACAGAGTTTCCACCGTTTGTAGTGAAAATAAATTATGTCTTCGATAAAAATTTTAAGTACAGAAAAATTTAAATAAACGTTAAAAAAAATCAGTCAATTAATTTTAAAAAGATTCAAGATCTAACGCTAAAAAGAGAGTGATTTTCAAATAAAAAAAGATTTTTTTTCTCACTGAAACCTATCACTGTAGAATAGCTCCAGAAGACTTGAAAGTGACTTTTTTTTCAATTATTACAATTACAATTAATGCAAAAGCCTCGAAAAATTTTCAGTTTTGTTAAGAAAATTGAATCAAATGATGTTTTTTAAAAACAAATTTTGGCAAAAAGTTAAAATCAACAAAAAATATTGAATTATTCTCAAAATTTCATAAAAACTAATTAGGGCTCTTTTTTTTTGTTATTTTAAAAGAATTACGTTTAATTTAAATATATTTCGAAGACTGCCAATGAGATATTAAAATTTTCAACAAGTGAAATTTCGAGTGCGGGAAAATTATAAATTTGGCCCGTTGGTTCAAAAGGTTGCTCACCCCTGAGGTAGGCAAATGAGAAGAATATTTTCAACATCGTGTGAACTTGAAATCCTGAATCAAGTTATAATGCCCTACAGATGAGTTTCGATGACAAATAAAATTAATTTTTTTGTCTTGAATTTTCTAAAATAGTTCCTGGGTTTTGACTGATTTCGCCCGAATATTGCCTGGATTTTTGGTAGAAAATTTTGCAATCAAATGCTCGGATTTTGTCAGAAATTTAGATGAAATTGCTCGGATTTATTCGGCCCGGAAACGTGCTTAAAAAATTTCTGGCAACCTTATTCTAGACCAGTGGTCGGCAACCTGTTGAGTCGAAAGAGCCAAAAACTTCAAATATATAAAATTTCGATGTTTGAAAGATCCAAAAAGAAGATTTATTGTGTATGTTTTTAATAAAAAAAAATCAAAATATATGAATCATCATTGAACATTAGTTTTACAAAAATTACTTTAAACTCTTTTGAGTTTTTTTTTTCTTACTCTAAGATTTTTCTTTCAAATCTGTTTCCGATTACCATTAAATACATAGGTTTTCTTCTGGATTGTCAACTTTTCTATATCAATTTTAAAACTTTGGCAAATGCCGACAAATTTGAAATCCATATAAAGCTTAAATGAATACTTTGCATTATGTGAAGTGAATGATTTGAACATATTTATGGTTTATTCGGCAAAGAAAAGCTTTTCAAATAACAAAGTAAAGGGAAATAAATTTTCCTAAAATTATCAAGCTATTAATTGACATTCCCTAAACTAAGCTGGTTCTTTTGAAAATCCAGAAGTATAAGGTCAAATTCAAATTAAATTTATGTAGCCGAAAATTTCAATCTTCAATAATTATGCTCCTGATAACAGGTAAATTTTTCCAGATTCATGACATCAAGCGAAGTTGTCTTCAGAATTTTATGAATCTTAGATTAGATTACTGAAAAAAAATCTGTGGTTCGACCAGTATAAATCTGTAATAATGTTAATTCAACTGGCAAAATCAGTGCAAGGATACTTGCAACAAGTTTCATAACAAAATTTTTAAAAATAATACAAAGGGTAGTTAAACTTAAACAAAAATGTCCGTTACGAAAACTTCGTTGAAAATTTGTATGTTTTTGGTTATTATTGGCTACAGGCATCACACTTGAAATTTTAAATGAGTCCAAAGATTCAAAGATTTACTCTTTTTTATATACAAACTATTTAATTATTAAAAAAAACTGCTTCGGAGTGTAAAGGTCAATTTAGTTATTGATTACAAGTATTTAGCCTGTGATTAAGTTTGCAAGTAGATTTTCAGAGTGGGAAATTTTTATTCATTCTAAATGCTGATTCGAGTTTGAAAAGCTGTCAAACTTTTATTTGTAATTCTCAAATCATCTTTTTTGAATTTTGCCTTTGAATTTCGTGTATCTATTCACTTTTAACCCGTAATTCTCGCACCAGCACTAAATTTTACTTCGCAAGTCCGGACTTCCGATGTACCTCCGCCAAATTAAAGTGAAGTGCTAGATTGTCGGAAGTTTGTGTTTTTCAGCCAGTTCACCAGCGACGTTTCTAAAAATTTCATTTAAATAAATGGACAATATTTATTGAGTAGGCATTTCAGGTAACTTTAAACTCAAAACCGGGTAATATCCGGGAAAATTCAGCCAAAATCTATGTATTTTCTATAAAAAGGGCAAGAGAATAGCTGTAAAATAAACACACGAAAATGATTTTTCCAAGTCACATCAGCGGCGTTTGGAATTTCGCAAAAATTATGAATAATCTTGGAAAAAAACCGGGCCTTTTTACTCGATAGCCGTGCAACCAGACCGGACCGGGCATTTCAAAATCTAGGTAAGCCCGATTAAAACCGGGCAATCTGTAATGCTAATGAGTTTTCTATATTCAGATACATAAAAATTATTATTTTCAATTCAAATTAATAAGATAGGATTCAGGTGTTTTTTTTTTTTAATATTTTTATGTTTTTACGCGTCAAAGTTGTAATTTTTTTTTCAAAATGGTTGATTAATTCTAGTACAATTTTGGAAACTTCAACTGATCAATTTTCATAGAGGGCAAAAAGTGATTGCGAGTGCAAAAAGTATCAAATTTGATGAAGGTTACGTTGTTTTGTTAACACAACAGAGGCTGTCTAAGAACTACTTTTTTGATGATAAACTTTGATTTTCCTGTTAGTTGCAGCTCAACTTTTGTGTTCGATTTATTCAAAAATTTACATATATTTTGGAAATAAATAATTTTGTTCAAGTTTTTGTTGTTTAAAAAAAAAGTTATTCTTTGCATTTACGGGTTATAATAAATTTAACCTTGATTACTATACTGATGCTTAAAAAACAGTGAAAATCAAAAACCCAAAAATAATAACTCTTGTCCAAACTTTTACTGAATAAAGGAAGATTTTATTGATTATCGAATGTTCTGCGCCGGAAATTTGCAGATTTTCCTCCAAAAAAGTTTTTGTTTCGTTATAGTCGTTTTAATATTTTTATGTCAATTGCGACTTCATAATTATCAACGATGCAGTTGGCGAACTCACAGACATCGGCTCAGGAGGCAATTGATTTGCCAACTGTATTAGATCACAAGCAATCTCGAGAAGACTTCGAAGCTTAAATCGATAGCAAAATCCTTCTATAATGAGGTATCGACACCAAAATGATAGTTTTTATGTGTTGATTTTCAAATGATATCGAGACAAGGCATCATTAAGGTATATAAAGTTGTTTTTGGGATATTACTTTATTTCCAAAAATAGAACGTTTTCCCAAAAGCTTTCTAACAAATGAATAATCAAGAATTTAAAATGATAAATTTCTTCCACATAAGGTCATTTTCTAATAATAGAAAACCTTTTTTTTTTTTTAAATTTTTTTGTAGCGGACCACCACACTCCCCCACACCAAGAGGCTCAATTGAGCCCCCTAGTAATGGACGCTACTGTTCTCAGCACGTCTGGCAGCAAAACAAAGAAATATCAACGCGAACAAAATTTTAATCATGCTGAGAACACAAAAGTTTATTATTTACTGCGAGGAAATGTATGCTATAATTAAACAATATTACGATAAGGATCTCAATGGAAGAAAATTTCCTTTAAAGAGATCCATTTCTTTTTTTTAAATAATGTTAACTAATCAAATATTATGCTACATTTACTTAAGTTTACTTATTAATAGTTAAAAGTACGACAAAAGAAAACTACGATGCTACAAAAACAAACAAAATTTGATTTAAAAAAACTGGTTGTTGATCGACTTTTTTAACGATTCAATTTTTCTTTTAATAACTGTACTACTTTCACTTTAAACATGGAACGGTTGTTGATGGTCTTTATTTCAGTAGGTAAAGCGTTGTATATTGTAGGTCCTATAAAAGAAATTCTTTTTTGCCCTAAAGATGTCATGGATCGGTATCGTTGCAAGTAATTATTTTGACGGGTATTGTGGGTTCTTAATCCCGTAGTAAAATTAAGGTTTTGGTTATTGCTACTCGAGTGTATATTATCATGAACATATATAACAGTTTGCAAATTACAGAGTTCGGTTATTGGAAGAATGTTGTGCGTTCCCAGAGAGTATAGCTGTTGGGTAGGAAAAAGCAGGGGTAGTCTGAAGATGTTTTTCAAACATCTATTCTGTAGGGTCTGAAGTTTTGGAAGATGTGACAAGGAGGCTCTTCCCCATATCAAAATAAGATAGTTTAGATGAGACTGACCTTACATTTGCAATGCAATTCTTCATTTTTCTTCTACCACACCACCCCTCCCCCCTGAAAAAATATTTTCTAAGCATTTTTTTTTCAAATATGAATAACGTAAAAAAAGCCTTCGAATTTATAATAAATAAACGCAGCTTTATGCTAATTTTTGTGCATTCTTTATACTGCCGGTTTTCGCAAGACTGTCCCATATGCATTTTCATAATTTTTCATTTTATCTCAAAAATCGTTCTAACACACTTAGTTCTTCAAAGTAGACTTAAAACTTTCATAACTTCATGAGCATTCATTGAAATTTCGAAAGTTAGACTAGATAAAACAGTACAGTCAAAAATAAAAATTTTCATAATTTTTACAAGCTAAGTTTAGCCTAGTTCCACCAAACTGATTTTTCATTAAATCTTGTATGAGGCTTATGGAAGAGTTCGTTGTAAAATATGGAAAAGAGCCAGCTGCAAAGCCATATTTTTTAAGTTTTTGTAGCTGTTGCTTGCTGTTTGGGCTACTATAAAATCTATGAACTAAAATATGCGTTCCATTTTTGCATGATTTCACTTTTTCACGCATTGGAACTTTATCAGCTTTGTAAATAAAATTTTCGCAAAATAATAATTATCAAAATGCTATTTTAACTGCTAAATGATTTTTTTAAAAGGCTTTGAAAAATCGTTTAAGAGTACCATTTTAATAACCAATTATCCCGCTCAAAAAACCAATTTTTAGCTCAGTTAAAATGCAATTCTCATTCATGTATACTTAGAACGCGAGAATGGAAAACTTAAAACAGAAGTTTGAAATATTTTCGAAAATCGATGTTTATTTCACTTGAGAATTAATTTAACAATGAAATTAATTCGAAATGATCATTTAATTAATAACATTTGAGACTGAAACTGCATTTTAAAGATAGTAGTTTTATCTGTGTCCATATGGTGACTTCATGTTTCTAACCTGTGAAGGTTTCTATTACTTATCATTCGTATAAGACCCTTCCACACTTCAGAGCCATTGATTGATGGCATTGAATTCAGGATCAGAAAACTAAGATGTTTTCAGCTCGAAGAGGTGCCAGAATGGGTTGAAGAAGGAACAGGGAGTAGAAGCTGACTACATTTTTTCTGGTTTTTCTTCCACTTTGTCATCCGTTTACTATCTCCTGAAAGCTAGAACAAGTCTAGACTGGGGGATTGGATCCCACCACACAGCTTTGGTATCTTAGGCTATGAGTGGGAGTAACAGACGGCCGATCATTCTCCAAGTTTGATACATTTGTTTCAATTGATGATGCTTTCGTTACGCTGGAGGTATTTAAACGATGGGGAATTTTTCCGTAGCAAATGACAAATGAAATGATTAAGAAGTTATGACATAATGAATATGTCCAATTACCTTCAGTCGAAATACGTACGTTGTAAGAACAATTATCAATCTGTATTCAAATCGAATATTTTTAGAAAAATCATGTACCTATTAGTGAGAATTTTTAACAGATATGAAATGTTTGATTCTAAATTCTTCATTTTTTGTAAAGTTCGTTAATTTAATGATTTTTGCATTAATGGGATACCAATGAACTTCAATCCTCACAGACAATACTAAACTATCCAATTCGTGCGTATGCGTCATTAGTTTTGTAACTGTATGCTTGCCAATGCAATTGAGAACTTTGTAATCGACCCCAATCAGCTCGCCAATCAAGCTCCAATTATTACGTAATTGAATTTAACACGCAATTACTGCGATCTACTACCTATAGATGCTCGTTACTGAGCGCCAGCCTTAAGGCTTGCATTTAAACAGTACCACTTTATTTACCTGTACCCATCATCGATGGATAATGAATTCATTGAGCTCACCGATATCAATCGGTGTGATGCTGACAAATCCAGGATCCTCCTCCTTCATCATTGATTGACTACAATGGAACGAACGGTGTTGTTTAGTTGCTGATGGCGTCGATTGGCATGTGCAAACGCAACAACATTACACCGGTAATTGTGCTTAATAGCTCCATTAAAGGGTCACCGTTCCGGGATATTCCGGATTCCTTAAACGGCTAATTTTCGAAAACGGTGGCAATTTTTCCTTCAAATTAACTCATTTGAAACCGTAGATGGTCGTTGGGTTAAGAATCCGGATTCGCTTAGCGGGAGCTCGATTTAATACAGTAGAATGGAAATCCCACGTTTGGGACACACGCAGCAAATGGCTCGATAACGACAATCCTCGTGGTCTACGGAACAAACCTATCGAGGTATGTAGGTACCTACCTTCAGAAAATGTACAGAGAAGATGTACATATCTCAGAAGTGGGAATAAATTCAACGTTCGTAAAGGAAGAAGGCGTGTTCCGTTCAATTCTGCATAGTTTATGAACAGGGAGAGACCAGAGATAGGTTATAGTTGCGTACGAAGCTGAAGCTAATAGGACAGCGCTAATTAATCGGTTATCTTGGAGGACTATTAATCATAGGTCGTTGTTGTTGTGGGGCCAAGAATTTATTATATATTCTTGTTTTTGTGTAAACACGTTGCTAAGCATAAAGTAATATCTGCAAACTACATCGGTAACTGATAACATCTTTATTATTTACAACTTTATCTTGATAATAAAATTGAATCTTTCCATGAGCTGTTAACTGCAAAACTGACCGATGTAGAACAAAGGAGAATTTTAGGTTAAAGGTTAACAAATACTAAATATCATTATTTATTCCATGTTGTCATGCAAGAGGTGTGAATATCTTTTAAATGCATGGATGGAAATTGATGAAATTTTCAGTGTACGTGTACAAAATTTGGTGACAATCTGTCAAGTAGTTTTCGAGATCACGTCCAATACTGAATTTCATTGACAAAATTGTTTGGGCAAGATCAAGAAAAATCCAGAAAAGTACCAGTAGGAGACCAATAATAAGCTGGAATTCAATTATGTATTCGGCCAAAGTTCACATGATAAATAGTTTAAAAGTTAAATTGTTTAAGAAGTTCTTCATTGGACGCTATCTCAAAACCCCTTAACAAAACATCATAAAAATTTGCATATGTAAATATTACATTACCAGATCACTTTGCTGAAATTTTCATCAATTTTAATCTATGCAATCAAAAGTCATTCATAAAACAAAGTGTTGCATTTTTTTGGAATGCGCTTAGTTAGTTTGTGTTGTTTTTACTGTCTTTAGGCGCATCAAAAACTTTTTTTTTTCTTTTGGAGCTCATTATCAATTTTTAATGGACGCTACCTAACGGCTCTTATAAAATGACATCTCGATTGTCAATTTGACACTTTTCGGTTGAAATAGCTAAAGTTTTTAACATAGATGAAACATATATAAATCTCATGCAATAAATTGCAAATTGCAAAAAAATCTATTGTTCAGCTTTCAAATGCCTGAAAAAATTCTCTTTAGTGCATAAGAAAGCTAAAGTTTGGAGCTAGATTTTTGTTGTATTCAAACAAATGTGCAGTACAAGACAAAATGAAAAACGTATTTGCTATCAACATTTTCAAGTCCCTGTATCTTTTGTCACATCTTTTGCCGCAGCCCGTGGCGTAGAGGATAGCCTTCAAGTCTTCTAAGCCAGCGGGTATAAGATCGAATCCCGGTCACGGCATACATAGTACACTTTCTGTGGGTTGGTGGTTTTAGCATTTGTAAGATGCTAGCCATCATATCCTCGAAAGATGTACACTTAGAGTTAAGAATAAGGACTCTCTTTGAGGAAACATCATGTTTCATTGAGATCCTGTATGTATTTGTGTTCGATTATAAAGAACATCATCTCAAAATATTCTGATGATTTGATACACTATCGACTAGTGAAAAAAATTTGTCGAAAAATGGCATATGTTCATCACACGTAAGCAAAGTTGTAGCAAAAGTCAGTTAACGCATGGAGAAAATGAAGAACTCACTCGTTGTAACCTGAACAGATCGCTATTTCTCTGCTAATAAAATTGTTCCATCTTCTTATAAGCCAAAAAGGATTTAATTCCCTGTAAAACCGATGAAACTAAGGGCTGTTCGTAAACCTCAAGCAAGAAACCGTCAGGAACAATTGATTCAAATCAAATCTTTGTTTTGGATTTATATTTAAGGCCAATAGATAATCAGATTTTTAAATATTACCTTTGAGTCTTAAACTTTTGCTTAAACACAATTTTCTTAACATTATGGGTTTTATATTATTCTTTCTTTCATAAATTCACTAATATCAACAATACTGATGGATATTCGAATCTGAGTACAAGTACTTTTTTAATTTTTCCATAATTTCATATATGGAGCATAACTCAAAAACTTTTCTACTGAGAATTTTTAAAATTTCATTTTCGGATTCAGCGCCCAATTTCATATTAAAAGTTAGCTTCAGTTTACTTAGTTCAAAAATGCAGTAAACTAGTGTTATTATTCCAATATTTTCTTTAAGATTATGGTTGTACTTATTATCTTGTTATAATGCTACCAAAGGGTGATAGAATTCAGATATTTTTTGCATTATTGTATACGCCGTTTTTCATCAATTTTTGATAATTTGTAGTAGTTCTTTTGGTTATTTTCCATGTTTTAGACATATTGAGAACTTTTTCTGTTATGTTATGTTTATTTTTAACATACTTGTTATTTTTCTCATTTTACATCTTTTTTAGTTATTTTCTGTCATTTCTAGTTTTTGCTAGTATTTGTTTTGAGTTTTATGAATTTTTATGTTTTTTGTCATTTTTGAGTGCTTTATAATTTTTTCTATGTTTGTTATTTTTTATCAACATTAAAACATGTTTATGGTGTTTGTCAATATTATATAGGTCCGGTGAAAGCGGAGAATATAAGGTTCTTTTTTTTTTGTTGTTTCGATTATAGTCGTTTTACCATCTTTATGGCATTCGTGACTTTATCAACGGTGCAGTTGGCGGATCGTTATTGAAAAACTTATCCGGTACAACTGTATTCGATGTTTGCTCTTGGGCTCGAACTCGCGGACATCAGCTCAGGAGACAACAGACTAGCCAACTGAGCTATATCACAAGCCCCGGAAAATATAAGGTTCGATATAAGACAGATGCACCAAAATCGAATGTTGTTAAAATTGAATGTTGCCTAAATTGAATGTGGTCTATAGTTCAAAATGAAGATTTTAAACCAAGCATCGGCTTTTTTAAAGTTCGTAAGTGATTTTAGCATTTTCAAAAATTACTAGATAGGTAGGGGAGAATGAGGATACTTGATACCTGTGGATACTTGATTCCTTGGCTATATCTCGAAACTGGAATGTCTTACAAAGATCAAATGTTCTAGAAAAATGTGTCAAAATGAGCAAAATATCAATGCTTGAAGTTAAAATTTTTTTTACAAAATAATTGTTTGAGTAATTGAACTTTGTTTGAAAAATTTCACAAAATGTTACTTGAAGATCTTTTTTATCACTTTAAAATATTCCTTACATGGGAAAATTATGAAAAAAATATTTGTTCCAATATATCAATCGTTCGAGCGTAAAATGAACTTCATAATGCCATATTTTCAAAGTAATGAAAAATTCTCAACTTTTTTCAGAAAAAGTTTTCTAAAATGTTGATTATGGGTACAATTGATCCCCTAGAGTTGGGTGCAATTGATCCCCCTTCCAAACGGCATATTTTTCTTCTGAATTGATCGTTATGATTGCTGATTACGAAATTACTAATATTCATCCAAAAACTAATATTTTTCAAACAATTGTCTGAAGAAAAGAGCAAAAATGATTAATTTTCTCTTAATTATAAAAAAAGCGCCTTTAATTATGCAATGTTTTTAGCGTTGAGACAAAGTTATAGAATTTTCTTCTTATGTCTGCTATAAATTGTGAAATGAGAACACACATGACCAAAATAGTCAATTAACATTCTATCTTGGGGTTTTGTTTGATTTTTATACAAGAATTAGGGCTTCCTGAATAAAAGATCAAGTCTTCTTCAATAGGGGATCAAGTCTCCCCTAACTTCAGAAAAATCGCAATTTTTTACTCCCACGAAAATGCTTCTAGTTCATCAACGGGTTCAAGTATCGTTCTAATTTTTGGAGCATAGAAACTTGAAGTTACAAGCTGTCAGAAAATGTCAAAGACGGCGAGTTGCTAAATTTTTCCAAAAAGATATGGTGAAAATAAGAAAAGGGGATCAAGTATCCTCATTCTCCCCTACAGATTATTGAACTCTCTTTTTTTTAAATCATAAGTCTAGACTGATAACGTTTTTGCTTTTTTGCATGAAAGTAAACCAGAGCGAAAGCTGATTACGAATCAGTTTATTGTGCTTAATTTTAATCTATTTTAGATTCTGCCGAAGCATTAAAGAAAAAAATTAAAAATCTATACACAATTCAAAATTATTACTGGCATCATTTGATATCTAAAGCTTAGTTTATTTAGAAATGTAACACTTTCTTTTGGTGACAGCTAAGTTTCTAGTAATAGGATACGCAAAACTTTGACAGCGTTAGATTACTCGTAACCAGGCGCGGTCCTATGGGGAGGGGTGATCGAGGTGATCACCCCCCCCAAGCGGCAAAAAATCGTTACGAAATACTCGAAAACGCTGGATTTTATATTAAAACTAAGAACATTTCATAGTAGGTGTACTTTCGAATTCTCAAATTTTTCCACTCCGTGGGGGTGTTTGTTCAATAAAAGAATTTATTATTCACTTAATAGCTTAAAATTGAAAAAAAAAAATCGGTCCACCAAACTAAAACAGCTGTAACTTGCAACTCCCTGGAACGAGTTTCATCAAATAACTTTTGTTGAGGTACTTACAGCGTTGAATTAGAATTTTATGACCATATACGCTACCGGCCATAAGTTTGGGATCACCCCCTCAAAAACAAGAAAATTTGTTTAGGTATATCTCAGTCATCTTATGACATATTGCATTTCTTTTGATCTTATTCTAAAGTCGATGATCGAAATCTTTTTCGTATGTATTGGCAAATGTATATGTTAACTTAATATGATTAGACTTGGCTTAAAGTTAAAAAATTTCCAAAAAATCGCACCTTATATTTCAACCCGATCAGTTCAGGGTTGGGTGGACCGAATTTAAAAAATCGAGTTGCATTTGAAACTTTTTTCATAAATGTCAAAATACTTTTTTTTCAATTTTGTGCTAAAAATTTGCATAGTGCTTTAAACAGATAAAATAGCTATTTAAGTTATCGATCAAAAGTTTAAGCTCAACCCTCAATATGGTGTAAAAGTTTTGTCATCAAACAACTTATCGCTAATCTGATAAGTTATATTAAATGCTCATGAGTTATTTCGCTTTTTGAATATCTAGTGAAAATGTTTTTTCAGACTTATTTCGTTAAAATTTTAGCCATAATTTGATCATTTTTTGATAATGTTCACCAAATAGCCGGGATTTACAAAAATGCCTGCAAACTTGTTTAGACCATAACTTAATTATCTTACGAGTTATTGCAGATCGGTTTGGCTCCATGTTTGATAGATCAACATATCTCGATCCTTTTTAGAAGTAAATAAGACTTGAGCCTTTAAGTTTTAAATTACCTTTGGGGCCGTCCAGATACCACGTGGGCAGAAAAATGAGATTTTTACCACCTTCTCCCTCTCCGTGCACAATGTGGACATTTGGCAACCCCTACCCCCTTCTCCAGATGTCCACTTGGACAAATTAGATTTTTGTTGCCTACATATAACACTACATTTCCATTTCTTGGTTTAATTTTCATTGCAATCTCCGATTTACAGAATGCATCTCAATTTGAGATTCTCAAAAGCCCATGTTGTTTCCCGAATAGAAGATATTAACACTGCCTAGACAATTTAAATAAAAAAGATACATTTAATTTTCATAATTTTTTTTTAAATAATTTATTTTTTTGGAGCGTTTTTGTAAAAAATGAGCTTTGATTGTATTCGCCTCGACGTAGCAAAAATGATCGATTTTAATTTATTTATATGAAACGATTCTTTATAATTCAATTTATTTTCAGATATATAGAATTTTAATCTTCATACTTTTACGTTTTAAAAAGAAATAAAAATTTTAGATAAATATATGGAAAATGGCCGAACACATCAAATTAAAAATGTGTTTTCTCGAAATAAGTATCTTTTTTTTTAAATAAATCATTTATTTTTCTTTCCAAGGCTTATTTCCTGTGACATTTTACGTCTTTCATTTGATTTTATGCTTTTTTTATCACTTTAGCTTGAAGGGCCTCATTCAATTTGAGCCATTATCATAATTAACAATTTGAATAATGATCAATAGTTTTTATAAAAAAAAATCAATTATTTAAAATATCATTGTGAGTAATATTTTAAAAGTGATGATTGAATTGCATTGCAAAACTACTAATCAAAGCAGGTGAAAAACACTATTTTTTCGTGCTTTTTATGGAATTTGAAGCATAACTGATATCAAGTTTCAACCAACAATCTAAATTTCACATTTTTATGAAATTTTTTATACAATCCCCATAATCAACATTTATTTTTATAATTTTCTTCATAATTTGGTCTCAGAACAACTTTATCGTGACCATTTATTTCTTAATTAACTTAATTTTGAAAGTTTTAATCAAAGTTAAGTTAATTAAGTAATAAATGGTCACGATGAAGTTGTTCTGAGACGAAATTATGATTAAAATAATAAAAATAAATTTCAATTACGGGGATTTTATAGAAATTAAACATAACATCAAAAAGTGAAATTTAAATTATTGTTTGAAACTTGATATCAGTTACATGAGCTTCAAATTCTATACAAAGCACGAAAAATAGTGTTTTTCACCTGCTTTGAATAGTACGTTTGCTTTGAAATCCAATCACCATTTTTAAAATATTACTCACAATGGTTCTTTTTTGCAGAATATTCGGTGATGCAGACGGTACTTATGAACACATTTTAAGCTTATTGTCGATTTTTCATGTTCAGAATATTCGTTTTACCGAATATTTGAAAAGGGTTAATAGTTGGTATTCGGCCTTCGCACTATTCGGTACATCTCTAATGATATCTATTCAATTTTCGAAAAATACTGAAATTACTACTTCTGAAACTAGAGGTGATGGATAGAATCTGAAATCGAGTTCAGAAATTTATTTCCAAAATCAATTTTTTAAACATAGGCTTCAAAAACTTGCCCATGTTTTAATTTTTACCAGGTGAGATAGAACTATTCCGAATACCCTGACTATTTTCTCGGAAACAAGACAAAACAAGTTGAACATTCGAAAGACATTTTTGCTAATTTTTGACCAACCAGGCTGGATTTCAGGATTCACACCAATTATATCGCCGATACTGTTTTTAGCTCATCTACACAATAATAGTTAAAATTTTGAGAAGAAATCCAGCTTAAATATTTAGGTTAAAAAATCTACCCTGACTTGGAAGTTTGGTTATTTCAATTGGAATTGATTATTAATTTACACTGATATTTTGAAATAGTTTTAACTTTCAGAAATTGACTCTTTATTCAATATTCTTTCATTTTATTCAAACATCATAAAAAAGTTTGAAAATATTGAGAGCTTGAAGAAAAAAATTGACTTTTCACTTTTTTCATTAATAATTTGTTGCAAATAAGTTACTTTTTATTTGGATTCAATTCCAACAAAATTAAAAATCTAGTATGAGAGCTTGAGACTCAAGAAAAAACAATTGAAAATGAAGTTTCAAAAGCTTCATATTTAAGAATATGATTTTGATGATATTATTTTAGAATTAATTTTATATTTAAAAGTTGTAGATTTTAAACAAGAATTAATAATAATTCGATACTTTCGAACAACGATTCAGCTAAATACTTTAGAAAAATAATTAAATGTTTAGTTTTTAATTCATAGCAAATTATTAACAAACACTTTTCTCAAATAATTATTTTGGAATTGTGAAGATTCCCAGTAAAAATATTGTGCATAACTTGAAGATTTTTTTTACATTTTCTGCTCAGACAATGTGTGTTTAATTTTCATTTGTTAAATGCCATTTATACCAGAAAATTCTTGAAGAATTCTTAAAGTTATAATTTTCAAACTGCCAAATGTAAAATTACGAAAATTATCTTTGTATCAACACTTTTTTTTGCAGTGAACATCTAAGATTCGCAGATTGTTTTTTAAAAAGATATCGAAATAAGTATAATGAGGGAATGTGTAAAAAGTTTTCACTATTTTTCTTTAATTTCAAATTACAAACCCACAAGTATACAAACCTACTAAATACAAGCCTCATTTGCAACTGCTACTACCGTGGCAAACTTGTTTTGTGGTTCAAAAATAATCAAGTCTTGTCTCCAAATTGACTCCAGTTTCTGTGAGATAAGAAGTATGGGCCAAAAAAGTAGCGGAAATTGAAAATGAATTATGAAGTCATCTAAAATGCAGATTAAACGATAAGTGATAAAAACTTATCAATTTCATTACTGAAAAAAGTGTATGCCGTCCAATGGGAGTTACCAAAAACAGAGTATGAATATCTTCACAAAAAAACAAAAATATTTTTCAAACATATTTTTCCATGATCGATCATAGAGGTGCCTTCATTTCCTTCTCTGAAAGTTTTTCGATCAAACGAATGGTTTTCAAGATACACGCCTTCATAACTGTCCTATTTCTAAATAAACTGAGGTTTAAGATTAAGATCTTACTGGCAACTTTTTAGAAGACTTCAATACGTTTGGAATTTTGGCCTGTATATTACCAGTTTTTACCTTTCGTTTAATATTTCAAATGTTCGTACCAGAATTTTACCTTACGAATAAAAAAAAATAGAATCAAAGTGGCTTTTCAAAATATTTTTTTTTAATTGAAAAATGACAAACTATTGAACTTGACTATGGTAATTCTTGATTTTAATTTTAACACCTAATTTTGCTTCTTGAATGTTTTGTTTTAAATTGAACTTGAATTTTTAACTTCAATTCTGGATTTTTATTTTGATTTTCATTTCTATTTTATTCTATTTTCTGTACAAATTTTCATTTTTATTTTTAGGCGAGAGTTATGTCTCTGAGTCTCTATCTGAGCTCTACGTACAATATCGGCCAAAAGTAATTTATCTAACTCAAAGTTTAATTTTAATGATTTCAGTCTAGGCACCAGATAAAGCCCAAAACATAAACTTCTGAAAAAGCTCACCAGATCGATAGTTTTTTCGAACACGCAGCAAAATGTAGGTTAAAATTGTGTTTACTTGGAGGAAAAATATATTGTTTCTACATTATTACAAATTCTCTTAATTTTACACAATAGCAATTCCTTTTCAATTTGCTCCAATTTTAAGCTTTCAAAATCAAGCTTAAAATTCATAGAAACGACTTAAAATAACACTAAAAAATCCTACATGTAAAACTTTGCACAATATGCATTTCTCAAGAATGAAATTTTTCTCTGCTTTGTTGAGTAGTAATATAACAAATTTTTATTATGTTAACTTTAAACTGAATTTTCTGCCATAAATAAAATCAGTTATTTAATTTATTTTGTTTCGATTAATTAGTTTTTTAGGTAAAAATTGCATGCTTAAAAACATTTTGGTGTACCGCTTTACTTGATTTTAACTCCAGAATAAACCTCTATTTTTTCATTCTTCTACCTGGAATGCTGGATATGCTGCAATAAAACAAAATTGCAAATTCAGTCATATTGAAATAGCTATTTGTTTACTTAGTCAAAATTCATTTCTTTTGATTCAACTTGAAATATTTTAGAAACATATATTTACATCTTCATGAACACAGTCCCTAACTTGTTTTTTAACATTCTTCCAAGGTTGGATTGTTACTGTTCATTAAAACCCGACAACTCCATAGAAGCATCTAACTCAAACTAAGGAGCAAATTTCCTCCAGGACTCCTATTTATACGTGCAACCCAAAAGGTTCGTCGTCCCTTTTGATAAGTCACTCACTGGGGCGATTGCTCCAAAAGTTCAATGATTCTTTGCTTTGATGGCTCCGATCGAAGCCAGACAGACGACGACGACGACGCCACGCTTATCAGAACCGATTTGCACGCGAACGATGCTGTCGGAAAACTTCGGCCGAAAAGCACGTGCTCGCTCGGGTCACTCACCGTTATAAACAAAAGGCTTCGGGTACTAAGTTGGGGGTGTGCGATCGGGCGAAATTTGCTATGCTTTGCGCTTGGTGAGAATGAGAGATTGCTTCGAAGAAGGTGCCGTTTTGGGTAGATGATCTACCTCGCCGGATGCTGTGCATCAGCCGCCGCGCGATCGGATCGAGGCGCGTTGCGAAGCCACGAGTTTGTCATGTTAAATTACCCTGCATTTAAGATGAGGTTTTTGCTAACCGCTCCTCCAGTTATTTGGAATCGCTCAACCGGTGCGGATCTCGGGGTTTGTTCTTGGAGGATCGTGGAAGATTTGTGCAAAATCTGTAGGATAGAAAATCCTGTGGGAATCCGATTATTCCCGGTGAGTTTTCCGGCAGATGGACTGTTGACTTAGGCGGATTTCGATGGTGTTTTTTGAAAGTTTAATTTTTTTCAAGTGTTTGATTTTCTAAACTCCTCATCACATCCGGTTGGAATTGTGAATAGTGCGGAAGCTGCCATGAACTTTACGCCCTAATTGTTGATTGAAACGCCTTCAGATCGGAACCGAGTAAATTGTGAAGATTTACGAGAGCCTCAATAGTTCGGCGATTCTATTCCCAGACTTAGCATTTTAATAATTCATATCGCGTTTGTTCACTCGTGTAAGGTTCGTCATTCCTCAGCAAAAGATTTTTTTTTCTCAATCCGATAGAATAGAACCATTTGGAGTGACAACTTAGTGGTGCGAAGGTGTGTTCCCCGGCTTTGATCATCGCTTAGAAATGTACTCGTAAGAATCGCGCTTGCTTACCAAGTCAGAAGCAAAGAAACAATCCAACGCGAGACGCATCAAGATATCTCGCCGCGCCGCCATTTGTCATAGTTTGTTTATTTGAAGTGTGGTGTTAATGAACAAGTAAACATCGCAAAACACAATACACGCTAGTTGAAAAAATTGCAACGACATCATTCCGAATCAGCCGGGAAGTTTCGTAAAACAATTCCTCATATCCGAGAATCTGCATTTATCAGGTGCTACATCGGAGACTTGAGCGACCAATTAAAGCGGCAGCGACGAACCTCCGACGACCCTCTTCTCCAGGCTGGGTAATTTTTATGCCAGCAACAGCAGCAGAGCGATGGGAAATCTTCCGAAAGTGATACTAGCGGTAAGTAAGCAAGAAAACAAGCAAGTAATCAATGAATGGCAGGTGCCCTCCCAGCATCTCCACCTTTATTCAGTGGCTCGGTGAGAAAGAATGATACATAATTTTTCAAACGACACATTGTTGATGATGGGCGCCGTTGTTGATGAGCGTTTTTGATGAAAGAAGAAGGGCTACCGGTAGTTAGTACCCATTGGGTATATGAAGGCGTGTAAATGACCCGAAGTGATTTGTCGTGTAATTGGTGAACATTGAAAATTTACAGCCATTTATGAAGAAGGGGGAGCATTGATTAGATGTTGTTCTATGGAAATTTTTCTTGTTTCCTGTATTTGATTGAAAAGATGAAGTCGTGATGAAAGGCAATGCAGGAAGCCGGTCAATGTAAAGTTAAACAGTTGGAAGAGTGTATTTTCTTTTCAAGTTTCAAGAATAAGAATCAAGTTGGGCCGTACACTTCATTCTGATATGAAGATTTTGAATTCCAAAATTATTTCATGATTGATAATCATTAATTTACTCAATATTCGCCATTAATTATTTAACTTTAAGTCTTTGTTTAATGTTATTGTGTTAAAGCAAAATTAATACTAAATCTCTGAGTTTTCATCTTTCCTGTATTTAGAAAAATAGATTTTGCAAAATATCTTTTATTTTAGAACAGAAAAAAAATGAATAAACACAACTTTAAACTGTTAGCACAAACTCTATATAGTTTTTCTCGTTTTTTTTACAAACTAGGTTAGCAGCGCAATGAAATACCGACTTTAAATTTACTCATAAAATTGTTTATGTTTGTAAAAATATCTTTGCTGAGATCTATACATACTCAAAGTTGATCATTTTTTTTTGAAAATATGGAGGTAATGATTGCACAATAAATTTTTATTTTATAATTTAGAGACTGAAAATTGTCCAAAATTGAAATGTGGGTCACCCAGAATTGAAATGTGAATCAATTTCAACTCAAAATGTCATATTTTCTGAATTTGCTTTTGATTATTCTTGAATATGATCGTTTTTAACTATTACATTGTTTTTTTATTGCTTATACCTTCTGGATTTTTTTAACGAACACAAACACATACAGGTTCTCAATGAAACTTGATGTTTCCTAGATGAGATTCCTTTTTTTTTCTTAACTCTTAGCGTACATCTTTCGAGGATATGATGACTAGCATTTTTCTAATGCTAAAACCACCAACCTACAGAAAGTGTACTATGTATGCCGTGACCGGAATTCGATTTCATGCCCGCTGGCTTCGAAGACTTGAAAGCTATTCTCTACGCTACGGCTGCAGCTCATTTGGTTTTAAACACATAGAAGTATTTTTTTTTATCTTGTTGTTGTTTTCTTGACTATCAAAAATATCTTAGTTCAACACTAATTTTTATTTAAAAAAATGCTACCATGCTTGCTTCTGGTAATTTTATTTTAAATATTGGCCACCGTTTAATTTTGAGCTGTGTTCAAGATATTTTTTGACATTTTCATTCACATTTTTTCGTTTCCCTAGCTTTAAGAAAAATCCAAATTATTTAATCCTTCATTTCATGATTTTTTATTTTTCCTTAAAAATCGTTCAAAACAGTCGGAAATTATGAGTACACTAAAAAAAAATTAAAATAAATTACGATTTTTAAGATAAGTTAACCACCGTTAATTAATTTTGTAAATTTATTTTTCGGCATATCGGTGAAAAGTAGTTATGAAATTGATAAAGATGGATAGAGAAGTGATGCCCGTCCGGAGTATACGTGTTCACCACATGTAGACTTCGGACCAACCAGATTTCATTGTATAGGTTAAGGTAGTGCCACCTCTATCCCGGTACTACTTCTCCTAAATAATGAAATGTTGCAGGGTAAAGTATGGTGTACGTTAATAAGTTTCCTCGCAAAAATGCTCTTTCGCTCTCTTCAACATCTGTTAATTTTCTTCTCACTTCTCTATCCATCTTTATCAATTTCATAACTACTTTTCACCGATATGCCGAAAAATAAATTTACATAAATTACGATTTTTCACTTTTTCCATACATTAATTGTTGGAAGTTTGTTACTTTTTTAAACGAAGGGTTAACATTATACTTAGACTTGTTTTTTGATCATAATTCATCATAATCATAAAAAAAACATAGGGTATGTGATCTACTTCGGGCCTAGAGCCTAATGTAGTCCTAAAATGCCAAAAATAGGAAATAATTCGTTTCGCTGGCATAGGATTGAGATGCTCATACCGCTTTTTGCCATAAAAACTAATACTAATAACAAAAAATCTACGGTTTAAAAATTATATTTTCTTCTTAGTGGTAAAAAAGACAGCTCAATGAGTGGAAAGCATTTTGAGAAATCAAAGTGAATATAAAAAACTGTCCAAGAAAAAGTTTAAAGGGAAAACGCTATCACTGTGATAGATATGATCCATATTGCCTATTTTTATTAAAATAAAAGAAAACCAATGAAAAACCTGGAAAATTTATTAGGGTCCAAAAATAGGATGCTTTCGTTTATGATGTTCTATTTTTTGACCTTACATCAGTAAAGTGCGAATTTTCAAGTGGGGCATAATTTAGAACCTATATTGAACATTGCTTACTTTTTTGTCAACTTGATGCAAATAAACTACAAGTAAACACAGAAAAGTTTTAACTATTGTGCTGATGATAGAGCTGTCTAGGAGTGATAAGGTTTGAGATTTTCTTTACAGAAATATAAATATTATGTAATCGTTTAAAAGCATTTCGATGATCATAGTCGATTCAAGATTACGATTTCAATAAGTTTTTTTATTTATTTATTTTTTTGAAGAAATAAACTTTTATAGGTACTTTAGATCTACATAGATCCACTGAAAGGTACCAGTTCAGTACCAAAACAGGAACAGCAGGATCAAAGATGGAAATTTTGATTATCCATATCCTTGAATCCTTGAAGATTCTCATTGAAACTTAGAAATAACAAGAAAAGGATTTCCTAAAAAACATAAAACTCAAGTCCATCTATGATATAAACATGGATTTAAAAAAACCGCTTGAAGAGTCCGAAAAAGAGCAACTAACACTAAAATATTTGATTCATTTAGTAAGACCATTAATGATTGATTCCGAATTCTTAATTAAAATTTATCTCAAATAATGATAATTTCGCTAATAAATTTGCAAATTTATGCCAAGATGGAATAAAAAAATGAAAGTTCTTGACTTTCAAATTGAAAAATCGCCAGTATATATCCCCAGTTTAGAATTAAAAATTCATATGGAAGACTTGAAATAATGATTTAATATTCAGAACTTTTAATTTCTTGTTTAATTTAAACGACTTGTTCATGTTTCACACTGTAACAATTTTGTTTGCTTCATCCTTTCACAACAAACAAAGTGAAATAATATTTCCAGGAAAAGTTAATAAATTGGTCAGGAGCATGTTTAAAAAATTACCTACTACAATGTGTAGTCTGTTATTTTTAAGATTTTTATGATTAGAGTTTTCAATCTAAAAAATGGTAAAAAATATGCAAAATAAAATGGATATTAGAGACTTTAAATTTTTTTGTTTTTTTTTATTATTTCAAGATAAAATTATTCCAAGAAACCACACTAACCTTTGGTTTTCCTGATTCGCTTAACACAGAACCATGCTGAATTTTGAACTTAGAAGGTGTGCAATTCCTGACATGTTCGTGAAGTTTTAATATTTAAACCAAATGTCATTAACATTATTTTTCTTAGACTTTCAAGTTCTTAGATATGACAAATTGCAAAGGTTTTTTTTTTAATAAATCTGAGAGTACAATTTTGAATAGAGTAGTTTTTCAATTTTTTCACTATTCGATTTTTTCAACACTCGCCAAATTCACGTTCGATTTTATCACGGATATTGTTTCGATTTTATCACGGTTTTTAGAAATCATTCAGAAACCGTTTCCAGGACCTTAATTTTCTTTCAATTGCATAGAGCGTCTTTGTTCATGATATTTTTTTATGGTTTATGTTATGGTCTATAGATATTCAATAATATGAAATGTCATTGAACTACTTACTTAAGCTGTATAGTATTTAAAATCGTTATTCGGATTTTAAAAACATTTTTAATAATCGACATAAGTGTTTTGACATCACGCTGATGCTTGTGTTGTTATTTGTGCTTGGTCAGCCGCTCTTAAAAGTAAACTTTTTTGGTTATGCGAATCATATAAAAATGAGGGTGAATTTAAGCGTTTTTGAAAAGAGATAAATGTATATGATTTTACAAAAAAAAAAAAAATTATTTAAAAGGGTGGCGTGCGCAATCCTGATTGGACAGCATTTAATATTGTCTGAATTGATAACTTTGGTTGGTCAAAATAAAATTCTGCTAGCTTTACCTTAAAAAATGTAAAAAGGACTAAGATTTCTGTTTTTCTACATATGGAAAAGAAAGGATGATCTGCCACAAAGAAAATTTCGAGAAACACACTTAAAAAGTCTAAATTTAGCAAATTTCAAAATATTTTTCAAAAAGGTAAACTGTTTAATTAATCAAAGATGTGGAGATTAAAATATTGAAATTTGAAATTTGCAGAAGCAAATTTTTTGATGCAGTTTTTTTTAAATTCTTTTTCAAAATCGACATAAGAGATAACGACTTTTAAATTTCCATAAAAACTAAATAATTGATATTCTACAACTAACAAATTGATATTCTACATGGTTTAATTTCAAGAAAAAATTCTCAAAAGGCTATAGAGAAGAACATTTTGTGTGTTTAGTAAACTTTGATAATTACATCTTATGATGAAAATTTATTGATACAAAACGTTTCCACTACTGAAAACATTATAAATTATTGATTAAAGACAATATTTTTTTCACTTTAATTTTTCGTTTCGCCAAATTCACGGTTTTGCCATAGTTTTTTTTTGACTGTGATTAAATCGAAAAACTACTATATTGCTAAACTAAGAAAGCATATTGAAAATATTATATTTCAAGATATTCTCGAACTTAGAAATAAAGTTAAATATATTGAGATGTGAAGGTTTGTTTTCAAGGGGTTTGACCCCCTCATGGAGATTTTTTCCAAATAAATTTCTAGTTAAAATAAAGACATTCGCCATAGTAATGGGAAGTAACTTGATCCAAATGGTGTTTAAAAATAAGTATTAATAAACAAGTCTGAAAATTAACTCGCTTCTGGCGGAATTCAGTCCTAAATCATTCATTTTTACATTTCGTTATTAGACATTTCAAAAATGATACTTATTTCTAATTGTAAATTTCAGTTTGTAATTCAATAGACCATCTGTATTGAAACTCAAATCTTGACACAAAAGTTGGGTTGTATTTAGAATGGAATCTTATTAAGAAATGCCGCAGCCCGTGGCTTAGAGGATAGCCTTTAAGTCTTCTAAGCCAGTGGGCATGAGATCGAATCCCGGTCACGGCATAAACTTTCTGTGGGTTGGTGGTTTTAGCATTTGTAAGATGCTAGCCATCATATCCTCGAAAGATGTACGCTTAGAGTTAAGAAAAAAGGAATCTTTTCGAGGAAACATCAAGTTTCATTGAGATCCTGTTTGTGTTCGTTAAAAAAAGATGTAACGAACCAAATTTATAATTTGAGCTAATATTTTGGACTTCAAAATTCATTCATCGAATACTTATTTTGCATGTCAACAAATTGGTAGCCATGAGACAATCTAAAACCTATACTTTATTATCAATCACTTAAATTATTCAAAACCTTCATTGCATATTTTCTACTTATTATAATACAGGGCCACTTAATTCATAAATTTCAGAGTTACACAGAACTGTAGAGCAATTTTTTAGAATATTCAATAAATCCAAATATGCAATAATTTTTCTCTCAGCTTTTGTTTTTAATAATAACTTTCAAAAATATGTAAAAATCATTTAAGAAAATTCGGAACTTTTTTGACAAAGTTTTGAAACATTCCAAAAAAAAAAAATTCAATGAAGTTTTTCATTTATTTATCGTTTTTTAAAGACTGCAATTTATTTTGACTTTTGTGAAAAAAGTTGGACAAGTTATCTATTAGTTTTTTTTCTCCATTCTGTTTTATAAGGGAATTTCAACGAACTTTTAAAAAAGTCTCAACTAAAATTGATTTTTTTGATTTTTTTAAAAGCGCAAATTAAATTATTTTGCAAGTTTCAACAAATGAGCTTCATTAAATGAAACTCTTTTTTAAACTTTCTACAGTAATGTCAACAATATTTTTATGATATCTTTCCAACTTTTAAAAACTGTACAATTATCATAATTATTATTATTATCTATGATTGATTTCACACAACATTGAATAATTTTCAAAGTTATAAACTCTTTTTCAGCAAAACTAGAAGCGATAGACAAAATATGTGTAAAGATTCAAGTTCAGGAAATTTTAGGAAAATTCAAAATTTTCCAAATTTACTTAGGCTCCAAAATGGTGCTTTCTTTAGTTATCAGTTGAATTCTTTGAACAAATTTTCAAAATGTTAAGAAGTTTTTATTGAAAAAATTTCTTTTTAAAAATTTGTCGTTATGCTTTTCAAATTTTGTTTGTATTTTCAAATGATTTCACCGAATTTCATAGTATAGTGTTTTGAAATTTTCAAATAAACTGAGCGCATATCTTAGTAAACTATTTTAATTTTATTTCATATTTTATAATAATTTTGTCTTTGTTTTTTATTTTTGAATTTTGGAAAGTTTTCAGTGAAAACCAAAAGTTCTATAAATTTCAATAAAAAAACACAGTTTCTACATTTTGTCATTGTCAAGATCCAATATTTTAATTAGCAGCGAAAAAAATATTCAGGGCTTGAAATTTTAAACATTACGATATGATTTTGAAAGTATATAAACGTTTCACGCATTTCCATTATTTTAAATCATCTGTTTTGAATTGATCCTGATTTTTTTAGGATCGATTTATGATTATTTCAATGCTTTTGAAATTTTTTTTTTTTTCCAATATTTGCAACATAACGTGAATTACATTATTTTGAATATTTTTCAATGACTTCCTGGATTTATCGTCCATTTTTGATCCTAAAGCTTAGTTCTTTTAGGCCTGTCATTTTGGAAATTTTTTTTGAGTTATGTTCTATGTTTTTTTTGGTTTCGAAATCACTCGATTGCTTTGTTTGGATTGTTTTTCTTTAAATTATTTACTTTCATAATAAGTTTGCCGAAGATTTGGTTCCCACTCTCATGAATAATTGATAGATTGAATTTTCAGCTATTGCGAGACTTAATAGTTTTGGGCAACGATTTCCATTTGATAGCTAAGCAGTTTACAGTGTAAATGTTGTGATTAAATACACTAGATTACCATAATCGGCTCACATACCCCTACTCTTCCAACAGTTTCGATCGACCTTGAATATTTTTGGTGAATCTCAAATAACTTCAATCACTCACCCACCAAAATTGGCCGGTGTTTAGTAAGAATGATGGTGCCATGATTAGTCATCTTCTAGCAAAGTTATACACGGAATGCTTAAAATCCCCTAAATTAGGATAATTATGAAAATTTAATTATGGTTTTATCAAATTAAAACGAAATCTTTCTACTTTTCTCAATTTTAACCATTCATTTCAACCAAATTAATTTGTATTGTTCTTGTATCTCCGTGTTAAACGAAAATATTTTAATGCTGTGAAGTTCCGTCTGAGCGCCCCAAGCTCGGACAAGCTGAAAAGTTCAGTGATCAAACTCTGAGCGCAAAACAACCTCCAGCCTGTCGGTGGCAGATTTTGCGAAAAAGAGAAGTTAAAACCACCAAAGGCTACAGGGGGATGTTGAGATTCTATTTAATCGTGATTCGTCTCCACGCCCCCGCGAATCGTTGGCTGGTTGGTTTTGCGAAAAGACTAGGCTACCACATGCGGTCTATCTAACATGGCCAAAGGGGTGCTCCGGCTTAAGCTAGCCATTTGACTTTGTAGTGCTTTTGTCTCTATTGGAAAGTGCCGATGATTCTCACACATATCCTTTGATTGATGAGTAAAAATTTGTGATTTTGTTATTTTTTAAGATAACATGATTTGTAAATATTTTCAATTGTGCGTTCAAATATGTGAAATGTTTTTATTTTATCGAATAATTCAAATAATGGTTGTGATAAGAACGTGATGGCTATAAGAAACAAACAATATCAAATCTTACATGCAAATATGAATCTACTTATTTAATTTTTTTTCCAAAAACTCATGATTGATCATTTGAAAGCATACGATCTGAAAGTTAAGAAAAACAAGCGTAACGTGAAAAAGGTTGATAAGGTATCTTAAAAACGATGTACAATCTTCTCAAAGACGGTTCAAGAAATCAATTTAAAAATTTATGGAAAAACATGAGGAAAAAGTGATCATTTTTAAAATAGGGTATTCAAAAAATGGACACTTAAAACTTTCATTGGGCCGCACTTACATGGGAAATAGTTAAGTTACTGAATAAAATAAAATCAGTTATCAAAATATAAGCAATAGAAATCGTGACGGCCCAACGCGCCACTTTTCTGATTTTTCTACAAACCGTATTTTTCTTCTCTTCTATCAATCAAACTTATGATATGAAAATTTCAGATAAGTATAAAGTAATTACAACTATCAAATCCGTGTTTTTGATTTTGTTTTTAAACTTTGATTTCAATTTATTTTAGAACGATTCAGTTTTGTGACGTTACAACGCGCCATTTTTGTTTTTGAAACACGGTTTTGCAAAGCGTTTTGATGTCACGAAATTTCATGTTAGGCTGAATGAAATAAATCAACGTATAATTTTAAAATCAATGCATAATTTACTGAAAATGCTAAGAAACTTAACAAATAATGTGATTTGATGATAATATAGATCCATTTATCCCCAAACAATTAAGTGCTTTGAACTCAAAACGTCCCATATAAGCAGATAAGGTTTGCAACACTGTGACATAAATTTTATACGTTATTTATTTGTGCGATCACGTGAACCACGTGAATATAAATATAAATAATAATCAATACTAGGAGAAACTCATTCGTAAAAGCATTTAAATGTGTTTTTGTTTTTTTAAATATTTAATTGCAAAGGATCGGAAAAGTAAATGATAATTTCAAAAGCCTTCGATCTATTAAATTGTTTTTAAAGGACACTAGAGTGCCCAAATTAGCTGACTTAAGAAAATCTTATAAGTTTCAAGCTCAAATTAATTCTAGGCCTATCAAAACGTCCAATTCTAAATTGGGGGATCAGATCACGGAAAGACATGGTCCAATGAGCCTGACATTTGTATGGAATTATGAGAAATTCGGTATGGAAAGAAAGTAGAAACTCAGCTTTACACAATGTTCTTAAGTCTCAATCGGCCGATTTCTTTTCATTGAGTTTTTCCCGAAGCTTTCGATAAGGGTACGATAAAAAAGGTATTGAATTTAAAAATTAGCACACGAAGGGTCAATTACGAAAAATACATGAATGGTCGTTAATCGACGCTTAAACCCGTTTTTGAAGCGCAATAACTATTGCATGATAACTCTATTCGAAAGATTGTCAGCTTTAGGCTTTAAGCTTTAAACGCACTCAAATTAAAAGAAAAAATCGGTTGATAATGACCAAAATTATTGGTAAGAAACTGTTTTTTTCGATCATTCCGATAAAATCCACATAATTCCATACAAACTTCAGATTTTTTGCGCGATCCCTTTCCGTAGTATAATCTGGCTCAACTTTTGCATGAGACCTTGCGTTATTTTTGATATATTTATATTTGATACATTCCACCGTAACGTGAATTCTCTTTTTCGAACTTTTCTAAACTGTTACCATTCTAGAAGTCTACCAATTTACTGTAGAATGAAAAAAATGAAGCAAACGATCTAAAATTTAATTTCATTTGAAATCAGCATGATTTGGTCACTAAAAAAATGTGTTTGTGTGTGCTCGAGTACTCTTGTGATGTGAATTCACACTAGAATTGATCATTTTTGACTTCAGTACATATCATCTGAATTTCCTATTCTCCCTGAGGAAATAGAATATCATGGTCGTAGAACAAGTTGTAAACGAATTATTTACCCACAAATTGATATACGTTGCTTTCTGACTGAACAACAACTAATAAAGTTATGCCTCTTCAAAGTTGTGACGTGAATTCACTCAGTTGTTACACAACAGGGTTGAACATTGAAATCACGTTACAAAATTTCAAGCTATTCTGATATACTTTTGAAAGAGATATGATGTTATTCCGACTTATTGAATCTAAAATTTCCAGTATCTTTTTCGAACTCTTTCCTTATTTTGACTAGCACTTACACAACATCATATTTAGGAGCTTTTAAATTACTACTTTTTTCACAATATATTTTTAAATACTAGCTGACCCGGCAAACTTTGTTGAGCATTTGAACTTCGCAAAAATAATGTACATGTATATAAGCAGAAAGAAGGTAATTAATTATCTTTAGGGCGAAGCGAGGCAGATTTTGGGCTATTTTCTTAATATTTCTGTCATATTATACAACTGGATCAGTGCATTGTTTTTCGCTTAACCAATATTTTATAGCAATTCAACCCATTAAGGTTAAGTTTTCCCCTTTTTTTTTATTATTACAATTCCCCGTTTCTATAGTTTTCGTCACCCAATTACATTCAAAGAAATGTTAAATGTAGTGCCTACCTCCAGAGGCAAAAATTATCGAAGAAGATTAATTTTCAGCCAAAGCTGAAAGCGAATATCTTCTGGGATAAACTGAGTTGAATCGTCATTTGAAGCAGTTTCCATCAATTCAGTAATCTTCATCGTATACCAAATTTGCAGACATGGCACACCACTATTTGCAGTGTTTTTAAACGACACTTCCCAAGGTATGAAATTTCGCGATTTTCTATGCTGCTAATATATATATTTTTTAATCTGTTTGAGCCAGATTCCATTCTGTTTTTAGTTATCTTTTATGCATTTGATCTGCATTAGAAAATCTACTCTGATTTTTATTATCGTCTTTTTTTATTACAATTGTATCTTTACCATATTTATCAAGAAGTTTATACTTAAGCACTGAACAAAGAAGATTAGAACATTGAATATTTTCATCGAATTTTTACTTACAGCATCTTCAAATCAAAGGATATTGGAATCTATTTTTTAAATTGTGATCTTGAATTCAAAATCAAAAATGATATTAATTTTTTTTTGCGAATAATAATTTTTTTTCATTCTTTCTGTTTTGAATTTAGGATCATATTTTTCTCGAAACTAAAATTTATAATCTCTTAGCTTCTTGTGTTGGAAAATGTTATTGAATCAAATATCTATTTCTGACCTCCGATACTGAGTGTTGGATCAAATTATGAGTTTAAGTTCTACAAAGTTAACTTTATTTATAATTTAAATTTCGTGAAAGGATGAAGTGAAGATTATGTAACGTCTACTAATTTTGCAATTAGGTTTTTTACATTGATGAAATTCTCTTGGAATCACAGAGTTGATATCGTTCTATTCTTAACCTACTCAATACATTCTAAACGTTTAAGAAAATCTTAGTAAATCAACTTATGGTTGTCTTATTTTAATAAGTTAAAATAAGATATTCTCTTAGTGTTTTACCATAAATATGATCAGAAGATTTTTATAATGAAATATTTCATGGTTATCTGTTTAGTTGTTTCGGATATGTCAAAACTTTTACAGTCATATCATAGAATACTATTTTCCTTAAGTTGATTCTTCAATATGCCGGAAAAATTAACAAAACAAAATACGGGGAATATTGAGGTTATTATTCGGGCCCGGAGGCAAATGCGGGCTTTACGATCTAAAAACCTAACAATATCCGGGCATTTTATTTCAAAATTTTTAATCCAAAATCCAGGCAACACCAAGCAAATTTGGGCTATTTAGCAATTTTTTTTTCATCGAAACACATCAGCAGATTTTGAATCGTACATTAAACATTCAGAAACCATATATAAATAATTAAAACTCGCTCAAAAAATTTCGTTTTAATACGCAAAGTTAAAAAGAATGACTTTTTTTGTTTCGATTATAGTCGTTTTAACATCTTTATGTCATTCGCAACTTAAATCAACGATGCAGTTGGCGGTCAGTCATTGAAAAACTCATCCTGTTACAACTGTGCTTGATGTTTACTCTTGGGCTCGAACTCAGGGACATAGGCTCAGGAAGAATATTGACTTAATAAGAGATTTTTGATGGATTTCGCAAATAAAGTGAATAAATCCGGAAAAACCGGGCTATTCTATCGGAATCCGGACAACCGGGCTGGACGGCCGGACCAAGCCCTTGAAATTTTTTTTTATCAAATATCTGGGCAATTCCAGGTGAAACAGCTTAAAAAAAATTTAAAGTTGCCTTGATTTTGAAGCAAAAATGACTATTTTCGGAAATATGCTCCTTATCGGCTTATTGCGTTTTTTTCGCCCCATACGGAAGCCGAACAATCGCATCCACGCATCCATTTCACTGGTACCATGTGTAGAGCTATGTGGTTTATCTATAGGTGGGGACAAGATTACCCTTGCACGAGTGTGAGAATCAGTTTTTTTAATGTTTTGATTGCTACGTCACAAACGTTCATGAGCGTCTCGACGTTAAAGTCGCCATTCATCGACGACATGCATCATTTCATGTTGTATAAAAAATCACAATCAAAGCACCCATTTATTTACGCTTTTCCTTCCTGACGCCTTGTACGACGACGCTATGAGTTCTAAATAATAAACAACTTTATTTGCGTCCCAAACATCCCTCCTAATAAGTTTCTATGGCTACATTTGGACGCCTAATACTTGACTCGGTGATGGCGTCGCGTTACGTCACAATCGTTCATAAACAACTGTATGGATACAACGAACTAATACTAAAGTTTTTGGTTGTCCCCACCTATAGATGAACCACATAGTGTGTAGAGTACATTGGCTATGAAAGTAGGCGCCAAAACTTCATATATAAAGATTTATGAGCATCAGTAAGCCTTGATTGATTTTGGCGCCTTCCTATTCTGGGTGAATTGAATGATTTTTTGTTTGTAAAATGGGTGATAAAATTAAAAAAAACAACAGAATTTTTGAAAAAAAATGTACCAAATTATTTTATTTTTGTAAAATTCCAACCATCTCCTGGTTGAAGACAGCTTTCAGAGCATATTTCTTTTGGAAATTTTACAAAAAATCAAATTTAGTGACGTGAATTCACTTATTTGCGCTGTTGTAACTCATCTGGATTTCAACCTTTTTCAATACAATTTAGTGTTTCAGAACCGTCTCGTCATTTTCAAAGAAGATCTCAATTCCTTTTGTTAATAAATGTAAAAGTGTCATCGTAAAACTTAAAAGTATTTGTTGGATTCAAAACGTGATATGCAAATTGCGAAAATATTCATTCATATATTTGTAATTCATTATTTGGTAAAAGTTGTCAAAATTTACACTTTATCCATAAAAAAATTATATTCAAATCTATATAAAACATGTAAAACTTTGATGGATTTCGATCATAATTGCATACCCTGTTTTCAGTGTATTACTCATTATAACAAAGCCCCTTGAATTGTTTACTATAATTTTTAGATTCATACGATAACATACTCATTTAAAATTTTTAAATTTCTACGATAACATACTCATTTATTAAATAAAGTAACTGAAAATCTTTTGGTGGAAAATCAAGCTCAAGAAATAAAATAACCTATCCAATGGTTTTTATTTTGTAATATCTAATGAAAAATAATAGTCGGTCCTTCAGTTTTTTCACTATTTTTTTTAAAATATTTCTGCAATTTTTTTTCTTCCGTCCCAGTTTTTTCCAGCACTTATCCGGGTTATTTCATCTAAAAATTAGGCAAAACCGTGCATTTGTTTTCGAAATTGTCAACCAAAAATCCGTGCTTTATTCGGGTAAATTTGATGAAAACCAGGGAGTTACTTAACAAATATCAATGTGATTTCAGGTGGAAATGAATGTACAGCTTTCTGAACTTTGAATCTCCTGTTTTTTATAAGTGAGTTTTAAATTCCTAGAATATGGGTTATGTAAGAGTAAGACAAGAGTGAGGAGTGTAAATTTGTAATTATTACTACATTTAGTACACTTTTAGTGTTTAAAGGATCCTGCATTCTACCACTTTTATCGGCGATACGGGACTGTTTTTAATATATATAAAAATTGATAATAATCAATTGTAAGTTCGTTTTGGAAACTGAGCTCTAAACTGAGTAAATACAATGAACAAATTTATAGGGTGCAATTTAAGGCACTTGAATAGTAAGAACTCACCAATTCTAACTAAGAAACATAATAATTTTAAGAACTAATAATTCAACGATGCGGCGATTTGAGCACAATTTTGCTTTTCTTTTCTGCTATGATGCCGTTCGTTTTGACAACTAAGCTTGAATCACTTTTGGTGAACCTATAATGCGTCACTGACGAGGGGCTTCTTCACAATGAAGAAAAAAAAACTTGAAAAAATAGGTTTTTCATGAAAACTTTTCAGCAGATATAAAATCGTACTTTAGGCTTCCATAAATCTTTCATAATTATTTTTATAAAACTTCTATTTGGACGCTTGATGAAAAAAAATTAAAAAATATTCTTTTTCTGTTCGATTTGGCAAATAAAGTGTATAAATCCGGACAAAATCCGCGCATTTTTTCAATGGAATCCGGCAGCCGGACCGGGCTTTTTCCTAATTTTGTTTCAAATATCCAAGCAAACTAGGATGAAACCGGGCTATCTGGCAAGCTTATTTTATCTCAATTGATGTTTTTGTTTTAACGTTGTAAGTACTTTTTCCTTAAGGATCTAGCGCTTGACATAATGAGCACTTAATATTCTAATAACTTGTTTAGTAGGGGAGAGTGGGGTATCGTGGGCCATTGGGAAATGTGGGCCACTTTTAATATCTCAGATGTGTGTTGAGATAAAAATCTCAAACCAACTGTCTTCGTTGTCGCTTTGCGTGAGTATATATTCCTATATGTTGTTGACTGAAATACGCATCATATGCTTCTTTTATTTATCAATCTAAAAAAAGTTAGAAAATTTTACTTACATAATTAAAAAATCACCCGCTAATTTCATCAATGGGGAACCTAAAGTGCTAACAAAAATATGTTCATACGCTTATGATCTTAGTTTTGTTATGATCTTTCACGTGGAAAAGGAATTTTTGATGAAACATCAATATGTCACACAAACGCAACCAATTTGCAAATCATAGCTTGTGGGGAATCGTGGGCCACACATCTTGAATCACCTATATTTTTATGTTTTTATACACATTCAGAACTTAAAATATGTTTTTTTCTATCTGTAAAGTTTTCTTATGCCAAATGAACAGTTATGAACAGGGTTGGCATAATTCAACGTCATTAGTCAAATGACTGTGACTGTTGAGCCTCTTGGTCCGTCAAACTCATTTGACTGTTCCTTAACGACCAGTCACTTCGTTTGCCGGTCATTCATTCCCCAGTCATTTGAAGCTAAAATATTAACCTAGTTAAGCAATCGCATTCAACCGACCGATGACGAAAAAGAAACGCATTTATTATTATTGTTGCTCCTGCCAGCAAGCCGAAGACGACCGAAGAGGAACAAGAAAAGCATTTATTATTATTGTTGCTCCTGCCAGCAAGGTCGTTTTCAGTTTTTTATTGCTATTGTTGCTCTCTGCCAGCAAGTCGTTCAATTAGTTGTACCTGTCGTCAGCAGCCGATCGAAGTGTGAAGAGATTTGCCAGTCACTGTCAGGAGAAATTTTGACCATGTGTAGGAGCTTCGCCAGTCGATGATGTAGAAATGTTGATTGTTGTCGTGCTTTATCCGTCATGCGAGTAGTGAGGCTCCGTCAATTGAGAACAGTGCCAGTCGTTTGATGAAACAAAACTAGTCGGGTCAAGCGTGACGGGCGAAATTTACCATCACTGGTTATGAACAATATTTTGTCCATCATATATTAGAAATTCTGCCAAAAGGTTCGCGAGCCAAGTTTTGGAATCTATGCGATCATACACAGCTCTCTTTTTTATTTCATCATCTGAAATTGCTTTAAAATAACAAAATTAATTACAAAATCACAGTTTGGGGTCAACTCATAAACTTTGCATGTTATATGGTCTATTTTGATTTGGTGGCCCACGATTCCCCACCATTTTTCAAAATCCAAAAAAATATTTCTTTTTTTAAAACAGTCAGAATTTAGAGAAAATAACTTATTAAAAAATTTAAAAAAATACCATGTGATACCTTGAAAATGTTGAAAACCATACCATTTTTTATTTTAATTTTATCTTTTAAAATAAAGAAGTAATGGAAAACGAAAAAAAGTGGCCCATGATTCCCCACTCTCCCATACGTGTATTAGATAGAAGTTATTATGATCGGAAGTTGATGATTTTATAAAACGAGTTTTATTTATTTAATCGAATTATGAGAACAATCATTGGTACAATAAAAGAGAAATAAAACAGTTTAGAATGTGACAAAACCGCAGACCGGTGATCATAATAATTCAGCCAGTCACTGTGGGATCTCTTTTTTTCTCTATCTTTGGTTTTATTCACACCAACAAAAGAATCATCTTTTTTGGCATTAGTCGCGGCGTTCGTCGTTTGGTGCTTTTTTCATCTTTCATTTTCTACGGTTGAACAAGTCTCCTCTATCATCCCCATCAGCCGAATGCGTGGAGGTCATGTACAAGATGTTCAGGTTTTTTCGCCATACCCGACCGGAGACCCTCCAACTGATGTTTCTTAGCTCCGGCTTTTGCCTCCAGTCGGACGCCACTGTTGTCATTTATTGTGATGTTGATATAGTTGATGATTGTGCGGGGCTCAAAGTTGTTGAGATAGGTTTGAAAGGTTGACATTAAGGGGCTTCCACGTAAAGCCGAGCGATTGTGATGTTATCCCCATTTTGGAAAAGAATGGCTTAGAATGTGCTGTTGAGGCTGAAATCTTGAGCATATTGGCAGTTACAGTGAGTCGAATAAAGATCTTTCTTTTATATAAAGTTTCATAGGAATCTGAAAAAACAACAATAAAAATTATTCAATCTAGACTCAAAACAACCACACCTTTTTTTTCTATACAATATTTTGATATCTAAATACCGAAACGTTCAACATTGAAATTTGAACACACAAAGCAATGGGGATTTTTTTAAAATATAAATTGTGAATGCTCATATCACCATGAAGCTATCACTTGGAAGGTCTTTCGAAAAACAGATAAATCTTTCTTTCATTCGATACACTCAGCTAATTCATCGATCGGAGTCATTCTTCGACATGATGACCTCCGAACCGTTCGAAGATTTCTGTTAGACGCAAATAAGCCGAGCTGCTATCTAGATGCATCCATCGTATGTTTCCTATACAGGGGTTTTGATTTCTAACAATACAAGCAAACCGAACGATGGGGTTGACTTTTACCGAAAACTGCTGAAGAGCCAAACAAAACAAACAAAAAATGGCTTATTAGTGCCTAAACACTGAAGTCGTCAGGCGCTCTCATATTGCACGGTCAAACGGCGACTAAAAACCGGCTCTATGGACCATCCGCGGACTGACCGACAGAAAAAGTTTTCACGGGCAAACGGGTTGTTGTTGTTCCTCTTGAAGCTGTCTGACTGGCTGCTTGCTCTCGTGGTCTACTATAAACGGCAGTGTGTATTAATTGGTGGAACCTACTCTCCTACTAAATCTAGGAGTGTAAAGCGTTCGGTTGATGACGAAGAGTTGCATAATTTACGTCTGACTTGGGCCGGTCTTTCTACCATACATTATCAAGAACGGGTTAATCAGCTATAGAAGAAAGCAGTCAATTTTTCGAAGTGAAATTTATTCATAACAGTATTAGAATATTTAAAAAACATTTGATTATTAATATAGTTTAAAAAAAGATAGCGTATGTTTATTTTAGCAGATATTTGAGTATTTTCATTTCAATTGAGAAAATTTTAATTCTTGAACTGGTACTTTTATTTTTGATTTTACAGTATTTCAGGCAAGAAATTTTTCTCACATTTAAAGGAATAGTTTATACACAAGCTAAATTTCCACAAAAGACACAGCCAACAAAAAAGAACAAAAGTTTTATGTAAGATTTTAAATGCGGCTCAATCGGACATTTTCAGTGAAGCAGTAATGTAATGTGTGCATTTGCAAACTTTTGTGACGTTCTGTCAAGTGGTTTTTCAGATAGCGTCCAATGAAAAAAATCTTTCAACTATGATTTTTAGGCACCTCTTGCGCCCTCTATAATGTATACTATGAACCATCTTTTTTTTCATCAAGACTTATTTTGATTTCGTTATCTGTTTCCTGAAGCTTGACCTTGAAGCTTGCTGTCCTCCTTCGGCACAAAAAAAAACAGATTCGACTTTTCACTAGAGACTAGAGACGATACGGTTAAAAAAATCTATTCCTTTTGAAATTTTGGTATTGCACTTGATAAAACCTTCAAGGAATCAATCATCTACATTTTTAAATTTTTAAATTTTTTAGCTCACTTTTTTGAACAAATTTCATCAAAAATAACATAAACGATTTTTTGAAAACTAAAATTATGATTTCAAATTGACTGTCGTGAAGAATATGATTTTCAGTTTTAGTTAGTTTCTTCATGATTTTTATTGAATAATTTGGATATTGGCGGATAAATAACCCGAAATTGCACGGCCCGGGTATTGGTGGAAAAATATCTGGTAAGCTTAGATTAGAATAATTCCGGATTTTGTGGTTTCAAACTCGATTATAAACATTTAAATTCGATATTTCTGATCAGATTTTGCATTCTTCACTTTTTTTTTCTTGTTTGGATAGTCATTGAGTTGCATTTTCCATATTCAAAACTCATAATTTCTCAATTTGAAAAAAAATTACAACATTAGAAATTTTTATTCTCTTGCTGAATTGGAACTTAAAAAAAGTTTCATAATGGTGACCCAGAACTGAAAAATCTGAAACAGTTTCATCATTCGCAATATTCGATTAGATTTACAAATTGAATTTCAAATGAACAACTGGAGAAAAAAATCATATTAAAAGCCAACAATTCTGAAGTCAAATAAGATAATTCCTGTCAAGCGTCGTGATACAAATTTCACTTTATGGTTTATAATTAAAAGAAATTGTTATAAGGAACTTGGATTAAAAACTTATTTTTAGGTTCAGAATTCAGATCCTTCAAAATTCAGATTCAGAGTCAGCTAGAAGTTAAGTTTAGTACTCAAAATTTAAATTAACAACCACTTGTTTATGTGATAATTTTATTAATGATTCAAATTGCAGGAGATCGCAGTTTGATAGTATCAATTCAGAATTCCAAGTTATAATTTTAGATTCAAACAAAGTTCTATTAAAAAAACAAGCCAGAAGAAACCACAAACATAAAATAAAATTTGGATTCATTTTGAAGATTTTGTTCTTTGAAACATTCAGATTTAATTATTTAAAAAAATATTCACTGGATTCTTACTTTGCAATATATTAGAAATGATGAATTATTATCGGCAAAAGAACTTGCAAATTGGCATAAGAAGAAGCAAAAATGAAGTTGTAAATTCATCTTATTGGTTTGTTGTTTAGCATTATTTTTATTGCAAATTATTGAGAAACAAAGTTTCAAACTAAAATCTTGAATTTTAATCGAGATTTCAAACGTACGAAACAAATCTTATTTGAACTGAAAACTTTATCTTTTACTTTAATTTCTGAATATTTCGTGATTGAAACGAATTAGCTTATTTTATGCTAATTTAAGTATTTACAAAAAAAAACTCTTAAATGAAATCTTGAAAATTATTTATTTATTTTTTAAATCTATATACAAAAAAAAATTCCACTTTTTGGACTTCATTTTGAAAGTGAGGATTTAAAATAAATACCCTACTTTTATTGTAAAATAACTTTTTAATATTCTTTATGTATGCATTGCTCAAACAAAAATGTTATAGGAAAAATGTTGTAACCAAAACCCCCTCTATGAGCCGTTTCACTCACGGCTCTGAATCTATCACCACCCAAAAACCTCTGGATTAGAAAAATTCCAAGATAGATATTACTTTGTATAAGCTTCATCGGAAGCAGAATGAATTTTTACCACATGACTATTGGGAGGCTACATTAAAACTTCAGACAAAGAATCAAAAATTAAAAAAAAAAAACAACAGAACTAAATTCAAATTCCTTTGAGATACAGACCGTTCAACAGTTTAATACAAAACCTAAAATCGGATTTTCTCCAGAACCACATTTCGAAGACAAAAATAAAAATCGTACCATCAAATTCCAAATAAAGCTCAAATACAAAATTCAGAATCCTAGTTATAATCAGAGGAAAGCAGGAAGAGCAATTATTTTATTAAACTCTCATATCTTTAAAACACAAAAGAATGTGATCATGTATTGTGTTGAAATTTTTAAAATTTAATGCGAATTTAAATTAGAAATTGAATATTCTTATTAATTGTTTGAAAAAAAAAAAACAAAATTCCATAGAAAAATGAAAAAGCTTTTGTCAAAAGTTGCGGGCCGCAGCCCTTGGCGTAGGGGATAGCCTTCAAGTCTTCTAAGCCAGCGGGCATGAGATCGAATCCCGGTCACGGCATACATAATACACTTACTGTGGGTTGGTGGATTTAGCATTTGTAAGATGCTAGCCATCATATCCTCAAAAGATGTACGCTTAGAGTTAAAAGAAAAAAAAGAATCTCTTCGAGGAAACATCAAGTTTCATTGAGATCCTGTATGTGTTTGTGTTCGTTTAAAAGTTCTTCGAAATGTGACAAAAGTTACCTTCGAAAAGAATTATTCAGAATAGAAATTAAATGGTCAAGACACAGAATCATAAATTTGAGATTGGAAATATAGAAGTATTCATGTTTAGAGAATCGCTCAATGAAATTTTGCAATTAAACTTTGAGAGCGTTTTTTTTTATAACAATAATTTGAGAATGGTCATTTGAAAAACGAACACACATACATAAAGGGCGAACACGAAATTATTGCGACACTGAAAATTTCATGCCAATTTTCTTATAATGTTTAGAATCAAACCAAAATTTTGGGGTAGTTTTATACATAAATTTACTTAAAAAATCAAAAGAAAAAATTAGTCGATGTAACCTTGAGTGCAAAATTGAACGCATTTTCGCTCGATGTCCACCATCAAGTTTTTACAGTTCCATCCGGTACCAGTTTTTCAGTTTTTTTTTCATTTTCCTAACATGTTTTCTCGTCTTTGACTATCTTCTTGCTCTTCCGTAGTTCCCGCTATATTATTGCCCAGTACTGCTCCACCGGGCAGAGTCCTTTGGAACAATATGGACAGAATTGACCTCATACCAATCCAGGACAATTTTAGAACAGTGGCATGATGCCAAATCTTGCCAAAATAGCGGAGCTTTGTCGTGCTACTGCAAGACCGGAAAAAGGCGCTTCTCGAGGCACTCAGATTTGTAGATCTCGCCATTTACTGTGCCTTTTGTCATGAAAGGCTCACTCCTCAGTCCGCAAGAGCAGATGGCCTGCCAAACGGGATATTGGGAGACGAACTTCGACATTTTCTTCTTCTTAAATTTGTCGGCCACATCGAACTTGCTCTTGCCGGTGCAAAACTCCAACCCCGGAATTGGCTCAAAATCGGCTTTTATATACGTTTCGTCGTCCATCACACAGCAGCCATATTTTGTCAGCATCTTCTCGTAGAGCTTCCGTGCCCGAGTTTTAGCCGTCGATTGTTGCCTCTCATCGCGATTTGGGAAGTTCTGTACCTTGTATGTATGTAGTCCAGCTCTCTTTTTTGCATTCTGGCGTAGCTCTGCGACATGAAGATATTTTCAGCCAAATCACGGCTTGAGACGTTGGGATTTGCTTTAATCGTCCGCTTCACCTTGCCATCCGTCTTTTTGTTCTCCGGTCCCGGTTTTCTTCCAGCTCTTTTGCCGTGGTTCAACGTCAACTGCTCCTAGAAACGCTTCAACACTCTGGAGACGACTGAATGGTGAATGTTCAATATTTTTCCCAACTGCCAGTGCGACAGGTCAGAAAATTCCATGTATTTGGAAAGAATTTGTTTTCTCGACTTGCGTTGGTTCACCTCCATTTTCGTTGAATCGAAAAACACGACTTCGAGTTTGACAGCATGTAAACAATACACATAAATGAGAAAGTGTGCAACATTTGATTGATTTTTACCCAATGGTAAAAAAGTTGTGCTTTGTTGAATGTGTCGCAATAATTTTGTGTAAGTCCTTTATAGGATTTCATTGAAACTTCATGTTTCTTTGAAGAGATCTAAATTCTACTTCAGAGTAAAGCGTACATCTTTCAAGGATATAATAGCTAGCATCTTACTATTGCTAACACCATCAGCCCACAGAAAGAGTACTATGTATGCCGTGACCGAGACTCAATCTCATGAACTCTGGCTTAGAATACTTAAACGCTATCCTCTAGGCCACGGTCGGCGGCAAATTAGAGGCAGTTTAGAGAACGATATGCTGAATTCAGGGTATTTCCTTAAGTAGAGGATAATCAAGAAAAATGTACATCAGAATCAAAAGTATGAAATTTGGGCTTTATCTGTTGGAAAAGTTTCAATTACAATTTCAAATCTTAAATTCAATAGCGGAACTCAGTTTTGTCGATTGATTCTTTATAGACAACTAAAGTTACCTTTTTTCGAATTTAAAATGGGTGTAGAGTGTATAAATCAACGCAAATGTCAATAATGATCGAAAAACTAAGATTAACTTTGCATTATTCTTACTCATACTTATGCTTATGAAGTAAGCAACCCTGATTGCCTATTTTTATTGATTTCATTCTAAACAAAGACCGAGAAAAACTACAATTGAAATGGATTTTAAATGTTTTTCTTCACTTTCTTTACCTTTTTTATTTTCTTCTGAAAACTGATAATATCTGTATTTTTTATAATTTTGACAAATCTAAAAAAAATTGAATCCTACTGTAAAAGTCGTTACATTTTTTCTATATGAGGAGAAAATACTCTCTTTTCATAAAATCATGCTTTATTCGCTGCAAAGTCCTGGAATGTTTTCTTCATTCAATAAAAAGGCAAGAGTAATGTATTTATTTATTATAGGATTTTTCGGGTTAATTCGGACAGCCCTCAAAGTATCCTCAAAGTAAACACTATAGTTGATAGAGCGCTGAAATTGACAAATGTAAACTATAGGGAACGAACTCTTAAAACTGTAGAAAACATTTTAATCTATCCCGATCAACTTGTAGCAAAAATTGTAAAAGAGAGAACGCATAAACTGTACAACATTTTAAGTGAAGAAAAAATCGAACAAGCCAAAAACTTTATTAAAATACCTTATTGTACAGGTCTAGGGGAAAAATTAGCTCGTTATTTTAAGCAATATGACATCAACGATGCCTTTAAGTCCTTAGACAAAGTTTAAAACACAATTTTTACAAAAACTAAAGATAAAATTTCAAAAGAAAAAACAGCAAACGTAGTTTATGACATAAAATGTGGAGAATGTAAAAAATCTTATATTGGCGAAACAAGTCAGTTTTTGCATAAAAGATTAGAACAACATAAAACGATGTTAAAAACAAAACGGTTGGAGGATCAGAACTAACCCAACATAGCACAGAATATGGTCATATTTTCGACTTTAAAAACACGAGTATTCTTGAAAAAGTCTCAAAATATAACTCAAGAATTTGTGCAAAAATGTTCCACATTAAAATTAGTCAATAAACAGAAGGACTCTATAAATTTTAATTCAGCCTACTCCATTTTACCTAAGATCAAAACACTGACGGACAAACGTAAACATAACAACAAAAGTAAACAAATAACTACAAACAGTAGTATCGACGATCGCAAGATCAAGTAAGTTTATAATAGTATAGTAAAGTGGTAAATTATTAGACAATAAATTTAATTTAAGGTCCGCTGAAGAGGAGCGAAAAGCCAAAAATAACTCGAAACGTCCGGACCAACTGGCAAGTGATTTTGTAGTTATTTATTCGCCGAAAAAAGTCGATAATAAAAACAAACAATTTCGTTGATTGTAATCTACAGGTTTTCCTTCCCAAAAGGTCGTCTATCTAGTGTTGATTTCTTTCGTGTTTGTGTTTTCTGAGTATTTTGCCTATAAATACCGTTTATTGATTCATCTTTGACCGATCTCAGCATCAATGCATGCCAAATTTGATCGCTATTTAAAGCATTGTCTAAGTTCAAGTGGTCTTGTTTTGAATTTTAGGATTATAAAGGCAAGAAACATCAGGTGCAATGAATTCAAGAGCTAATTTTGAATTATTTGGGAGCGTTGTTTCCAAATAAGCCTCCAGACAACCAGAAGTCGTATTTTATTCTACAAATTCTATCGTATAGAATGTTATCCAAACTCACTTTCGTATATCTGCACCTACAATGTGCGGCCCATGCATATTCTTTAACGTATTTAAATGCATTGCATGATTTTATTACGACAAGAAGAGAGACTCGTATTCATGTGCATATGAACTCGACCTTTGTGTACGACAATTCGCAAAAAAAAAATCCGTGAAACGACCTATATACCCCAGACGACCAGAAGTCGTATTTTATTCTACAGATTATATCGTATAGAATTTTATTTAAACTCATTTTCGTATATCTGCACCTACAATGTGCGGCCCATGCATATTATTTATCGTATTTGAATACATTGCATGATTTTCTCACGATAATACAATCCAAATCAAGAAAATGTGTGCTAATGGCCTCCAAAAGAATACGTTTATACTGGTTTTGCAGCATTATATACGATATGTTTACACGTATATTTGTGTTGCAAATTCGAAATACCCACCAAATGGTTGTCTGGGACGATGATCTGCCACGATTGATAGAGTTTGTCGTGCTATGCATAATTCGAAATAAATTTTTTTTTGACATGAAATACGATTTATATAATCATAAAAACCAGGTGTTAGAGCTTAGCAGAAATAAAATAAGCTCTCAATTTTGCTTGCCATGCTATAAAATCGGATATAACTGCATTGATTCTTAATAATGTGCATGCAATCGTATACCTATGCAAATCAATTCGCATGTCTGGTTTTCGTAAAACGTATTTGCTGGCAATCGAAGAATACAAATAAGTTCAATAAAATCGTTTATGATAATAATACATCGATGATTAAAATCGTATTTAAGGAGGCTTCAAAATGTTGATCTATTTTTAGATAATCGATGACGTGTTCTACGATTTAAAAGATTTTAGTTATAGAAATATACGATTTGCTTTTGGTTTAATGCCTTTGAAGCAAATGTCCTTGAATTTATATATTCCAGATGGCGTCGAGGAACCATCGTGAGCTGCAGATCGTATCGTCAGGGGATCAAGTCCAGGTTCTAACGATAAATTTGAATTTGACAGCGAAAACGCATTTCTTTGAAGTAATCTTATTTTTATTATTTTTGGGGGTGAATAAACCAATTGGTTTAAAATCCCCAAAAAAAAAATCTTTTTTTTATTCAACTGACGGAAAATGAGAGCTTTGCCCTCAAGTTGCAAAAAACGACCAAATAAGTCGTCAAACTTTCCATATTGTTACGAAAAATGTCGAATATAAAGATATTCCCAATTGCATATTGAGCGAAGACCTACAAGATTACAACCTCAATCATCTATATGATGATGTAAATTGTCATAGTATATTCCAAAAAGAATTAGGGTAGCCGTAAATGATGCGCATGACAAATCGTGCAAATCAAAATTCAATATAATTCAAATCAAGAATATGTGTGCTAATGTACCTATATGGCCTCCAAAATGATATGTATATACTGGTTGTTTACACGTATATTTGCACGTATATTTTCGTTGCAAATTCGAAATACCCATCAATTGGTTGTCTGGGCGTTAGTTTATATCAGCTCTAGTTTTGAAGACATTTTTTGAAAAAAGGGGGAAATTCATTTAATAAATTTGTGCACTATTTGGCAAAACTAAGGACAATAAAAATATAATTTTGAAAATAATAGTTTTCATTCACTGATGGACTTTTCTAAAGATCGCGAGTAACTTGTACTTCTGACAAAAAAGTTTTGATTTTTTCCTTTTTGTCAATTCTGCCTAATCCTAGTGTTTTGATGAAATTTTAAAGAAGATTTTAGTCAAATGGATTTTTTGATATACTTTAAAGCATACTTTAAATTGTGTTGCAGTCTTCAACAAAGTTATTAAAAAGGTTACAAAAATTTAAAATCAAATAATTCAAGACTTTCTTGAATGAGGTTAGAAATATTTAGTTGTAATCATATTAATTAATATTTTTAAAAATTGTAGAATTTTATTTTTTCAAAGCGTCGTATTTCTGAAACTTAAATATCTAGGCAGGATCTGTATCCTTGATTGAAGTAAGGATCATCAGTAATCAAATATCGAATTATCTCAAAACTAATAAATTTTTAAAATTAAACACGCCATATCACAAAAATAAAAGGTGATATACATACATACAAACGACGACTGATTTGAATTCAAGACGCCAAAATGTTCCAAAATCAGTTATTAATACATAGACACCAAAAATTTAATTCTTCTCGGACTTTACAAACATCTATCCGGTCAACCGTACGTTATATAAACTTGACTCACCATCAGCATCAACACGAGAAAAGGGTCTATGTTCATTTATGACGTTTCGAGAAAAACGCGTTTGAAAATTTTGCAATCTTTTTTAAATCGCTAATTACAATTCACGAGGAATCTTCCAAGTCTATATGGTCAAAACGGTGCGTAGGACCATTCTAAGTATGTTTTTATTGATACGACGGTGTTATCATGGAAAAATAGCTCGCAATTGTTTATAGACCCTGGGTGGAGTGGGAAATTCGTCTAAATGTTTTATACACCCTATGCTTCGTACTGTATGTCTCATATGTGTGAGTGAGATGGAGATCAAATTTCCCCTATTTTTTGACAAAGGCTTATAGTTCTCGCTACAGGAGTGAGTGAATAGCTTTCCGCATTCTTCCCCTTTTAATGCTTTGCATCTAGACCGTTTGCTTTGTTGTGGAGTAAAGGGTGTATAAAACAATCTGTGTGAGGAAAATGTCATTTTATGGCTCTACATTTTTTAGATCCTTTGCTCAAACTGCATTATAAATCTTACGAAAACTGAAAAGCTAAAAACGGTTTTTGTGTTAAGTAGAGCTCATATTGGGTTATTTGCATCCACTGAAAACGGATTTTGTTTACTTTGTCTTTTATACCCTTTCCACATGTTGGTGCTGATATGATTAAGCTCATATTTTTCAAGAAAAAATCCTCTTGCTTCAGAGTGGGTAATTCCAAAACATCCAGCTCTTTCAAGAAGCAACATACTAGAATATATGCACTATGCTGTTCTATCTGTTAGTGAATGCTACACAAAATGTTCGATTGTCATTTAAAATTCTTATAGCAAAAGATTCAAAAAAAAATCTGAATTCCTTAGATAAGAGTTGAGAAGTTCATCATTACATGAAAATATTGTTGAATAATTCAAATTTAAGTATGAATCACTTCAAAAGCTGTTGTAATATTTTTAAATCAAATTTTGTTTTTTAGTCCTATGCAATTTTTAAATAAATAAAAGTGTGGGAGTCAACCAGTTCATCTGAAAGTTCAAAATCCTCCCGCCAACGTAATCGCAAATCCATTTTAAAACCAGACACCGTCTATCAGGTTGCCAGTAATTTACCTTTTATCCTAATTAAGAACATCTTCAGCTCAACATCGCCACTCTTTTTAATAAACCAAAATCGCTTGGGTCGGTCGGTCGGTGTCGTCGCCGAGTTAAATTCCTAAATCAGATGCCCAGAGTTTAAACATTTTTTTTTTCTGTGCTGGTTACGTTTGTCTGGGTGTCGCTTTTTCAATTTGCGTCAAGTACTGAAAAGTATGCGGCAACACTTGAGGCACCCGAAAGCTCTTGATTTAAAATAATGATAGTTGCTGCTAGATGGAATAAAAAAAAAACTCTGGCAAGCAACAAACATCGTTCGCTTCCCCCTGGGGTCGGTTGCAACCATCATCAAATTTGAGAGCGCCATCTTTCAAGTTCAACTCCTTCAGATAGAAAGAGGCACCAAATTAAAATGAGTGGGCTCCCCCAAGTGTGGATGAGTTATTAACGAAATCCCCTTCCGACCGTTTGTTTCACTTTGGTTTTCGGGGGATTAGTGATTGATTGTAATTTTTTTTATACCTTTACATAGCTTTATATCGATTTTTTCTATTTTATTTGTATTGATGATACATAGTTGAGTACCTGGGTTGTTACGAAACAATATATTTAATGCAACAGACATCCTTGAGTACTTATTTTTCATAAACAGTTTAATATAGACAGTTAAAATAGCTTTGGGCTTCTGACAAAACATTAGCAAATAAAAATGAATAGGCTATCCTTCTATTTCTCTGTCCCTCTTAGGTTTCTGCGAAAATCAGATTTCAGTCAATGAAGCTCAAGCTTACAATAGAATTAAACATTTCCGAGATTTACATTAAGTCTTCAAATAAGGCACATGCCATATAGTAAGTGCAAACTATGTATGTCAGAAAATAGACCACATTTTCGACTTCACTGTGTAAAAAAGTTCCAGTGTAATCTCTTAAAAAAATATTCCTTCTTATTTTATCATGCATTCAAACAACATGTGTTGTGTTCCCATTATTGCAGCCCGAGGATTTTATTCGGTTTCGTTCTGGAACGTAAAACGAGATTCGCCTACATTACTAACTAAATAGGTAGCAAAGCAGCAGAAAGTCCAACTTTACTAAATACGATCGTGCACTTAAGCGAAGCCTTCGGATTACTCGGATAAGTTTTGTTTGGGTGGAACAGAGAGCGAATGTCTCTGTATGTGTTTGTGTATGTGCGTTTGTCTTGTGATACATTCTGGGCATTCCATTGTATTTGGCGTATTGTCTGACTTGAATTGATGATGGGTACCCATCATGGCTGCATGTGAGTGATGGGAGTAATGCGAATTAGGTGATTCTCAACATTTATTCTTACTTTTTGTTTGTCTGTGCATATAATAGTTCAGTAGTCCATCAAATAAAAATTATTAATGGACTACTGATTTTTTGGCGACACCCTTCAATATACCCGTTATACCAAGGAATATCTAAATAAGGTAGTGTCGAGAGCCATATTGGATTTTTTTGTGACGTCACAAAAACGATTGTATCGGAAATTTATGTGAGGATGGTAGGAATTTCAAAGAAAACCCGTTTTAAAACGAAATCGAATTCCAATTTCATTTCTATTTTGTTGTAGGGCCTCTCTTTGATTATGTAATGGAGTTTTTTGGTCCTTTGAAGATTGCATCATGGTTTTTTCTTAATTTATTAATGAATGCAATGTCGCCTTGAAGCTACAACGTACAAAAATGAAGAAAATATCAACTTCAAAAAGGTCTAGCTGGTAGATATTGAGTGTTCAACTGATTGTCATGATTTTAATCCAACCGGTTTACCATATACAATTCTTATGTATAGAACAATTAACATTAATTCATGATTGTTAACTCAGTTTACTAAAATGCCAATAAAAGATTCTGTTTTTGTATAAAAAATTGTGTTTTGAACACTTTATTGTAATGAGGAGCTTAAAATGCACTGACTTGAACATTTTCATGGAAGACTTGAAACTAATTTTAAAGTTTTGCAAATTTCAGTGGTGAAAATCCACCATTTTTTAGAAATTGGATGATCTATTTTATAGAAAAATTATTTGAAAATGAAACTTTTTTTGTACCCATCTTGAAGAGCAAGAATCCTTCTACAATAGCATGTTTTCAAAGTGGAAAATTTCCTGCAGATTCTTCGAATTATCATCGAAAAAGAAAATTTTCCTAGTAAATTAACAGATTTTTCGTGATTGTGACGTCTCAGTCTGTACCAATACTAGAGCAGGGCTGCCTTGGCACTACCTTCTTTAAATATTCCTTGCATTATACATCGTCGAAAGATGTTAACCAAATTTGGCGATCCGGAGCTAACGTCTTCACTTGATCCCAGTCAAGATTCTCGTCGAAAGTTCGGGTTTCGGTAAACAACTAGAACCGAAATTGATTTGAATAAAAACTTTATAGATACATTACATATCAAATTCAAAACAATATGAAAATTATTCTTGTAGGCTGTTTAGAAATGACCGATGGCACTGCTAGACTGGGTTACCATATCCTGCAATGCCAAAAAGAGTGCATTTAATTCACATTTCAAAAAATTTAGGAGAAACTAAAGAAACTAGGATATTTTGAACCATTAAAATACTGTCAACTAATTACCAGTTATGTGACTTACCTGGCAATAATCAGTTTATGTTTTCGTTCAATTTCATTTAGTTTTTTAGCGGAAAGATAAATGTTCAATTTGGTTGGATTATTCGAGGAGAGAAGTTTTTGATTTATTCTGATAAAACATCATAAAGTGGTGCATTTAAAAAGAGTTTTTATATATCGTGGTACGTTTTATCCGATCGGTCAATTTTTGACGTTTCTTTAAGGCAGGCATGTCAAACTCGTTTAAGTGTGCGGGCCGCATTCAAAAATTTCTATGACGTAGAGGGCCGCAGCCAAAATCAGTTAGAAAGCATAACATATTAGTTTCGCGGAGATTAGATACAATAAAATGGGATATAGTTATAAGTAAACTTGGAATGAAATTTTGCGTTAAATTTGTATATAAGCTTTTAACGTTTAACATTCTTATATTATAATGCATTATATCTATTGTCCTGATTAGGATTTTTTTTTGTTGGGTACCTATCACTGCGACCAGTTAGTTGATCTATTGTAATATGTCCCCTGTTTAATGTATGCTAAGTCAAGGAAGATCACTTTCATATATTAGATAGTGTCCCTATCTTGAGATTTAGCATTTTCCCAATCTGGTATAACCGCTCTTATGAAGCTGTTCACCTTTTTAGGACCAATTGAAAAAACTTCGGAGGGATCTAATATACCACAGCCGATTATTTTAATCCGTTTCGATATAAGAGAAGGACATTCGCAAAGAAGATGCTCTGACGATTCCTTCTCCAAACTGCAGAAACGACACTCGTCAGAGTTTAATCTGCCAATTTTTTTCATGTGATATCTGCATTCACAGTGACCTGTAACGAGCCCTGTAAACATTTTAAGGTCTTTCTTAGATAAGCTTAGAGCTATTTCTGATTTTTTAATACTTGGTTGGATAAATTTTTTAGCCTGTTGCCCTACAACAGAGTTTTTCCAATTGTTTGCAATTATACTTTTTGCTTTATTTTTCATTTCTAATTTAAAATAGCATTTGGAAATACTGCAAAATGGTTCTGGTCCCTCAAGCGGAATAGAAGACCGCTGATTAGGATTGTTCGATCTTTGGGAAAAGATCGATCTTTGGGAAAAGATCGATCTCAAAGATCGATTCAGATGAACGGTTCTGGAATCGGAGCTTGAAGATCGATCTCCGATTAATCGATCTTTTACATTTGTAAGAAGAGTGACCTGCTGTTTTATTAAAAATATTCAAAAGATAAACAAAATTTCAAATTTGTTTAGTTTATGAAAGGTAAACCGTAGTTAGTGTTTTAAAACAACATTAATCAAAATCCAAATATTTCGGAAACGCTTTGATATTTTTAAGTAATGTACTGACAAGAAATATATACGAATTTAAAAAAAAAAAAAATTTCAAGGTATTTTTTTATTAAGATTTTTTTAATATATATAAGAGATATCAAACAAAATAAGCAGAAAAAAGTTTAAAATCAATTTTTTTGAATGAAAAACGTAATTTTTGAATAATAACTGTTATTTCTTAAGATTAGCGAATTCTAGCATTTTTTTAATCTTAATCAATCACAAACACCTTTATGCACTCAATTCAGAATTTGAAATTAATTTGAAATTTCATACATTATTTTTCAACTGATCATGAATGCCAAATGAAAAAAAAAATCAGCTCAACTAGGAATCGAACTCGAGTTTTCTGATTATCTCTCCGATACCTTACCAGTAAACTGCTAGATACTTCGGTAGAAAATGCCCATCGTGCCCAGATTGCTGGTCTTTATACTGCCCCTACAGTGACGGATTTTCAGATTTCGGCACAATAATTTCAAATGCATTTTAAACGTTGTTGAATCTCAACACTATTGGTCACCCTGAGATGTTAGTGAAAACGCCTGGATGTATACTAGCTGATTGATTTGTTTGGACTATCGCTATAATGTTGCCAGGAATCAAAGCATATTGTTTATTCGCTAAGATTTGCGTGGTAAAAATTGTAATCGTTATGCAAAGACAATGAAATATTCTCTTAAGTTTTAGTCATCGACAAGAGAAGGTGTCTTGTCCATTTCCCATCCGAAATTTATATCTACTTTCTTCAAGTTTCACCCAGTTAGGCCCTCGGCTTTTGAATTCATCTAGTAACGATTCTAGGTGAAATACGTATTTACCAAATTATGCATCCTCATTTGATCTTTTCAGTTCCTGACACGTAGAGAAGTGCACAAGGTTTTCTTTGGAAATTTGGTTGATCCATAACCGTAACTTCGCTTGAAAGTTTTTTTAAATCATCACAAGCAGTTATGATTTTTTTTTTCTTTTCCTTGAAGCTTTAAGTTCAAATCTTGTAGGTGGCCAGTGAGATCAACGTCAAATGCCAAATCCTGAACCCAGTCGTCTGCTTGAAAACGTTCACAGGTTCACTTTTCATTTCCAAAAATAATATTATTTCCTCTCGTAGCAAAAAAAAATCTTTTTAATACTTTGTGGCTGGAAAGCCAGCGTACTTCTGTGTAGTAGGGAATTATGTGAAAATTTAAGACGGGGCTACGCGGGCCGCATTGACCAAAACCGCGGGCCGCATGCGGCCCGCGAACCCCCAGTTTGACATGCCTGCTTTAAGGCAAAATGCTGTTGTGCGTATTGCCTACTGTTTGGGCCATTTTAACAAATTTAAAGGCGTTGATTGCAGTTTATTTCGACGTCTGGAAGAAACCCTGATCTACACCGGATATAAAACAAAATTACCTTAGTTGCTGTATTTTACTTATAGAAAAGTATTGCTTCCTTTTTTATCCATCGTTTAGAGATTTGAACCAATGTAATGAATGGGTAAAATATTAGTTTTTTCTTTGGACGTCTTGCACATATGTATGAGATTACAAACTTCATAAATTGGAAGAAGGTTCGGGACTACGGTATGAATCATCCAATAGGACTAAAATCCCAAAAAAATGGAAGAAATCAGTTAGTTATCTAAAAAAAAATGGTTTTCAACAAAAAAGAGTACTTTTCGTGAATTTTCATGAAATGAAGAGTACGCTAATTGAGAGTACATGTACATGTACTCTTAAAAGAGTACGTATGGTAACCCTATGCTAGACTGCTGAATGTAATATAATCAAGAATAGATCACTATAGATAACTTTTTATTCCATATAGTTTGTTTGCATAATTTGGTGAAAAATAATGCATTTCTCTTTGGTTTTATTCAACTTTTCAACTTTTAATTAGCTAAGGAGAAAATCTTCTGAAATATCTACTTAGGCGCGTTCACTAATTACGTAAGCACGGTTTTGGAAATTTAAAGTAAGATTTTTCAAGCCCCCCTCCCCCCCTTGTAAGATCTTACGATTTAAATTTTTTGAACAAATGACAATTTTTTTACTAGGTTTTATTTTTGACACTTTTTTCCAGCATTATGGCATTCGTGTCAGAGAAATTGACACGTTTTTTTTTCGAAAATAGCTTGCAAATATTAAAAATGTGACATACATACTTCAAAGCAAAGCACTTTTTAAGTAAAATTAAAAAACTGTATTTGAAAAGCACAATCTATACAAAACAACAGATGAAATGTCATAAACGATTAAAGAAAACATTATTCAAGACATGTTTGGGGTAACAATAATTTTCAATAAATTTCCACAATCGAATAAACGATATAAAATCTAAATTCCGATTTCAAAAAGAGAGATCAGGTTAGCACAATGTACCATAAAAAATTGTTATGTTTTTTTACCATAAAATCATAAAAATCTTTAAAAGAAATACCATTCTATATTACTACAGTTGGGACAAAAATGTTCAACGACAATCACGATGTCAACTAACTTAAAAGCTCAGACTCATTCAGCGGTAAGCGATAAAGTTTAAGGTTTTTTTTGGTAATTCTTTTGTAAAATTTAGAGTTGGTAGTGTCTATCACTGAAAAAACTGTCTTAAAATTCATCATTTAAAGCGCATTATATTGATTTTTAAAGATTTCTGAATAAAGTCATTTTTGAAATATGATGGATACAAATCGTGGTGGCACAACGCGCCATTTTTCTTGTTGTTTCTATAAATTTCTCAATTGAAAAGATGAAAAGCGAAAAGTAACGATCTTTTTTAATAATGTTATTTAGTATTTTTGGATTGAATTGATTCTCTATAAATTTTATAGAACCTGAATTTTTTTAGTATTTCAAAGATATTGAAAGATAAATAACATAATATTTCTTACGTAAGATTTTTGGAAACCCCTCTACCCCCTAGTAAATGATCGTAAGCTAAAGTGAAATTTTCGTTTTGAAAGAAATTGATAAACTCAATGGCATTTATATTGGCTCTAAGAAAAAATCTTGCAATTGAAAAAAAAATCGAAATAAAATTTTTTTTTTCGAAAACTTTTCATTATTAGAAATATAGATATCCATTGCTTTAGAAATGATTAATTATCATTTCTCATCATAAAAATTAATGTTTTACTGTTTCGCCAAATTCACGCCAACATTTTATTTGATCGTGATAATATTGAAAATCAATTGTATGACCAACAAAATTTAATTGGTTATAGTTAACGGTGTGCGGTATTAAAAATGGGGTTAGCATAGGCTTGCCAGATACTTTCAGAAAAAAGCGGGACATTTCACGATAAAAAAGCGGGACACAGCCGAAAAAAGCGGGACATTTCAAAAACTCTTTAAAACAACTTTTTATTCCTTAAAAAAATTAAAAACAGCTTGATTGTATAACCAAACATCATCCAAAGTTGTTCATTGTACACTAAGTTTTTTTTCACGCGGAATGATTTTGTTCAGTTTTTTTACATGACTTTTATTTTCCCTGGTTTTTGTCATACACACGTTTAATTTTCACGTTTCTCGTGAATTAACACGTTATTTAAGAGAAAATATTTTAGAATATAAGCCCTACAGGTCAACGGCGTATTTGATACCGTGTATAAAACCATTGTGTAATAACAAAAATATTTCAAATTTGTTTTAAACATTCGAAAACTCAAGAAAACTTCCATCATTGTATACTAATTAAGATACCGGCGAAAAATTAAGGTACTCAATCATTTGAAAGCAACCCACACAATATTTTCTTCATACTGAATCAAAATCTTTCTGCAATGCTAAGAACATAAGAGTTATTCAGTAATGCCTTGTATGAAATATGAAAAATGCTGCCTATTTTGAGAAAAAAAAGTTTTGGAAATCTTTTCTGTGTTGAACCAATGAACTCAAATTGAGGCTAAAGTTTGATTTTTTCAAGTGTAAGTTAGTGAACTTTGTAAAAGTTTTCCAAGAAAAAAAGCGGGACATTTTGATGAAAAAGCGGGACAGCGGGACATTCAACAAAAAAGCGGGACATGTCCCGCTTTTGCGGGACGGATGGCAACCCTAGGTTAGCATGAGGTTGCCAGATTGCCCGGTTTTATCCGGGTAACCAAATTGTGTTGAAATATTTCCAAATAAAAATTAATTGAGCAATATTTACAAAAATAATCATGAAATGCTTTTTGAAAGCCTTAAATACGATTTAAAAATTTCCTGGATGAATATTGCATGGATTTTTTGTCGACAATTTTGAAATCAAATACCCGGATTCTACCACGTTTTATGCCGAATTTGCGCGGCCCGGATACGTGCTGAAAATTTAAACTAAACTAAATCTAACTTGACCTGTGCCAAATTGCTCTTAAAACTACTTCTTCATATAGAACTAGAAAATTGTGACCATTTTTAAGGAGTTTTCTTCATTTTTGATATTCTTCAATTGTTCAGTTGGCTCAGCTTGATGAATAAATAGTTAGAAGAGCTGCCTTCTCAAAACGCTTCAAAATACCAAGTTGTCCTTTTGACTCATTTGAATTATGAACAACTCTGTGAAACTATCCTCTTGCATGCTTCATTAGACTGACTCCATTTGGGTTCATTTTTGAATTTCTAGACCCTGGGGTCTAAAATGCTTCGTTTTGGTTAAAAGCCCATTCATGATTTTTTTTCAGAATTTTTAAGTAACGTTTACGTGAGTAAATTTGGACTTTTAAGTTTGTATGGGAAAATGTAATATTTTGTACTGAAAAATAATCATCATTTTTGTTTCTTCTGTGAAACCGAGCCTGCTAATGGTTTTTGTGCCAATTTATAAATTTTTCAAAGGAAATTTTCCGCTGAACAACTTTGTCGAAGACCCTAAACTCGTATATTATTAGACAAAAAAGTTATAAGCTGTTTAACAGGGGTATGTATTTTGGCATTGATAAGCAATAAATTCAATAGACACCACTGCTAGGTGCCTTGCGAGGTATTGCATGACTACTTTTCATGCAACACTTCACGGGGCACAAGCAGTGGTGTCAATTGAATTTATTGTTTATCAATGCCAAAAGACATACCCCTGTTAAACAGGTAATAACATTTTTGTCTAATAATATAAAAGTTTACGGTCTTCGACAAAGTTGTTCAGCGGAAAATTTCCTTTGAAAAATTTATAAATTGGCACAACAACCATTAGCAGGCTCGGTTGCACAGAAGAAACAAAAATGATGATGATTTTTCAGTGCTAAATATTCTATTTTCCCATACAAACCTAAAAGTCCAAATTTACATACTCATGAAAACGTTACTTAAAAATTCTGCAAAAAATCATGGATGAGTTTTGGACCAACACGAAGCATTTAAGATTCCAGACCGAGTTTGGCATTCGTCGGGTGCAGACGCGTTTTTTTTTCTTTAAGGTTTTGCTCTGTGTACCAGCTTGTGTGGGTTGTTTTATTCTTTTGTACCGAGTTGTGTAAATTGTTTCATGGTCAGTCCAGTGAACTCTGGAGGATAAAGTGTGATTTCCGAAAGTTAAAAGGATTTTTTAAACAGTTTCCGAAGTTTTCCCCGGAATAGTTAAAGGAGAGTGCAAAAAAATCCTTCGGTCTTCTTGCGCGTGAGCGTGTGTGTGCCGCAATATATATTCGATGTTTTTTAAAATTTGCATGGCCTACTTGGTTTCGCTTGCGATGTTCTTGTGTGAAAGGGGGTGGGGTGTGAGCGCCCTTCCGAACGGATGATATTGAGATTAGTTGTTAAGTGGTGTTAAGAAATTGGTTGGAAGTGAATGTGATGATGGAAGAGTAATTTGTAGATAATTGGCTGATCCCCCATCTGGACGGCGTGTCCAATGCTTTCTCGGAGAAATGGAAAAAATAGCAGCTAAATCCCGGTGAGCCAGTTCCAATCGTTTAATTTACCTTTCTAAGTTCACTTTCTCCTTTCTACTTCTATCTTGTTTGTTTTCTCATTATCGTAAGAATTAAAAAAAGGATGTGCAAGATACAGAAAATTATTGCAGCTGTAAATTTTGTGCTGTTAGAACAAGAATCATGAAATGATTAGGATGGTTCACAAATTTGATTAGGTTTGTCATCTGTTTAAAATAACCTTTTTTTTTTCAAACTGTAATCTTGATAGAAATGCTCACTACAAAAGTTTAATGTATCTCTTGATTCATATAGAAAGATTTAGTTATTTAGTGTTTTATATTTATTAAATGAAAAAAAAAACTCAATTAGATTCACTCTACATTTTTGAATATTTGATATTTTTGAATTATGATAACTTATCCCAGTCTAATTATTATGATTTTTTTAAATCGTTTTTAGCTGAGCTTTTAGATATTTCTATAATATATCAATACATTAAGTAGGTTCAGGATTTCTTCACATATTTTCCTATTTTTCCTTAAATTCTTATTTCTTTAATCCTGTAATAACTGCAATTGTTTTAAGAAGGTTTATTTTTTTGTCATTTTTAAAGAGGATGAGGGAGGGCCATCCGGACACCATATCAAAGCGATGTGGAAGGTAGAGTGCACTGGGCAGTTACCTTCTTAACATGTCGTGGAGAGATGGCGGGTTCGTCTATACACATCCTATGGAACATTCCGCATCAAAATGGCTGAATTTCTTATTTTTTAGCAATTAACTGTTCTTTCGGTGGAGACAAATTATCCCTACCCCCATTGAATCGTACTAGTTACTCTACTTGTACCTTCACTCCCTTGGAATAGTTCACTCAAAGGCAGTTTATAGTTAAAAAATAGGTTATTCGGATCAAATTTTGATGTACGATAGTTCGCTGCAAACGGGCTGTGCCACGCTACATAGGATGGAAGATTACATCATACATCATACATCATACAACACGAAGCATTTAAGATTCCAGGGTTTTAAAAATTGAAAAATGACCCCAAATCGACTCAGTCTAATGCTTCATAGATTGTTTTTATCTCAAGCTGCTCTTTCAATCCGCTTGATTTCCACTTTGATAAGTAACCTAGGCTATCTTCTCAATTCGCGGTAACTTAGGCTGTCATCTCTACTCGTTCGTTTTTTTCATCAATTACTCAGGCTGTCCTCTCAACTCGCTTTTCGATTCCAAGCTGTCCTCTCGACTCGCTAGATTTCTCATCAATGACTCTGGCTGTTATCTCAAATCGCCTTTCGATTTCAAGTTGTCCTCAAAACTCGCTTTTTCATCAATAACCAAGGCTGTCCTCTCAACTTGCCTTTCGATTTGAAGCTGTCCTCTCAACTCGCATTTCAATTTCACACTGTCCTCTCAGCTCGCTTATTATCTCATTAATTACTCAGGGTGTCCTCTCAACTTGCCTTTCGATTTAGAGCTGTCCTCTCGACTCACTTGATTTCTCATCAATAACTCAGGCTGTCCTCTCAACTCGCCTTCCAATTCTATGCTATCCTCTCGACTCGCTAGATTTCTCATCAATAACTCAGGCTGTCCTCTCAACTTGCCTTTCGATTTCAAGCTGTCCTCAAAACTCGGTATTTTCATCAATAACCCAGACTGTCCTTTCAACTTGCCTTTCGATTTGAAGCTGTCCTCTCAACTCAGCTTTCAATTTCACGCTGTCCTCTCAGCTCGCTTGTTTTCTCATTTATTACTCAGGCTGTCCTCTCAACTCGCCTTTCGATTCAAAATGTCCTCTCAACTCGCATGTTTTTTTATCAATTACTCAGGCTGTCCCCTTAACTCGCCTTTAGAATTCAAGCTGTCCTCTCGACTCACTTGATTTCTCATCAATAACTCAGGCTGTCTTCTCAATTCGCCTTCCAATTCTATGCTGTCCTCTAGACTCGCTTGATTCTCATCAATAACCCAGGCTGTCCTCTAAACTCGCCTTTAAATCTTATGCTGTCCTCTCAACTCGCATAATTGTTTTTAAAACGTTCAGGCCGTCCTCTCAACTCGCCTTCCAATTTGAAGCTGTCCTCTCAACTCGCTTGAAATTGTGAACATGATCAAGCTGTCCTTTCGACTGGTTTGATATTTTATTTTGAATTTTATTTCGGAATTATTCCGTAAGCCGATCATTACCAAAAAAAAATCCTTTTTTTATCAAATACGCACATATTTTCATTTCTTTTCACTTCAGTCCAAATAGCTTCAAAAAATCATCAGACTTCATTAGTTTTTCTGCTTCAACTACTTCTCGCTTAATGAGGATTTGAATAACACATTTTACCACGTGTTTTGCGTAATGAGTAATTAATAAAGTGTTTGATTTCTAAGCAAGTTTGATGATAATTTACTCAACGTAAACCGTTTGTTTTTCTTTTTCGGCTCGATTTTTTTTTATAATTTCTTGTTTAATTAAGCTTACAAGAATTTACCTGACACGGTCGATAAATGTGCAGACTAGTACGGAGTTCCTAAGCTCGGATGCAACACCGGCGACCTGGAGCACGAACTACCAGGGGAACACACACACACACTTATTGGCTTTCTTGCTTGATCGCCGACTGACTGACTGACCTCCTGCACGCTAATGATCAATCACGCGATGTTGGTTTAATCCGTTCACACAGGTAGTATGGACGAACTCTTTTGCAAATGATGGTTTTGAAAAGGGCAAATTCTTTGAGTGATGCACTCTTGTAAACATTTATATTGTTTCGCGTTTGAAATATTAGTAGCTAACATCACATTACTGATATGCCGAAGTGACGAATATGCCATTTTAAGTTTTCGCCTATAAGAGTGTTATCTGTTTACAATATCATTTTTCGTGAAAATTTTCGAAAAGTGGGAAATTGGGAAAAAGAGAAAAAACACTCTTATTGGCGAAAACTTAAAATGGTATATACGTTACTTTGACGGCAGAGTATTTAGAAGGATTATCTGTGTTTTTTATTTCATCGAATTGCCGTCAAAAAAAAAAAAAAAACTTCGGTCCTTTCCTGGACTTAGACAAAAAATCTGAACGCATTCAAACTTATATTATAGAAATTATTAATATTGAAATTATTGTCTGCATTTATTTCTAGGGTAGTGGCTACTGATTATTATCTTTTAAATTCAGAGAAATTAAAAAGACTGCTTGAAAGTTTCAGAAATCAAACAACGTACCTCTATCTAATTGAAAGAGACAAACAAAAACTACATCCATTGATAAACGGAAACTGGGAACCAGCCCCTCGCTCATATTTACGTCACTCAACGTACGTATCTGCAGATTGGTGGAGCTTTTTTTCTTCTCTCTAAATATTTCCCACTGCCACTGCCTGAGCTGCTTATCCTTCACATTTATCTGCTCCACGAAGCATCATCGCACATAGTTTCGAATAAATCCACTGCTGCTGCCTGGCTGGCATGGCGCTTCCTGTTCCACATCCATTCATTAATTCGTTCCTACTCCTCTAGAGTCGGAAGATGCGGCCCGGGCAGGGCAAGTTGAGCTTCGCGGAATTTGATAACAGTGCTCGTTGGTTCCGGTTTAGTTGGAGATGTTTTCCCGTTGAATCGCCTTTTGATGAGTTATAGCGAAAAGATTGTGTGCTCCTGACTTTTCTAGGATATGAAGCTTATAAGATTACGTGGACTGCGTTTGAAAAGTTGAAACTCAGATCGAATTTGAAGAATTTTTCTGACGCCTAACACGACTTTTATTCTGTCGGGTGGGATTATCAGCCTTGCGTTATTCCAGAGAGTCTATCGCCCCAGACTACCCTAGAATAAATGCTCAACCTGTGCGCGTTGAATGTAAGATATACAGGTGATGATGTGTAAATACGCTGACATGACGTTGCCATTGTTGATATTATTCCACTGCTCAGCTCACAAGCATGACGAATGGAAGCGGGAGGATTTGAATTTGACAGAATAAAATCGTTCACGTCGAAAATCGAAGAAAAGAATTTAGGATTTTCTTTAAGATTTACGTCGTTATGTATAAAAATTCGTGTTATAACCTTCCTGTCCTGATTGAATTGTTTGATCAGATTCTAAAAACAATCCTTCGAAAAAAAAAGTTTCATCACTCCCTGTCAGTCGGTAATGTGCAGTAATTCCGAGAGCCCTTACTCAGTTGGATTAAATTCAATGCAAATGGGAAAAGCTCGTTTTGGCGAGTGTCCTGTTCATGAACTGGAGCGTAGAAGGATACGGCATAATTGCTATAGAATTGCAAGCATTTTTCAATTACTCTTCGTTGCTTGCTAGCTATTGCAGGTTTTTCTGTTCGTTGTAATCATTCTGTGCAATATGAGCTTGTTTTTCGCTCTACGTTGACCATTTTCGTATTAAGTGGTAAAATTTTTCCGCATCTCAGAATAGTTGTGAGGAAAAAAATCCAGTTAGGATTGCGCTTTTCGGTTACCGTTTCTGATTCTCTCCCAACGATTTCCCATCCAGAGTTTATTTTAGTTGGAAGTATGAGGGTTTATTTTGTATGTAATTTTAGAAGTCAATATAATGAAATTTAAATTTTCAGGAAAGAATAGTTTCTATTGCAGCCGAACAAACTTTGTCTGGAGCTGGCTGCTTTCATTTGGTTTTGAAAATTCAATATACCCATTCATATTGCAGCTTTATTCATAGCTGAGCAACAGTCAATCGTGGTAGTTAACTTCGGTACATGGTATGGCAAAATGAAGGAAGAAAGAAACTCTTGTCGAGATTTCACAAAGAACTACTTTTGTTAAAGTTTACCCTTTCTTGGAGATGAAAATGATTCAACCCGCTGCCTTAGATTGTTACACTTTTTCGAAAAGGTAAACCAAGTCATGAGAACATGAAAGATTCTTGTTGAGCCTCCCACCCAGACATTCTATTGCTTCATGTGTTTTTTAAGGGATAAGCAAAAAGCTCATCTATCCGTTATTTGAATATCGAAAAGTTTTGCTACAGTTGAAAAAAAAGTTCAAGCTGTTTGGCTTTAGAAAACACCAGGAAGGCATTGTGGTTATTGATTTTGTTCAACGGTTCAATGATCTAGGAATATGTTGTTGAATATGTGGTAGATAGATGCACGAAAATGAAAACAATGAACAGACGTAACATTCCTTTTTATCAAAAGGATGTGTATTTGTTTGTTTATTTGTTTATTTGAATTAAAATCATCTGACATAGGTGTCTTAATGATCTCCTTAATATTATTAGCACATTACATGATACTTTTCTCAATTTCTTAATTGGTCACTTAAACAAGATTCAATACGGCGTTTGAAAGTTGGAGTAGAAACATTGAAGTCGAAGACATTATAATAACGTAAAAAGCACATTTTTGCGGAACGAAGAGGGTCGTTGCTGCCATAGCTCGTGTTTCTGGGTTCCAGAGAGAGCCAGTTTCTATAACGCAAGGTTCTTTCTGGAGCATAAATATTACAGCGAGAAAGTAGCCAGGAGCAGTCAATTTCGTTACGAAGTATCTTAGCCACAAACAGCGATTGACCGATGCAACGACGATCCGACAGCGTCTGAAGTCCAAGCAGGGCACAACGATGAGCGTATGGCGGTAAATTCAAAGGATTCTCCCAAGGTAGCTCACGAAGAGCGTAACGCACGAACCTACGTTGGATGGCTTCAAAACGCGCTTTCCATGAAGCTTCAAAAGGCCACCATACTAGGTTCGCAGATTCCAAAATCGATCGCACCAGGCAGCAATACAGAGCTCGCAAGCACACTGGATCAGTAAATTCTTTGCTCAAACGTATAATAAATCCCAGCATTCGGTTTGCCTTTTCGAGTACCACAGAGTAATGACGCTTAAAAGTCATATGACTGTCCAACAAAATGCCATGTCCTTTATCTCCTCAACACGTTGCAACTGCTCGCCCAGAATATCGTAATTATGCATGAAAAGATTTTTCCTACGCCCAAACGTGATAATACAGCACTTCGCAACGCTCAAAACAAGTAAGTTATTACGGCACCAATTCACGACTGCGTCCAAGAAGCGTTGCAATTCATAACAATCAGTTTGGCTGTTTATGACTAAAAATATTTTCAGGTCGTCCGCGTACAGGAGAACTCCACATCCAATCAGCACCAAGTTGATGTCGTTACAAAAGAGCGTAAACAATAAAGGACCCAGATTGCTGCCTTGGGGTACCCCAGACTTCGGAATAAAGTCCGAGGATTCAGCAGAACCTATTTTTACAGCCAATCGCCGATCCGTTAGGTAGCTTCTGATCCACGCACACAATCGTTCGGAAAATCCCAACCTAACCAATTTTTTCAGTAGAATGTCATGGTTTACAGAATCAAATGCCGCCGAAATATCGGTATAAATCGCGTCAATTTGCTTGCCGCCATCCATGTTTGATATGCATAAGGATGTAAAAAGCATAAGGTTTGAAGTTACTGAACGTTTAGGAAAAAATCCATGCTGGTTCTCAGAAATCCAGTTCCGGCAGGCCGAAAACATGACATCGTTGACAATCCTCTCAAATACCTTCGAACAGGCAGCTAGCGATGTGACACCTCGGTAGTTAACAACATCTTGTTTGTCACCTTTTTTGTGCACTGGGCTCATAAACGATTTTTTCCAGATGGTTTTAAATTTATGCTGCTCTAAAGACTGATTAAAAATACGCGTAAGAGGTTCCACCAGTAAAGTGCGACACTTTTTCAATACACACGCCGGTATTCCATCCTGCCCGGCTGAAGTGGAGTTCTTCAAATTAATTATGGCCTCTAAAACCATTTCCTCGCTAACGGTGAAAACATCCAGATCCAACACATCGATGGGTAATCGTGATAAGGCGGAGTTTAATTGCTCGGCAGTTGGCGATGCGTCTGAAAAAACACTGGCGAAGTGCGCCGCAAAAAGATGGCATTTTTCAGAAGGTGACATAGCAATACGGTTGTTTAATTGAAGTATAGCTGGAAGCCCGGACTCTTTCCGTTTCGAGTCCACAAGTTTCCAGAACTTTTTCGGATTGCGACGAAGCTCACTCTGGGTACGATCCACATAACGGCGATAGCAAAGTCGATTGTATATCCGGTACCGATTAGTAGCAGCGTTCAATTTGATTTTCACGAATGGGCACCTGGAGTTACTAAACTTCCGTAGCAATTTCGAACGCGTCTGTTTCAACCGCTTCAGGTGAGAATCAGACCAAGGGGGTTGAAGAGGAGGTCGCACCAGGGGTACGGACTCATCGAAAACGCCATCCAAAATTGCGCCAAATGTACTAACAGCCACATCTACGTCAGTACAACTTTGTATGTCCGACCAGTCAACTTCAGACAGGACACGGTTCATGGTGTCAAAATCCGCACGTTAAAGTCAGCAGTGTTTAGAAAGTCGCATACTTTGAGGGTAGATGAATGTGTTAATGAACTGTGGCAATGTAACTACTGTGATGGAGCGCAACGTTCAATTAATGATTGGTTGGAATGTAAATTGCTTGTAGTGGTGAGCTTGGACAAAAAGCGGGAATCTCTACTACATTTGTAAATCGTGGATGAATAAATTTGGTAGGAGTTGGATGACGGTTGGTCAAATCAGTCTTTAAACGAGTTTTGGACCGACGTGACGTGTTTCTCCATTCGGGAGATTCCATAGCGGGGTTTTGATTTGAAGCTACGACAGAATATAGAAATAAAGATTTTTTTCTATCTTTTGATGACTATAATTTGAATGGCATGTGCGGCGGAATGAAAACTATAGAGAATTTATTTTATAGAAATTTGAAAGAAAGGTGGATAAACAGGCATTAGTGCGCCAATAGCAGAAAGCTTGATAGGTGTTGAAATTTTAGGCTAGAGGGCATGTTGATGAAAAGAGAGAGATATATACATGAGAAACTCAGAAAGAGAATTCCCATGTATAGCCCAGTGGTTTGAGAGCGTGTTTTACGCACACTTCAAACGAGCAAAAACGTAGCAACCCATGGGCCTACTGAGCTTTCCTTATGCGAGAACAGTTCTAGCGAAGTTGCCATTTTTTCAGATTCGCTGCGAATAGTTGCTACTTGTCGATTTTTTCTAAGTTTTGCTCAATCGCATGAAATTAGTTTTGCCGATTCAATAAAAAATATCAACATTTTTTAAGGCCATTGACCGTTTATTTAAAAGAGGAGTAACGTTAAAAGATTTGTAAAAATCCCAGTTTTGTATGACCTGTTAAGTGGAAAGCTTCAATGGTATTTACAGTTGCCGCATTATGGGGTCTCCTTATAGACATCGTTATTATGGTTGCAGAATTAGTAGTCATTTTATAGTTTGTTCGGTAAACATTAGCATTTGTTTAAAGAAACCGAGAAATACACACTACCAAAAAATCTGTGAAATTTTATCACCAATGATGTAGATAATAAAAAAGAAGCATCATATAAAACGGAGTTTCCAGTGCGAGTTGGATACTACACATCTGTAAAATTTTGCAGACGTGTAATTTAAAAGTGATGTAATTGTAAATTTGCTTAATTTACGAAAAACAACGTTTATATTAGAATTTTTTTGTTTACTTTCTAGTAACCTGACTCTAACCTGACTTCATTATTCATTAAATCTAATCATTTTCTGCCGTATTACATTATGATCAATTTGAATTTTCATAGTTTCTGAGAAAAATTTATATCCACACCCAAAAGTCTGGAATTATTTATTTTTTATTTACATAGTATTCCATCTTACGACATAACTTGACGAACATAATTCCTATTATTCACTCGGTCCATGGCAACCGTTCTCCAATTTCTCGGGCACCCCACCTTCGCCAGATCACGCTCCACTTGGTCTAACCACCTCGCTCGTTGCGCCCCCGCTCGTCTTGTTCCTACCGGATTCGTAGCGAACACCTGTTTTGCAGGACAGTCGTCCGGCATTCTCGCAACGAAAAGTCTGGAATTGTGTGGAAGAAATGTCAAAAGTCTAGAAGTCTGAAAATCTGGAAAAATGTCTCACAAAAGTCCAAAAAGTCTGGAAGATTCAGACAAAATCTGGAAGGTTGACATCACTGCTCACACGTTAGGCCGGCAAACAATCTGCCTGTTCGCGGTCATCCTCGGACTACATTGGAATCTTGACTTGATCATGCTCGAAGTGATTTTAATGTTACCTGTGCTGACTCAGCGCCACAGACTCGTTGTTTAATGTTCTCAGAGGTGGTTGAAAATGTCGAAATCTCTTCGGGTATAACTAGTGGGAAAAATCCAAGTCTCAACGTACATGCGAAGGCTTGGGAAAGTCCCAGAAATTCAAACTCAAATACCTGTTCTTCTCCTTTATTTTCTGATCCTAACAATTTTGTTAATTTGGGTGAGATTACTGAGGAAAAAATATTTTTTTCGCATCAATTTTTTTTAAAGAACGAACACAAACACATACAGGATCTCAATGAAACTTAATGTTTCCTCGAAGAGATTCCTTTCACTTAACTCTAAGCGTACATCTTTCGACGATATGATGGCTAATGACTAGCATCTTACAAATGCTAAAACCACCAACCCACAGAAAGTGTACTATGTATGCCGTGACCGGGATTTGATCTCATGACCGTTGGCTTAGAAGACTGGAAGGCTATACTCTACGCCACGGGCTGCGGCCAAATTTATAAATTGGAATGCTAGATCTTTGCTGGCTAACCAAGATGAATTCTTTTTATTTTTGAAAACTCAAAACATACATATTGCTGCCATCACTGAAACTTTTTTAAAGCCAGACAATAACTTGAAAAGCAATGCTTTCTTTAAAGTTTTGCGAAATGATCGACAAGGTGGGGGTGTAGCTATTGTCATCAATAGTCGTCTCAAATTTAGACTTCTTCCTTCTTTCAATACAAAAGTCATAGAAACAATTGGAATTTTATTATAACTTCTATGGGGAAAATTGTTGCCGCATACTTGCTTTTCAATGCAGCGGTGAACAGAAAATTGTTTTTGAAGAGAGATTTACAAAAACTCACCGGAAACAAATCAAATTTTTTTATTAAGTATTGGTGACTTTAATGCAAAACACCGATCTTGGAATATTTCATCAAACTCTAATGGGAATGTTTTATTAAATGAATGCTCTGAAGGTTATTAACACTAGAAGGACCGGCAAATTGAATATACCTATTCGGACCGTGACCAGTCAAAATGACTGGTAAATGGAAAATTTTTTCTATCAAAATATTTTTAACTTTTTTCTTTTGAAATTATTTTGTTATTAATTCGATAACATTTTTATTATAAAATGGAAATATTGTTTCACCATGGGTGCCCGGAATCACCTCATTTTGGCATAGTTGACGAATGCGTGTATGTCATAAAATGAATATGTCAAATAATTATCAAAAAATTAAAACACATTATCAATCTAATTATAAAAACATGTTGGATGGCTATGGGTATTGACCATGGGAAACCGTGCACCCAACAAATAACACCCAAAAAATTAAAACACATTATCAATCTAATTGTCATCTTAGATGGCTATGGGTGTTGACTATGGGTGCACGGTTTCACTTCAGTTTTGTTTTAGTAGATATTTTCTAGCATCCATCGCTCTGAAATTTTTCAACCCGATGCCTATAAATTATACCTGATATTGAAGGTTTCGAAGCATATTTTTTATATATGTAGAGCAATTTACTATGGGTGCACGGATTCACCGCCATTCATCCAAAATCAATTTTTTTGCATGTTAAAGGTAAAAAATAAAGACTTTTAAAGATTCAAATGAAAATGTGTGTTATGTACATGGTTTTTCACTATGGGTGCACGGATTCACCGCGTTTTAATCAAATATTGGACTTTTTGGAATTTTTTAAAAAGCATTATTACAATAGACTGAGTCGATTTGGGATCATTTTTGAATTTCTCAAACCCTGGGGTCTTAAAAGCTTCGTTTTGGCCCAAAACTCATCCATGATTTTTTGCAGAATTTTCAAGTAACGTTTACATGAGTAAATTTTAACTTTTAGGTTTGTATGGGAAAATTGAATATTTTGTACTGAAAAATCAACATCATTTTTGTTTCTTCAGTGGAACCGAGCCTGCTAATGGTTTTTGTGCCAATTTATAAATTTCTCACAGGGAAATTTCCGCTGAACAACTTTGTTGAATATCATAACTTCGTATCTTTTTAGACAAAAAAGTTATTAGCTCTTTAACAGGTGTATGTCTTTTGGCATTGATAAACAAGAAATTCAATTGACACCACTGCTGGGTGCCTAGCGAAGTATTGCAAGACCACTTTTCATGCCATACTTCGTGGGGCACAAGCAGTGGTGTTTATTGAATTCATTGTTTATCAATCCAAAAATACATACACCTGTTAAACAGCTAATAACTTTTTTGTCTAAAAAGATACAAAGTTATGATATTCGACAAAGTTGTTCAGCGGAAATTTTTCTGTGAGAAATTTATAAATTGGCACAAAAACCATTAGCAGGCTCGGTTCCACTGAAAAAACAAAAATGATGTTGATTTTTCAGTACAAAATATTTAATTTTCCCATACAAACCTAAAAGTTCAAATTTACTCATGTAAGCGTTACTTAAAAATTCTGCAAAAAATCATGGATGCGTTTTGGACCAAAACAAAACTTTTAAGACCCCAGGGTTTGAGAAATTCAAAAATGACCCTAAATCGACTCAGTCTATTATTACAAATCTTAACTAAACCAAAGTCGAAACCATGTCTTTCATGTTGAGTCATAATGATTTAAATAACGATTTTAATTTTAAGTTCCGTTTTTTCATTCCCGGAAAAGAAATATTTCAATAATATCTTGAAATAATAAATTTATTTATTTATTATTAAAAAACAGGTTTTTGCAATCGTATATTTATCTGATAAGATCTGATCAACATCCAAGAAATTGGAAAACGGTTACCATGGACCGAGTGAATTTTAGGAATTATATGCATCAATTTATGTCGTGCGACGGAAAACAGTGAAAATAAAACATTGAATCAACATTGTCAAATGTACACGTTGATTTGTTCTTCCTTAAAAGTTTTTCGATTGACCAATACAGTAAGGTTTTTTTTTACACTGATATACGTACCGCGTAAAAAAAACCGTTTAAAAAAAAACCGTGTTAATTCCCGAAAACCGCGTAAAAAAAAACCGTGTTAATTCCCGAAAACCGTGTAAAAAAAGACCATTTGAATTCTGCAGCTCTGAAGTTCTGACACTTAAGACCTGAGACCTGTGACCTGAGACTTGAGACCTGACCTTGAGAATGTAGACTAGAGACATGAGACCTGAGACTTTAGACCTGACACCTGAGACCTAAGTCCAGGGACCTGAGACCTGAAGAATGAGACCAAAGACATGGGACATTAGACCTGAGACTAGAAAGCTCAGACATAAAACACGAGACCTGAGACCTGAGACATGGGACATGTGACCTGAGACATGAGACTTAAGACATGACACTTGAGACCTGAGACCTGAGACATGAGACCTGAGACCTGAGACATGAGACATGAGACATGAGATATGAGACTTGAGACCTGAGACCTGAGACATGAGACATAAGACATGAGACCTGAGGTATGAAACAAGAGCCATGAAAGATTAGACCTGAGACATGAGACTTTAGACCTGAGACAAGCTACTAGTTTTATTACCGCGAAAAATTAGATTAGCTCCGATTTCAACTTGCGACCCCTCTAGTGAAAGGGTTTGACTTGTAGATGACGAAAAAAAGTGTCGCGACTTCGCTAGTACAAGCTACTAGTGTTAGTATCGCGAAAAATTAGTTTAGCTCCAATTTCAACTTTCGACCGGTCAAGTGAAAGGGTTTGACTTGTAGGTAAAGAAAAACAGTGTCGCGACTTCGCTAGTACAAGCTACTAGGGTTAGTACCGCGAGAAATTTGTTTAGCTCTGATTTCGACTTTCGACCGGTCAATTGAAAGGGTTTGACTTGTAGGTGACTAAAAATAGTGTCGCGACTTCGCTAGTACAAGCTACTAGTATTAGTACCGCGAGAAATAAGTTAAGCTCCGATTTAGACTTGCGGCCCCTCTAGTGAAAGGGTTTGACTTGTAGATGACGAAAAATAGTGTCGCGAGTTCGCTAGTACAAGCTACTAGTGTTAGTATCGCGAAAAATTAGTTAAGCTCCAATTTCAACTTTCGACCGGTCAAGTGAAAGGGTTTGACTTGTAGGTAAAGAAAAATAGTGTCGCGAGTTTGCTAGTACAAGCTACTAGGGTTAGTACCGCGAGAAATTAGTTTAGCTCCGATTTCAGCTTGCGACCCCTCTACTGAAAGGGTTTGACTTGTGGGTGACGAAAAATAGTGTCGCGACTTCGCTAGTACAAGCTACTAGGGTTAGTACCGGTAGAAATTAGTTAAGCTTCAATTTCAACTTTTGACCGGTTAAATGAAAGGGTTTGACTTGAAGCTGACAAAAAATAGTGTCGCGAGTTCGCTAGTACAAGCTACTAGTGTTAATTCCGCGAAAAAATAGTTAAGCTCCGATTTCAACTTGCGACCCCTCTAGTGAAAGGGTTTGACTTGTAGGTGACAAAAAATAGTGTCGCGAGTTTGCTAGTATAAGCTACTAGTGTTAGTACCGTGAGAAATTAGTTAAGCTCTGATTTCAACTTTCGACCCGTCAAGTGAAAGGGATTGACTTGTTGGTGATATTGGTTACAGGGGGTATTCTTGAGAACTCGGGGAATTGAATGGTATTTCAAGTGTATTTTTTATATTTTGTATCATGTTTTGTTTTAATAACTGGCAAAATAAATCAAAACGCGTAAGCAGAAACTGCAGTACCCAGTCAAAAATTGAGTAAAATCATCATTCTAGAGAGCTGAGAGCCCGTTCGTTTTTTGATTGTTTGAAAACTTGAACAAGATGCTACAAATTTTCGAAAATTTTTATCAAACATCGCATTCTTTGAAATTTGCAGTTAATGAAAATATAACTTCAAAATTTTTATCCATCCAATCATGAATTTAAATGATTTCAGTTAGTAGAATTTGTTGCAGTATTTTTCACCCCTAAATGTTTGTAGAACCCTCATGCTTTTTTATAAAAACACTAGCAGACCCGGTAAACTTCGTCTTACCATGTTCAATTTGGCGTCCATTTTCTATTTTTCCTAGTTTTCTTTACATTTCCCTTCTTTCCCATTACTCGAATCGTCCCGCTCAATTCTATCAAAATTAAACCAAAGAATTTAAACTCAACGGGTCTTTTAAAATCCAATTTTTTGTAACTTGTTAAATAAATAACGGTATGTTGATAATATGTATGTTTCATTTGCTGTATTCCATTCAGTAGATTTATTCTGTTTTGTTATATTGTTTTTAATATCGGGACAATTCTTGGAGTATTTCCCGAATATTTTGCCTAACGCAGCGCTTTCAGCCCCCAATAAGCTTTGGATGGTGTATTTTTTAGAGCTGTAGAAATGAAACACATAAGAAAAAAAATTTTACTAACCATTTTCAAACAGCTTATTATTCACCATCCTCATGCTTCGAAGCAGTTTGAATTAAAATCCATATTTTCACAAAATCATTTCCAAAAAGTTTCGCCTGATACTTAAGTTATAGACTTTACACATTTCAACTTAAAGTGTTCCCAACAGCACTTGTCATGGCATTAAATCTGGTGATTTTGTGTATTGCTAATTCCTTTTTTTTATTCAAGCAAAAAATGCAAATGAATTCCTTTGAACTTTAACCCAATGAATCAAAGAAACGATTGGTTTTGAAAAGAGGAAAACATATGTTTTGATATATTCACCCATTATTTTAAAGATTTTAATTCAAACAGTACTGATTTCTGAATTTCCTGAACATTGTTGGTGGTGATCTGCGATTTCATTTAGGATTTCGTTTTATTTTTAAGATTTAATAACATTTAATTGATAAGCAGATTTTTTTTTAAATATAATAGATTGAAAATAAATAATCTGTTCAGGCTACGATGGTTTCATGAGTTCATTTTATTTCCTGGAAGTTATCATATAAACAAAACCTTAATAAAAAATATGTGTCTTTTTTACTTTAAATCTTAACTTTCAAAAACGAAACACCTTTCAAATCCTAACGAATATCACCACAGTTCAACTTTCATATGCTCAGGAAAAAGTAATATTTTCAAAAAAAATATAAGTTATGTTGACGAAAAGAAATATCGAAGTTTATATTTGTCCCATTTATTGGGGCAAGTGAAAACACATAGGTCTTTTTAGATGCGTCAGTGAAAAGACTTTAAAATGAATTTAATACTTGTTCTTGTTTGTCTGTTTTATCAACTTTCATTACTATATCTTACGTTTTTCTCCGGAATAAATTAATGCTTGGTACTTCAATTTCACTGAATGCTGTTCAACCAAAAGACCTTGATTTACAAAGACCTTTATAATAATTTTGAATATCAGCTTCAGATTCATCACTCGGGATATCCTTTCTGGCCATTTTAAAGATAAAATTCTTAAATTGTAGATATTTCATAGCTGAATTGCGCGTTTTCACTTATTCCACCTAAGAAATTACAGGAATTAATATTATTTTTAACACTATCAGGTCATATCAAAAGTTCATCATAAAAATCTGCTGACCCTGGAATATCAATCACAAAAAAACTTATCAACAAAAAGTGAATCAAAAGTCTCTTCTATATAGCCAAAATATGTAAAACAAAATCACACTTTTCATGTTAAGTTTGTTCTTGAATTGTGTGTAAACAAATAGTAAACGTGTACACAGTTTTGGTGAATGATTTAAAAAAAAAAGTTAAGTTTATTTAATCAAAATTTTTTTTGGGCCCAACAATTTTTAGATGAAGAAATAATGTATACATTTTTTGTAAAAGTTGATAGTTTGCTTAATTAGTTTGATAGTTGATAGTTAGAAATTCTTCCGGAAAATGCATATCCTCACTTTTTGTGAATAAAAAGTAGATTATTTTATTGATAACTTCAATTTACGTTTGCAAAAAATCAAATAGTTCATTCGGCCTTTTAAAACTTCAATTCTATCTAATCTATTTCAAAGAACAGACTCTTGTTGAGAGGACGAATGGCCAAGTTTATTAAAATCCTCTATAATTAAACAAATTAGAAGAGAATAGACTCTTGTTCAGTTAATGTGTCTAGCATTCTAGGCGTATTGGATTATACGAAATTGAATGTAAAGCTTCCCAATTTCTTATTTTCAAACGTCCTCAAAGTTTCATAACATTATTTCATATTTATCTTTACAAAGTTCATATTTTTGGCAACAATTTACTACTTAAATTAACACGAATTAAAAATGGTTTTGATATTTGAAATCGTTTTGATTCGATCGATAAAATAAAATATCAATCCGTGTCACATCTAGGCGTCATTTATTACCATGCGCTGTGTACAAATAAAATAAGCAAGAAAAAAACACATCTAGGTTGCATATCGCCCCCACGTGCATGAGAAATATAGGTACTTAGTTGAGAAATAGGCGCCTTATTTTCAAATTTTTCCAGCGATCAATGAACAGTATGCTTTGGTTACTATTATCTTGTAACGACGTTTGCTAGCGACGCCTCGCCCATGCAGACGAAAAACAAACCCCTCGAAGAAAAGAAAATCTCTAAAAATGGATGCCAGACTTTTCAATTTCAGATTTTGGCAAAACAAATATTATATGTTTTATTCGATCAGCAAAATGTCAACCTAAGTCACATCTAGGCGTCATTCATAACCATGTGAGCTAGGAATCAAGAACAAAAAAAATCACATCAAGGCATCATATCGCCACCACTTGCATTGAAAATATGCTTGGTTGAGAAATACGCGCCAAAATATTCTCACTGATCAGTATGCTATGCCATAGTTACTATCTTCTAACGACGTCAGGTCGCGACGCCTCGACCTTGGAGACGAAAAACAAACCACCCAAAGGAAAAAAAAATCTCGAATAAATGGAAGCCATGACTTTCATTTCATTCAAAAAACTACAAATTTAATAATTACGGACAATTGATGCGACTTTATGTTGTTTTTATTCGATATAAACCGATTCGCATGGCTACAGAATATTCTAAAAATAACTTCATTCGAATCGTTTTGTCATTTCGGAGGAGTAGTACTACAAACACCGTTACAAGAGAATTTTATATAATAGATTTATGATTTCAAAAATATAAAATTTAATTCGAACAAAGCCAAAAACTACTGCAATTGGTGCTTCATGCGTTACGACATTACAAATAAATCACAACTAGTGGAACCAATAATTTTTCTGACTACCTCAATTTTATGTGCAATCAATCAACTTTGAATCTTTTTATGTACAAACGGTATGATTATCTGCGGAAATAATGTTTTCAATGGCCATTGAAGTTGAAAACTGTTGCATTATGCACCAGACGGTATCTCTGTTTAAAATACATACATCGTCTAAGCCGATTTAGGCGTTGCAAACTGAATTAATTACGTTGAAAACTTAAGATTAACATTTAACTCCAGTACCGAGATGGGAAATCGTAAGTGAAACTTCTTTCTACCGGTAATAATACTAGTAGCTTGTACTAGCGAACTCGCGACACTATTTTTCGTCACCTACAAGTCAAACCCTTTCACTTGACCGGTCGAAAGTTGAAATCGGAGCTAATCTAATTTCTACCGGCACTAACACTAGTTGCTTGAACTAGCGAACTCGCAACACTATTTTTCGTCACCTGCAAGTCAAACCCTTTCACTAGAGTGGTCGCAAGTTGAAATCAGAGCTTAACTAATTTCTCGCGGTACTAACCCTAGTAGCTTGTACTAGCAAAGTCGCGACACTATTTTTCGTCACCTACAAGTCAAACCCTTTCACTAGAGGGGTCGCAAGTTGAAATCGGAGCTTAACTAATTTCTCGCGGTACTAACACTAGTAGTTTGTACTAGCGAAGTCGCGACACTATTTTTAGTCACCCACAAGTCAAACCCTTTCATTCGACCGGTCGAAAGTCGAAATCGGAGCAAAACTAATTTCTCGCGGTACTAACACTAGTAGTTTGTACTAGCGAAGTCGCGACACTATTTTTCGTCATCTTCAAGTCAACCCCTTTCACTAGAGGGGTCGCAAGTCTAAATCGGAGCTTAACTAATTTCTCGCGGTACTAATCTTAGTAGCTTGTACTAGCGAAGTCGCGACACTATTTTTCGTCACCTACAAGTCAAACCCTTCCACTAGAGGGGTCGCATGTTGAAATCGGAGCTAAACTAATTTCTCGCGGTACTAATCCTAGTAGCTTGTCTCCGGTCTCAGGTCCAAAGTCTCATGTCTCAGGTCTCATGTTTCATGGCTCTTGTCTCATGCCTCAGGTCTCATGTCTTATGTCTTATGCCTCATGCCTCATGTCTCATGTCCCATGTCTCAGGTCTAAAGTCTCATGTTTCATGGTTCTTGTCTCATGCCTCAGGTCTCAGGTCTCAGGTCTCATGTCTCATGCTGAGGTCTCAAGTCTAATATCCCTTGTCTCAGGTTCCAGGTCTCAGGTCTCATGTCTAATTTCTAATTTTTCATGTCTCAGGTCTCATGTCTCAGGTCTCAAGTCTCAGGTCTCAGGTCTCAAGTCTCAGGTCTCAGGGCTCAGGTCTCAGGTCCCAGGTCTCAGGTCTCATGTATCATGTTCTTAGTCTAAGAGATAAGATTTTCAAAAACTTCAAAAAGATTCTAAGTGTTTTCCTTTGAAAAGGACTTAGAATATTTTCTCTCAAAAACCGTGTTAATTTGCGAAAACCGTGTAAAAAAAAAACCGTGTTAATTCCCGAAAACCGTGTAAAAAAAGCCGTGTAAAAAAAAACCGCGTAAAAAAAACCGTGTAAAAAAAAACCTAGGTGTATTGCATTTCAAATACCTATCATATCTAACTCAAAAATATGTTGTGTTCTGAAGCAAGTTGAAAACTATTTATTTCTATATAATTTACAACGGCGTATTTACAGCCGTTCCGTGCATGTTGAAATATCTTAGCGTCAGATAAACTTGCGCGAGTCTGGTCTAGGTATGCCAGGCGTACTGGGTTCGATTCCCGGTATCGGCAAGAAAACTCTTGGGTTCAAACCCCATAAGTTGCCGACAGGTAAGATGTGTTTCCTCTTATAATAATAATGTTCAATAAGAATGTTCAATATGTTGCCAGCTGGCCACGTATTTCCACGGGTGCCGGAATACCTGTAAGTGAACTTGCATTGGAAATTTGTCGAACCTAATAATCCAAGAATACATGTGAATACATACTTGGGCAGAAACTGCGGTGAATCCGTGAACCCATGGTAGATAACCAACATATAAAAAATATTCCGTGCACCCACGTTGAAATATCATTCAAGTTATTCATTTTCATAGCTGATGTCTTCAAATTTGAATAACTGAGTACACAATTCATAATTATTAAACTCATTCTAGTTTAGTATAAAACATATTTATCACCTAAAACTACTCGATTACTCGAATAGACATGTATTAAATCTAACATAACTTTTACAAATCTTGATCAAATTTCGCCAAATTTTGACAGAAAGTTTGATTATAGTTGAGCAACAAAACAGACCAAAAAATTGGAAGTTATGTGCTTGAAGCGCCACACTGCGGCCAATCCGAGAACTTTTTCTACAAATCTTCATGACTTCGCATCGAAAATCAATAATTTTATAACGAATGACACACTTCTGCCCACCATAAATCAACTAGGGTTAATTGTCTTGAATGTAGATTGCAAACGAAACCAAAAGCAAGCGAAAAAAAATTATCTTGTTTGAGTTATAGGGTTATGAATTTTACCAGTCATTTTGACTGGTCACGGTCCGAGTGTCCATGGCGAAATTTTTTTCGCTTATCGAAAGAGCTAGTGGAATAAAAAAAAAACAGTTTTGTAGAGATTCAAAATTCATGAAAAGTCGTATTTTTTGCGAATTTTTAAAGCGAAGTATATAAAAGATATTCAACAAACAAAGTGTCCAACCAGTCATTTTGACTGGTGCGGTCTTTCTAGTGTTAAAACTGTTGAATATCCTAATGAGCATACTTGTTTCTCTTCTATTAGAAATCCCTCCCCATTTGATTTGGTTCTAACGGATTTAGGCGAGCATTGTAGTCAATTAGTTACTCATGCGGACCTCGATTCAGACCACCTTCCAGTAACTTTTTCTTTATCCCAAAGTCCCATTGAAAACCCTTTAAAATCAACTTTTAACTTTCAAAAAGCTGACTGGGAGCGATATAGGAATTTTTTTGAACGTAATTTAGATGTAAACGTTCCACTGAATTCAATTGAAGATATTGATTTGGCTACAGAAAATTTGACAACTTCAATGCTAAAGCCTCTTCAATACCTAAAGTTAAACATAAATTTAATCAACCTTTGATCGATGATGATCTTCAGTTTTTGATACGACTGAAAAACATTCGTCGACGCCAATATCAACGTACTAGGGATCCTTATTTGAAATTTATTTATTGCGACCTTCAAAAAAAAAAAAAAATCAAACGTCGTTTAAATTTTATTCGTAATGAAAATTTTGTAAAAGCAGTAGAGGACATAAAACCCTATTCAAAACCATTTTTGAAATAATCTGAAATTCTGAAAAAGCCCCAGAAGCCAATTCCTACTTTGAAAGATGGGAATAAACTTCTTTTAACTAATGCAGTTAAAGCTCAAAAATTAGCCCAAAAATTTGAGTCTGCTCATGATTTTAATTTGAACGTTGTAAGTTCAATTGATGCTCAAATTTCCCTTGAATTTGATAATATTCTTTCTTAACAAAATGTATTTGAAAGTTCTTGTAAGACAAATATTGATGAACTTAAATGGATTTTCAAAAAAATTAAAAATATGAAAGCCCCGGGGGAAGATGGGATTTTCTATATTCTTATTAAAAAGTTGCCTGAAAGCACTTTAAATTTTTTAGTGTAAATCTTCCATAAATGTTTTCACTTGGCTTATTTTCCAAATAAATGGAAAATGCCAAAGTAACTCCAATTTTGAAACCTGTAAAGTGCCAAGTTTGAAACCTGAAAAGTGCTTCAGAGCCTTCAAGACCAATTCGTTTGCTTCCTTCTTTAAGTAAACTATTTGAGAGAGTTATTTTGAATAGAACGATGATCCACATTAATCAGAATTCTATTTTCCCTTATGAACAATTTGGTTTTCGTCATGGACATTCTACTACACATCAACTTTTGAGTGTAACTAATATGATTAACGCTAACAAATCTGAAGATTGTTCAACAGGTGTTGCTCTTCTTGATATTGAAAAAGCTTTTGACAGTGTTAGGCACAAAAGTTTAGTAGCTAAATTAGCTCGATTTGATTTTCCTGTATATCTCACCAAAATTATTCAAAATAATTTCACTAGCCAAACCTTACAAGTAAGCTATCAAAATTCATGCTCTGAAAGGACACCCATTAGAGCTGGTGTCCCTCAGGGCAGTATACTTAGGCCAATTTTATACAATATTTTTACTTCTGATCTTCCTGATGTACCAGAAGGAAAAGGTTGAAGATTATTTGCTGATGATACTTCGCTTTCAGCCAAAGTTCGGAATTTACGGGTGGTACGCAGTAGATTGCAACAAAATTTGAACTCCTTTTTGAATTACTTGAAAATGTGGAAAATTTCTCCTAACGCTTCCAAAACTCAACTTATTTTATTTCCCCATAAGCCAAGAGCTCAATTTTTAAAACCTAATGAAAATCATTCCATAACTTTTAATGGGGTTTCATTAGAATGGTCTGATCACGTGAAGTACTTGGGACTCACATTTGATCAGAATCTTACTTTTAAAAATCACTTGAAGATATTCAATCTAAATGTAATCAATATACTAAATCTCTTTATTCTCTCATCAACAGGAAATCCCGACTGTGCCTAAAGAATAAGATGCTGATATTTAAACAGCTGTTCCGACCAGCGATAATGTATGCAGTTCCGATTTGGTCTAGCTGCTGCGCGACGAGGAAGAAAGCCATCCAAAGGATTCAGAACAAGGTTCTGAAAATGATTTTGCGGCTTCCACCTTGGCACAGCACCGAAGATCTTCATCGGATTGCGGAAAGGAATCTATCGAAGAGATGGCCAACAAAATCATCTCCAACTTCAGAACTCCTACTCCAACTCCAACTTCGATGCAGTCTTCCATCGCAGAGATTCACAATTAGTTTAATTTTAGGATAGTTTTAGTTTTTAGTTGTAAATTTAAAATATTTTTGACATTACAGGATGTTCTCCTACAAAAAAAAAACTTGATTGTGCTCAGCAAATTTAAGTCCAATAAATAAATTTTAGTGATTAATAAACTATAGGGCTCTGGACAGTTCATTATTGAACTGAACACCTAATTTAATGTAATAATGTAATATAAATGTAATGATGAATTGGTACGAATAAAGACATATTAAAAAAAAAGAAAAAAGAGACTTATACAAGCCCATTTAAATTTGACGCAATTTCTAGCTCGGTTTTAAATTTCAAGATCGTAACTGAAGAAACTCTAAAGTATACAAAAAATATCAAATTATCCTATATTCATAGATAATCATCTTCAACTCCCTTGATTTCCGATAATCATAATCATTTTATCTTGAAAGCGTTGTTGACATGCTCCCAAACCGCGCCGCTGATTACTTGACAAGCTTTCAAGTGAGAAGTTCTAACAAATTAGTCAAATGAAACAAATTCTTTACCCATCAGAACAGAGAATACATTTACCACACACGTTGCAAATTAATTGCCCTATTCGTTTGACTAGTTGGAGCAGAATCCGTCTTCAAACAGACCTAATTTTAATCAACTTCAAACGTATAGCTACTTGACTTTGTTGTCGGAGCTATCTCGTACCTAAATATCTGCTGCCATTATCGGGCCATGATGCGAGGAGAATCTTCAAATTATTCAATTAGCATTTAGTGGTATCCCTCGAAGTGTTCCGCGAATTTGAACCACACACTCACACACACTCTCGTCAAAAGTGGTGCGAGGGATGAGGTGCTGCTGATGACGGTGATGATGACGCTAAAGGAGATCATACAGCAGCAGACTTAGTCACGATTTAAAACGGTGGCTAAAATCGTATGCAAATTAATCGTGTGTTGAACATGTTCATATGTACTAGTCTCTGTTCGGGTTGAGGAACATGTTCCGATGGGATCTCTGAAGCCGGCACAGGAAACAATCATACTACGAAAGGTTGCAACCTTGACAGTGGATCTGATTTAAATTATCATTTTTTTTCTTGACAAATTGTTGAATGTTATTATTCAAATTCGAAGTAGTAAAACAAGGTTGTTTGAACCCTACAAAAACTTGAGACAATTGGAAACAGTAAGTTTGAATTGATATTTAACCATTTTCCTTTGTCGTCTTTTCTCATCAGATTTGAGGTTCTCCAATTTTCTTTTCCATCCAAACTCCTTGTTTACACAAACGTTAGCGCAGTCAAGCAGCTGATTATTAATTCCAATCTAGCCAACGCTTTGGATAATTTTCAATAGAAGTTAAATAAATTCTGCTAACTTGTGGGTGACGACGAAGGGTGAAAAACGAGCAGAACCAAATCAAACGCAGACAGCTTCCATTCAAAAGTCTTTCAATGCTGTAGGTAGTAGGTACGTAAGTCGGTATCTGTTCACAGAAATCAGTCAATTTCCTACGGTTTTCCGCGTCAAGCTTTTCACACGCACCCACATTCGTGTCAACAAACTGCTCTGGGGACTTGGGTGTCATTTGTGTACGTTTGAATGACAAAGTTATCAGGTGGAATTGTGGCCCACTGTGTATATTAAAAAAAGGCTCAGAATCGTTCCTAAGAGATAAACTCTTGAAAAAAAAAATTATGTTGACCCTAACAAGTTGCTGTATTTTAAATATGAAGTACTTCCCTAGTGCCTACTGATTATGTTCCACGAAAACTATACATTTTATAATTTTAGTTGACAGTAAATACGCAATTTTTTAATTATCATTTCTTTTCATTTCAGGTGAGTCGAAAGTTACATTGAAGTTTTAAGCTCGTGAGTAAGTATTATAAAAATCAACTTCCATTAAAACTTTTAAATTATCAACAAGCGCTTTTAGGGGATATTTGTTCAATTTTAATACGAGTAGATAAAAAATGTTTAAACAACTGTTTTTATTGTCATCCTAATTTTGATAGGGCTTTTTTTTAAAACCTTTTAAAGCTTGCTTCTGGGTAATAATTATTCGTAAATACTTAAATAGAGAATATTGTTCAATGATCGATTACGATTTGAGCGAATGATTTATATCCCAGAAAGACTTGGATGCCTGAATTGATAGCAAACAGTTACAAAAATTGATAGCTCATGTCAAAATGATAGAACAATTTACTGTTCATTGAAGCATCGATATGTCAAAAGATAATACCACACGGTAAATTTAGATTATTCAGAGACTGATTAATTTCGGTTCAGCGGTCGCACCATGTATGAAGATGAAAACAACTGAGTTGAAATCCATCAAAATTCTGAGTTGTTTTCATCTATTGACTTTCAAAGCCTGGAACTTAGCGAAGACGCATACGTTTTCGAACAAAATAGATGAAAACAACTCAGAGAGTTCCAAAAACAATTGTTGATTGTTTGGATGCGATGGTCGGAAACAGTTGACGAAATAATCAAGGTGAGTTTTAATTACATTTTCTATTAGAAATTAAGTGGTTTCGAAAGGAAATAAAAAATTGAACAATTTTATCTTTTCTTCCAGCAATCTCTACGGAAGCCATCATTCACAACTGTAAGTATAATTTTCTCATAATTTTGAAGTGTAAATCATTTTCACCTATGGTGTTTTTTTTCTTGTCTTTTCAGATCAGCTCAAATTAGACAGAGTTTGCTGGTGGGTGAGCGTGCCAAGTGGGACAGCACGAAGCTCCACCGGCTGGATGCGGTCAAATGAATCGGTGGCACTAACTTGTGGTAAAAATTAAACCAACCGGATAAAAAGCACGCATCCATCTTCTAAATACACCGTACAATCGTCTTTTTCTTTTTGCAATCAGAAATTCCATTCAAAACCGCTTTGAAATTTCATAAATTTTCATTCAGTCGATCCATGAACAAGCCTAAACCACCCTGAACAAAAACAACTCAGAATTCGCGAAAACCCCTACAATTCATTTCTGAGTTTTACCGCTCTAATCAAAATTTGAGTTTTCCCAGTTTTGGCGCATTTTGAATTATTTTCCTTCAAATCTGAGTCAAGGAGAATTAGAGTGCAGACCAATACCTAAATAAGGCAGTGAGAGCAAAATAAAAGCATTTTGTGAGTTTGTTTTTTCTAAGGAAACAAAACAAGGCATCAACAAGGTTTCATTGTATTTTTTTTGTAAAAGTGAGATCGAATATATCTAAAGTTTGTTTTGATTAAGTCGTATGTCTGTGATCTCAGTTGATCCAGCAAGTACAGCGTAAAAGTGTCCTGGGCTAACAAATTGTTCAGAATGTATCTGTTGTAGTAAAAAAAAATTTGAAGTAGTAGGCTAGTAAAAATTAACACATAATATGATATTATCTCACTTACACAGCAAAATTTTAAGCCAGTCATTCTTCTAAGCCAGCTCACACACTCTCACAACAGCTTTTCATCTGATTAACTAGCATTTTTTTTACAAAATTTCATGTACTTCCTTCGAAAAAACGAAAGGACCGAACAACCAATCAGCCGAACTGTTGTTTAGGTCCTTTTGCATGCACGGAAATTTAGCGCTACGCAAAAAGTCGTTAAAACCAAATTTCACTAAAAAATGAGAAAGTCATTATACGTCTAAAATTCAAATTGTTTTGTTGAAGTTAATTAATGACTAAATGAATCCATGTTTTTAATTTATAATTATTTATTAGATAACAAATTAACGAATCATATGTTGATCCCAATGATTAATAGTATAAAAAACGCGTCAATTAAAATTTAATTTAAAAAGACTACACAAACTACACTGTTCTAAACGTTATTAAAAATTTTCTTCTGAATAAATCCCTCGATGCATCGAAATCCTAGTGTTCAGAAAATCGGTTGAACGCCCTGATAACGCCGATCAGTGCACTATTAGCGTCGTAGTTGTTCGAACGAAGAGGAGTGTAGAGCTGAAGATTGCGGTTTCGTAATCCTTGGGGTCGAACACTTAGATTAACGGATTCCAAAAGCGAAGGACAGTCAATTCTCGAGGCCAGGATATCGGAGATAAACAAGGCCCGTGTGGCAGCTCGGCGGACTTGTAGCGTGTCTAGGCTAATGAGGTGTCAGCGTTTCTCGTAGCTTGGAAGGTGGAACGGGTCAGACCAGTTCAAATGGCGTAGAGCATATCGCATAAAGCGTCGTTGTAAAGCTTCGATCGAATAAACATAGAACACATTTTTTACAATCGTTTGCAGTCTAAAACCCCATTCTGTTTATAATGGTTCATACGACTTAATCAAAACAAACTCTAGATATATTCTATTAAAGTTGAATCTACTATATTTATAATTGAATGCACAACATCAACCATACGATTTGAGTTGAATCTATTATATTTATAGTTGAATGCCTAAAATCAATCATATAATTGTAGTCGAACCTATCATATTTACAGTTGAATCAATTATACGAGTACTGTGAATCTATTATCACAGACAAACAGACGGAACACTCTGTTTCCGGTTTTTGCAAACCGGTTCAAGATTTCTCGAAGCTAGACAATGTCGCCACCAGGGTGCACTAGTATGAATATGAATGAACTTTCGCATCATAGTAGCAGTTTGTTTTTAATATTCCCATGGAGCCTCAAACACATCAAACTTGGAAGTAAACAAAGCACGTCGTATCTATATAATAAAGTGTTTCAAGTGTTTTAGTTTAAAATACCCAAAACCCCAAAGAAACTTCACTTCCAGTGTCCATGTACCTTCCATTCAAAAGGATCCTGATTTGATACGAAAGAGGTGATACCTGATAGGTGCTGCTGCAGTGTTTCTTTTGATACCTCAACAATCGATTGCTCATTTTTTTAGGCAGGAATCAAGAAAAATCGTCAACAGCTGCCGAGTGTTTGAACCAGTTCCGTGATTTCTTTTATGTCCAATTGGCAAAAGTTGAAGAAGGAATATTTCAACTCAAGCAAATAAGGATTATAATAAGGGACAAAATAATTCGGTTTCCAATATCATTATTATCTGAGGTGTTTTGCAAAGAAAAACAAAGGAAGTTTCCTACTGCAAATGACTTTTTTTTCTGTGGAAATAAACTTCAACCAAATACCTATTCTGTAAGGCTGTTTATTTTTGTTTTAGACACATGACTAAATAAGACTCAAAAAGCTCCTGTTGATCCCGAATTCTGTTGATTGAGCAACTGCCCGGAACCAACAAAAAAACAATCATGTAAATTATTTTCTATTTAATTTAAGAAAAGATTCTTTGGAGGTCCAGCGTCCAATAGCTTTTTTATGAAGATAAATTCTTATACCAAAATAGTGTTTAGGGAAAAGTCTTCATTGGTGAACGTATTTTATCAGTTGATTGTCACTCTTTGTAAAGTTCTAACCGGAGTATCATTAAATCAAATCCGATGTATGATAATAGATGACGAGTATGACACAAATGGGGTAATTAGAGAATTGTATTTTTCTTCAATAATTTTTTAATGGCTTCCAGCACTTACGCGAATACAAATTTCCGAGCACCGTTAAGATTTTAGGTATTAAAAAGTAGTAAAAAGCACTTTGTAAATTGGACTTATGATGCATGATGTCAACAATAATCCAAATCTATTTGTTTACATTATTTTATGAAAAGTATGATTTCATGGGTATCATGATGGTTTCACATTTTCCTAACCGGTTCACGGCTGCATTTTGTCATAATAGGCAATGTCGACACCAGATGGCAATGCAAGCAGTTTTGCGAAAAAAAATTAGATTTTTCTTCGAAGTGTCATGTCTGCACAGTATTATATTCATAGTTGATGGCGTAAAGCCAAACAACAGTTTGTAGTTGAATCTATCATGTTTATAGTTGGAAGCCTTATACCAATCATACAATTGAAGTTGAATTTATTATATTTACACTTGAACCAATTATACCATTACAGATGAATCCATTATATTCATAGTTGATTGCTGGAGGTCAATCTGCATATTTTAGTTGAGTCTATTAAATTTATAGTTTAATGCGAAAAAATCAACTACACTTTGATGATATATATAAAAAGCTGAAATAATTGCAACAACAGTCGTCTTTTTTCTTCAAGACCGCAAAAAAATATTAACGGAAAAATCTCCATAGTTTTACATGCTTGTTCTCGGTGACTACTGGCATGAAATTTCCGAGATGATTTTTTTTTAAAACATGATTTGAGTGTAAGTTTCATAACTTTTCAGTTGTCCTGGAGCATTAGAGGTACTAAAATATTTTCACTGAGAAGCTGAGCCAAAAATCTCGATTTCTCGGAGGAATTCTCAACTTTGTCTTGGCCGAATGCAGTGAATTAGAATGAAAAAAATAAGCTGAGAATGAAGAAATAAGCTCATTTCCAATAAGTTATAAGGTAGTTGGAACCTTAGAAGTAATCGAAATAATTTTAAATCTGCCAAATACACACACACAAACTGTTGTTGGAAACAACAATCAAAAGAAGAACAGGCGAAATAAAAAAACAATTACAAGCATTCCTAGATGAATCTGCTGTTTGTGTATACGCTAGAGGGTCCCCGACTTGCCTCACTTGAGGTGCTGATTTCGCTCCTAGTCACTAAGTTGAAGTAAAAATCGGGTTTACAATTAATTCAAGTGAAAAGTCAGGACATTTATGATGGGAAAATGAAGAGTTCGAAATTCAAATTTTGCGAGCAATAATCACACGAACAAAACTTGACACTTGACGAAACGAAATTGTTGCCTAAGTCATCTTCCTACTTATGATGATAAAAACCATCAAATTAAAAAAATATATATACATCATTAAATATGCTGAAAACAATTAAAATGTACAGACTTACTCAGAAAAAAATATAAAATAAATTAAGGCAAAATTAAAAATATAGAGTCATAGTTCAAATCGATGTCTTTATTTTGAGGTTATAAAATCGCTTGAAAAAGAATTTAAAGGATTGTAGCCAACAAATCAGAAATAAATATTTTAGGATCACCAGAAGATGAAAATATGATTATAATCAGAGTTAATTTTTTATGTTAATCAGAATTTGAACTCAGGACAAAAATTCAATTTACAAAAATCAAAAACATCAGAATCAAAATGAATTTTAATCACAATTTTCTTAATCAGAAAAATAATCCAAAGTTTGAATTCCAAATAGTTTGGATTCCAAATATAGAATTAATAAGAAATGTCTTATGATTAACCAAGAATTAAAAAAAGTCATTAATATCTAATAATAACAAAAAAATCCAAAATTGTCAGTATTAACTTTTTTATATCGAAGATTAGAGCTTAGATTCTCAGTTCAGATAGTCGAAATTCAATAACTATTCATTTGATTAACTTCATTCTAGAATGAAGAGTTGTTTGTAAGATTGATTAGAATTTACAAAAAAAAATCAAGTTACAGGTTTGAGCTTTTAAATTGTTAAAAAAGTCGTTAAATTCAATAACTAAAAAAAAATTAATTAGCTTTGTTCAGTTAGGGATTTGTTTATTTAAAGAAAGATGAATTCTCAAAACCTTTGAAAATTTCTGATATTCAAGATCTTTCTAAATACGTCTAAAGCCTTATTTTAGATTTATATAGCTATGAAAACATTTTGTATTCTCTAAATGATCGCACCAGGCATATCTACAAAAAAAAACACTGAATTGTGAAACTGTTATTTTCAAGCTATATTAAGTTACTCGCTCCGAAAGTTTCACCTAAATGGTAGCTGCAACAGTTTTTTTAAAACTTCTTTGCTATAATCTCATTTAAATAAAGTAAATAACAAAACTATTTTTTAGGACTTTTCAAAGCTTTATTCCACAATTATGACAAATTAAAAAAAAAGATAAAAAAAAAAAAATCAAAACGCATTAATATTTGAAAGCATAGATTTCACAGTTGATAATATCAAGCTAGAGCTTCCTGGAGGTCCTGGAAAGGACAAAAGGTACAAAAAACACTTTTCAAAAAATAGATAAATAAAATTCAATAAAAATTGTGTTTTGAAACACACAAAAAATTGGAACTGAGAAAAACACAAAACACTTAGAAATGACATAAGAAAATTTAAACAACAAGACTTCAAACTTCGACAACTTAATAAAAAATTATACTAAGCCTTTAGTAGTCAACCCCACGCTTAGACGGGGTCCAATCGGCAGAGTACCAATATCAATCATAATTTTTACTTACTTTTTGAACAGAATGATTCAAAATATATGTAAATCTAACAATTCATACAAATGAAAACAATTTGATAAGCAGTAGTCAAAATCCACAGCTAAGAGAAGCTTAAAAACATTAGAAAACCGAAAATGGAACAACTTTTCAAAAAATCATTAATTCCATGGCCTCAAAAATCCTTGATCCATATGTTTATCGATCAAAAAAAATGATTGGCAGTTAGGTCTAAGGATTATCGCAAATCTGGAGTGATTTTTTTTGAGAAAACAATCTCAAGTTAGGTAGGAGAGATGAAACATAAAACCCGTCTAATGACGGGGTTGGAATACAACGACAACAATCTGAAAAACATGCACAGTATTCACATTTCATTCAAGTTGAAATATCTCAGTTATTGGTGGAAAATCTTCAATAAAAATTATATAACAATATACACTCATAGAAGAGGTTATATAAATCCAATGCCTATTTAGCAAATCTTGTGCCGAAAATGCGCTGTGTGACTCAGAGATGGGTCTTGACTCAAACATTCAGTCAACTAAACTTTTTTGTAGAGAAATGAATCAAGTCCTACCGGGAGACAAGGCGAATTTTTTTCGCATGTTTTTCAACATTAATTTTCATCTTGTCTAGTCCCTGAAATTCCAACTTACAGTTGGATTCATTTCTCTACAAAAAAGTTTAGCTGACTGAATGTTTGAGTCAAGACCCATCTCTGAGTCACAGTTTAAAAATTGTGAACAAATTTTTCTCATTTATTAAGATTTTCGCAGGATTTTTTTTTCTTATAATGTTAAGTTGCTGTGAATTTTCAAGTGAAAAAAATTTAGGTTCTTGGGGGTCAATACGAAATTCAAAAAGATTGAATCAAAGCAATCGAAGGATTCGGTATAAGAAAAGTTCAGCTACCGGTATTTAGATAACAACTTACTCTATTATTATTGAGCGTTTTCGATATCAATATCAATGAAGAAGATAGTAAGCTGCTGTCGAAATACTGGTATCTGCACTTTTCATATACCGTGGTTAAATTAAAGGGAACCTTCCGATTAGTATGATTCAGTAGAATTTTTCAACCAAGTAGGCTCACAACACATAATAGAGTCTAAATGATTAGTTTTTAGTCATTCAAGATTTTCCATCATACATTAGCAAAAGTTATTCTTAAAATAAAATTTATTATTAAGTTTTTAATTGTTAAATAGAGAATTTAGAAGAAAAAATATTAAAGTTTAAGCGAAATGGTTTTGTTGGTTAAGCTGCCTGAACTTGGTTCAGACACGACGCGATTTTCGGACACTTTAAAAAAAGACGCTTTCGAATCGGAATCTAACAACGAACTGATCTTTATTTTCCGCTAAATTTGACATTTCTTTTTTTTGTAAGGTGTTTCAATGTTTAAGGTGTGTTAAGAGTTAGGTGATAGGGTGTGAGTGTGGATTAACAATAAATATTTAATTTGGAATCTAAAGGTTTTTCCGAGAAAGATTTTGAATCAATCGAAAATTTGCCATGATTTTGATTTATTTTTTGTTCTTTTTAATTTTTTCAAGTTGTTTTATGTAAATTATTGGTTCTTTGATTTTAGACTATTAATGCTTTTTCTTCTGACTTCTTGAAAAAAAAATCTGTTACATGGCTACAACCTTTTCGTTGCTTCAAATTACGTTTGAATGAATGTAAAATTGGTTTAATAGAGATTTTTTTCCGAAACCAAGCTTTGACAGCACATAAACCACCATTGCACATTACGCAATATTTTTGCTCTTTCAATCGACGTAATTTAGTTCACTGGAAGTTATTTATAACAATAACCCATTAACAATTCACAACGTAATGAACCTCGCCAGGATACTGTATGTAACCACTGCACTGACTGTAGCAAACGGAAACGGTTACTCGAAAAATCGAAACGTACACTATTGGAAAACTTTCATCAAACCCCACTGGGAGCAGCAATCGAATTCGCAACAGTATTAAATGTTTGAGCGGGAAACTGTCAACAAAAGCCAAAAGTTAGAGAGTGCTTTTTCAAATGCTAGATCAATAGCACCCCGAAATAACTTCATCCGACGAAGCGAATGAAAAATTCTTGTTGAAGGGCTTAGGGGTTTCAATTGATATTTTAGGACTTTCCTGGAAAAGTTTTATGCTACACACATGAACTATACGAGCCACAATTTGGCAGTTCTTTGCGTAGTTTGAAATGATTTAGCTAAAAATGCAATAACTATGAAACTTACATTTACTCAGAAGAACCCTCTTACCTACACGTTCACTCAGAAGAAACTTTTTCGAACATTCTATGCTAGAGAGCTTCTCATAAATTGATACCCCAATAATGTTAACGTGTTCTGATTTCAAATCAAATACCCAACACTTAGCACCGATAAATCACTCGTTTGATTATTTTATAATGACTGTCATCAAGTTGGGTCATATCGACCAGGGACCCAGCCCCCCATTCTTGCTGTTTTGCTTCAATTGAGACTTCTCGGCAATCAATCGATCATCGTTGGTTGCTGTTAGTTAAACACAATGGCAGGTTGAAAGGTATGATTTTGGAGCTGAGAACTAGTGAACCAGTATCTTAACTACACGAAAAAACGAGTCAAGGACATCCGATTGCGTGCTGCTGCAGTGCAGTTGTTCTCGATTGTTGCCATGGATGGAGGGATGTGATTGAAGAATATTGAATGAAAAGAATCTATCGATGTAGGGTTTTCTTTCAATTTATCTACCAAGGCTTCTCTCTCATGAATTTCTCGGTAACTTGTCCTCGGTGATGTTTAATGGATCTAGGGCAGGCTGATATTAGATTCGAATTGGCCCGCCGAAATATGTGAGACTTTTTCGGGCGATAAAAGAATAACTTGAATTATTGCAAAGATATTTTGATGAAATCTACTAGAATTCAAAAGCGATCTCAAAAGTTATGAGCTATCAGTATGAAATGCTTTTGGTGAAATTTTAATTTTATTTCATTTCATAATCATTTCCTTTTTTTGTATTGAATAGAGACATTCTTATTAATAAACGAACACAAACAAGTGTTTTTGTAATGCTTCGGTTGTTTATAGAAAACGATAAGTTAAGTAGAACAACTCGAATAAGTTTGAATGTCCAGCCCGTCGAAAAACAGTGGATTCGATTGATTTATCATCGTTCAAATTGTGTATCCCTCCTAAATAATGTAGATTTTTTTTCTCAAAAGCCAAATTCCAACGGATTCATCCACATAGCTGAATAACTTAAAGTTTGCGCATTCATAGCTCATCTCCAAGTTGGCTAGGTTCTCCAAGGCAAACGTCTCTTCTACTACCAATACGCAATCTGAAGTGTTTATCCAACAGATTTGGCATTTCCAAAGGGGGGCTCGTTGATTAAAGAAAATAAGGAACCGCCACAGTGAGTGAGTCCACAGAAGAAGAAAAAAAAAAACGCACGGAAGTGTTGTCGTTTTTTTTTGTCGCTGCCTAAAAATATTTCAATTCCATTTTGTAGCACAATTAATCACAAGCGATTTCGAAGTTAGCTCGATTTTTAATTGAACCCTCCAGCGAATGTTGGCCTCTGGCGTTTGGCAATGAGCAACAATTGGAGAATGTCTCTCGGTGCCACAACAAATTCCAGTCAGTGCCTTCAATTGAACGTAATTCTATGTAGGTACAGAATTAGTTAGGTACAACGAACGTTTGAATGCGTGTCATTGCTTTTTGCAACAACAATAAGCTGACAAAAGAACGATCCCGATAGGTAACAGAATCGAACTGTTGCTGCCATTGATTTCCAACATATTTCTAATGTCGCATCACCACCATCATCATCATCGTCATCCATCTTTCATCAATCAATTCATCTCGTATGTATTGTTCCGGGACCGTTCTTTTAACAAAACAGTCCGCCAATTTCGTCTCCCTGGGTCTGGCTGGGCCAACCAAAGATAAATAACCCAAGTCACACAGAGCATCAGTACGATTGAAACCTTTTCCGTTTTAGCGATTTTAATGGGACTAAACTAAGTTTGATAGATCGTTAAGCTGTCGGATGAGGAAATTTATCTGAAGCCGTTTTAACTATGCTGTTTGGGAACGATTTTCAATGTTAATTGCCGTGATTATTATTTTATTTATAAATACCATGGAATTAATGAAGGAATTGTTATAATATTAATATTTAGTAATTTATTGAATCATGGTCCGTGTGGAATGCAAAGAAAACAAATTCTAGAAAAAAATAGAATTTTAAAGCCTTGAAGATCTGTAATCATTTTGAACTGATATTCTGAAGAAACTTAAACTCTTGATAATGCACAAAATGTTTCAATTTACATATCGAATATTCAGTGCAACTAATGAAGAGTTTAGTTGAACAGTTTTATCAAAATCAATAAGCATCATCTAAACAAATAAATAAAGCACACTTTTTTTTTATTTACATAGTATTCCGTCTCACGACATAACTTGACGAACATAATTCCTAAAATTCACTCGGTCCATGGCAACCGTTCTCCAATTTCTCGGGCACCCCACGTTCGCCAGATCACGCTCCACTTGGTCTAACCACCTCGCTCGTTGCGCCCCCGCTCGTCTTGTTCCTACCGGATTCGTAGCGAACACCTGTTTTGCAGGACAGTCGTCCGGCATTCTCGCAACATGTCCCGCCCAGCGTATCCGGCCAGCTTTCACCACCTTCTGGATACTGGGTTCGCCGTAGAGTCGCGCGAGCTCGTGGTTCATCCTTCGCCTCCACACTCCGTTCTCCTGTACGCCGCCAAAGATGGTTCTTAACACTCGTCGGTCGAATACCCCGAGTGTACGCAGGTCCTCCTCGAGCAATATCCATGTCTCGTGCCCGTAGAGAACAACCGGTCTAATAAGCGTCATATACAGGTTACACTTCGTGCGAGGGCAAAGTCTTCTCGACCGCAGTTGCTTGTGGAGTCCATAGTAGGCACGACTTCCGCTGATAATTCGCCTCCGGATCTCACGGCTGGTGTCATTGTCTGCAGTCACCAGTGAGCCGAGATAGACAAAGTCTTCGACTATCTCCAGCTCGTCGCCGTCGATCGTGACCTTGTTATTACTGGACAAGCGGGTTCGGTCGGTCTCGGATCCGCAGGCCAGCATGTACTTCGTCTTGGACGTATTAATCATCAACCCAATCCTTCCTGCTTCGCGTTTCAGTTTGCGGTAGATCTCCTCCACCGCCGCAGATGATCTGCCGACTATATCAATGTCATCGGCAAAGCAGATAAGTTGACTGGATCTGTTGAAAATCGTGCCCCGCATTTCGCCCACCGCTCGTCGAATAACACCTTCTAGCGCCACGTTGAACATCATGCAGGATAGACCATCACCTTGTCGAAGCCCCCTGCGCGATTCGAATGAACTCGACAATTCACCCGAAATCCGCACACAGCACTGCGTTCCATCCATCGTCGCCTTGATCAGTCTGATAAGCTTCCCGGAAAAGCCGTTCTCGTCCATGATTTTCCATAGCTCGTTACGGTCGATCGTGTCGTATGCGGCTTTGAAGTCGATGAATAGATGATGCGTAGGGACTTGGTGTTCACGGCATTTTTGGAGGATTTGCCGTAATGTGAATATCTGGTCCGTCGTAGACCGTCCCTCCATGAAGCCGGCCTGATGACTTCCCACGAATCTGTTTGCTTGTGGCGTGAGGCGGCGGAGTAGGATTCGGGACAACACTTTGTAGGCGGCATATAAAATATAATAATAAATAAATAAAGCACACAAAACATTTTATTTCAGTTTTTCTTTGAGAAAACACATTATTTTTACAATAATACTAGGAAACTATCTTTATTTGTTACATTTTTGTTAACCGGGTTATTGGAACTCATTTACAACAAAACTCAAGTAGGGGAAAGTCGGGTAAGACGGACACCCTAAGGTAGAATCGCAATAGAAAATCAGATATTGCTTTTTTCATCGCAGTTTGCTTGCAGATGGGCAGTTTAGGTTGTTTGCTATCGTATTAACCATTGGAATAAGTTAATTTCATCCATCAAGACAGTTTTTATCGCTATCTAAAACATGCCTTCAAATCACACTTTTCATAAATGGTCGGGTAAAACGGACACTGCTCAGAAAATGTACATTTTTCCGCGAAAATTGCTGTAAAAGTAGATATTTTTGTGAGTTAAGTATTTGAAAACGTTTTCAAACCAAAATGGAACCAACTGGTCGAAGTCCAGAAGCGAATCAGTGTGGTTGCGGAATTCCATATTTTATAGGCGCTTTTTTCACCGGAGATCCTATTTTTACAGTTTTTATGGCCTGTTTGAGACGGTGAGTGCTTTTCGACCGACAATTGCTCTCGCCAAGGTCTTTTGAAGGCATATGGAGGATCAAACCGATGAAGAATTTAAAATACCTGGAGAAACTTATGTGTCCGTTTTACCCGACCTTGAGGTGTCCGTCTTACCCGCCTTAGCAACTTTTTTTTTCAAAACGTTTGCTATTCAAGCCTTTTGACGGAAATTCCCTGATTTTCCTCCAGACGGTTAGAAAGAAGCCTAATAAACACTCTACCTTTGAAAACGGTTGAAACTTTCGAAAATTTTTCGAGTTATGAACTATTTAATGAGGAGAGAAAATTACATCATATAATGGATCCTCAAAGTTTTGGTTTGTTTTGTTTACTATGATGGGAGCTTGCTTGCTATATATAAACAAAGGTTCTCGAAAGTGTTGATACACTTAGGCGAACATATTCCCATCATTTGATTTGTGCTAAACATTGTAATTCTCGAAATATTGAAAGTGTCCGTTTTACCCGCTGTGTCCGTCTTACCCGACTTTCCCGCATATTTGTATTTCGTATTTGTTGTCCCAGCAATGTTAAAAAATATACAAATAATATTTTAATGAAGATTTTTACAATAAAACTGAAGTAATAAACATAAATAACCATTAGAAACGTGTTTTATAATCTGTGCTTAGATTTTTAAATCACGATTTAAGAACCTTTCGTATATCTTAATATTGTTGTGGAATAAGTCAAAACGCCCAAAAAATTCCACCTATTTTATCGCTTTGAGAATTTTGTGATAATTGTTTCCCAATTTCTGTTGGGAATTCGATTTATATTTGCTGTTATAACACAATGTATTTATCTACAAAAGAGGCTATTCGATTTTTGTTAAAACCGTATACATATTCTTAAAGATCGTATATATGTACGATGTTTTTTTTTTTAAGTTTTTAAGATGCCATTAATCACTTCGCTTCGATTGTTGGGAGGGTGTTGGATTTTAACTTTGTTTACTTCTAACCAAATAGTTTAAGCCTTAAAACTACAATAACTTCAACAGATGTAATTGTTTGAATAATGTAAATAAAACCTAGTAATTTTTTTGCGTTTTTAATATCTATTTACTTAAATTTTTGGAGCATAAAAATACTGTTGAATTCTTCACAAATCTGAATTACGCTCAAGATATAAAGTATACACTTAATCTTTTCTCCGGGAAGATTTCGTCCTGTGTTTTCAACAGCTGAAAATTTCAGAACGATTTCAGGACACATAAACAGCTTAGGAAAACAACTGTCGAATGCATCTGAAGTTTCGGAACGGTATGCTATGAAAAACAAATGACACTCTTGCACTTCTGTTCTCCATCTGAGCGGATCGCCACGTTTATTGTTCGGAAAATCAGGGTGCCTACAGCTAGGGTGTAAGCATTTTGACAGCCAGTTGTTCGCCTACCAAGCCAGCCAAGTGCACCGGTGCACAACTGAACGAAAACGAATACAGCATAAGTTAGGCTTGCCAGATACTTTCAGAAAAAAGCGGGACATTCACGACAAAAAAGCGGGACACCGCCGAAAAAAGCGGACATTTAAGAAACTCTTAAATAAAGCTTAATTATATTGCTCACTTAAACGTATACCCTCAGCTCAGGCGCGGTCCTATGGGGGGGGGGTGTGATCGGGGTGATCACCCCCCCCCCAAGCGGCAAAAAACCGTTACAAAATACTCGCAAACGCTGGAATTTCTATGAAAAGTTCGAACATTTCCTAGTGGGTGTTCTTCGGAGTTTTCAAAATTTTCCACTCCGTGGGGGTGATTGTTAAATAAAAGAATTTATTAATTTATTATTCCTAAAATTGAAAAAAAAATCGGTCAAATGTATTAATATATATGTAGGGAAGAGTGGGGTATCGTGGGCCATGGGGAAACGTGGGCCACATATGTGTGTTGAGATAAAAATCTCAAACCAACTGGCATATTTATATTTGGTGGCCCACGATTCCCCACCATTTTTCAAAATCCAAAAAATATTGCTTTTTTTCAAACAGCCAGAATTTGGGGAAAATAACTTACTAAAAATTTAAAAAAAATACCTCGAGAATGTAGAAAACCATACCATTTTTTATTTTCATTTTATCTTTTATAATAAAGAAGTTATGGAAAAACGAAAAAAAGTGGCCCATGATTTCCCACTCTCCAATATTAATTTTTCTCAGATGAGATAAAACCAGTGATAATAATATCCCGTCATAACTCCACTATTTTCTCGGAAAAAGGACTTTTCATTGGAAAATATTATCAGTTATAAGAAGTGAACCCTGTATTAATTTTTTTTTTCATTTTAAATTTCATGATATTTGAAAATGTTGAATGCATGAAGCAAAAATACAATTTTTCACTTTTTAAAAAAAATCATTCGTTTCAAATTTGTAACTATATCTTTCGATTCAGTTCCAATAAATTTTAAAATCTATGAGAGCTTGAAATTAAAAAGAAAACAAATAAAAATAAAGTTCCGAAAGCTGCATACCTAAGAATTTGATTTTAATTATTTTGTTTCAGAATTAAATTTTTATTTAGAAATTGAAGAATGCAAACAACAGTTTATATTAATTACCTTTCCGAATCACGATTCAGCAATATACTTCAGAAAAATAATAAAACATTCAGTTTTAATTTCATAGCAATCATTAACACATTCTCAAATAAATGTTTGGATTTCCAAAGGTATTGTTGAAAAACGAGAATCACAAAATTTTGGTGAGAGTTTTGCGGTGATATAAAAATATAGTAGATAACTTGAGAATTTTTTCACATGTGTGTAATTTTTCATTTGTTAAATAACATTTATATCGGTAGTGTAGGGATGAGATGAAGAATATACAGAAAATAAATCAAATTTAATTAGGAATAATATAAAATAAGAGTTGTATTCGGCAACACTGTAGATGAATAAAATAAAATAAATTTCTATGAGAACATTTGCTATTTTGGCAGCACTTGACAAACAAACAAAACAAAGTCAGTCATTGATCTATTCTTGCGAGCGACAGACGTGTTAAGGTGAATCTCTGAATTGAGATTCGTAAAATCACGACAATGGCGTGGTTGGTAGAATAAGCACAAATAGCGCAGATATTTAAGGCTGCTGCTGCTGATTGTTTTGATCTGGCCTTCCGGTGAAAATAAGACGGAATTGCCCCTGAAAAGCGCAGATATTTAAGGCTGCTGCTACTGATTGTTTTGATTTGGCCTTCCGGTGGAAATAAGACGGAATTGCCCTTGAAAAGCGCAGATATTTAAGGCTGCTTTCCAATGGAAATAAGACGAAATTGCCGTTAGAAGCGCAGATATTTAAGGCTGCTGCTGCTGATTGTTTTGATCTGGCCTTCCGGTGGAAATAAGACGGAATTGCCCCTGAAAAGCGCAGATATTTAAGGCTGCTGCTACTGATTGTTTTGATTTGGCCTTCCGGTGGAAATAAGACGGAGTTGCCACTGAAAAGCGCAGATATTTAAGGCTGCTGCTGCTGATTGTTTTGATTTGGTCTTCCGGTGGAAATAAGACGGAGTTGCCGTTAGAAGCACAGATATTTAAGGCTGCTGCTGCTGATTGTTTGTTTTGAATAAGCCTTCTGGTTGGGCAGGCTGTTTCTTAGAATACTATCGAATTATTCCGGCTCTTGTAAACAGAGACAGAGTAACAAGGAAAGCACAGTTTGAGAAAGCTCTTGCTAAGAATGTTTTTTTTTGCGGATTGTTCCGGCTCTGGTAAATAAAAGCAGAGCGACAGAGAAAGCACAAATTGGGAAGGCTTTTGTGAAGAATATATTCGGATGAAATGAAGAATATGCCAAAAAAAAAAAGATTTGAAAAGCTTTTGCAGAGAATGGAATGTAGAATTGAGATGAGGGATATTTGGGATATAAAATTTTTTATTTAAAAAAAAAACAAAAGTTTCTATTGAGAATAGAGTTGAGAAGGAATGTAGAAATGTGATGAAGGATAAGCAGAAATTAAATAAAATTTGTAGGATGGAGAATAAAGATGTGGAATATGGAATAAAAATTGAGGATATTTGGTAAATAAAATTTTGCACTAAAGAAAAAAAAAATGTTGATGTGTGAAAAGTTTTAATTAAGAATAGAGGTGAGAAGGAATGTAGGGATGAGATGAAGAATATACAGAAAATAAATCAAATTTAATTAGGAATAATATAAAATAAGAGTTGTATTCGGCAACACTGTAGATGAATAAAATAAAATAAATTTCTATGAGAACATTTGCTATTTTGGCAGCACTTGACAAACAAACAAAACAAAGTCAGTCATTGATCTATTCTTGCGAGCGACAGACGTGTTAAGGTGAATCTCTGAATTGAGATTCGTAAAATCACGACAATGGCGTGGTTGGTAGAATAAGCACAAATAGCGCAGATATTTAAGGCTGCTGCTGCTGATTGTTTTGATCTGGCCTTCCGGTGAAAATAAGACGGAATTGCCCCTGAAAAGCGCAGATATTTAAGGCTGCTGCTACTGATTGTTTTGATTTGGCCTTCCGGTGGAAATAAGACGGAATTGCCCTTGAAAAGCGCAGATATTTAAGGCTGCTGCTACTGATGTTTTGATTTGGCCTTCCGGTGGAAATAAGGCGGAATTGCCCCTGAAAAGCGCAGATATTTAAGGCTGCTGCTGCTGATTGTTTTGATCTGGCCTTCCGGTGGAAATAAGACGGAATTGCCCCTGAAAAGCGCAGATATTTAAGGCTGCTGCTACTGATTGTTTTGATTTGGCCTTCCGGTGGAAATAAGACGGAATTGCCCCTGAAAAGCGCAGATATTTAAGGCTGCTGCTACTGATTGTTTTGATTTGGCCTTCCGGTGGAAATAAGGCGGAATTGCCCCTGAAAAGCGCAGATATTTAAGGCTGCTGCTGCTGATTGTTTTGATCTGGCCTTCCGGTGGAAATAAGACGGAATTGCCCCTGAAAAGCGCAGATATTTAAGGCTGCTGCTACTGATTGTTTTGATTTGGCCTTCCGGTGGAAATAAGGCGGAATTGCCCCTGAAAAGCGCAGATATTTAAGGCTGCTGCTGCTGATTGTTTTGATTTGGCCTTCCGGTGGAAATAAGAAGGAATTGCCCCTGAAAAGCGCAGATATTTAAGGCTGCTTTCCAATGGAAATAAGACGAAATTGCCGTTAGAAGCGCAGATATTTAAGGCTGCTGCTGCTGATTGTTTTGATCTGGCCTTCCGGTGGAAATAAGACGGAATTGCCCCTGAAAAGCGCAGATATTTAAGGCTGCTGCTACTGATTGTTTTGATTTGGCCTTCCGGTGGAAATAAGACGGAGTTGCCACTGAAAAGCGCAGATATTTAAGGCTGCTGCTGCTGATTGTTTTGATTTGGTCTTCCGGTGGAAATAAGACGGAGTTGCCGTTAGAAGCACAGATATTTAAGGCTGCTGCTGCTGATTGTTTGTTTTGAATAAGCCTTCTGGTTGGGCAGGCTGTTTCTTAGAATACTATCGAATTATTCCGGCTCTTGTAAACAGAGACAGAGTAACAAGGAAAGCACAGTTTGAGAAAGCTCTTGCTAAGAATGTTTTTTTTTGCGGATTGTTCCGGCTCTGGTAAATAAAAGCAGAGCGACAGAGAAAGCACAAATTGGGAAGGCTTTTGTGAAGAATATATTCGGATGAAATGAAGAATATGCCAAAAAAAAAAAGATTTGAAAAGCTTTTGCAGAGAATGGAATGTAGAATTGAGATGAGGGATATTTGGGATATAAAATTTTTTATTTAAAAAAAAAACAAAAGTTTCTATTGAGAATAGAGTTGAGAAGGAATGTAGAAATGTGATGAAGGATAAGCAGAAATTAAATAAAATTTGTAGGATGGAGAATAAAGATGTGGAATATGGAATAAAAATTGAGGATATTTGGTAAATAAAATTTTGCACTAAAGAAAAAAAAAATGTTGATGTGTGAAAAGTTTTAATTAAGAATAGAGGTGAGAAGGAATGTAGGGATGAGATGAAGAATATACAGAAAATAAATCAAATTTAATTAGGAATAATATAAAATAAGAGTTGTATTCGGCAACACTGTAGATGAATAAAATAAAATAAATTTCTATGAGAACATTTGCTATTTTGGCAGCACTTGACAAACAAACAAAACAAAGTCAGTCATTGATCTATTTTTGCGAGCGACAGACGTGTTAAGGTGAATCTCTGAATTGAGATTCGTAAAATCACGACAATGGCGTGGTTGGTAGAATAAGCACAAATAGCGCAGATATTTAAGGCTGCTGCTGCTGATTGTTTTGATCTGGCCTTCCGGTGAAAATAAGACGGAATTGCCCCTGAAAAGCGCAGATATTTAAGGCTGCTGCTACTGATTGTTTTGATTTGGCCTTCCGGTGGAAATAAGACGGAATTGCCCTTGAAAAGCGCAGATATTTAAGGCTGCTGCTACTGATGTTTTGATTTGGCCTTCCGGTGGAAATAAGGCGGAATTGCCCCTGAAAAGCGCAGATATTTAAGGCTGCTGCTGCTGATTGTTTTGATCTGGCCTTCCGGTGGAAATAAGACGGAATTGCCCCTGAAAAGCGCAGATATTTAAGGCTGCTGCTACTGATTGTTTTGATTTGGCCTTCCGGTGGAAATAAGACGGAATTGCCCCTGAAAAGCGCAGATATTTAAGGCTGCTGCTACTGATTGTTTTGATTTGGCCTTCCGGTGGAAATAAGGCGGAATTGCCCCTGAAAAGCGCAGATATTTAAGGCTGCTGCTGCTGATTGTTTTGATCTGGCCTTCCGGTGGAAATAAGACGGAATTGCCCCTGAAAAGCGCAGATATTTAAGGCTGCTGCTACTGATTGTTTTGATTTGGCCTTCCGGTGGAAATAAGGCGGAATTGCCCCTGAAAAGCGCAGATATTTAAGGCTGCTGCTGCTGATTGTTTTGATTTGGCCTTCCGGTGGAAATAAGAAGGAATTGCCCCTGAAAAGCGCAGATATTTAAGGCTGCTTTCCAATGGAAATAAGACGAAATTGCCGTTAGAAGCGCAGATATTTAAGGCTGCTGCTGCTGATTGTTTTGATCTGGCCTTCCGGTGGAAATAAGACGGAATTGCCCCTGAAAAGCGCAGATATTTAAGGCTGCTGCTACTGATTGTTTTGATTTGGCCTTCCGGTGGAAATAAGACGGAGTTGCCACTGAAAAGCGCAGATATTTAAGGCTGCTGCTGCTGATTGTTTTGATTTGGTCTTCCGGTGGAAATAAGACGGAGTTGCCGTTAGAAGCACAGATATTTAAGGCTGCTGCTGCTGATTGTTTGTTTTGAATAAGCCTTCTGGTTGGGCAGGCTGTTTCTTAGAATACTATCGAATTATTCCGGCTCTTGTAAACAGAGACAGAGTAACAAGGAAAGCACAGTTTGAGAAAGCTCTTGCTAAGAATGTTTTTTTTTGCGGATTGTTCCGGCTCTGGTAAATAAAAGCAGAGCGACAGAGAAAGCACAAATTGGGAAGGCTTTTGTGAAGAATATATTCGGATGAAATGAAGAATATGCCAAAAAAAAAAAGATTTGAAAAGCTTTTGCAGAGAATGGAATGTAGAATTGAGATGAGGGATATTTGGGATATAAAATTTTTTATTTAAAAAAAAAACAAAAGTTTCTATTGAGAATAGAGTTGAGAAGGAATGTAGAAATGTGATGAAGGATAAGCAGAAATTAAATAAAATTTGTAGGATGGAGAATAAAGATGTGGAATATGGAATAAAAATTGAGGATATTTGGTAAATAAAATTTTGCACTAAAGAAAAAAAAAATGTTGATGTGTGAAAAGTTTTAATTAAGAATAGAGGTGAGAAGGAATGTAGGGATGAGATGAAGAATATACAGAAAATAAATCAAATTTAATTAGGAATAATATAAAATAAGAGTTGTATTCGGCAACACTGTAGATGAATAAAATAAAATAAATTTCTATGAGAACATTTGCTATTTTGGCAGCACTTGACAAACAAACAAAACAAAGTCAGTCATTGATCTATTCTTGCGAGCGACAGACGTGTTAAGGTGAATCTCTGAATTGAGATTCGTAAAATCACGACAGGTAGATTCTTTAAAGAGTTCTTCAATTGATAATTTTTAAACTGCTCAATAAACAAATGACGAAAATTACCTTTTTGTCAACAATTGTTCGCAGTGAATGATTCGCATTGTTTTATAAAAGTATGAATAAGCTGTTTACAAGGATATCAAAATAAGTATGTAGAGATAGTTTGTCAAACTTCTAGAATTTCAATTTTTTTTAAATATAAACCTCTTATTAATTTAAACGAAATTTGGAGGGGAGAGGAGAAGCAGTGTGCATCGTGATCGTGAAATATTGTTTTTTTTTTTAAAGAAGTATATCTAATCAAATTTATCCATAACTTTGATGATTAATCACTGAGATAAAAAAATTGTTTGGATCATTACAAATTTTATGCTGATATGAAATATTTTTTTATGTTGCACATTCGAATTTCTTTATAAATTCACATGGCCACGGAATTAACACTTATTTAGATGCAAATAATTAAGGAGTTAATTTCGATTTATGTTGGTGCCCTTAATTATTTTCAAATAGGTTAAAAATTATTGAAGAAAATTCTGCACTTTTCTGACAAAACTTTAAAACATTACAATTAAAATTCGAAATAATGGTTCATATCACATTTCTTTCCGCAAGAACGCAAGTAATTTTGACTTCTGTGAAATTTTTTTTATTGAAGTTTTCTGTTTATTTACTGTTCCCTATTTTGTTAAATAATAGACTTTTAACGAATGATTATAAAAATAATGACAACATACAATTTAAGATATTTCTCAAAGCAGAAATCAAATCGTTTTTCAGACTTCAGCAAAATTTTTAAATGAAATAAAATATTTGTTTTTTTTCTAAACTTTCTTTAGCAATGTAAGAATTTTTTTTTCTTTCAGAGCTTTTAAACACTGTAGATTTTTTTAAGATCATTCATCATCATGAAAGTAGTATTCCTTAATTGAATAAAGTATAATAAACAAGTTCAGAATCAGTTTTTTTATGTTATCTTCAACTAAGTTCATCAGTTTTCAATGATTGATTTCACTCAAAACTGATTCTTTTTAAAACTCCATATAAACTCCATATTACCAAAACGAGAGGTGATAAACAAAATCTAGTTGAAGATTCGAGTTCAGCGCACCAAAGTCTACTAAATCAATCTGTAAAACATAGACACCAAAATGCTATCTCTTGCATTATTTTGGTAAGACGTTTTTATTAGGAAAAATCATTTCAAATGTTAAAAACAAATCTTTTTCATCTTCATATTATATTTAAATTTATGAAGAGTTAATTACCGTGATTTTGTTTGTTAATTTTATGTATCGACCTAATCGATGAAAATTGAATGAACACAACTAAGACCATTTCAACATTATGAAAATTCTTGTCAAATAGAAAGGAAGAAATGAATGGATATTGAAAATGAGAGAGAAGAATTTTAAAAGAAGCATTTTAATCACATGTCATCAAATCATTCTTTATGGATAAAAAAATAAACAAATTAATAAATAAATAAATAAATAAATAAAAGGGATCAGTTTCGTGTTTGATCATTCAAGAACTCTTCCATTTCCCAAATTGTACTTTGTCAATGGTGATGAATTGTTGTTGTATTTTAAATACATAAAGTTATAACACAATCTAAAATTAACTTTTCTTGCCTTTTATAATGATTACTGGTAGAATTTGAATATCAATTGAGGATTTTATCTTTGATAACTTAATAACTTGATAACTTGATAGAGTTAATTATTTTCATTTTTAAATTAATCATCTGCTTATTTCGAAAAAGTTCTCTGAAGTTCAAAATGGATATATTTTCCTCATCGAGAATTCACATTTCAAGTTGTGATTGAAAAGTATTTCAAATGGATGACATTACAGAGGAATTTTTCAAACAAAACTACAATTGAAATTGAAGAAAAGAAATGTAAATTAATATGCTTGATAATTTACATTATTATCAATTATTCTCACCTGATCTGATTTTTTGTAAGAATTTGAGTTTAATTTCTTATCAAATTTGGTGTTGTATTTGATCTTTTTTCCTTCTGTGCAGTGATTGTTATGTCCAAAGCTTAAAATTCTGGCTTTCTGATGTTTTGAAAATACTTGCTTTAATTTTTTTTTATTAAAAATAAAAATCAACATTTCGAATGATTTATTAATTACTAACCGAACATAAGATTGATTTAAAATTTTGATTCTGATTTATTTTGATTCGAATCAGTATCTTTTTTTTAGAGTTTGTGTGATGATTATGGGTTTAAATATGGTTTTACAAATTTGCTTATTTATTGTCCTTTTTTTGGGTATTGTTAGAATGCCAAAAAAAAAAATTAAATTCGAAACCCCCCACCCACGTGTCCATCGTGGGTTTGGTGCTCAGCAAATATAAAAGTCTCATTTGAATATACAGTCACTATACACAGCCCCTCCCCCCTTCCCCTCCCTACTACCCACTCGCACTCTTCAAATGACATTTTTCGCAATATATTTACGTTATTGACTGATTTTTGAAAATTTGGAAAATCACCCCCCCCAAGAGCCAGCTCTAGGACCGCCCCTGCCTCAGCTAAAGCTATTCATAGAAGGAACACTAAGGTTTTTTTTTTAATGCGGATTGATTTTGCACAGTTTTTCTTGCATGACTTCTATTTAAACGGTTATTTCCCAGGGTTCTTGCAAATAAACACGTTATTTGAGAAAAATATTTTAAGTTCTACATGCAGAGGCCGTCATTGAAACGCTATTTGCTAGTTAGTCCGCTACATTTGTGTGTATATATTTTTTTAACTTAATTTTTGGAGAACTTACAGCTAAAAAAACTCCATCACTTTGTGGAAAATAACATTTGTCATCATTCTTGCTTGAATAACTTCTTCTAGTGGATTTGTTACTCCACCAGAAATTCCGTGAGAAAATAAATTTATCAACAAAAATTAGCGGACTAGTTAGCGATTAGCGATTTGACGCCAGACGATAGAAAAAACATGTATCCTGTATCATGCAAACGGGCGGATTAAATACCGTGTAAAAAACCTTTGTGCAGTAACAAATATTTATATTTCAAATTTGTTTTGGAAATTAAAAAAATCAAGGTAATTTCCAACATTGTATGTTTTGGACAATTGAGTCGAAATAGGTGATGTGTACAAGGCAATTAAACTAAGATACTTTCGAAAAATAAGATTCTATAATCATTTTGAAGCAACTTAAACAATATTTTCTCCACATCAAAGTTATTTACATTACGTTGGTTGAACACGCTCCAAGAACGCTTAACTGAATCATCTTATTTTAACTTTAGGGCTTTTCAGTATTGTTTATGTTCAACTCTGAAAAATTGGTGATTACTTTGAGAAATATTTGAAATATTTTTCGTGTAGTTTTGCTTATTTTGAGAAAAAAGACGTATTCGAAAGTTTTTTTTTGTGTTGGAACAATGAATTTAAATTGATGATAAAGTTTTATTTCTTCAAGTGTATGTCAGTGAATTTTATAAATGTTTTTCATGAAAAACAAAAGAAACATTTTGAAGAAAAAGCGGGACGGCGGCGGGACATTCAACAAAAAAGCGGGTTATTTCCGACTTGTGCGGGACTAATATAAGTTCATTGGTTTGCTAAAATCGTTGTCATTCTAATTATCAAATATCTACAATTTGTTATCCTCCCATTCGTTATTCTACAATTACACAGTTAGAAAAATCCACGTAGCATTACATGCAAGTACATGGGTAGAAGGGAATCGACTTTTAACATGTGATGATACTGCATATTTCATGTAAAATTCCAAATGGCATCAACCTGCTTTGTTTATTGTAAGTTTAGATTTTGTTACATCAAATCAAGATTCCTTTTGGATTGCAATGTTCGAAATAAGTTCCGAAACACAAGTGAGACCAGGAATTCTAACTTTATTATCAAATTTTATGTTTGAAATTTACACCTGTCCATTAGTGTTCGAACTTCCTGCGGGAATTGGACTGCAGATTATAAAACTCAAACCACTCCATGGCTACATTTTCCGCTGCTTTTGGCTCTTATGGTTTCTGAAAAAAAAAATCAATCGGTGTGAAAAATTAGTGACGAACAGTGTTCGGCACAAAAGCGCTAATCCGCTAATCGATAATAAGTCCGCTAAGTTTATGTAAGGGGTTTGATTTTGCCGCTAAATTTTGATCGAGCTAGCAAATTACAAAGTTTCGCTATTTTTTGGTTCCGGTAATTGAAGACCGCTAACTCTATATATTTGTTTCAAACTCACGAATTATTACTGATTGAAGTATTTGTTGTCGTAGAATGAATTGGCAAAAGCTACAAATAATTAATTTGGCCTTTGTTTCAAATTCGAATGGAAATAATAAAACGATTCACGTTTGGCTCCTAGCATAAGAATTTTGCATTTCAGGAATGTAGCTTTAAGAAAACTGGTTAAAGATTTTGAGTTGCATATACAATATTTACTATGATTGTAAAGTATTTGAGTCAAAGAAACTGAGATACAACCATTATCCATGTTAGAGCAAGTTCACTGGTGTTGGGAAAAAGTGGAAGAAATTTTGACATTTTCAAAATTTTACCATGCAAAAATGTTTTCAAGATCTTGGGGCGTTGTATTTTTTAACAACACAGTTTCTATTTCAGCCGTATGTGATAGAAATATTGCTATTTTTGCATCACAGCATGCGAAAATACAACACGTGTTGTAAAAACACTAGAAGTCCACAGATTTTGCATGGGGAAATTTTCAAAATGTGCAGTGAGTGTCAAAATTTCTTCCACTTTTCTCCAACACCAGTGAACTTGCTCTTAGAAATAATTGATATTTTGTGATGTTGTTAGAAGTTTTAGTTATTTTTTTTTAAATTTTGTTATGTAAAGTGTGGAAGTGTTTTTTACGTACTCATTTGTTAAATCATTATCTTGAGCCTCGACATTCGTGTCACAAAATGGTAAAGTGTCACCTAAAACCTAAAAATCTGACTTCTAAAGTTAACAACTGTCTATAGACTAATCCAAATGCTTATATGAGCAACTTTATCCGTGGTCTGATTTGGGTCTAATTTACACAAAAAATGTATCAACGAATTTGGTCTAAACTGGCTGTTTGGACCAAGGCTTCAGTTGCCCTAATGCTTATAAATGCACTAAACAGGAATAGTAAAATGTGTACTGTAAATCCAACAAGAAATAAAAAAATATATACATGATTTTTCGGTGTACAATACTGTTAGGTAACAGTTAGCGATAAGCGCTTCAAGGTTGAAGCGATAACTTTTTCAGTACAATTAGTGGTTTTAATTAGCGATCGCTAACTTTGCATGAGTTAGCGATTTAATTAGTGGCGCTAATTTTTCAGTTAGCGATGCCGAAAAATGGTGACGAATGGTTACAGCTATTCAACAACGTCGATTTACATACAGTTGGATAGATTTTATTTCGGAACTTACCTTGCTGAAAACCGAATCCAATTCCCACTGGAATTGGGCTGATACAAAATCAAAACAACTAAGTGTTTTGACAACTTGGAGGACATGCAGTTTCATGTAGGTAAATGTCCTAGAACATGCATTCCCATTGAATGCATGCAAATTTCGCATGCATTTTCATGTAAATATTTTTGCAATTGCCAAAATGCTATACTCTTTTTCACAATTTTTTCAAAAATGATGCGGAAACGTAAAATCACTTGTAAAGTAGGATTACATTTTTTTCTGTGTAGATAACCTACTATCTTAACCGAAATTTGTAAGTAAACCTACAAATTTAAATACTGATTATTAAAAAAAAACTATTCACAGAGTTAAAGCCTGTTCACTAGACTGAGTCGATTTGGGGACATTTTTGAATTTCTCAAACCCTGGGTTCTTAAAAGCTTCGTCTTGGTCCAAAACTCATCCATGATTTTTTCTTGAATTTTTTAGTAACGTTTACATGAGTAAATTTGATCTTTTAGGTTTGTATAGGAGAATTGAATATTTTGTACTGAAACATAAACATCATTTTTGTTTCCTCTGTGGAACTGAGCCAGCTGACAGTTTTTGTACCAATTTATAAAATTCATTAAGGAAATTTTTTGCTGAAGTTATTAAGTGATGAATGGGAATATGTCTGGGGAGAATGTGAACAATGTGAACAAGAAAATCAACCTACGATACTGACTACTTCTTGCTGTAAAAAATTGACAAAATTGTGAAAGATATTTCATTTATGATCTAAGTTGGTTGGATAGACTTAAGGTTATTCCTTCGTAAATTCTTAGGTATCTAACTGCCTATTTGTTTCAAAAAGTGTAATTTTTATGCCGATGATTTTGACCGAATCGGAAAAACTAAAAAATGATTGTTGCAAAATGGACCATTCCAATTTTCCCCAGTGTGTTTTTTTATTTGAAATCATTTGTCGTTTTGTATGTATGCTACCCATCGGTAGCAAGGTGCTGCCTATGGCTGTGTGGCTTGGCCTTCGAATTTCTTCTAGGGCTTCCACGGTCCGATGGTTCGTCGAAGGAAGGCATCCAACCCTCAGAAACCTACAATCGCCGCCGTCTACCCGTGCTGCTTGCAATAGTCTCTTCAGATGTACCCCAGATGCATTCCCTCTGAAATATTGATAACATATAATTATTTGTACAATGAAACACATGTTACCATCGGCAACTTATGGGATTCGAACCCAAAAGTTTTCTTGCCGATATTGGGAATCGAACCCTGTAAGCCTGGCATACCAAAACCAAACTGGCGATAGCCTATCCACTAGGCCTCCTCGGCGCTTGGTGCGTGTGTAATGAAAATGAGCCAAAATTATATGCTGAATACAAAGTAATTAAATCTGTCGTCATATCGAATCAATGATCTATGTAGTCATAAACCATTATATTATTCCAAAACATTGTTTTCAGTGTTTTTACGCATCATCCAGATGGTAAAAATATAGATTTTAAGCCCCTTCTAAAGAATTTCATCGGTTATTTCAGATTTTTTACTCTCGCCTGCTTCCTCTATAGTGTATCAAAAATACTACAGTTCATCTGAATATTTTGAGTTGATATTCCTAAGTGACAAAAGAAACAGGGATTTGTAAATGTTGATAGCAAGTGCGTACATCATTGTGCTGCAGATAACCATGAGTTCTAGACCAAGATTACATCGAAAACCGTTGTACTGGATAAGTTTTTAAATAACTGTCTGTCAACTGCATCTTTGATATATAGTCGCGAATGGCACAAAGATGTTCGACGACTCTAATCGAAACAAAAAAACACTTCTACATAGATTCGATAAGAGTGATTCTGAATGAGGTTTAAAAAGTCTAAAAAACAGTTTTTTCTTCATTGGTGCCAGTTGTGTGTTTCCGTTTCGTTTCTGTTGGTAACATAATTTGTACACCCACAAATCAGACTCTACTCCAATAATGAACTTTCTTGGAATTTCACCTCTAATTAAAAGATTCTAAACCTTACCGGCATTAACAAGCTTTCTAATAACTGGCATTGTTCTCCCAGCGCAACTGCATTGCATATGTCTGAAAGAAAACAAATAAAACGTATCCCATATCCTATCACAAGGCAAAGCAGGATGGCCAGTAGGATCAGCCTGCAAGGATATTGTCGAATGATGTAGCGAGCTCTATGTAAACCGGGTTTAGAAAAAAAAACTTCGATTCCAACCTACGGTAAAACACCACCAGCGGTGGCAGAAAGCCTATGACGATAAACAATCGATTGCTAACCGACTCAGATTGGGCACTGAGTAAGATTGGATTGGTAGGCCGAGATGAGATGTTGCAGTGAGTTCGATTCTCACTACATTTTTTTGGGATGAATTATCCAATAGTATGAAAATCACAGAAAAGTTATTTTGTTGTTGTTTAAGTTATCATGCATGATTTATCTTGTGCGTTTCCACTTAGTAATGAATTTTCAAGACATGTCTTATGTTGACTTCAATAAAACAATCATCTGTGGGTGTTACGATGGGCTTGAACATTTTGTATAGTTTCGATTTATTCCGCGTCCAATGGCATCATGATTTCGATATCGTTTCGCTTTGTTTGGCGTGCAAATCATCGGATACGCATACGGCGATACGCATTTGAGGCTCAGCTGTGCATCCCCTAAAAGGCTCCCATCGCATGAAATTAGCATAATCGCACCTTAACCGCTAACCTAGCGACCTAGAAGCATCAACATTTTAAATCAAACATTCCCGGCTCAGCCTCCTATATAGTTAATGATCGTCAGCAAGGGAGCCTATATGAGAGATTGGGGAGACATGGCTTCAGCTCAGAGTTTGTTGGGGCGGCAATGTTTTAACGGATTCGTTCAGGCGAAAAGACGCGTCTTGCCCGGGCGAGAGAATGAGTGCCCGCGACGCGTCGTCGTCGCAATTGCGGTTTGTTTTGACTGTTTCGGGAAGGCAACTTCCACATGTTGAGCTCTTCTACGTTAACTGCTACTTGCGATTTATCATGTTGAGAGGAAACATGAAACGTGCGTAAGCATTTCCATCAGCCAGCACTGATGACTGTGCTGTGGTGAGAATGGTGTGAATCGAATCATATGTTTTCGCCAACAATGTTATTAACTTGGCTACACCACACATATTTATGTATGTATGTATGGAAAGAAACCGCGCGATGCGGCTTGTTTATGCAAATTAGCACAGTTTAATGTCAACGAGCTGTGGATTATAGTGGCGCGATCCGCTGAATGGATGGATGGATGGATGGGCGGGTTTTTTTTCGCGCTTGGAAGCACGTGCTAGGAACAATAAAACGCATTCGATGTTTGGTGTGTGTAGGATTTTTTTTGATTAGGATACAAGGTTTTTCAAGATGGCATACATCATTTGTTTTGTTTGAACATCAGCTGGTAGAAAGATTTAATTTGAAATGAAAATATGTCATTCAGATAATTTGAAAAAAATGGCAGAATAAGATAATTTCAAATACAGTACTCACTCGTTAATCGGATGCTGTTGAGAACGAAGGGTGTGACCAACTATGAAAAACGTTCGATAACCGAGATTGTCTTGACAAAAATCCTAAGCAACCAAAAGTAACATATTCATTCACTTAAAAGAAGGCTTTGAAAGTTACATATTTTCTAACCAGTATACAATGTACTCAATGATGAACTTGAAAGCTGCAAAAGTGCTTCATATATATGTACGTTGTAAGGGACTCAAATTACAAAAATGGCACAAAAGTACTGTTAACTGGATTTACTAAGTCACAAAAAGTGCATTGAGGTGCTTTCTTCCTGGCTGGCTGGCTTTCTGGTTGAGAAGGTGCGCCAGCAGGAATACTAAGAAATAATATCATCACTTCAAGTTTTAGTTCTGGTTAGAGCAACATCTAGGCATGGCCTTGTTGTAGTGCTTTCCATTGTCACCACGAAGGTCGAGGCTCGATTCCGAAGCCGGGCAGGTTTTTTTTAATAAGTTATCAGATAACTAGTGTTACCATTCTGATGTATAATATAGAAAAGAAGCAATCGAGCAGCAAATCGATCAAGTCTCGGCAAACCGCAAAGATTATTGAATTTGGTCTTAGAAACTGCAAAAAATGATTCAATCAGAAAAGTTATTCTAGATTCAACTTTGTGAAAAAATCATCATAATAATGTTTCATAAAAAAATGCAAATTGGAAGAGTGTTCTAAAAGTTCATTTTAAGAATTTACGTTGGATCGAGAAGACCACAGGAAGAATTTTCTGAAGGTTCAATAGAGAAAATTACGTTGAACTTGGAAGACCTATATGAAGAGTGTTCTAAAGGTTAACTTTGGAATTTAGGTTGGATTGGGAGGACCAATATGAAGAGAAGTTTGAAGGTTCACTTTATATATTCACGTTGGATCGGGAGGAACAACACGCAGGGTGTTCCAAAGGTTCACTTTAAGGTTCACTATGGAATTTACGTTGGATCGGGAGGACAAACACGAAGGGTGTTCTGAAGGTTCACTCTGGAATTTACTTTTAATCGGGAGGACCAACATGAATAGTGTTTCGAAGGTTTATTTTGGAATTTTCGTTGGATCAGGAGGACCGACATGAAGAGTGTTCTGAAGGTTCACTTTATAAATTAACGTTGGATCAAGAAGACCAACATGAAGAGTATTTGGAAGGTTCATTTTGGAATTAACGATGGATCGGGAGGACAACTTGAAGGGTGTTTTTAAGATTCATTTTAAGAATTTACGTTGGATCGAAAGGTACAACATGATGAGTGTTCTGAAGGTTCACTTTGGAATATACGTTGGATCGGGAGGACCAACATGAAGGGTGTTCTGAAGGTTCACTTTAAAAATGAAATTAGGATCGGGAGGACCAAAATGAAGGGTGTTTTGAAGGATCACTTTAAGAATTTACTTTGGATCGGGAGGGCCAACATAAAGAGTGTTCTGAAGGATCATTTTATCTAATTACGTTGGATCGAGAGGACCAACAGGAAGTGCGTTTTGAAGGTTCACATAAAGAATTTGAGTTGATTCGAGAGGAAGAACATGAAGAGTGCTCTGGTGGTTCACTTGATGTAATTACGTTGGATCGGGAGGACCAACATGAAGAGTATTCTGAAGTTTCACTTTTAGAATTTACATTGGATCAGGAGGACCAACATTAACAATGTCCTGAATAGTTGGTTTGGGATGTACGTTGGATCGGGAGGACCAACCTGAAGAGTATTCTGAAGGTTTACTTGAAGAATTTACATTGGATCGGGAGTACCAACATGAAGAGTGTTCTGAAGGTTCACTTTGGAATTTACGTTGGATCGGAAGGACTAACATAAAGGGTGTTCTGAAGGTTCACTTTAAGAATTTACGTTGGATCGGGAAGACCAACATGAAGAGTGTTTTGAAGGTTCACTTCAAGAATTTACTAGGGTTCGGGAGGACCAACATGAAGAATGTTCTGAAGGTACACTTTGGAATGTACATTGGTTCGAGAGGACCAACATGAAGGTTGTTCGGAAGGATGAAAAAATCTCGTGGAATCGGGAGGACCAACAAGAAGAGTGTTCTAAAGATTCACTTCATGAATTTACGTTAAGATGGAAAGACCAACGTGAAGGGTGTTCTAAAGGTTCAATTTAAGAATATAAGTTGGATCGAGAGGACTAACATGAAGAGTGTTCTGAAGGTTCACTTTGGAATTTACGTTGGGTCGGGAGGACCAACATAAAGGGTGTTCTGAAGGTTCACTTTAAGAATTTACGTTGGATTGGGAAGATCAACATGAAGAGTGTTTTGAAGGTTCACTTTAAGAATTTACTAGGGTTCGGGAGGACCAACATGAAGAGTGTTCTGAAGGATCATTGTATATTATTACGTTGGATCAAGAGGACCAACATGAAGAGTGTTCTGATGGTTCACTTTGGAGTTTACGTTGAATAAGAAGGACCAACATGAAGAGTGTTCTGAAGGTTCACTTTTAGAATTTACGTTGGATCAGGAAGACCAACATGAACAATGTTCTAAATGTTCGGTTTGAATTGTACGTTGGATCGGGAAGACCAACCTGAAGAGTGTTCTTAAGGTTCACTAAAAGAATTTAAGTTGGATCGAGAGGACCAACATCAAGGGTGTTCTGAAGGGTCCCTTCAAGTAATTACGTTGAATCCGGAGGACCAACATGAAGAGGGTTCTGAAGGTTTATTTGAAGAATTTACGTTGGATCGGGAGGACCAACATGGAGAGTGTTCTGAAGATTCACTTTGGAATTCACGTTGGATCGGAAGGACTAACATTAAGGGTGTTCTGATGGTTCACTTTAAGAATTTACGTTGGGTCGGGAGGACCAACATGAAGAGTATTCTGAAGTTTCACTTTTAGAATTTACGTTGGATCAGGAAGACCAACATGGACAATGTTCTGAATGTTCGGTTTGAAATGTACGTTGGATTGGGAGGACCAACCTGAAGAGTGTTCTGAAGGTTCACTAAAAGAATTTATGTTGGATCGAGAGGACCAACATGAAGGGTGTTCTGAAGGTTCACTTCAAGAAATTACGTTGAATCTGGAGGACCAACATGAAGAGTGTTCTGAAGGTTTACTTGAAGAACTTACGTTTGATCGGGAGGACCAACATGAAGAGTGTTCTGAAGGTTCACTTTGGAATTTACGTTGGATTGGAAGGACCAACATGAAAGGTGTTCTGAAGGTTCACTTCAAGAAATTACTAGGGTTCGGGAGGACCAACATGAAGAATGTTCTGAAGGTTAACTTTGGAATGTACATTGGATCGAGAGGACCAACATGAAGGTTGTTCTGAAGGATGAAAATTCACGTTGGATCGGGTGTACCAACAAGAAGAGTGTTTTGAAGATTCACTTCATGAATTTACGTTAGGATGGAAGGACCAACGTGAAAGGTGTTCTGAAGGTTCACCTTCAAAATATAAGTTGGATCGAGAGGGCTAACATGAAGAGTGTTCTGAAGGTTCACTTTGGTATATACGTTGGATCGGGAGGACCAATATGAAGGGTATTCTGAAGGTTCACTTTAACAATGAAAGTTGGATCGGGAGGACTGACATGAAGAGTGTTTTGAAGTTTCACTTGAAGAATTTTGTAGGGTTCGGAAGGACCAACATGAAGAGTGTTCTTAATGATCATTGTATCTAATTACGTTGGATCGAGAGGACCAACATGAAGGGTGTTTTGAATGTTCACTTTAAGAATTTACATTGAATCGAGAGGACGGACATGAAGAGTGTTCTGAATGTTCACTTCATGTATTTACTTTGGGTCGGGAGGACCAACCTGAAGAATATTCTAAAGTTTCACTTTTAGAATTTTCGTTGGACCAACCTGAAGAGTGTTCTGAAGGTTCAATTTAAGAATTTACGTTGGATCGAGAGGATCAACATGAAGGGTATTCTGAGGGTTCACTTCAAGAAATTACGTTGGCTCGGGAGGACCAACATGAAGAGTGTTCTGAAGGTTAACTTGAAGAATGTACGATGGATCAGGAGGACCAATATCAAGAGTGTTCTGAAGGATCATTGTATCTAATTACGTTGGATCGAGAGGACCAACATGAAGAGTGTTATGAAGGTTCACCTTGGAATGTTCTTTGGATCGAGAGAACCAACATGAAAGGTGTTCTGAAGGTTCACTTGAAGAATTCACGTTGGATCGGAAGGACCAACATGAAGAGTGTTTTGAAGGTTCACTTCATGAATTTACGTTAGGTTGGAAGGACTAACCTGAAGGGTGTTCTGAAGGTTCACTTTGGAATTCACGTTGGATCGGAAGGACCAACATGAAGAGTGTGTGAGTGAAGGTTCACTTTATGTAATTACGTTGGATCGGGAGGACCAACACGAAGAGTGTTCTGAAGCGTTTCGTTTTCTTCCTCGGTCGTTTGAGTGCAATTGGTAAATTTTCATCGAAAATATAATGAAAATTCGCTAGTGTTTACTAAAACACTGGTGATGTTCAAATGGATACACCTCCCATTCCTTAAATTAATTTGAACCGTCTTACAGCTCAAAATGTGACTTAAAAGATGAATATTCTCAAGCAACGTCCATGATCCAAGGAAATGATTATGCCTGCGAGAGACCCATTTCCGGTGGTTAATATCTGTATGCAATCACTCCGGATGTTTAAGGCGAATATAAACAAATCGAGCGAAACAAAACCGCTCATGGGGAACGTTTGATGATTCCGAGAAGAGTCACAGGCTGAGTCGTCCAGATTTCTCATCCTTCACACGCAGTTGCTTGAAAGTGTTGACCACATTCTAGCATATTCCTATAAAGTTGCAACTGTTTTGATCTGGATCAACGATGTCATTGTCATATGACTCACATGACGTGTTGGATCCGCTCTAAACTAAACTATTGAGCGATTGTGTGCCATTGAAGGTGGAATAAGCAATTGCCAAAATTAATCACCTATCGCCAAACGTTTCGGTCTCAGCCAGTGAATGGCATCTTGTTTGCTAATCACGTTGCCGCCGTACCTATCTTAAGAGCAAATCAAATAGCATAATTCTCACTCGGTCATTGTCAAAGTCGTCTGCAGCCAATCAAACCGATCCCCGTTCTCACTGTTCTAATCGGTAGCGTCTTAGCCGTCAACCCAAATTCATAGAGAAAGGAGCCAGCACAGTCTGGGTTCGGGTCACTTCTACTCATTGTAGGTATTAAGTTCAGTTGAAGCTGCCAGTCAAATTGGGTGAAGTATTTAGCAGCAATTCCATCTGCGAAAATAGCCTTGGGTCGGTGTGGTTTAATTCGAACCGATTCTAAAGATTCAATCAAATGGTTCCGTTCCATGGCAAACGCAGTGACATTGCGTACTCACTTCTGCAACTACTAAATGCCATTCGGAAATAATAGATCTTTACGGACCAGAAGCCGATTAAACTTCGTCGAGTCAAGTGACTCTCGGGAGCGCCAACTTTTGGAACGAGAACGAAGGAACGAGACTGCTGCTGATGACAGGTCCAAAAGAAGGGGGAAATTATTTGGGCAAGAGAACGGTTGCATTAAGTCTTAAATGGGCTTGGATTTGACTGGTCAAGATTAAATAGCTGCTCCCTAAAAACCTTCAGTGGCACGTGCCATTGGAATATTTTTTTGTGAATGCACAGGGCCACGACCGTTTTCGGAAAAGGATTATGATGCTTTCAGTTCTGATTTTTTTTTCTCATTTCAACGTCTGACTACTGAGGACCTCAGTATTAGAGGGATGTAAGTGCCATATTCATAAATTTTGAGTAAAGTTAACCAATAGATTCTTCATATCTCAATCTACATCTGGCACAAAACTATGTTTTTTTATGATTTTTTCAACACTTTTTCGATTGAACTGTTCGAATTAAAAAAAAATGTAATGTTTAAAATATGTATGAGAAATCGAAAATTTAAAGAACTTTGAAGAACGTTTAAATTTTAGGAATTATATTCATCTAGTTATTCGTGAGGCGGAAAAATATGTAAATTTATATAACTAAAAAAAGTTACGATCGACGGCGACGAGCTGGAGACAGTCTAGGACTTTTTCTATCTCGGCTCACTGGTGATCACCGAAAATGGCCCTTATTCTGCGCCGCGCGTGTGGTGACGATAGTCGAGTCATCCTAGTCACTCGATTCCAGGAGTTGCTTTAGGTGAGGAACGTCACTTTGGATGAACTTTGTGAGTTCTTACCCTATTCTAGGAGTCAACGCGGGTGAGAAAAGTCGCATTCGGATGACGATTTAAGATGACAATCGTCGGTACCTTTTAAGATGGTGACGAGATAGAATTTAAATAAAAAATTTGGGTTTTAAGTTTTTATTTACACTGAAGTACAATAATTTAAAAAAAAATCAAATTCACTTTCTTACATTTTTTTACACCGTATTCGTTTTCATTCAGGTTTGCACCGGTGCACTACCGATAGTGCACGTTTTGCTGTCTTCGTGCTCGATTTCATGATGCACTGTTAGTGCAGTGTCGCTTTTTCGCACTAGAATGGAAAGAATCAGGTGAAAAATTCATTGCTGAATCGAATGATGTACACCGCTTAGCGTTAAGTTGACGAAAAGAGCCGAGCAATAAGCGGTGTACACCACTTGATTCAGCGAAAAATTTAACACTAGATCATTTGGTTTTTGCATTTCGTAGCTGGATTGCTCGATTGTTACAGTGAAATATATACACAAATTCAAAAAAAGCTAGGGGAAATTGGGGATATTTAGCCGTTTCTTTTTTTTCTAGAGCGAAAAGCGATGAGATTAGCTTGAGGATGAACAAATCTACCGAAACTGATCATTCATGGTGAAAAATTGTTAGATTGTACTTTGTTTGACTGCATTTCTATGTGAAATTTCTTAAGATTAGGGGAAAAGAGGCAAACTGAGCCACTTGTAGTAAAAAAAAATTGGAGTACACCGATCAGTTCAGCCGGCATTTTACGAACGGAAATATACCATTTTGTTTACTCAAAAAATAGCAATCGGGCAAAATGAGGCGTTCAGAGTATTTTTTTCAGACAGCGGTGTAGATGACTCGATTCCTGGTGTTTTTTTTGAAAAAAGGAAGGATAGTTTTACAGAATTTAATACAGTTTAGGCAATCGTCACTGGAATAGGTACCTTTTTTTTATCATAATTCCCCACTGTGCGTTGGATTGAGTATCAAATTTACAATTCTCTGCACCAAGTCTTCCATAGTAGAGTTTAGATAATTTGGGAAGCTTTTGAAAACAGGCATATGATTAAAAGCGAACTAGCTCCTCATGTCAATTTTAAATAATTATATTTACAAATTTACGAAAATGCCCAAACAGTTCTCACATGGTGTTGACGGTCAAAATCGACAAAATTGATAAAATTTACAAAAGTTACAAAATTGACAAATTTGACAAAAATGACAAACTTGACAAAATTTTGAAAAAATTAAAAGTTGAAAAATTGACAAAATTGACAAAATTGACCAAATTGACAAAATTGACAAAATTGACAAAATTGACAAAATTGACAAAATTGACAAAATTGACCAAATTGACAAAATTGACAAAATTGACAAAATTGACAAAATTGACAAAATTGACAAAATTGACCAAATTGACAAAATTGACAAAATTGACAAAATTGACAAAATTGACAAAATTGACAAAATTGACAAAATTGACAAAATTGACAAAATTGACAAAATTGACAAAATTGACAAAATTGACAAAATTGACAAAATTGACAAAATTGACAAAATTGACAAAATTGACAAAATTGACAAAATTGACAAAATTGACAAAATTGACAAAATTGACAAAATTGACAAAATTGACAAAATTGACAAAATTGACAAAATTGACAAAATTGACAAAATTGACAAAATTGACAAAATTGACAAAATTGACAAAATTGACAAAATTGACAAAATTGACAAAATTGACAAAATTGACAAAATTGACAAAATTGACAAAATTGACAAAATTGACAAAATTGACAAAATTGACAAAATTGACAAAATTGACAAAATTGACAAAATTGACAAAATTGACAAAATTGACAAAATTGACAAAATTGACAAAATTGACAAAATTGACAAAATTGACAAAATTGACAAAATTGACAAAATTGACAAAATTGACAAAATTGACAAAATTGACAAAATTGACAAAATTGATAAAATTGACAAAATTGACAAAATTGACAAAATTGACAAAATTGACAAAATTGACACAATTGACAAAATTGACAAAATTGACAAAATTGACAAAATTGACAAAATTGACAAAATTGACAAAATTGACAAAATTGACAAAATTGACAAAATTGACAAAATTGACAAAATTGACAAAATTGACAAAATTGACAAAATTGACCAAATTGACAAAATTGACAAAATTGACAAAATTGACAAAATGGACAAAATTGACAAAATTGACAAAATGGACAAAATTGACAAAATTGACAAACTTGACCAAATTGACAAAATTGACAAAATTGACAAAATTGACAAAATTGACAAAATTGACAAAATTGACAAAATTGGCAAAATTGACAAAATTGAAATTGACAAAATTGACAATATTGACAAAATTGACAAAATTGACAAAATTGACAAAATTGACAAAATTGACAAAATTGACAAAATTGACAAAATTGACAAAATTGACAAAATTGACAAAATTGACAAAATTGACAAAATTGACAAAATTGACAAAATTGACAAAATTGACAAAATTGACAAAATTGACAAAATTGACAAAATTGACAAAATTGACAAAATTGACAAAATTGACAAAATTGACAAAATTGACAAAATTGACAAAATTGACAAAATTGACAAAATTGACAAAATGGACAAAACTGACAAAATTGACGAAATTGACAAAATTGACAAAATTGACAAAATTGACAAAATTGACAAAATTGACAAAATTGACAAAATTGACAAAATTGACAAAATTGACAAAATTGACAAAATTGACAAAATTGACAAAATTGACAAAATTGACAAAATTGACAAAATTGACAAAATTGACAAAATTGACAAAATTGACAAAATTGACAAAATTGACAAAATTGACAAAATTGACAAAATTGACAAAATTGACAAAATTGACAAAATTGACAAAATTGACAAAATTGACAAAATTGACAAAATTGACAAAATTGACAAAATTGACAAAATTGACAAAATTGACAAAATTGACAAAATTGACAAAATTGTCTAAATTGACAAAATTGACAAAATTGACAAAATTGACAAAATTGACAAAATTGACAAAATTGACAAAATTGACAAAATTGACAAAATTGACAAAATTGACAAAATTGACAAAATTGACAAAATTGACAAAATTGACAAAATTGACAAAATTGACAAAATTGACAAAATTGACAAAATTGACAAAATTGACAAAATTGACAAAATTGACAAAATTGACAAAATTGACAAAATTGACAAAATTGACAAAATTGACAAAATTGACAAAATTGACAAAATTGACAAAATTGACAAAATTGACAAAATTGACAAAATTGACAAAATTGACAAAATTGACAAAATTGACAAAATTGACAAAATTGACAAAATTGACAAAATTGACAAAATTGACAAAATTGTCTAAATTGACAAAATTGACAAAATTGACAAAATTGACAAAATTGACAAAATTGACAAAATTGACAAAATTGACAAAATTGACAAAATTGACAAAATTGACAAAATTGACAAAATTGACAAAATTGACAAAATTGACAAAATTGACAAAATTGACAAAATTGACAAAATTGACAAAATTGACAAAATTGACAAAATTGACAAAATTGACAAAATTGACAAAATTGACAAAATTGACAAAATTGTCTAAATTGACAAAATTGACAAAATTGACAAAATTGACAAAATTGACAAAATTGACAAAATTGACAAAATTGACAAAATTGACAAAATTGACAAAATTGACAAAATTGACAAAATTGACAAAATTGACAAAATTGACAAAATTGACAAAATTGACAAAATTGACAAAATTGACAAAATTGACAAAATTGACAAAATTGACAAAATTGACAAAATTGACAAAATTGACAAAATTGACAAACTTGACCAAATTGACAAAATTGACAAAATTGACAAAATCTACAAAATTGACAAAATTGACAAAATTGACAAAATTGACAAAATTGACAAAATTGACAAAATTGACAAAATTGACAAAATTGACAAAATTGACAAAATTGACAAAATTGACAATATTGACAAAATTGACAAAATTGACAAAATTGACAAAATTGACAAAATTGACAAAATTGACAAAATTGACAAAATTGACAAAATTGACAAAATTGACAAAATTGACAAAATTGACAAAATTGACAAAATTGACAAAATTGGCAAAATTGACAAAATTGAAATTGACAAAATTGAAAATATTGACAAAATTGACAAAATTGACAAAATTGACAAAATTGACAAAATGGACAAAATTGACAAAATTGACAAAATTGACAAAATTGACAAAATTGACAAAATTGACAAAATTGACAAAATTGACAAAATTGACAAAATTGACAAAATTGACAAAATTGACAAAATTGACAAAATTGACAAAATTGACAAAATTGACAAAATTGACAAAATTGACAAAATTGACAAAATTGTCTAAATTGACAAAATTGACAAAATTGACAAAATTGACAAAATTGACAAAATTGACAAAATTGACAAAATTGACAAAATTGACAAAATTGACAAAATTGACAAAATTGACAAAATTGACAAAATTGACAAAATTGACAAAATTGACAAAATGGACAAAATTGACAAAATTGACAAAATTGACAAAATTGACAAAATTGACAAAATTGACAAAATTGACAAAATTGACAAAATTGACAAAATTGACAAAATTGACAAAATTGACAAAATTGACAAAATTGACAAAATTGACAAAATTGACAAAATTGACAAAATTGACAAAATTGACAAAATTGACAAAATTGACAAAATTGTCTAAATTGACAAAATTGACAAAATTGACAAAATTGACAAAATTGACAAAATTGACAAAATTGACAAAATTGACAAAATTGTCTAAATTGACAAAATTGACAAAATTGACAAAATTGACAAAATTGACAAAATTGACAAAATTGACAAAATTGACAAAATTGACAAAATTGACAAAATTGACAAAATTGACAAAATTGACAAAATTGACAAACTTGACCAAATTGACAAAATTGACAAAATTGACAAAATCTACAAAATTGACAAAATTGACAAAATTGACAAAATTGACAAAATTGACAAAATTGACAAAATTGACAAAATTGACAAAATTGACAAAATTGACAAAATTGACAATATTGACAAAATTGACAAAATTGACAAAATTGACAAAATTGACAAAATTGACAAAATTGACAAAATTGACAAAATTGACAAAATTGACAAAATTGACAAAATTGACAAAATTGACAAAATTGACAAAATTGACAAAATTGAAATTGACAAAATTGAAAATATTGACAAAATTGACAAAATTGACAAAATTGACAAAATTGACAAAATGGACAAAATTGACAAAATTGACAAAATTGACAAAATTGACAAAATTGACAAAATTGACAAAATTGACAAAATTGACAAAATTGACAAAATTGACAAAATGGACAAAACTGACAAAATTGACGAAATTGACAAAATTGACAAAATTGACAAAATTGACAAAATTGACAAAATTGACAAAATTGACAAAATTGACAAAATTGACAAAATTGACAAAATTGACAAAATTGACAAAATAGACAAAATTGACAAAATTGACAAAATTGACAAAATTGTCTAAATTGACAAAATTGTCAAAATTGTCAAAAATTTTTTTTATATCTATAGTTGATTCGATCGATAATTGTATCCTACGTTTTCGCATCGTATTTTACTTTAGCAGTTGTAATTTTACCCAATTATTTTTCAATACCTATATTCTTTTCCTTCACTTGAGAGGTTGAAATATTTGAAACACATTGTCAGGCAACTTATTTTTAAATTGTAATCTTTAGTTTTGTACATCTTCTATTTTAAAGTTATCTCTGCTGTGACTCCAAAAAGAGTAAATTGAGTGAGACTATAATGTCATAAAATCGTGACCATAAGGGATATTCCAGATTTCAGTAAAATCCTCCAATTAGTTGCGGATCATGTTATTTTTATGAAAATTATGATGATTTCAAAATACTTTTATCCTATAAAAAGTTTTTAAATTTAATTTCTTAATTTCATTTTTAGTTTACTGCGTTCGAAACTCTTTAATCATAATTCAAAATTTATAAATTTATCATTTGTTTACAATTTTGTATCATGTGTTTCCAAACATAATTTACAGACTGTAAGAAAGGCTGTAAGAATCCACTATCAAGTGTATTAAATCGGATTTTTTTTTCTTGAGAATTCCCATTAAGAAAAATGTCCATTTATTTATATTCTGATCCAATCTACGACACATACAAAACAGCAGAAAGCAAAATGTTTTCCAATATTGCTCATTCCAAGGAAAATTCTACAACTCTTAAATTGGACTAGTTCAGTTTTTATCATTTTTTTTTCACGAATGACAATGCTTTCCCCGAAAAGCTCTCGTTTTGCTCAAATCATGTGTGGGGGTGTAGAGATTCACTACAAACATCCGGGCAGGAGTCGATTGAAAGCCGAAAGTCATTCACCTTACAAGAGACGCTAGTCTTGTTGAGCTTTTCTTCCTGGAGATGGTGTGGATGTATGTAGGTATGTTACTAACAGCTGTCAGGATCGATTGGATGACGATGATGTCTATGGAAATCTTTCAAGTGAACAGTGGGTTGAATGGAATTATTTTGATCTGAAAACAGAAAAGAAACTCCAACGAACATTGACCACTTTTAATACCCACTCAAACCCACTGTTTAAAGGAAATTTTCCCCGATGTGAGGAGGGCAAATAAGGAAGGAAATAATAATACCTACTACTAAATCAATTCCTCAGCTGACAGTCAAGCGCATGAAAAGCATAACAACACAACAAACATCCCCGCATTCGATCCCGTGGCTTGACGTGGGTTCTTACTTCGAGAGCTAAATTTTCTGACAAATTCCTCCGGGGAAATAATGTGTTCTTCTGACTGACTGTGGAATATTTGTGCCATTTCGTTTTCTGGCAGGAATTTGGTGATATACCTAGTTTGATTTGGAGCTTTTGTTTTGACACAAACATCAGGGTGATTTTTGGGTTGGTATGTACATAATTTTGACGATTCCTAGAATTCCGGTGCTGATTGAGAAAGTGTCCGAGACAATTGTGGATTAGGTTTCTAGAACGTTCTGTTCGTAACGTGAAGACGGAAATCCCTATCAAAGTTTTCCCCTGCTTTTAGTCATAGAAATGTTGATCGTGTCAATACAATTGGAATGAAGTTGGGAACTAAAGCATAATTTCTCTTAAATATGGACGCATCCGTGTCTATCTCGAATCTATGTAAACGAAATAAACATGTTATGTACTTAAAATGTAGGTCTTTTATTGCACTTGATAGGAAAAAAAATATTCCGATTCTTTTTTGATGAAATCTCGAACTTTTCGGCGTATACCACTCATCATAGTTTGGACACCCTATTCGCTGACTTAAGCGGCCATTTTATTCCGCAATCCCTTCATCTCTGTTGTATCTCGAGTCGTCCTATCATTCTTCTTCATTTTCTGCTTGACAATTGCCTAATATTTTTCAGTTCCCTATAGAATCAGAAACTACTGAACCGATTTGTGTAAAACTTGAGAGTTTGAAATAATAAAGACAGAGGAGGGTTCCTATAATAGTTTGATATCCTTCCTCCTCTATGGATGTCTCGTAAGCAAAGTAACATGTTTGAATTACTCTAGAACTTATTGAAAAAATGGAATCAAATTTGGTATGCGAAGATATTTTGGTATGTGAAGTATTTCAAGGAAGGTTTGAGACCACCAAGGTTGCCAAAATCACAGAAAAAAAAAACTATAATTTTACAGAACTTCGGGCGAATTTTCATCATAAAATCTGTGTCACAGAACACAGAATTTTAGAAATATTCACAAATGTTTGAAGTTTTTAAAGAATTTCGAAAACAATTATTTTTTTATCAATCTTGTAATTGGAAGCAATTAAAAGATTAGTGTTATTTTTTTCAACTTAAGTGAAATGAAGACGCAAATTTTTATGCATTTTTAACGAAATTAATGAAAAAAACCATAACAGAAAATCATCACACAACTTTCGGGTAAAATCACAGAAAGTCAGATTTATTTTTCACAAAAACGCAGAATTTTTTTCGGCAATCTTGGTACCGTAATCCGGGGTAATATTGATCACTTTTTTCAATATATTTCGATTATTTTTTCTCTGAAGTAGAATGTGGCATGTTTTATATTTTTTAAACCAGTACTGGACTCCTATGAACGTAAAACATGGATGCAGAAACTTATTAGACTACTTTAAATATGATTAAAAAATCGTTTTCGTCTCTGTTCAGAATATGATGCTTAGGGGTGACATTGATCATTCTCTATTCTGACGGTTTTAGCGAATTTTCTCGATCATAAAGGATACAAAACACCTCCATAATATTTATATATGCTAATTTATCAAGTTTATCTGGGTTTTTAGCGTTTTATTTTAAAAATATTTATAATCGAAAAAATAACTAAGATGCTGCCTACATTTAGGGGCAAAATTTTAATAATTGCTTAAAAGTTTGAGCTTCAAAATACAAATGAATTTTTACATTCACTCATTCCCCTAGGCCCTCCCACTATTTTCATTCTAATTTTTTCTTCAAATTTAACGATTTGATAGGGTTTCTATCCATTTATTCAATTCGGGCTTACTCTTGGAAAATGTCCTTATTTTTTAAATATAAAAAATTTATCATTAAAGGACTATAAAAATAGCACTACAACTGTTTACATACAAAGAAAAAAAAGTTGATCTTTCACATTAAACAAACCGTTTGCTTCTAAATGCTTTTGATATCATCAGGAGAGCTGTTTGTTTCAAGCCTTGGAAAAAGTAAATATTTTAAGATTGAGAAAATTGATTTTTACTAACGGTAAAAATTTTCAAGTTCTAACCAAATTTTGTCTATTTGATACTTAACCAATAGGCTTTCAAATTCAGAAAACAGTTTTCAAAAATTTAAACTACAGACTGAGTTATTGATGATAATGTAGAAAAGTTTATTGTTGGTCAAATTTACCCCGTTTCACGGTATCCACCTTCTTCCTGTGCGAGGAAAGAAATAGGGGAAAGGGACTTCCATACTTTTTGTTGGGGTGCGGTCCAAACCCTGCTTGGACCTCGCAGTGGACTGTATGGGGGGAGTTGCTCCGGTGGGGGGCAAACCTTGGGCTAATGGTTGGGTCGGGTCTTCCGTGGGGGGTGTTGGGTTGTCCCTTGTGATGTTTCAATCTCTGCTCCGGTAACGGTAAGTAAAACTCCTTGTTTCACAAATTAGGCACACATTTATTTAAGCAAGAAGTACACGTTTATTTGGCTCAAAAACACACTACTTTAAACGAAATTTATTTACTACAAAACTACATTAAACATATATTTTACGGCAAATTTCTTAACTAAACTGGGTCTAACTTGACCTGTGCCAAATCGCTCTTAAGACTACTGGATATAATACTAGGAAAATGGTGAACTTTCTTCGGGATTTTTCTTCATTTTTTTTGTTATCTTCTCGAACTACGGTTCGAAAATCAGCTGTTTCGCTCGTCATTAACGCCTTTCCTTAAGACCTTCTGCTTCGTGGGTTTTCGATTATCGACCATCGCAGCATCGTGGTTAGGGTCCATAGATAGTCTACCAACATCCCGGCCCATCCTGAAATAGCTCGTATTTCTGAAAAGAAAGAAAAGAAAACCTCGCGAACACAACGGGTTGGTGCTACTGATCTTTCTCCGAGGAACTAGGCTGCTGGTAATCTGGTTGAGACGACGCCGGTAAAACACAAAGCTTTTCGACTGGGCGCGTAGAAGGTCCTGTTGCAGTTTTCAAAGTGACGACCCTTACGATTCCATCAGGTCCTGGAAAAACTCGATCTACTCGTCCCATCTTCCAACGGCTTGGTGGTAAGTTATCATCCTTGATGACAACTAGCTGCCCGATCTTTACTTCAATTGGTGTCTTCCATCTTTTGAACCGCCCTTGAAGTTGCGTCAGGTATTCAACTCTCCAACGATCCCAAAAGTGCTGGATTCTTTTCTGCAGCGTTTGATTGTTGTTCAACCTATTCAAGGGTACCTCGCGAACATCTCTCTCGGGTATTTGTTGTAGGGGTTCCCCAATAAGAAAATGCCCCGGTGTTAGAGGCTCGAGATTGTCAGGATCATCCGTTAACGCTGTAATTGGTCTGGAGTTGAGACAGTTTTCTACTTGCACCAGAAGCGTAGTCATGTCCTCAAATGAAACCGCGTTCTCTCCTAGCACCTTCAAAAGATGTTTTTTGGCTGATCTGACTGCTGCTTCCCAGAGTCCTCCGAAGTGAGGTGCTCCTGGGGGTATAAAGTGCCATTGGATATTGTTGTTCGCACACTCCTTCGAAACTGCTTCCTTGTGGTGATCGTTGCGCAGCAGTTTGAGGATCTCTCGCAGATAATTTCGGGCTCCGACAAAGTTTGTCCCATTGTCTGAATAGATGTCTGAACAGTATCCTCTTCTACCGGTGAATCGTCGTAAAGCTTGGAGAAAACGTTCTGTGGATAAATCGGACACGAGTTCTAGATGTACAGCCTTCGTACACAGGCAAATGAAGACTGACACGTATGCCTTAACCGCTGGTTTTCTTGGAGCTGGCCGAATGTATACTGGGCCAAAATAGTCGACGCCTGTCCTTAGAAATGCTCGAGCTACGGTGACACGTGCTTGAGGTAGTTCTCCCATAAACTGCTCAATTGGGCTGGGTTTCGCTCGAAAGCATTTCATGCAATTATGCACAACCTGTCGTGGAACATTTCTGCCACCAAGTGGCCAATACTTTAGTCTCACTGTGCTTAGCAGTAGTTGAGAACCAGCGTGAAGTAGCTTGATGTGATAGTACTCGAATAACATCTTAGTAAACGGGTGTTTAGCTGGTAGCACAATGGGGTGCTTCGTATTTTCCGATTCCATGGATCTTCCTAATCTGCCTCCCACGCGAATTAGTCCTTCTGATGATATTCGTGGGGAAAACCATCTAAGTGGTGAACTTCGATGTACGTTTTCGTTTTTCATTAACGCCTTCCACTCAGCAGGAAATGATTCTTGCTGGATGCAGCGGATGATAGAAAATTCTGCTTGTTCCAATTCTTCGACGGTTAGTAAGTTTTTGCAGTTTTCTTCAGATTTCTTAAGAATACGCATGAGCCGCATCCAATAAGCGGTACTGCGTATTAGTTTGGTAAATGACGAAAACCTTCGGACATAGTCTTCACTGAAGTCTGATACTCGACTGGTGGTTGGATGTGCGGTACGACGAATTTCCTCTTCTGCTATTTGAGACTCCAAGGTGCCTGGCTGCTCCGGATAATGATTTTGCCCTAACCATTCAGGGCCCTTCCACCAAAGACTGCATCCCTCTATCTGATTTGGGTCCATACCCCGTGAGATAAGGTCTGCTGGATTTTGCAAGCCAGGAACATGTCTCCAAGTACAGTTTTCCGTAATCGTTTGTATTTTCGCAACACGGTTAGCTACGAAAGTGGACCACGTCGCAGGAATTGCCTTCAACCATTGAAGAACACACGTAGAATCTGTCCAGAAATGCATGTCGATCTCCAATTTCAACGCTTCGCGTACCTTAACAGATAATTCCGCCGACAAAAGCGCTCCACACAACTCTAGCCTCGGAATGGATTGGGATTTTAACGGTGCTACCTTCGATTTCGCTGCTAGCAAACATACGAGAGACCTTCCATGTTTGTCGATACTCTTGACGTAAGCGCACGCTCCATACGCACGCTCGGACGCATCCGAGAAGAAATGCAGCTCTATATTGGCCGCCTCTGGTAAAACTGCACATCGCTGGATTTTAAGGTTATTCAGGATTGATAACTGTCCATGAAAACTTCGCCATTCTTCCTCTACTTCAATCGGAACTGGATGATCCCAACCGAGGGTTTTCCCTTCCTCCTGCAGCCGCCATAAACGCTGCATGAAAATTTTTGCACTCGTTGTAACTGCTCCTACGAGACCGAGGGGGTCAAATAGCATAGCGATAGCTGATAGGATTTTTCGTTTAGACAACCTTTCCTTTGCCGCAATTTGTTCAATGGTGAAGTTGAAGCGAAAATAGTCCTTATGTGGCTGCCAGACCAGTCCTAATGTTTTCACCGATGGATCAGGATCCAAATTTATCTCATTGGTTTGCGGGAGAGCAAGATCCTCGATTTTCACCTCTCTTAAAGCTGCTGCTGAGTTGGATGCGAACTTCCTAAGACGGAAACCACCACTGTCTGCCAATTTGATAAGTTCTGCGCACAACTTGATAGCATCACTCTCTGTATCGGTGCCTGTGATAACATCGTCCATATAGACGTCATCTACCAACGCCTTAGATGCGCTTGGGAATCGATTGTACTCATCGCTCGCCAGCTGTTTCAACGTTCTGGTCGCTAGAAATGGCGCCGGTTTCGTGCCATACGTCACGGTTGCCAACTCGTAAGTTTCAACCTCCTTCTTCGTATCCGTTCTCCAAAGGATGCTTTGCAGGGGCATATCAGCTTCGCATATACCAATCTGTCGAAACATCTTCTCTATGTCCGCTATAATCATGACTCGTTTCATCCGACAACGCATGATGAGAGCTCGAAGCTCGTCCTGGATTACGGGTCCAACCAATAAGGCGTCGTTCAAGGATATACCGCTACTGCTTTTGGATGATGCATCAAACACAACGCGCACCTTAGTTGTTGTGCTTGCCTGCTTTATGACCGGGTGATGAGGAAGATAAACACGTTTCTCGGGACCCACATTCGCCCTGCGCATGTGCCCGAGCTCCAGGTATTCCGCCATAAAACCGTGGTAGTGTTGACGTAGCTCTGGTTCCTTTTCCAGTCTACGTTCCAGGGACTGAAGTCGACGGAAAGCCATCTCCCGCGACTCGCCAATGGTTGCCAATATCTTTTCGTCCTTCGGTAGTGCAACGGTGTATCGCCCAGTAGAACTTCTGTACTTGGTTAGAGCAAACTGCGCCTCGCAGCGTTGCTCTTCCGGGGAATAATTGTTCGGAGACCCAATCTCCTCACAAGACCAAAAACGAGTAAGAAGTTCATCCAGATCCACCTTGGAGGCCGTATTACAGATGATGCGCGACGAAGAAGCTTGACTTTCTACCGAACCTGTCACCAACCAGCCAAACACTGACTCAATCAGCATGGGTAAACCTTCGCCCAACGGAATTTTGGTCTGACTCGGGAAAAATGAAAAGAAGTGCTGTATTCCTAGCACCATATCCAATGGTGTTGATTTGAAAAATGCTGGATCTGCTAGTTCCACGCCCTGCGGGAATTTCCACGTAGAAACCGTCACGTTTGTTGTCGGTAGATCCGCGGTAACCTTGGGTAATAACAAGAAATCCATCGGCCGAGAAAAGTCCGATGTTCTTGACCGTACGACCGCTGACACCTGATGCTTGACCGTGGTATTTGATTGACCGATTCCAAGAACAGAAATGTTCGACCGTTTTCGAGACACCTTCATAAGTTGACAGAGCCCTTCTGTCATGAAGTTGCATTCGGAGCCTGAATCCAATAAAGCCCTTGCCTGGAACACCTTGCCTGCATCGTCTTCCACTAAGACGACAGCTGTAGCTAACAGAACGGTTGAGGAATGATTCCTTGCCATGTTCGATGAAACGGATCCTGAGTTGGCGGCTGAGGTGATTGCTGAAGCGGATTGATTACTGTTGACAGCAGATGCGAAAGGTTGCGATGGGCGAGTATAGTTGTTTCCTGCACTGTCGCCGCGAAAGCAGACTAGCGTATGGTGTTTTCCCTTGCATTTGCGACAAACCTGGTTCGATCTGCAGTCCGAAGCTTGATGACCACGCCGAAAACAGTTTCTGCAGAGAGAATTTTGTCGCAGCAGCTTGTCTCGAGCGGAAGCACTCAACTTCAGGAACGTAGGGCAGGTGTACAACAAATGGGATTCCGGACAAGCGATGCAACTTCCGGCCATCATCTGTGCTGCGCTGTGACTTGTTCTGGCGACGTTGGGTTTCTTCTGCCATTGAAAACCTTCCTGCTTGTTATCGTGAGCCTTAGGTGGAAGCGATGCCAATATTTTCACGCGGGTTTGGAGAAATTGGGTTAAATCTACCACCTTGTCCTGGTCCTGCTGAGCACTGTGCTCTTCCCATGCACGACGTGTAATTGGATCCAGTCTGGAGCACAACATTTCCAGCAACAACAGGTCCTTATATTCTTCCGGTTTCACCAATTGGTCCAGGGTTTGTACGACGCGTTCGAAACCTTCCAGTAGTGCCTGAATATCGACGGCCGACTCCTTAGCCACCTTGGGAAGTTTAAATAGGTTTCCAACCTGCCTGCGCTTCAACACCTTGCTGTCGTTGTACCTGGCCATAAGGATGTCCCAAGCTACTGAATAGTTCGCCCTCGTAAGCGCCAACGGATCGATGAGAGCCCGCGCCTCGCCGGTGAGACAGCCCTTCAGGTAGTGGAACTTCTCAACCTCCGGTAAGTCCGTCTTGGTATGGATCAGGGATAAGTACAGGTCCCGGAAGCTCAGCCACTGGTCGATGTCACCGTCGAAAGTTTGCAACTTAATTTGCGGTAGCCTGACATGCTCGATGGTTGGTTGAATTGACGAGTCCATCATACGGGTGGAATGTAGAACACTGGCACCTCCTTCCAGTTCCTTGATGCGTTCCAACATAGATGCCTTGGCGTTGTAGTACTTCGTGGTGAAATCCTGCCGTATATTGGAACATGTTGCTTCTTTCGACGAGTACTCTTCGTGCATCTCAACCTCGATCAGCGTGTCGTTGATCCGATCCCATAAATCGTCCAGTTTCTCCAGCCTAACCTGGATTTGTTGAGCTGAAGTAACTTCCCCCAGAGTGCTTGCGAAAATGGTTATCGATTTAAACATCTCCATCAACGCCTTCACCTTTGTTTGTAGATTGCGCAGCGGTGGAATCTTCGATGACAAACTTGACGCGGAAGTCGTAGCCATGGTTGTAGTTCACTCACACAAAATTCACAGGAGAAAATGCACGGTGTTAGGATTCAATTCTGACTCTAGCTTCGGCAAGGAACATACACTGTAGAGCTTAACTTACTTTAAAAAACTTAGTACTGCACTCCTCTACAGGTAGGCTCCTCCCAATCCAAAACTTGAATGGCAGTGCGCGATGTGAATTTAGCGCCTGGAGTAACGCTTCCAAAAAGCCCTCGTTTACGCGTGAAGATTGATGATTAACCTCGGTATCGATCAGACAAGTGGTGTTGTGGGCAAAATAATAATGTTGTAGTTTCCAAATTCTTAAAGCTTCGACTAGAACATATACTCTGTAGAGCTTAACTTACTTTCAAGAAAATTCAGTTGCGCCCCTCTACAGGTATAGGTATCCAAAATCCGGAAAATGAAGCTCAAAATGCGTGGGAGTAAATTTGCTCCTCGAACCACGCAAATAAAAACTGGTGCGCCTCGGTTTCTTCCAAAATATTTCGGGTTGACTCGGGTTGATCAGTTTAGCAGGGTGTTATGGCAAGGATAATGATTGGATGTAGTATTTGTATTTCAATATAGCTTCGGCAGGACGTATACTAACGGTTCTACTAACCTAACCGAAAAAACTATTGCGCAGCATAAAAATCAAATAGCAGAAAATCCAATAATTCTGCTGAACGGTGTACTTGCGGATCCAATGCAGTACAAATAAATAGGCAAATGCACAATTATGCACATTCAAACATCTCGTTCGAATTGGGATATGTTGCACCATACAGTTGTGTTTGTAAGGTAAGATTTGCAGGGATCAGTATTTGCTAAGTCCAGCAACGGCCGGTCATATACTAAAGCGGTAGTACATAAATTCACTAACCTGACCGAAAAAGTTGTGGCGCGGCGGGAATCGTCTTCTCAGGTTAGTTTCGTGCGTGTGGCTTACTCGGTGTATTGTGAAACGAAGTCGATGGTGCTGGGAAACCCTCAAACCGGTGAGTATCAGCTGTTGATCTTGGAAGCTGATGGCCTTGACCTTGCGTGGACGATGATGGCTTCCAATGGATTTACGATCGATGATTTTGATCGTTTTCGACCAGACCTCTCGGATTATTCGTACGGAAACCAGTGGAAAATATCCCGTAAAGGCGGTGAAATTTCCCACAAAATCAACACTTGATGTTGATTTATTGTTGAAGTGATGATTTTGTGGTTCGAATTGATGACGTCATCAAAGTAGCCAGCAGAAGTCCTAACTTCCGAAAAGTTTATGACGTCACGGATGGTCTCGGTAGTTGTGACTAATTCCAGTCCCAACTGGTGGTGGTGATGACGGTGGAGATCTTGCGCGATCGTATTCGTGTAGTTTCGGCTCTTAGTAGTGTGTGTTCGGTTGGTTGGCGTAACAATACAGCTCAGAAACGGGTTGATGTTTACGAAAGGAAGGTGGAAGCAAATGGTGTAGTAATCATCAAGAAGTCCATGCAACAACTGAACATAGACCAATAAGTGTTTATTTACCTGGGAGACCAGTTGGTTCGGCGAAGAATCTATGTTGTCAGTTGCTGCTGTGGTGAAGAATCCTCCAAAGTTCCGAAATGTATCCGACCATTAACGTCAACAGTTGATTGGAAGCGTTCTAGTGTTGATCCACATTCACTGAACGGGTTGTGTTTTGAGAAGTGCCTTGCTAAACGCTGCAATTAATCAGTAATTGGCGATAGCTTAGATGCTTCTGGGGAGGCTGATGGTGAGCACGAAGACTTTCCAACTCAACTGTGAGCTGCGGGTAATGAGCGACGGTGATTTGGATGAGTTTTGGCGGTGCGATGAATTTTGATGTGTGCCTTTTTTTTTCCCAATGGCGGTGTGCTGCAGAGATTGCTTGAGCGATGCTGATGATCCGGCTCGAAGGACCAAAATGTTGGGGTGCGGTCCAAACCCTGCTTGGACCTCGCAGTGGACTGTATGGGGGGAGTTGCTCCGGTGGGGGGCAAACCTTGGGCTAATGGTTGGGTCGGGTCTTCCGTGGGGGGTGTTGGGTTGTCCCTTGTGATGTTTCAATCTCTGCTCCGGTAACGGTAAGTAAAACTCCTTGTTTCACAAATTAGGCACACATTTATTTAAGCAAGAAGTACACGTTTATTTGGCTCAAAAACACACTACTTTAAACGAAATTTATTTACTACAAAACTACATTAAACATATATTTTACGGCAAATTTCTTAACTAAACTGGGTCTAACTTGACCTGTGCCAAATCGCTCTTAAGACTACTGGATATAATACTAGGAAAATGGTGAACTTTCTTCGGGATTTTTCTTCATTTTTTTTGTTATCTTCTCGAACTACGGTTCGAAAATCAGCTGTTTCGCTCGTCATTAACGCCTTTCCTTAAGACCTTCTGCTTCGTGGGTTTTCGATTATCGACCATCGCAGCATCGTGGTTAGGGTCCATAGATAGTCTACCAACACTTTTTTTCCACAATTTTATAGCTAATCGAGCCATAGGATCCTAATTTGATTTTCTGTTATTATTTAGAACCCCTCTTTCCTTACATTGAGGAGATAAAAAGAGGGGAAGGATGCTTCCATACATTTTGGATACGTGAATCGAAAATTGATCAACCAAACGAAACTAAATATGGCATTGGAAGATACTTAGGTAAGAGAAATATTACATGATTATTTGGGAGCCGGGGGTACATTGAGGCGAAAGGAATTGGGACTCCCTTACAATTTTCGAGAACTAATCAAGCATATGAAACTAAATTTGGCATAGGAAGGTATTAACTACTATAGGAATGGGGGAGGGGAGCTTCAAACATTTTTTGCATAACTAAATGGAGCATATGGAAACATATTTTCTAGTAGCCACTGCTAGTGGCGTGGAGCATTCAAGTCTTCCGAGAAAACGGTCATGAGATCGAATCCCGGTCACGGCAAACATAGTACAATTTCTGTGAGTCGCAGCTTTTAGCACTTGAAATCTGTCGATGAATTTTGATGAAACATTTTTTTCAGTTTTTTTCTTGATTTTTTTTTAGTAACCTCTGGGTTTTGACAAAATTTGCCCAGATATTGCCCATATTCATGGTCGTCAATTTTGTAATCAAATGTCCGGATTTTGCCAGGTTTTAATATAAAATTGCCCGGATTTGTCCGGCCCGGATACTTCCTAAAAAAATCGGGTAAACTTATGCTAGCCATTAGGTATTGGTGGTATTGCAGGGGCCGGAATAAGTGAGAGACTTAGGGTTTTATACAACTTTATTGTTTGACATCTTGAGCAATAATGATGGAACTACAGTCGTACAATCAATCGAGGCCTTCTTATTAAAATCATATATGCTCACTAGATCCCTACAACTCGGCCATCCTGACCAAGAACATTGTCCTCAATGTGTTAGGTACTTCTTAGAAAGATAAAAAAATAAAATATAAATTCTACAGATCTCAATCACAATTTCAAAAATAATTTCGCTTTCGAAATTCACATTGTCTACACAAATTTACATAGAATCAAATCAATTGCTCTACCATTACTTAAACGAAACCGTTTTCCTGAACTATATTTTTGAATATTTTTTTCTATTTTTGTTGATTCTCTGCTTTTGCTTTTTCATGGTTAGAAAATCGATTATTCCAGCGCTATTTCTGGGTCTCCTTGCTTAGTCAAGCTGAAGGCACATCGCAATTCCGCGATCTACGGCATCCAGCCCTAATTGTCACCTTGACAACGTCAGTGCCTGGATAAGCTGCACTATCAGCTCTTACTGACATCCGGATCATTTTCAGTCTTCCTTGACAGTTGTGCAGCAGACGACGGCAGTAATCCTCTTCCAGAATTCATTTTCTGCAATCACCGGATCATTGAATTGAATTGAATTTGTCCATATTGTCCAGCTAACGAAACCCGATCTCCATTCTCCAAGGCGGTTATTGGTTCTTGATCCCACTGAAGCCGGTCAGATTGAAAGACAATGTTCCAGTTGTGACCGATATAAAGTTCTGATCTAATGAATAATGTTTAACCGTAGCCTCCTTGTTTGTTCTTGAATCTCTAACATGCTTACAAAATTCCTACAGCTTGGCCATCCTGAACATTTTCATCGACCTCGATCACTATGTACCATTTGTCCATATTGATTTCATATTCATTGTGCCTACACCTTAAATTTCGAACTAAATACTACTTGTTTTAGGTCTGTCTTGAAGCTTCTGAAAACAAATTTATTTCACTCTTGAACCTTTTTCACGATTAACCACCACTGCTGAATCCGTCAACTGACACTGAGATGCTCCTCGCATCGTCTGGCAGAAGAGCAAACGACATCCGCGATTCCTGGCTCCACCACTGCCTGCCATCCTGACAGCGCCAGTGCCTGGAAAAATGCTTCAACAGCTCTTACGAGAGCATCCGAACCGTTTCTAGTATTCCCAGAGTTTTCAGTTCAGGTATTGCCTGGATCAGAAGCTTCAGCCGCGTCCTAAATCTGTATGCAGGTTCTTGAAATCCTCAGAATTTTGATGCAGACTACCGGATTGAAAGACGAGATTCCAAATTACATGTTTATTACTCGAAGGTTTCAGATTGACTGCAGGGTGCCGATTGATCAAAAGATGCTTCTAAATTTCACGTCTTTATTGTTGGGCTCTCCTAAAATATCTGACATAATCATCTTTGGCCTCCTAATCTTCCTGATAATATATCTAGGCCTACTTGATCCCTACAGCTCGGCCATTCTGACAGATACATCGTCCTCGATGTACCAACAATCTGTGTTTTAATAAAATATTAATACAAATACGAAATGCACATACAATTTAGAATGAGTATCCAATTTAATCATATTTTTAACATTGAGTCATATGCTTCAAAACTTTAACACTCTTCGCGCCGTCACTTCAAGCTCCGTTACCTTGTACTGGGATGCTCCTCGCATCATCTGGCTGAGGACCGAAAGTCATCCGCGATCTCTAGCTACACTACTGCCTGCCATCTTGACAGCGCCAGTGCCTGGAAAACTGCAAACTTCAGTTCCTACCAGAGCATCCGGAACGTTTCAAAATCCTCCCAGAGTTTCCAGTTGAGGTGCCTCCGGATCAGAAGTTTAAATCGTCTCCGTCGTTCAATCTTCCCAGCACCATGTTGGAGGGCGTTCTCTTATCCCACTTCTGAAAAACTGCAGAGTGCCGGTTGATTAAAAGATGCTTCTAAATTTCACGTCTTTTTTGTTTGGCTCACCTAAAACATCTGACATAATCATCTTTGGCCTCCTAATCTTCCTGATAATATATCTAGGCCCAATGAGGTACACTTTTACTAAGGTGGCGCAAAGGAACGCACGCTATTGCACGTCGGCGAGAAAAAAGAAAAATTAACATAAACAAGCCCTGCGTCGCGACGCGTCGTTGTCAGGGAGCTTCATTTATCCTTGGCAAAATGCGTCACGAAAATGGTCGGTAGTGACGTCACTTCTGTCATGGTAACTATGTTTACGAAGAAAAAACTTTAATTCTACTTTTGCAACGTTACTTTCTCATCACCTCTCTTTCCACCACATTGATCTAGGCCTACCTACCCTACAGTATATCCTAGAAAGATCTGTCAAGGGTGTTAAGATACAAGACATAGGGTTAGTTGCCCTGCTTTGGACCCTTTAATCGGTTGTTGTTATGAATCCATGTATTTCTCATAAATGTACTGAAATTTAACACCTTTCCGAAAATCCATTAATGATCTTATCTGCAAATTTCAATAAGCATTTCAAACATAGGTTTCACCGTTATAGAAAGGTTTACAAAGATACGATGATCAAATTTTCCAACTGTCCCTGTTCTGGTACTAAACTGGTGCCTTTTTTTGGATCTAGATATAAAAAATCTTTGAAAAGTTTGATCTTTCGAAAAAAAATCCACAAATTCACTTTTTAAAATTTGTTTAAAATATAATTTTGTCATGAGAAAGTATTACAGCTTTTTAGCAGTTCAACGATAACAAAATGTTTTGAATTTCTTAAACATTTTCACTTCCAGTCCGCCCTAGCAGTAGCACAGTATTTAGAACTTTTCAAGGGTTTACTTGTAATTTATTTGCACCAAGCTGCCGAAAAAGGTTAAAAATGCTCATTGAAGGTTCTAAATTTTGTCCCAATCAAAAATTCGCATCTTAACTGATTTATTATTATTGACACAAAGTTTTGGTGATGTTAGGTCCAAAATTGAAACATTTCGGTCAAAAATGTCCTACTTTTAGCCTATATAAATTTCTCGGGTTTTCCAATGATTTTCTTCACTTTATAGAAAAATAGGAAGTACAGTTCATATATTTTCATACTTTTATTTTGATTTACAAGCCAATCTGAGTCTAAATTTTGAATGTTAAATGTTAATCTGAATCTTAAACCTAAATTGAAGTTTTTGATTTGGAACTTTTTTCGAATTTTAATATTGTTTCTAATTCTAAATTACAGTTCAGAATATATAAAATACAACCTAGAAGCGAAGTTTGTTTCCAAAATCGACTCAATTATGATTAAGCATTCCAAATTGCTCGGTTTTGCAATGAAATTTTTGAGGCATGCCTGCATAGTGGAGAAAACTGATCGAATTTTATTCACAAATTATGGTACATTAAAAAAAAATCTCAAATTAAGTTTTAATGTATACCTCCAAGAAGTTTTTTTCTTAAAGTTTGTTTTATCAAAAAAAAAACCGAACCGGATGCCTCAAACGAATTGATCGCTGGTAATGTGCATCGGCCAAAAATTTAATTTCAAATATATTTTTTCACTTTTTTTTGTTATTGATTTCTGATTATTACCTGGAATTTGCTCAGACTTGCCCGGATATTATCCGGGTTTTTGAATGTTAAATTCAATCAAAATAACCCGGTTTTTGCAAGGTTAAAAAAATAAGTTCCCGAAATTTCCTGATCTGGCTACGTTCGAAAATATTTCTAGAAAACTAAAATTTCGAAGTTTTTTGTTTCAATCTTATCTCATTATATCAATTATTTATTTTTAATCCGACTCGTGAAACTTCATGAAAATATAAATATGATTTTTTTTTTGTTTATTTGTGACACTTTACCAACGCTTTGACATTCGTGTCAAGTAAATATGATGATTATGAGTTTTAAACTCAAGATCGCCATTTTGAAGGTTTTTTTTTGTGTGATCAGTGCAAACAAAATTTCGAATCTGAATAACAAACCAAAAAACAACAAAGAAAGTGTTAAAATTCCTTAAGCAAAGTGCACTGTACGACCAAATTTAAGAAACTCTGTAACGTCCAGTATTGATATATTAATACTAAGGGTGAAAACTAAAGGTTAATCCCTCAATAAATGAAGAGTAAAAAAAAGAAAAAAAAAGGATGGTTTCTTGTATATTTAATTTGTTCCTAGCCGGTAATTAGCGTCCAAATATTGAAAAGGCATATGAGTTTCGAAAATCATGAATCAAATTTTGTATGAATTGCAAATCCAAATTTGAATCAGAATTTCGATACAATTTTTCATAGAAAATGGGGCAAAAACAAAGCAGGTTGTTGGATGAAATTGTAAATGAGTCATAGATTAGTGTTAACTAAGTGTTACTCAAATGAAAATATGGGTGCAGTTTCATTTTTAGAAAATATTTCAGGAAAAACACCTAAAGGTTGGAGAAATCTGCTTATTAAAAATTTGCATGCATGAAGGTAGACATGTAGATTCTGTATGCGTTTAATATTTCGATTTAATTATAGCTCAATGAGACCGGTTGGGAACATTTCGCGGCAACAGTCTAACGTTCTCGTGTGGCATATATCAAATCAATGTCCATTTCATTCGATATCATGTAAATACTGTTCGGAATCAGTTCTTGAGTAATTTACACCCAAAATACTAAGATTGGTTAACACAAATAAACTAATACACCCTCCCATGTAGTGAAGCTGGATTTTACCACAGATAGTAATTCACGTAATTGTCTGGTACCGGATGAGAAAATCCCGCAATCGGCTTTCGCTCACTTTTAGAATTTGGCTAAATGATTCGCTGAATAGAATAGCGGTTTTAAATTGGTTTAGGGAATGTGCTTCCATTGAACTATTCCAAAATGCTCCAGCCACAAATTTCGGTTTATTCTTGTTTTTGTTCCAAGAATCGTATCAACTTGAGTCACCCCGCAAAAGTACTATATGTAAAAATTTCTGTTAAGCTTAGGCTAGCCGCCTCGAGAAAATATTATTTTTGGACAAACATAGCTTGTTGAGGCACAGCTTTTGGGAAAAAAAAATACATAAAAACTTATCCATTTGCAATAGATTAAATTAAAATGAAAGCATCACTTAGCCCGACCCACATTCGAAGAAAGCTATTTTTATCACTTAGAGAGAACACCGTCTCCAGGTAGCTGACGTGGTTTACGGTTTTTTTGCCATTCATCGAATAAAAAGATGAGTCCGAATTCGTTAGAGTAAGTGCTTATTTTAATTTTTTTTTGTAATTATCTCTCCAGCGTGCTTCGGGGCAAAAGTTGTTTCCAAGTAAGGATCACACATGTCAAATCCAATTCGGAGAAGCGTTCAGTTTCTAAACTTGGGGTTCGGATCGGATGAAACCAGTAATGAGCCTAGTTTTTTATTCAGTCAGTCTATTTGCGCACTATTTGAAAAGGTATGGAAAGAAACGAAGTTTTTTTGCACGATTCGCTTTATGGACTTGAACTTTATGAAGATAACACTCTGGGATGACCATTTAAGCTTCATGCATAGCTGCCGATTATGTGGGAGCCCTCAGATTAGCTTGAATGTGTCCCAGCTGATTACTAAACACTTATCGTTAAGGCACCTGTATGTTACCACTCTGTTAAAGATCACTGGTTTAGTAGGCTGAGTCAATTTGGGATCATTTTTGAATTTCTCAAACCCTGGGGTGTAAACAATATCGTCTTGGTTTCTTAACTCATCCATGATTTTAAGTAATCCAACTTTAAGTTGAGTGAATTTGAACTTCTAGGTTTGTATGGGAAAATTGAATAAGTTTTACTGAAAAATTAACATCATTTTTGTTTCGTCTGTGAAACCGAGCCTGCAAATGGTTTTTGTGCCAATTTATAAATTCTCTAACGTAAATTTTCCCTTGAACAACTTTTTAGAGGACCGTAATTTCGTATCTTATTAGATAAATAAGTTATTATATGTTGAATGGGGGCATGTCTTTAGGCATTGAAAAACAATAAATTCAATTGACATCACTGCTCGGCGCCTAGCGAGGCATTGCAGGACTACTTTTTATTCAACATTTCACAAGGCACCAGCAGTGATGTCAATTGAATTTATTGATTTTCAGTGCCAAATGACATACCTCTGTTAAACAGCTAATAACTTTTTTGCCTGATGAGATAAAAAGTTACGGTCTTCGACAAAGTTGTTCAGCGGAAAATTTCCTTCAAAGAATTAATAATTTGGCATAAAAACAGGAACAAAAATTCAAGTTTCTCATACAAACCTAAGAGTTCAAATTTATTCATGTAAACGTTACTTAAGAATTCTGCAAAAAAATCTTGGATGAGTTTTGAATCAAAACGAAGCTTTTCAGACTCCAGGGCTTGAGAAATTCAAGTATGACCACAAATCGACTCAGTCTACTGGTTTAGTGCTGCTTCTGTTGTATCGATCATTTCCTTCTCTATCTCTCAAAGCGATTGCTCTTTCATAGACACAGGTTCCGTACAATTATTTAAGGCTGTAGCCTCCCGTAAAGATGAGACCGCTATCGCAAATTTTAAGCTTTGTCAATGAGTAAGATAATGATTGTTGCTGCTGGTTTATGATGCCAACAGGGAGAACGTGCCTCATTTGCTACGGGCAGTGATTGTCCATCCACGATCATTTTGTTTACTTTTCCTACGAAACGAAACGAGTTGACGTGAGAATTCCAAGGTAACAAGTGTGTGAAATATGGTTCGATTCATCATTATTTTAATTATAGATCCCATGTCCGTCCGTGATTCCTAGTGTCAGCAGGTCATAATTGTTAAAATGAACAGAAAGGATCGCTGACTTATCATGCTTTGTTTGGACTGCCGATATTTTACCATTCTACAAATTTTGACATCGAACCGATATGCTTCGTTCTTCCATAAATTCAATGAATACTTTCTAATGCACAAGCACAGCTGTTTGATGGGTCGTAGTTGACAATTTATTTGTTCACCCACAAATCAGACTCTACTCCAATATTGAACTTCCTTGGAGGTAGAATTAACAGTATAAGATTCTGTGCTTGACCGGCATTAACAAGTTTTCTAATAAAAGGGTGCCAGATTTTTTTCAGCACGTATCCGAACCGGACAAATCCGAGGTATTACATCTTAGGACCTGGTAAAATCTGGGCATTTGACTTCAAAATTGTTGATCAAAAATCCGGGCAAAATCCTGGCAAATTTGGTCAAAACCCAGTAATCACTCCACGAAAATAATGGAAAAAAAAACTTGAAATAAATTTCGTTCATCAACACTTACCAGTGGCATTGTAATTGTAATCAGGCTTCCGAAAAACTTTCATGACTTTTTTTTTATAAAACTTGTTCAAATAATTTCGTTTTGGACGCAAGGATAAAAAGAATTTACAACACATTTTTTTTCTGTGTGTGTTAAATTTGGCAAATAGAGTGAGTGAATCCGGACAACTAGGTAGGGCCGGACTTTTCCCAAATTTTGTATTAAATATCCGGACAAACCCGGATAAAACCGGTCTGGTAAGCTTATTGTAATAACTGGCCACAACATTCCCCTCTCATTCTCATCCCTTTCACATCAATGATGAAGGAGGATGATAAAAATATACCGGCCAAACGGAAGACATCCAATTCAGTGCGTTTTTGGGGAATCGACGGTGGCAGATGGATTATTACAATAAACATTCGTTTGCTAAACGACTCAGATGGTGCACTGGGTAAAATATCGGAGCCGACATTCAATGATGCAGTAAGTTCATTTCTCACTATACTTTCTTGGGATGAATTATTTAATAGGATCCCATACAATGTTTTTCTTGATTCGCTTGAATGTAGTGTTCATGCATCATTTTACTTGGGAGCTTGAGTCTATATGCCACACTTTGCTTTTCCAATCTTATAAGGTACAGGACACTTTTGACTTTTGAGCACATTTTCGGCACAGAGATTCGCTAAATAGGCATGGGATTTTGAAGTTTTTTAAAAAAAAATTTTTTCAAGTCTGTTATTATTTAATATACAATCGAATGTACTTGATTAGTTTATATTTTAGATTCAAATAACTGCAATAAAAGGATACAATCTCTGGTAAAGCTTGTTATTTTTTTTACCAATTTGGAACCGATCTCATTGAATTTATATGGATTTGTATGAATAACAGTTATACGACGTTTTTTTTTTGGAACGTATCTAGGCCGTATAACGAGGTATAAGTGTATTCCAATAGATACAACGAATAGCAAAAAAGCAGTTGAAAATGTATTTCTTTATAATTGAATTCTTAGTTCAGTCCTACTTATTGATACCATTTAATATTGTACGTTTTATAACTTCACATTTAGAAAAAAAAATAGATTTTATTATAGATATGTTTGTATTCAGTTGTCTGAACAGGAAATGTTGCCTATATATGTATGTACCTACCTAAGGGTCCGGCGCGCCAATTCACAGTGAAAAAACCTGGCAAAAGTATGTTTTCAACATACTTAAAATACTTATTATTTTAAAATTTACTCAGAACAATTTTTTTTTCAAATTTTATCGAACGGATTTGAATATTTTTAAAGCTCAGTCAATGATTACCCGTGTTTACATTCTTTAACAGCTTGCTACAAAATTTTTCAAACACTGCCGACCAAAAGTTTGGGATCACATCCTCAAAAACATTAAAATTTTGATCAGCCCTATCTCAGCCATCTTATGACGTATTGGAATTATTTTACTCTCATTCAAGAGATCGTGAGCAAAACCTTCTTTGTTTGTATTTGACAGAATGTTAATATAGAGCTTATATGACTTAAATTCAGCTTAATGTTGGGAAATTTTTCAAAAACCGAACTTAAAATTCAAACCAAATTTCAAAATTCGAGTTGCATTCGAATCTATTTTTCATATTTATTAAAGAACATTTGTTTAAATGTGTGCGAAAAATTTGCAATTTACTCAAAATATTTAAAATAGCTACTTAAGTCATCGGGAGCTCGGCGGCGTTCCAAATGTCTCCGTAAACAACGGAGGGCGTCCAAGGTGGGCACACTTGGGAAAAGTGCAGAAACGTCATACGAAACCAGGATTTCGCCTCGACGCACTTTGAATCCTTTGAGGTGCTCTACCAATTCTACGGAGTTTTTAACGCTCTTCCCGTGGTTCACTGGATACTTTTTTATTTCTTCTACCAACCATGCTGCCATTTTTTCCGTTGGCGTGCATATATTAGAAGAAATGGGACGCATTGCTATCGGGTTTTTGTGAATTTTTGGCAGGCAGTAAAGTGACGCGACTTTCGAATTCGGAACGAGGAATTTCTTTTCCAGTTTAGTGTCCCCCATTAAGAGAGCGACTTTCTGCCGGACTGTGTTTGCCTCTTCAATCATCATGTTAAGTGGGTCTTTCGGCTTACCGTTTTTAAACATGTATTCCTCATATGGCCCAGTTGCAATCATATTCCGGACCCTATTGTCGTAATCATGTTTGTCCATGATCACGACGGCATTCCCTTTATCAACAAGTTGGCCAAACACGGCGCAAGTTCAAAGTTCGACTAAAAGAACATAGAAACGCAGTAGAAAACCTAAGAATCAACGAATCTAGTGTAGCTTCCCACGCAACAGAACTTGATCACGCCATAGATTGGGAAAAAGTGAGGTACAAGAAATGCGTTAGAAAAACCTCACACTTAAACGCATGGGAGTCAATATGTGTGTTCAATGAAAGTTGGTCGAAACAGGTTGAAATTGGTCGAAACAAGTAGGAATGGATTTTGACAGTTGATAATCTGTCTCTTTCTAATTGACTTCGATCGATTTCAACCAGGTCGTCTGTTGAACATACTTACACCAATACTAATGCGTGCTTTGTGTGTTTTACACACGAATTTCTAGACAGACCGAAACAGATCACGGGAAAATTTAATTTAGGTTAACAAATTCTTAAATCAAGCCCTTTACACACAACATTTTCGAGTCTGAAAATTAGCAAAATTTTGCTCAAATTTGACCAGCTAGAATTTTAGCAATCAATTTAGCAATATTTTTTAACTAAAATTTGAGCAAACAAGAAAAAAGTTAGCCGCTGCAATTTTTACTAATATTTCTAGCAAAGCCCGGAGAAAAAAATAGTTCCAGATCTGAAATTTCAAAATTTATTGTTTTTTTTTTAAATGGGGGAATGTTTGATATATCATTAAAATACACAAATAACTTCATTTTGATTTTATTTTATTTTTTTTAAACATCATTTGAAACACTTTTTGTTGATAAGTTCCATTCCTGGAAACAAACCTTCCGGCGAGTGAACTGCCAAATGACCAATCCTAATCCACGATCGCACCGGGGTTGTTCCGGTAGCAGCGGGTTCAAATTCCAACTGTTCGTTTCCGGACTGTTGCAAAAAAAAAACCCCGACGTTTTTGCCATCGGTTGCAACCTGGAAAGAAAAAAAAAAACAATTAATTCGATTAAAACTCGGAAAATCTGTACACTTTTGAATCGGACCTTACCTGTAAGCATCCGGTGTTGATTTAGCTACCATTTTGTCATGGAGTTGGTGGCCACCTCAAGCACCACCAGCAACGAACATCCAAAACCGCACTTAATCGCCACCGAACGCCGACTGAATCCGAACATCCAGAGCACTTGACGAAAATGAAATGGCGAAAACGAAACAAAAACGTGCTCTCTGTCTGACACACACGCTGCATGTGTGTTAGTGTGGTAGAAATGAATCCTGCTTTCGAGCTGGATCGGTTTCGACTAGTTTCGACCGATTTCAACTTGCTCCGTTGAACAACGACCAGATCTGTTTCGACCAAAACATGAGCCCATTGAACAACGACCACTTGACAGAAACTAGTCGAAACCAATCGCTACTTACGATTGAACGAAGCTAATGTTCATTAGCACGGCCGAAAATCCGCTAATGAACGAACACGAGGCGCCGGTTACGTCGCCACTCTTCTCCCTTACTAAAAGGAAATTGTTATAAATTTGACCATCCTCCCGACAAACACTACGACATAGTAGGATGCTACAAGTGTTTTTAATTTCTTTGTGTGATCAGTCGGACACCGTCCTGTAGATGGCCAACATCGAGCCCGAAACCGGTCGACAAAAAAGGTAATTTTTGAATCCTTTTTCCGTTTTGTAAGAACGTTAAGTGTCGTGTCCTGTAATACGTCGTGTGTTAATTGTGTAATTTACTTGAAAATAAAAAAAAATTGCAGCAAACGGTCGCAAACTGAATTTCTTTTAAAATGAATATAATTTGGTCGTTGTAAAATTTAAGTTGGTTTTGTTGTGATTGATTACTTTTGTGACGTGAATTCACGCTAAAATTAACCATTTTGGACTTTAGTACATACAACTTTGATATCCTGTTCTCCCTGTGGAAATGGAATATCAGTGTCTTCAAATAAGTTGTAAAAAACACAATTACCCACAATTCGATGTACGTAATTTTTCGATTGAACAACAACGAACGAAGTTATGCTTATTTGAAGTTGTGACGTGAATTCACTCAGTTCAAACAGAACAGGGTAGCTGACTGAATTCACGTCACGAATATAAAGTTATACCTGTGGTTATACTGAACCATTCTTTGTAGCCTTCAAATTTTATGTACACTTTTAAAAACGATATTCTGTTGTTTCGTCTTTTAAAATCAAAAATTTTCAGTATCCGGATCTAACTTTTTCCTTATTTTGATTGGCACTGGAATAGCAACATATTGAAGGACTATATGTTAAAATTACTACTGTCTTTATTTAAAAATTCACAAAAAAAAATTTTTTTTTCAATCTTTTTGTATTTTTATTTGAAAATAATGAACTTATTAAAAAAAATCAACTAAATTATGCTTGAATTGTACAAATCCGACCATCTGGAGAGTAAAACAGCTTTCAGAGCGTATTTTTATATAAAATTTAACAAAAAATCAAATTTTGTGACGTGAATTCACTCATTCGCGCTGTTGTAACTCAACTAGATTCCAACCAATTTCTATAAATTTTAGAGTTTTAGAATCGTCTTATCATTTTCAAAGAAAATCTTATTTTTTTATTTAAAGAAATGTCATAGTTTTCTCGTAAAATGAAAAAGTTCCCTTTTTTTGTGACGTAAATTCATTCATTTGAGACTGTTTTTGTTCGCTTTTCAAACCAACTACATTGGACATAAACAAATTCTTTTTCTACAAAATGAAGCAGTGTTTTTTGGCATCAAAACGTAGGGGAGAGTGGGGTATCATGGGCCACTTTTTTTCTTTGCTTCATAACTTCTTTATTATAAAAGATAAAAAGAAAAAAAATAATGGAAAAGTTTTCAACATTTTTAAGGTGTCATTAGGCATTTTTGTTTATTTTTTAATACATGAATTTCCGGAGTTCTGGTTGTTTTCAAAAAAAGTATTTTATTTGGTTTTTGAAAAACTGTGGGGAAGAAAAATTAATTCGAAAAATAGGATTTTAAGAGTGTTTTTATTTAGACAAGTTGTGCGAATTTAGAACTGCGGAGTCTTGTGTGAGCCTTTGTCGAGAACGGTCGCAAAATCAGTCGTCGCGTTTGTGTTTTTTTTCTGATGTGTAGGTATATGCATGCAGTGAATATGGCGCATCGGTCAATCGGGTTGGGAAAAATGTGCTCTAGGAAGTTCGGCGAAAGAAGTTTGTTGTAATTCAAATGCATAATTTGTTGTGAATTGACCTGTTTGAAGAAGGATCGTTGTGCGTGTTTGTTATAGAATAGAAGGTTTCCAAAGCCACCGCGTGGAAAATTATTCCAGCGCTTTTCGTTTATATGCGTCTGGGAATGCAATATGGTGGCGTTAAAAATTATCATATGCAGTGCGGTTTTGTAAAACAGCGAAAAAGTTAACTTCAAAAAAAGAATAGTGGTGGTAGGGAAGTGTTGCAGGTGAAGGGAAGTAACAAATTGAATATGCGTTTCGCGGATCGCAGCAGGTGATGGACGCCTCTACACATACTATATAACAAGCAGCAAATTATGGTGAGCCCGTTTCAACTTATTCTCTTCGTAACTTTCGCCTTGTTATATTTTCAAGAACGAGGAACGTACTCACTCAATTGACGGAGCGTATGCTGTCAATGCTGGCAGTCCCGAGGAAAATCATGTTCTTAATTGCAAAAAATATTTTTGTCTCTCGCATTTCAAGAAGTTATAACTGCGAGAACAGTGAGTGGGCTCAAATTTTATTTTTCTTTTCATCCTAATAAAAATTTGATCCAGTTTGGTAGGAATATGGGTTTATAGAAATGTAATTGTAATTATTTAATTTTTTTTACATAAATAAAACATGCAGCTTAACTTTAAATGCCATAATTTGACTGAATTTTGGATTTTAGAAGAAGACTAAGTTCGCTTCATGCCAAATAACTTAAATAATTTATGATACTCTTAGTTTCAGCTTCTATATAATTGTATTTTACCGATTAAAATATTTTTTTAATTTTCAACAATTGGATCTACGTGTTCCAGATTATCTATAAGGTTCTTGTCCCGCATGACTTATTTAAATGTTTTGTTTATTTTTCATCTGTTATCAATGTTTATTATCAAGTTTTGTAAATAAGAGAGCTGGGATTTGGAAATCGAGATATTGTAATAACGTTCAGACATCTTCTCAATGATAGATTTAAGATTTTCGTCATAAATTTGAAATTGTTTATTTTTATATACTGGGTATAGTTTTTCAGATACACATCTTTAACCGCCTTTTAACCTTCAATCAATTTAAAATGAAATATATAGAAGACCTGATAAAGTAAGTGACACTGATGTTAAAAATTAATACTAGAAAATTACACGTTTCAGCTTCTGTAGCAGACTGTATAGATTTTCCAAATAAAAGTATCACCGCTGTGAAATTTTGAACTGTAGATTTTATAATAATTGGTTGATAATTCTTATTTTAATCCATTCTTTTATCTACATAATTATTCGCACTGCCGTATTAATTTTTATTTTTTTCATTATTGAGGATAGAATACCAGGTTCCAGGATATCATGTTAATCTGATTTCAACAATCCATTCTAGCATTATCTCGTTTGTTGTAAATTAATTATGATTAGCAATTAAATGATCTTCCTTGATGCAAAATTGAATTTACAGTGTGGAAATCAGCTGCATCAGTATCGAAGTGAATAATATATGACGAAGTCTTTGTTAAACTTATTTATCTTTTTTTTTCACCAGACAAAATAACTTATCTACTTACCTTATAAGAATTCTCCGTATTTTACTGTAATCATATGAAACTAGATCCAATCAAAATTTTACTGTACGTTCATCCAAACTACAGACAGGTTGATATGCAGGGGCTCTGTCTCTCGGTTTTAGAATTAAAACCAACTAGAGGGTCGAAAATTAATGCCTCCATTATTTTAAATTTTATAATTCATTGAACATATTTATTATATTGTGTTATATTATTTTATAGTGTACAATATTACATTGTTTTATATTAATTTACATTACATTAAATATTTTATAGTTTAGTTACAGTTTACAATTTATTACTTTATTCAGTTATTTATTTTTTGTATTCATATTTTTATCTATTATATAAAATTCTCTTGTAACGGTGTTTGTAGTACTACTCCTCCAGAATGACTCAAACGATTCAAATGAAATTATTTTTATAATATTCTGTAGGCATGCGAATCGGTTTATATTGAATAAAAATAACAAAAAGTCGCATTAATTGTCCGTAATAATTAAATTTGTAAAAATCGGAATAAAATAAAAGTCATGGCTTTCATTTTTAAGATAGAAATTTTCTTTCCTTTGGGCGCCGGGCGGTTTGTTTTTCGTCTCCATGGTCGAGGCGTCGCGAGCCAACGTCGCGAGAGGATAGTAACCATAGCATAGCATACTGATCAGTGAGAATATTTTGGCGCGTATTTCTTAACCAAGAATTTTCCATGCAAGTGGTTGCGATATGAAGCATTGATGTGATTTTTTTTCTTCTTGATTCCTAGCTCATTTGTACAGCACATGGTTATGAATGACGCCTAGATGTGACTCAGATTGACATTTTGCCAACGAATAAAAAAAAAATTATTTTACCAAAATCTGAAATTGAAAAATCATGCAACCATTTTTAGAAATTTTCTTTTCTTCGAGGGGTTTGTTTTTCGTCTCCATGGGCGAGGCGTCGCTAGCAAACGTCGTTGCAAGATAATAGTAACCAAAGCATACTGTTCATCGATCGCTGGAAAAATTTAAAAATTAGGCGCCTGTTTCTCAACCAAGTACCTATATGTCTTATGCACGTGGGGACGATATGCAACCCATAGATGGGTTTTTTCCTTGCTTATTTGTACACAGCACATGGTAATAAATTACACCTAGATGTGACACGGATTGATATTTTATCGATAGAATCAAAGCCATATGAACGATTTCAAATATTAACACCATTTTTAATTCGTGTTAATTTTAAGTAGTAAATTGTTGCCAAAAGATGTGAAATAATGACACTTTACGGACGTTTGAAAATAAGAAATGGGAAGCTTTATATTCAATTTCGTATAATCCGATACGCCTAGAACGCTGGACACATAAACTGAACGAGAGTGTGTTCTTTGAGATAGATTAGATAGGATTGAAGTTTTTAAAGGCCGAATGAACTTTTTGATTTTTTGCAAACGTAAGTTGAAGTTATCAATAAAATATCTACTTTTCAATAACAAAAAGTGAGAATATGCATTTTCCGGAAGAATTTTTAATTAAGGGGGGGGGGGGGGTAGGGTCTAACACTTTAAAAAAATCGATTTTTTTTTTAATTTTCTTATTGTAAAACATTTCAAGAATGATGTGTCAAATTTTCAAGTCAATTGAAGCAAAACTGTAGAAGTTATAGGCCTTCATCTCCTCTAATACTGCAAGAAAGCAAGAGCAAAAACTTCAAACGCGTTTTTCTCGAAAGCACATTTTTATCCGTGGACATCGTCATTTGAAAACTACTTATCCGATTCTTTTCAAATTTGGAACATATATTCTACATATAAAACACCAGACCCCAACGTTTTTCTTTTTTGATTTTTTTACTTTGGGGAGATTTTACAGGTGAAAATGGCGGATTTTTAAGAGAAAAATCGTAGTTTTTACTTTAAACAGCCACAAAAATTTCATAAAAATATTTTTAAGTTATATAAAAACGTTGGGGTCCAGAAAAACATCTATTAAAAATATTTTGCTCTGATTTTTTTACTTCAGATGATTCTGTGCTGAGATACAGTGTCCACCGCAAATCGTGTTTTCTAAAAGGCACCCTTGAAAGTGCTCCGTCACCGGCTCATTTTTCAATATTTTTCTACGAAAAAATTACTAAATGTTCTTTTAACAATGCTTTGTATAATGCAAAAAATGTTAATACATTTGTTTGAACGACAGCTCTAGAAAAAAATCGTGAAAATGGTGTTTTTTTATACCCGTTAGACCCTACCGCCCCCCTTAAGAAAGTAAACTAGAGCAAGTGCAAACTTTCAACTTTTACGAAAAATGTATACATTATTTCTGCATCTAAAAATTGTTGGGCCCAAAAAAACTATCTGATTAAATAAACTCTTTTTTTTTTTTTTCAATCATTCATCAAAAAACTTTTTACACGTTTACTGTTTGTTTACACACAATTCAAGTATGAACTTAACATGAAAAGTATGTTTTTGTTTAACATATTTTGGCTACATAGAAGAGACTTTTGATTCACTTTTTTGTTGAAAAGTTTTTTTTGTGATTGATACTCCAGCGGCAGCAGATTTTTATGATGAACTTTTAATATGACCTGAGAGTGTAAAAAGATATGTATATAAATTCCTGTAATTTCTTAGGTGGAAAAAGTGAAAACGCGCCATTTAGCAATGAAACATCTATAATTCAAGAATTTTATCTCCAAAATGGCCTGAAAGGATATCCCGAGTGTTAAATCTGAAGCGGATATTCAAAATTATTATAAAGGTCTTTGTAAATCAAGGTCTTTTGGTTGAACAGCATTCAGTGAAATTGAAGTACCAAGCATTAATTTATTCCGGAGAAAACTTAGTATATATCAATAAAAATTGATAAAACAGACAAACAAGAATAAGTATTAAATTCATTTTAAAGTCTTTTCACTGACGCATCTGAAAAAGACCTATGTGTTATCACTTGCCCCAATAAATAGGACAAATGATATTTCTTTTTGTCAACATAACTAAGTTTTTTGAAAATATCATTTTTTTTTTCAGAAAATATGAAAGTTGAACTGTGGTGATATTCGTTTGCATTTGCCCCTGTGTTTCGTTTTAGAAATGAACTCACGAAACCATCGAAACCTGAACAGATTATTTCATTTCGATCTATTAAGTTTTCAAAAATCTGCATTTCAATTTAATGTTTCTAATCTTAAAAATATTACATAATCCTAAATGAAATCAAATGAACTAATTTTCTTTTTTTGCTTGAATAAAAAAAAAAGGAATTTGCAGTATACAAAATCGTTAGATTTAATGCCATGACAAATGCTGTTTGGGAACATTTTAAGTTGAAATGTGTAAAGTCTATAATTTAAGTATCAGGCGAAAATTTTTGGAAATGATTTTAGTGAAAATATGGATTTTAATTCAAACTGCTTTGAAGCATGAGGATGATAAATAAAAAGCTGTTTGAAAATGGTAAGTAAAAAATCATTTTTTCAGCTCTAAAAAATACACCATCTTAAGCTAATTGGGAGCTGACAGCGCTGCGTTAGGCAAAATATTCGGAAAACACTTCAAAAATTGTCCAAAGATTCATAAGCAATATATTCCAATAAATGAGATACTTTTTATTTCGGTTTAAACCTTATTGTGAACTCGAACAAAACGGAATAAATCACTAAATGGAATACAGCAAATGGAACATACATACATATTATCAACATACAGTTATTTATGGAACAAGTTACAGAAATTGGATTTTAAAAGACCTGTTGAGTTAAAATTCTTAGGTTTAATTTTGATAGAATTAAGCGGGACGATTCGAGTAAAGGGAAAGGAGGGAAATGTAAAAAACTAGGAAAAATTGAAAATGGACGCAAAGTTTAACATGGTAAGACGAAGTTTACCGGGTCTGCTAGTTTATTTATATATTTATTTAGTTTTTAAATATTTATATATTTATTACTATTATTTAGTTTTACCTAATTTCTTAACAGCATTTATTGTATCAATATTCCATATATACTTTCCCCAAGGACAAAAATTCGTATTTAGGTCTTTATATATTCAAAATATTATATGAAGCGTTTGGTAGGGATCTCCACGCTTCATTCCTCCCCTGTATCCTGTATCTTTCGCGGTTTTCATCACATGGTTGGCCTGGCCGTAGTAATATCTGCAATGCATAGGAATATGTAACAGGTAATACGCTGAAAAGAAAAATTATAGACGCAAGTCTTCCATTTTCCAGGATGCCTACATGTTTTGGCCATGTTGGTGTAAGAAGAAGAAGAAGAAGAAGAAGAAGAAGAAGAAGAAGAAGAAAAACTGTGGGGAAACGTGGGCCACCAAACCCAAATTGACAAGATAACGTGCAAAGTTTATCAGTTGACCCAAAACTGAAATTTCATAATTCCTTTAGTAATTTTAAAGTAATTTCAGATTAGGAAATATAAAAGAGAGTTGTTTATGATCGAATAGTTCATTATTCTTGGCTCGCGAACATTTCGGCAAAATTCCTTATATAGGATTTTTGTTCGTCTCTACCGCATTGGAAAAAATAGACAAAATACATTTCACAACTCTTTATTTGGTATAAGAAATCTTTGCAGATAGGAAAAACGTTTTTTAAGTTCTGAATGTGTATAAAAACACCAAAATATAGGTGGCCAAAGATACCCCACAAAATGTGGCCCACGATTCCCGCGTTTGTGTCACTGATTTATGTTTCATCAAAAATTCTTTTTCCACGTGAAAGAACATGAAAAAACGAAGATCATAAGCGTATGAGCATATTTTTATTATGTACTTGAGGTCTCCAACGGATGCAATTTTGCGGGTGCTTATTTAAATTTTTAAAGAAGCATATGATACGTACATAAGTCAACAACATACAGAAAAACATGCCTACGAAAAGCGACGACGATGACAGTTGGATTGAGATTTTTATCACCACACACAGCTGAGATATTTAGAGTGGTCCACGTTTCCCCATGGCCCACTTTACCCCATTCTCCCCTACTAAAAAATCCTAAACAAATTCATCCATATATTTTAATTATTATTTTCATAAAAATTGTCAATATGACCACTTTTTCCAACAAAAAAATTGATTTTCAAAATCATATAAAACATCTGTAAAAAAAAATGTCTCTTTTTTCCGTTGGTTTTGTGTGATTTGATTGATTTGAATTATCAAAATTATAGACAAGTTTGAGATTTTTTGATACGCGAACGAATATAAATCACTTTAGAGCGGTACAAGCGCGTGAAATGTGTTTCATGGATTTAGAAAAAAAAAAGACTTAAATTTGGCATGGGGCCTTCTGGGAGGCCAAGGAACTGCCTCAAGGTTTTGATTTGTCGATTGATTTTTTCCATTGACTATAGCTCTGTATTTGCTACAAAATTAAAGGTTAAAATTTATTAAAAATCGGTATAAATCAGCTTTGATTCCTACATAAAATTGTAGCAGTATTTTTTTTCTACGTTCCCGAAAGTTCCGCTAAGTGTGTTTTCTTCGGTTCAAGTTATCTAAATTAACTGATCCGTAACAACTGAATAATTCGGGAGTTGGAGCGACATATTCCGAATAAATTTCACTTAACTTTGATGAGTTTTGAGCTGAGCGTCTTCATCGGCATGGTGTTGATGAAAACATTCTATTTTTTTCTTCACTTTGCTGTATGCTGATTACGATCTCGGGCAACAACAAACTGTCCCAGAAGGCATTCCGACCCAAATTAATTTCTGTTTCTACTCACGTTTTGCCACGCTCCGGAATATATGTATGCTATACACACGGTCGTGACTTTTTATTCGAAACTTTGTATCTGGGAGTGAGTGAAAAGTTTTTCTTTTGGGTTTATTTTCCTGGAAAATTGCTGCATTGGCGTTTGCGTATGTTTGAATAAGTGATGAGAAACTTTCTAGAGTATGTTTTACAAGTTATTGAGACGTTGAGCGAGCAAACGTGAAATGTCGAACAGAAGAACTTCTTTTATTTTGATATGAGCCAGGGTATTGTATTCATAATATTTTTCATTAATTTCATTCCAGATTATTACGTTCCAGTTATATGGAGCCGTGTTCGCGCAGCAGGAAGTTCTAGTTGCAATTGATGAACCAGGAAAAACACAGTACCATGAGGCGAATTTCAACACCAGTGAGTATGAGTGTGGATTTTCAGCTTCCTTCCTGGGATGCTGATGTTGATAAAGTTTTTCAATTATGAGGAGAAAGTTGGCCTTCTCAACGGGAAAACGGGCGAAAGCTAGATAACACTAAACATTACCAACTAGTAAACTGTGGGAACTTTCCGAGTAAACAGAATATCAGATGATGGTTAGTGAAATTTTATCATTGATCTAATTTTCTGCATAATTTAGATTTTCAAAAACAAACAAACCGGCTTAGTCAACAGAAACATTGAATTCTATATATTATTTTCCCACATACTGTGACTAAATATCAATAAAATCCAGCGATTAAAAAGCAATCACTATCCAATGGATTGGAACTGACCCTGCCTTTTTCTGAGTTGGTAGCACTGTTAAGTCAATAATCAACACGATTACAATATTTCAACTCACTTGTCGGCACAACCGCCTGAGGAATCAAGATAGTGACGTCTTGATTCTTGAATTAGAGTTAAACACCGTTTGCAGCTTCTGATGCTCATTGATCAAAAACTAGTTTAACGTGTTTTTGACTATTGTGATTTCAGCACTTTTGTGCGCAGGTTATAGTGTTTTACTTATTTTTTCAAAAGTCACACCTGTCTTGTAAAAGCAACAACAGCGGTTCATAGCACTATCTTGAAGGCAAGCCCTAATAGCATACAAGGAATATCTTCCCCCAGAAATTTTAAGGTAAAAGGAAGTTGAAGACACGAAACAACTTTGTTTGCTTTTTGAAAGAGCAAATTAGTTTTTCAATTTTAAAACCACTTGTGACATGTGAAACTTTTGCAACCAAAAAAACCATAAACAAAGTTAATCCTGCTCGGATGGTGAATATTAGAAAAAAAAATCGAATGAAAAAAAAACACCTTTAAAATAGGATTGGATAAGAGACTCACTGATCGAGCGTATTGAGTGTCGCTCTTTGGAGCCTGAGATAAAATCCCTGAGGTTTATCGAGAAATTGGATGAATTCCACATAAAAAGTTCATTTAAACTGAACTTGCTTGAAGCCTTTCCTTTTAATCGTTTTTAAAATGCGAAAACACAAACGTTATCACTCTTTATTTTTAACTAGGCAAAGCGCCCAAAGCAATAAAGGCTAGAGTAAGAATTCAAGATTTCTCGTTTTTTTGGGCTTGTCTGAATTTTTCATAGCAAAATCTGGGGAAGTGCACGTTACTGCAGGATTTATTATTATTTTTTTTCTGAAAAATTTTACAAAAGAAAATCAAATTTATGTAATTTTACACATATTTGGCGTTAAACGTGGATATTTCTTTAAGCTTAATTCGTTAAAATAAATTCGAAACTTTTTTTTGAATAGGTTTTCAAAAATACAATTTAATCGCTGCTAATGTACTTCGCAAAAAAAAAAATTACTGTTTCAGGTGTTTACCTTCCACTTTGTTCTTAATTTGTTTTTATAACAAGTGAATTTTGACTACATTTGATCGGATAACGCTCTGTTTTGATTTCATTATTTGAAAATCAATGCCAGTATTATTTCAGGTTTTTGTTTTAAATTTTCCCTAATCTACTCGGGCCGGATAAGTGCCGAAACATTTTGGCCGGGATCAACTTTTGACCGAGAAGGTTTTCTCAGCAAGGCAAATTGCTAAAGTTCACGACGTTGTGCGTTTAATGATAACATAGGATCAAAGTTTCAATGAGATTGTTAGCTAAATAAACTTGGCACCTGGGTAAGCAATTGGAAGTAAAACAATGCTCTCGACGAAATAAATATTTCACGTGAATGTGTGCTTAAACAATTTCTTAGACTCTAACTTGATATACAACTTTAAATGTTTCCATGAATACCTATGTAAAAAACACATTAATTTTGTCGACGCAAATCTTAAAACATGGTATATCAGTGAAGATCATAAAAAAAATTCATTACTAAACGACATTTTTATAGGAATAAAAAATACCATCAGAAAGATAAGCGAATAATTTTAATATTTTTAAAGGTGCTTCAATTCAGAATTCAGCAAGAACCATTGAAAAATTAATATACCCAGAAAATTTAAATTTCAATAAAAATTTAAGCTGATCGGATATATGTATATCAGAAAAGAATAAATAATACTTATTGAGAATTTAGATATCAATTTCAAAATTAAAGTTTTCCCTAAAAGATATTTAAAAACGAATTAAAAATCCCAAATCTTGTAGAAATTGATACTTTGAATATTTAGAAAATAGTTTTTAAAATGGGTGAAATAAAAGAGAATATTTGTTTATTAGATTATCGGCCTTATCGGTGAAAAGTGATTTCCTCATTCACAAGAACATTTTTAGATAATGATTTTTTTAGACGGATAGAAAGTTAGAAGAAATGAAAGATGGTGAAAACGAGCGAGTAGAATTTCTTTAGAAGCATTACACCAAATAATTGTTCAACAAATTGGGTTTTAACCTTTTAATGCAAGATTTTTTTTCAATGAGGATAGCAGTTATTGATTTAGTGAAATAATAACATTTTAATTCGAATAACCCAACTCAACGGGTTTGAAGTTGTTATAAAAGTTATGGTCCATGAAAGTTGAAAAATAATTTGGAATTCTTAATTCGTTTCAAAAAAATTTTACAAATTTGCAAAGCTTGTTATTTGTGAGCAGGAAAAAAAGGTGAGGTGAGGAAGGTGAGATTAGTAAAATTTTTGAAAATTGCAAAGCTGAAGAAATAACAGCAATTTTCCAAAAACTACTTTTCTCAAAAGAAAAAAAAAACTATATTTGATTTTTGCAATTTTTGCATATACATACTTTGTACGACTTCTCTCACATGCATTACAATATCGCAATGAAAATATCATGGACATATTTCTTTAAATCTCTAAAATATTTTTTTTTGTGAATACAGCACTCAAAAATATCCACACGTTTTGAAGAAATTTGGATTTTGATTAGTGTTGTTTTCAAACAACACTTTGCTTTAAAGCAAGGGTGAGCAACCTTTTGAAGCAGCGGGCCACTTTTAGTTAGAATTTTTTTTCGGCAGGCCGCATTAAAATAAACTTAAGGTAATAACAGGTTGCAGAGTAATAGTTTTTTCTACCATTTTTTGTCAAAAACAAAAAAAGTTTAATTCAAATGAATTCATGTGTGTACATTAACTTTTTTATTTTTTTAGGGTTATTAAACCAGGCAAAATTGAATAGCTTCATCAATAAGTCTTGATATTTTTTTCAATAGTTTGAATGTTTTTTTTATTGATTTGAAATGTTTAGCGAATATTTTTTTTTAAAGAATACTTTTATTTATGAAAAACGAAAAATTGTGGAAGTCTTTCTTTGGTTCATAGAAAGATTTGAACGTTTTCTGAGAAACACCCCTTCGTAGCAATGCGATTTTATTTTTCGTCATCACTTCCATTTGAAAGTTTAATGGGGCTTAACCATGCGACTTTTTATTTGCCCATTTTTGGAAAGTTTTTTTACAATTTATTTAAATTTTGTCATGAAGCCATTGGGTTTTTTTTCACCTGAATCAAAGCAATCGAAAGATTATTTTTAATTCCGTGGTTGAATTAAAAGGAATCTTTCGATTGTTTTGATTGAGTTGAATCATTCAACCAAGTAGGCTCATACCACAACAGAGTTTTTTTTTTCAATTTAAAGTTCCGTATGAAATCATTGCATTGAGATGTTGACCAAGGTTTGAAAATAATGAAAAAATAATCATTTCATAGATTTTTAATCAGATTTGTCAATGTTACAGTTTATATTTTTGATTATAATTTTTTTTTACTTAAATTTGATTAATTAAATTCAGATACCTTTGGGATAGGCTTTCTAAAGCTAAATGATGAAAATTTTATGACTTTGATAATGTGGATACTAGGGGTGATCCCAAACTTTTGGACGATAACTTAAGTGTCTATTTTATTAATTAATAGTACATTCTTAAATTTCTGCACAAAATTTTTTAATTGTGTTTTGAGAAGTTTACAATAAGGATTCTAATGCAACTCAAATTTTGACATTTTTGTCCACCCTATCCCAAGATGATCGGTTTTGAATATTGAGTGCGATTTTTTGAAAATGTTCTAACTTTAGGTTAAGTTTTAGCTGCAAAACTAATACATTATTTATGGGCAAAATACCTCCGAAATAGCTATTGCTCATTATCTTTCAAATGAGATCAGAAGATTTGCAATATGTCCTAAGACGGCTGAAATATGAACAATCAAAATGCATGTTTTTTAGCGGGTGATCCCAAACTTTTGGCCGGCAGTGTACATAAGATCTGAACTCATTTTCAAGAATGGGTACTTTGAAAAATCTAAATTTGAATTTCAATTATTTTTCGCAGGATTTCAATAATGTAATGAATTTAATGATAAATTATGGTTGAAAAAATAATTATCTAGTACTTAATCTTTAAATTCAGGAAAACTTAGCTGGAAGTATATTTAATTGGTTTCTTGTTTAACATTATTTATAATGCAGGTACTTATAAAACAAATTTTAAACTAAAAACAGAATGTATCGAGTTAATTAGAACTGAAATTCATTCTGATTTCAACCCAAACAAGTTTTTCTTTGAAATGAAGGCTTGAAGATCATTCATTTAATTTTAAATACTTAAAACAATCTGAACACTTCTTGGACTTATTTTCAAAAGTCATGATTTTAAAAAAATAACTAATTATTGAACAGTACTTAATGCCAAATAATGAGATACTCTTAGAATCACATTTTTTGTACTATTCTGTATGTGTCTATGCGTTTTTGAGCCAAAATGATATAGAAAAACTCGTGTAGAAAAACAATATCAATATGCCCAGTAATTGATTTAAAAAAAATTGTTTTCAGATTATTCCAATTACTCATCGTATGTGATTAAGTCCGGCGTACTGTGTTTAACACGAAGAAAAGTTATGTTAGTGAAACACTAGTGATAAAATAAAAAAAGTTATATGAAAAAATTGCATTTTTAATTAAAGGGCTCAAAATATCACAATAATTATTAAAACAATTATGCTACGGGATATTCATACCATGCTGCATGGTAATTTTACTATTCGTATCATGTTAATCTGCTTGTTTTTATCATAACACATACTATTTTGAAGATTGAACATATTAATTTACTATGCACGATGTAAAAGACTTCATGATAACATTGACAATTTTAATATGAACGTAGTCAAAATTACTATGCGCAGCCAAAATCAACACATAGTACAACAGCCATGCGCGTAGTATTTTCAAGAACAAAACATTATTGGCTCAAAAATATGGTTGCGTGTTGTTCATTTAAACCACGGATTTAGTAATTTTACTATGCTTTTATTTTGAGTGTATTAAGCATTATCACAGAAAAACAGACGTACAAGCTCGATCAAAAAAATCTTCAAAAAAATGTGTAAAAGGAGATTTGGAAAATATGTATGAAACTTGGTTTTCCGGTGTACGTGGATGTGCAATACATATACGGTTCGAAAAATCTTGACGAGACGAGAAAAAATTACCATGGGGCCAAGTGGGAAAAAATGTTGTAATAAAGAAGTTGCTTTCAGTATAAAATCAATACAAGATTTGAAAATTGGCCAGAATGGGCAATTTGGTTTTCAGATGTAGATACACGGATGAGCAATACACGACTTGATAGATCTAGATGAGACAAGAAAAAGTTACTATGGGATCATGAAAATATAAGTCGGAGAAAAAAAAGTTATGGATTGAAGAAGTTACATTATTTTGAAGAAAATAGTGGCCAAAATGCTCAGCTACACGCTCCTTTTTTAAACTCAAAAATAAGTGGATTTCGGTTGAAAACAGCAGATTGGTAGTAGTCCGTAAATTTGATTTTGGCTAGACATTCACAAAGTTGAGTTTGAACAGGCATATTAAAAAATTCGATGGGCGAACTCAAAATTAAGCTTTTTCAAAGTTTATTTTTGAATTTGAATTTTGAGCAAGAAATTGAACGAGCGTTTGCATTTTATAGTTTATTTCTCAATCAAAGAAAATGATAACATTAAAGAAAGATCAACAAAAAATTTAAAAAATAATACTGCCTCCGTTCGCTGCCGAACATCCGCAAGCTGGGACTAGTCGTGCAACTATTTCCGGCGGGCACCGAAAGGGAACCCATTGTAACCTCTATATGTATCGAGGAGTACTCCGAACCCAGGAACCGGAACTACCGCGACCCCGGGCCGAATGTTGCTGATTGATTACAGGATTACTGTTGTTCCTATGTCGGATAATGTCATCACGCCCGGTGCCGTCGGTTGATTGTGGCATTAAAATAACTCCAGGACTTTATTCTCTAACAGTGCAGGGAATTCCTCCAAAGACCACTACAGGCTTCTGGATCGAAGAGTCGGTAAAACAAAATCAAATAAGTTTCATTTCAATTTTTTTTCTAAACAAAACCTTATAAATTAAACATAGATACATTTAAATCTTATATTATGCAGATGGTGAGACTGCCGGACAATATGTTCTTTCATATTATTGGACTGATTTCTCGAAGTTTCTTCCGGACAGTGGCAAATGTTCCAGCAAAACTTTATTGTGTCGATCCGCTTCTCGTATGAAGAAAATCAACTAAAAAGCTTTTTCGTTCACGATGAGGTTTTAGCAGTGAGAAAAAGGGCTTAATTTGAATTCGAATTTTGAACTCCGTTTTTTTATATAAAGTTTATAGAATTCAACTATGTTTTGAACCACTGTCAAACTTTATTTTGAGATTGAAAAAAGAAGTTGAAGCTTTTTTGTCACTTCTTTTCTTCGAAATAATATTTACAACTTCTTCAATCCATTACTTTTCCTCCAACGGTAGATTTTCTTGACCCAATAGTAACATTTTTTTGTCTCGTCAAGATCTTTCGAATTTTTGAATTTCTCAAACCCTGGGGTCTAAAAAGCTTGGTTTTGGTCAAAACCCATCCATGATTTTTTGTAGAATTTTTAGATGATGTTTACATGAGTAAATTTGAACTTTTAGGTTTGTATGGGAAAATTGAATATTTTGTACTGAAAAAACAACAACGTTTTTGTTTCTTTGTGGAACCGAGCCAGCTGACAGTTTTTGTGCCAATTTATGAAATTCCTAAGGTAAATTTTCCGCTGAACAACTTTGTCGAAGACCGTAACTTCGTATCTAATTCATGCGCGGATCTACGGGGGGGGAGGGGGTGATGGGGGTGATCACCCCCCTCCCCAAGCGGAAAAAATAGAACTTCAGTAAAATGGTCACACAGTTTTTAACTAAATTTAGATGAAATATAACTTTTTCATGTGTCAAAATATCTTAACATTGACATTTACAATTTTTACGCGCGCGTAAGAATTCTATAGCTGCTTAAAAATATGCTTGAATTGAGTATAAACAATATGCGCGTTTATAATTTCGTGTTGGCTTCGAGCGTGCAAGAAGGATTTAGCTTGCACCTTGTAGTAACTTTGCAATTCTTACTTCGGTAAACTAATATTTTCGAAAAGCCGCGCGTCTATCTTTCCCGAAAATCGTTAAGTGAATGACCAAGGAATGGATGTTGCTCGTTCATCCCAGTATCATGCATTTCGTTCATACCTTCTCATTCTTGAATTTCAACCTTACTGTCCCGCTCTTACACATCGTTACATCGTGAGAGGTTCACAGTTTGCTTGATGCTGTCATCTCTCTTTGTATATATTTATGAGAAAACACTGAACTCATTTTTGAGCTTCACCAGCTCTCGCATACTACACACCTCTCTCTTTAAGGATATTTCTTAAGCATGACAGCAGATTTTTGTGCAAATTGAAGTGAAACTATTGGTTTCTCACTCTCATGGCTATGGAATAATATTCTGAATTGTTTGGCGCGAAGAAAGTGTTTCTAAGATGGAAAAGAAAAAGGGTATCAAACAAATTGAGGGTCAAAGATGTTTGATGGGGTTTCTAAAAAAAAACAGAAGATTTACAAGGAAAGCTGTACTTAAATATTGCAATGGTGATGCTTTGGTCATTATTTGGTTTTCTTCATTAATCGATATTAAGAGTTGTTGTAAGTGCCAGTACCAGAAGTGTCGGTTGATAGTGACTAACTCTGAATGATTTCTTGAAAAGGCCTGAAAGAAGCCAACATTTATTTTCAAGTTTATCATAAAGTGATTCCTTATTTATGCATGTTTACCAAACTTGATAGTTTTCTAAAAAAATGTTTAATTGGGTCCACAGATGAAAATTTTCAATAATTGTTCCATGTACGGCTAGAATTATCTGACTTCCAGAATGATCAGACTTTCGCATCTTCTGCAGATCCATTAGTCTATGAAATAGATATAGGTGCTGTTTTAAAGGCATTTTAACCAGACGAGTACCTCCACCACAATTTTCGTTTCCATTCTCCGAGCATTTGAAAAGTCCAAGTGCTGGAAAAGAAAAACGATACGCAAGTGCAAAGCATTTGGAAACATTCAAAAGTTGGCTAGTTTTTTCCAAAACTATCCAGGATATTTTTGTAAAGTCTATCCGCTCTTTGTAGTGAACATTACTGGTGGAGTTAATAAAACTGATCAATTGTTAAATCTTGTTTCTAAGCCACAGACTTGTTTTTCGAATTTTAAAGCGAAAAAAACGGTGTAAGTATTCGATAATATATAAAACGACGAATCTATTCAGCAAACCTCTTTAAAAAAAATTAAATATAATGATAAGCAATTTACTAATTTGTGTTTTAAATATTTGTTTTAGAGATTCAGGTCTTTAAATTGATGGAACTTCTAGTGAAAAATATGTAAAACTGTTGAATAAGTATATTAAAGGTTTTCGATAAGAAATGAATGGTTTAAAATTGGAACTCAAAAGAGAAAATATTTCGATTAAATATAATTGAAACTTGTGTAAATGGCTTTTTATCCGAATATTGACATAGTTTCAAAATTAATAGCACGTAGTTTTAACCATAAAACCAGAGATGTCCATTTGAGTAAATTTAAATGATACCAACACATTCATATTGACTGAAAATTAATAAAATACAATTTTCCAAATTCAATTGCTTATGGATTTCTAATCTGATAAAAAAACCAAATAATCATTCCAAATCCCCAACTATATCTATAGATAAATAAACGTAAATTTAACTTCATACCACTGAAAAAACATTTGTCTGCGTTTTGTCTAAGACTAAACCAGCCACAAACCGATGTACAGAATTCTTTGAACAAAGTTTTTTTTTAATTGTCTTCAACATTATTTACATGCTGCTGAATTCTCTTAATTTTTATCATCAACATATTTCCTGTCACAGTTTTTATTTTTCCCAATTGCTAAAAAAAATTTGGCCATATTTTTTGAAAATTTACTAAATCACCCCCCCTAAGAGCAATCTCTAGATCCGCGCCTGATCTAATCAGGCAACAAAGTTATAAGCTGTTGAATGGGAATATGTCTTTTCGCATTGATAAATAATAAATTCAATTGACATCCCTGCAGGGCGCCTAGCGAGGTATTGCATGACTACTTTTCGCGAGGCTCCAGCAGTGATATCAATTGAATATGTTGTTCATCAATGTGAGGAGACATACCTCTGTTAAACAGCTAATAACTTTTTTGCCTGATAAGATACGAAGTGATGGTCTTCGACAAAGTTGTTCAGCGGAAAATTTCCCTGAGGAATTTTATAAATTGGCACAAAAACTGTCAGCTGGCTCGGTTCCACAGAAAAAAACAAAAACGATGTTGATTTTTCAGAATAAAATATTCAATTTTCCCATACAAATCTAAAAGTTCAAATTTACTCATGTAAACGTTATTTAAAAATTCTACAAAAAATTATGGATGAGTTTTGGACCAGAACAAAGCTTTTTAGACCCCAGGGTTTGAGAAATTCAAAAATCACAACAAATCGACTCAGTCTATTGCTCATCCGTGTACATCCGAAAAGCAAATTGCACATTCTCCTTTCAAAAGCTACCATAAAAAGGTTCGCTAAAAATTAACTTGAAATAGTGATATCTATTGCGCCATTCAAAAGTTTAAAATCAACTGTTCAAGTGCTCAGTTTTCAAAAAGTCCAAATCATTTATGAACTTATAAATAACTAAACCAATGCCTCTCTTAAGTAAAAAGGCTTTAATTTTTTGATAGATTAATGCAATCAATGGCACTGGACAAAATTTCACTTAGTTTATTTTTGCACTACTGAGACATTCAAAAAACTAACAGCTTCAGACTAAGTGTTTGCACTTCCTGAAGTCAAATAGGAACATTCTTAGAGACCAGTCTCATCCAGCAGTATGGATTCCAGATACCTATCTCAAGCGGGTTACACTCAGGTACCAGTTTTGCATCCCATTGTTCAAAATTTATTACTTCTACTTAGTAAGTAAGAAAGAAATAGCGAATAAGTTTTAACATATTTTTGTGTAACGAAACTTCATCATTCACAATTTTCTCGAATCAATATGAGCAGTTCAAAACTAAAAATTTGCTATTTTTCTCAGTTTTAGTTTTAACAGTTCCCTTTGGTATGTTTAGAGACATCTGGTGGACTAACCAAAAAACTAATATTGTCTCAAAAAGGTCATTGAAATTTTTACGTCTATTCTCTGTGGTTCATAGAGAGAACCCTAAAAATTGATCGGACTATCTTAATGCCAAGTGTCAGTGTTTATTTTCCCCATTCGCCCAAAAATCTTATTGAAAGAATTCGACCCATTGATGTCCGACGATAATCTCTTAATACAAAAGCGAACTGATGTTGGTTTCCGCTGATAAGTTTTCCAATTATTCGTTTGCTGATTATTTTTCACAGTTGATTCTTCAAATTGAGTGAGTTTACTACCACACAACACTTTGTAATTCTAGATTTTTCCCAACGTTGACATGTGTGTGGGAGTTGATTTGATATATTGTGTTTTTGATAGCTTCGTTTCCAGTATACATATGTAGGTAGGTGTATTGTATGTTTTTTTTTTTAACAATCTGAAAATCAATTTCCGGATCATTGGAAACTGTTGATGCACACACTACCTATAGTAAACATGCATTGAGTGTGCTTTTGAAAAAAGGAACTTTTTAACTGATAGTTTTTGTCCGACATCAAGCATTATTTTTAACGATGGAGAATTGTTCAAAGTATTATTAAATTGCAATTAGACACTTATAAACTGATCAGTAATTTCTATTCTTATTATGAACTTCCGAGTGCGAGCAATTGAATAATTTCCTGGCTGTGGGTTTTATTGTTTAAAAAAGAAAACTTTTCCCCGGACACCAGTAAACTCTGCTTCGATTATCGAAAAATTGAAATAGGAGAACAATTTATTATGTTCTGGCTATGGGACTAAATGGAAGGAAAAAAAACTCTATTTTAATTAGAAGTTTCGTAAAATTTGTAAGTCTCGGAAGTTTTCTAATAGGTTTAAAGCAGTCATGTCTGGTTCAGTGGGGAAAAATCCTTTCAACAAGCGCCCAACCAAGAAAAACCTTAAAGCATTGTTTTTTTTAGCCAACCCTCTCAATCTATTGGAAGCTGGAAGAAAGTTGGTTACACCGTTTCACACGAAGGCTCCCCCGCTAGTTATCCGCACAACTTTCATGACGCAAGTCGACAAAAGGGAAAATGCAAATTCAATTATTCGTCAATTTCAGTCGTTTTTACCCGGGTGAATGAGCTGGCTCCGGGGGGAAAACTTCGAAGCAAAAACATTCACCTCGTCGCACCATTCAAAACTAGCACGACGACTTTCTATGCACAAAATTGTTGAAGGAACATATTCTAGCTTTCAATATTACTTACAGAGCATGTGTATAGGAAAGAACATTGAATCCTCCCTAAGTAAAGTCCTGGAATTCAAGGTTATGGTTAAACGTCTCGACGTGATTAGATTTTTTTTTCAAGTTAAATCCAGATTTTTGATGAGAAACAAAATAAAATATTTTAAAAACTTCTATAATTTCAGGTGCCTATCAATTTGGGTACGAGGTCGGCCCGAACGGTCAATTTCATCACGAAACCCGGGGCCCAGACGGAGTAACGTACGGATGCTACGGCTATATTGATCCCAACGGTCTACTGCGCGTAACTCATTATGTGGCCGATTCCCATGGTTACCGAGTGGTCGAACCAAACCGTCCGGTGGAAATTTTCACCGATGCTCCACAGACGTATAGCAAGTATGAACGTTTGTCCTCTAATTTCAGTTTGATGTCTTTTCTGACAAACAATTTAAATCATATTTGCTAGTTCGCTATCCGAGGAGGATCAGTTGGTACGCAACCGGGGACAATTTGTTGCTTGGCAGGATCTATATCTCCCACGTGGATGTGGAATGTTCCCGGGTGGGTTAAGGCCGGATGGACCCCCGGTAACAACACCACCCCCAACGACGTCCGGTATGCAATGATAAGCCCCAATGAATGATGAGATTTTTTTAAGTAGCGCTAGTTGAACGGCAGGATTGCACCCCAATCAGCACCTAGATTTGTGAAATGCAGCACCCGACTCACGGCGGAATGTTTTGTTTTGTTTTGTTTGTTTACTTTTCATGCACCACTTACACTGTTCAGCACCCCAACGACCCAGCGGTGGTTCCGGTGGGACTGGCGTTGGTAATCCTCAAGGTATTTTCGAATCTCTTTTCAGGCTTTAGTGCATTTTTGGGGCAACCGAAGCGAGTGCATTTCAATTCTATCTTTTAGCAACCGGAGGAACGACGACAACGACCAAACGACCGAGCGGTTCGGGTGGATCAAATCAGGGTCAACGTCCTGGACAGGGGCAAGGCCAGGGTCAAAACCAAGGACAGAATCAGAGTCAAAATCAAGGCCAGGGTCAACGTCCTGGACAAGGACAAGGGCAGGGCCAGAATCAAAGCCAAACTCAGGGACAAGGACAAAACCAAGGGCAGCGTCCTGGTTCAGAACAGGGACAAGGGCAAGGTCAAGGTCAAAATCAAGGTCAGACGCAGGGCCAGGGTCAAGGACAAGGGCAAGGACAATGGCAAGGTCAAGGTCAAGGACAAGGTCAAGGTCAAGGACAAAGTCAAGGTCAAGGACAAGGTCAAGGACAAGGACAAGGACAAGGTCAAGGACAAAGTCAAGGTCAAGGTCAAGGTCAGAATCAAGGACAGGGACAATGGCAGGGTCAAGGACAAGGCCAAGGCCAAGGTTCACGTCCTGGTCAGGGACAAAACCATGGGCAAGGTGGAAATCAAAACCAAGGACAATGGCAAGGCCAATGGCAAGGTCAAGGCCAAGGGCAAGGACAAGGGCAGCGTCCAGGTCAGGGACAGAACCAGGGTCAAGGACAGAATCAAGAACAAGGGCAAGGTCAACGGCCTGGTTCCAATCAAGGACAAGGTCAGAATCAAAGTCAAGGACAAGGACAAGGTCAGAATCAAAGTCAAGGTCAGGGACAAGGACAAGGTCAAAGCCAGAATCAGGGACAGGGACAAAACCAAGGACAAGGGCAGAACAATTCCGGTCATCACCATCAAGGACAGCATCAGGGTTCCCATCAAGGGCCTATAAGTTCTGGACAGCATCAAGGACAACATCAAGGCAGTCATCAGGGCATAAATCAAGGATCTCACCAAGGTCAGCATCAAGGGTCCCATCAAGGACCGATAAGCTCGAGCGGGCATCAGAATCAGCATCAAGGTAGCCATCAGGGCACATCTGGCCAGCATGGTGGTCAACATCAGGGACAGCATCAGGGTCCCATTAGTTCTGGTCAAGGTCAAGGACAGCATCAGGGCAGCCATCAAGGCATAAGTCAAGGTTCGCATCAGGGTCAGAATCAGGGATCCCACCAAGGGCCGATTAGCTCTAGTGAGCATCAGAATCAGCACCAGGGTAGTCATCAAGGAACTTCGGGTCAACATGGTGGTCAACACCAGGGTCAGCATCAGGGACCACTTGGCTCCGGTCAACATCAGGGGCAACATCAAGGTAGCCATCAAGGTATTAATCAGGGATCACATCAGGGCCAACATCAAGGTCAGCACCAGGGTCCCATTAGCTCTGGTCAGCATCAGGGAAGCTATCAGGGAAGTCATCAGAATGGTACCGGTCAACACATGCTCCAGCATCAAGGACAACATCAGGGACCGCTGGGTATGAGCGAGCATAATGTTCAAATTTCTTGGGGGCATCAGAAACCGGGTCAAGGCCAAAATCAAGGCCAAGGGCAAGGACAGGGTCAAAATCAAGGACAAGGACAGGGACAGGGTCAAAATCAAGGTCAGAATCAAGGACAAGGGCAAGGCCAGAATCAAGGACAAGGCCAAGGCCAGAATCAAGGACAAGGCCAAGGCCAGAATCAAGGACAAGGCCAAGGTCAGAATCAAGGACAAGGCCAAGGTCAGAATCAAGGGCAAGGTCAAAACCAAGGACAAGGTCAAAACCAAGGTCAAGGTATAAATTATTAAATTAAAAAAAAAATGAAGTTGTTTCTCATTGATTGTTGTACTTCTAGGACAAGGACAGAATCAGGGTCAGGGACAAGGCCAAGGTCAAAAACCTGGCCAAGGACAAGGACAAGGTCAAGGTCAATGGCAGGGTCAAGGCCAAGGTCAAAAACCTGGTCCAAGCCAGGGACAGGGACAAGGGCAAAATCAGAATCAAAACCAAGGTATGTAATTTAACCTTATGTATTCGATATATTTTAAAGCTTCCAATGTTTAAAATTTTAGGACAAGGTCAAGGACAAAACCAAGGTCAAAATCAGGGTCAGAATCAAGGCCAATGGCAGGGACAAGGGCAAGGTCAATTTCAACGACCTGGACAAGGACAAAATCAAGGACAAGGTATACATGCCCCTTGGTTTAAAATGGATTGTATCCAATCCAATCTACATCCATATTAAATTCCAGGCCAAGGACAATGGCAAGGTCAAGGACAAGGCCAAAATCAAGGGCAAGCTCAAGGACAAGGACAAGGACAAGGCCAAGGTCAGGGTCAAAACCAAGGACAATGGCAAGGTCAAGGTCAAAGACCTGGACAAGGTCAGAATTGAAATACCATGCAATAGCTCGTAGTTTCTAGTAAATTTCAAAACATTTATTTCAATTTTTTTTTGTCAATTTTAGGTCAAGGTCAAGGTCAAAACCAAGGACAGTGGCAAGGACAAGGTCAAGGTCAAAGACCAGGACAAGGACAGGGTCAAGGTAACATGATGTTTTAACAAAGTTCTCTATTAAAAGTCTATTTTTAGGTCAAGGACAGTGGCAAGGACAAGGACAAGGCCAAGGTCAAGGTCAAGGACAAGGCCAAGGACAAAACCAAGGACAAGGTCAATGGCAGGGACAGAATCAAGGACAAGGCCAACAGCAAGGACAGGGACAAGGTCAGGGACAATGGCAAGGACAAGGTCAAGGACAAGGCCAAGGACAGGGTCAAGGGCAAGGGCAATGGCAAGGTCAGGGACAAAATCAAGGAACCACTCAACGACCTGCTGGAGGTAAGGTTGTCTCATATACAAAGTAAATCGATCCAGAGTTTAATCAAATCCATAAGTAATTCAAATAACATGTAAGCGTTACTGATCATATTTTCTAATGAAAAATTATACCTTGAGGAACATCGTTTCGTTAACTACCGTAGATATAGAAAATAACACTAATTTTATTGTTTCATAAACAACCAAATTCGATAAATCGCTTACACCACGCACACAAACCGTCAAAACAACATGCACACACACAAAACCACAATGCACAACCACAACTCACCTCAACCAACACATAAATGGCCACGTATACGCACACCAGTACACATTGGCATCGCACCACAAGTAGGAGGCAATGGGGGCCTTGGCGCAACGATTAGTTTAGGTGGACCACACGGTAAATACCTGCCGACTACTCTATTGATCCTTCAGTAAAACCGCTTGACTAATGTTCGCTTCTTTGATGCGCTTTTCTCTCTCTGCTGTTTGCTTTCTTTTGTTTTGTTTCGTTTTTGTTTTTTTTTTGTTGTCGTTGGGCCTACGCTTTCCGTAGGTGGTATAACCGTAGGGGCCACCGTTTCGCAGACAGGATTGAATGGTATGGTATCGTCATCCCACAATTCGGCGTCCCATTCGGGCGCAACGCTGATCGGTGGATCCATTGGGACCACCGGGATTCAGGCAAGTACGAGCCACAATTCTTCCGGATCGGTTTTGGGTGCCTCCTATAATCACACCTCTACTAGCAGTGGATCCTTGGGTGCACAGGGTGTGCAGGGGATGCACACGGGATCAAACAATTTCAATAGTAGCCACGTATCGGTAGCCACCGAAACCGTTGTTGAAGGTTCAATTGGCGGAGGTCAAGTCACTGTAGCAGGCACCCTTAATCACACCGAATCCTTAGCAGGTGGCGCGGTTAACGTAAGTAGCACGTCCGGTGGTTCGTTTGTGGGATCGAACAAACCGGACCATTTTGGCGTCGAAGTGAGTGGGATGCTTGCAACGAATGCCAGTATTGATGCGCCATTCCTAGGCCCTCAGCAAGGTAGCGTTTCGATCGGCGGTGGTGGTGGTATAGATATTGGTAGGCCCCCTCAAGGTTCAAATTGCACACTGCACCCAGTTCTTCCACATAACTTGCTAACCGATTGTTCTATTCGTTTTAGTGTCATCGACCGATTACCCGTATGGACCATCGCAAACTCAACAACCTGAATACACGACACCCTATCCAGGAAATCCTTCCACGGCCAGTGGAGTTCAACCTCCCAATCGACCCCCGCCTTCCAATGGAAACAATAACCAATATCCTCCCTACCAGATTGCAGTCTCCCAGTATCCGTACTTCTTTGTTCCCTATCCTTATGCTCCTCCACCTAATGTTGCTCAAGTTCCCTGCAACTGTCCTCAAGATCAAAACAAACCCAATCAACCAACGGGCTATCTAGGGTTCATTCCAGTGATCTACGTTCCGAACTGCCACGCCCAGAAAAGTGGGCTCCCAACCCACATAAACTGGCCAGCTCCTCCACCTCCAGAAGGTCTCGGTCGGTCTCTCGAAGACCTCCCAATTCAGCGACTGGTCCAAGACGAAAACGGCAACTGGCAACTTCAACAAGACAAACCAGAGTCTGAGCAGCAACAGCAACAGTTGCAACAACTCCAGCTTCCTCCGGCACCTGCTCCTCGACCACGCACCCGACAACTTCGCTCCCGCCGGCTAAGAAGTCGGCGACCAACGACGCCGGCACCCCTAATCGGAAAACCTTTCTCCAAACCGACTGCGGAAACGCAAATCGAAGCGCTCTAAGCGGGGCGACCAAGTCGCCCATGGGTAAGACTGGTTCGGTGAAGAGAATTGAAGAAACCCAAGGTTGAACCTCTCCACTCCGAACAAGAATGTGAGAACAAAATACTCATCGATTTAAGGTTTCCTATTGGCTTAGTTTAAAAACACCCCTTCCTTCCATTGCTTCCATTTCGACCATATCCAGTTTTAGAATTCATTGTACAAACTCACACTGTAGATCTTTAAACAAATGAAATGAAGAAAATCTCAATCAAACTTATTTTATCATAAAATAATTTTTCGAGTTATAAAAACTCAATTCCAATTCCATCAATTGCTAACTTTAGCTGGAACTTCATAGCGATGGAACTCTTTAGATAAAAAAGCGAAAAGTGTGTCAGTGCATTGAAAATACAATAATTTATTATAGGTTCTAGGAAATAAATGAATTTGAGCTGAATGAAAACATGTGTGTGAACGTTTATTCTTCGAAATCCGTAACACATTCGAATCTTATGAATAAAAATGGAGGCATTTTTTTGTGACACCATCACGTATAAAAGGACGATCGGAAAGAAGTGAAATTTGGTATCCGATAGTTTTTCGGGTCAGAGATGGTTTGTACAATATTTTCGAGAATCTCACTTTTCATAGAAGGGAAGGGGGCTCCCATACAAAATCATCGTTTCTACCTACCTAATATAAAAAATGGAGGCGTTTTCTTTGTAACATCATCACGTATAAACGGAGAGTCAGTATGAAGTGAAATTTGGTATACGAGGGCTTTTTGGATCAGAGATGGTTTGTGTATTAGCTTCAAGAATCTCACTTTTCATGGACGTGGGCTCCTATACAAAATCAACTTAATTGGGATACAAGTCGAACAATTTGAAAACGATTTTCCTGAAAATTGATTCACGAGCACGAAGAAGTTAAGGACGTGTAGATCGAGTTATATATGTATAACGATTTACTTATTTAAAGGTAAAACGAAGTTTACCGGGTAAGCTACTACGTTACTCAAATTGCGGCGTATCATTACTGCCGTTTTCAAAATATGTATATGGTTGATATACTCAACCCCAACAATGACAACTTTTACGGATTGCAATCGCCTGCTTGAGGTTCAAACCTCTTGCAAAACTGGTAGACTTCGAAATTAACAAACGAACACAATGGGCGATGGAATCGAAAAGTTATTCTTTCTCTCCTTAAGACAAACCCGTATGATCTGTCAAAAGTTGGATGAAATTTTAGCTGCATCCCACTTGCACTAATGGAAAACCATCAACCAAATTTGGCAGCGCTTCCATCGCCTATGACAGCAGTTAGGGCAAAACTCGTGGATAACTAGGTTGCCACTGCTAATAAACGAAAACACTATAAATTGTTATTACTAAATGATCCACATCTTTAATCTTTTAATTTAATCACAATTCCAAATGTAGTGAATTCAGATAAAGATTGATGAAAGTGAGTAAAAGTGTATTCTAAATCAATACAATACTCACTTTCATCAATCTTAATCTGTATTCACTACACCGAAGAGGATTAAATTCACCATAGGAGTCATTGAGACTTCTATAGAACACTTTTAAAAAATATGCACCACGTGTTTCAGGTTTCGATATTATCGCGATTATTTATATCGATTTATATCGATATACCTTAAAATCAAAACGCCTTTCGTTATGCTATGAATTTTTCGAAAAAGTTGTGTCGTTGCGCATGGCTAGTTGATTTTTCAGTTGTTGCTGGTCTTCTTCGATCTTAGTTCGCTCAAATTTCTCATCACGTGTAAGATTTAACCTCTTTAGATGAATCTTCATAGTGTTGTGCATTATAAATTCTGCGGCAGAATTAGCTTGATCTACGTTTTTTTTATCAGCAACTCTTTTGACCTTTAAGAATTGAAACTTCTCCATTAGACATAAAAAGTTCAAAGATAGATGTTCTAGACCAGTGGTTTTCAAACCTTTTCCACTCACCGCCCTTTTTCGCCAAATTTTCGAGCTCAACGCACCATTCGTCAAATTTGTAGGAACTCTTTTAAAAATAATAATGTGGATCTTTGAAAAACCATTAGCTTTTGGCTTTATGTTGATGTAAGACTTTTTACTCAAAAATCATTCAAATTTATGTCAGCCAAAGGGGTAGGGAGTGTTTTAAGTGTAAAAATGGTCGATTTTGATTTAATAATATCAAACGATTCGTCATATTTCAAACTATCTTTCGTAACTTTTCAGATTTATCGATTTTTTCTACATACTTTTTCGTTCGAAAGAAACATGAAAAATAAAATCATTAAAATATGAATGGAAAATTGCTAATCATGATAACTTAAAAGCGTGTTTTCCCGAATTTAGCTTTTTTGCACTTATACTCTTTTGGTTTCGAGGGCCTCATAATGCATTAAACCTCAAGTAAACTTTTCATTCTACGTAAATTTTTCTGGACAATTACTTAAACTGATTGATTAGTTTGTTTTGAAATCAAATCATATATCTTAAAATTTTGTTTGCATAATTCTATATTTATCATTAATTTGCATTACAATACAAATTAATTACTGCCAAACCGATGAAATAACGTAAAAAATAGTATTATTTCTTGAAATATGAATATGAGTCAGCTTAAAAATTTTGAAGCATTCACGGGTCTTTAAGTTTAAATTAGATTCTAGTAATTGAATTCAGGCTACTTTAGTATAAACCGAATAGATTAAGAGTTCATCCGTGGCAAATTGCAAAATAGTTTTTTATTTGATTGAAATGAAGATAAACAAATAAGAATTAAAAAAAAAAATCACTCCTAAAAAAACTTTTTTTTAAGGTTTTTTTCTGCTACACGAATTTTTCGAGACAAAACATTTGGAAGATTATCTTAAATTTAACTTTTTAGAATAACTAAAAATAATCATACAAAACAAGATAAACATGTAGAACGTATACAAAATCTGTGATTATTCAAAAAATACATTTGAGAATTTTTTTTTGAGATACTGGAAAAAATTGATATGCCGCTCTGTGAAATTATAGATATTTCAATCTTGAACCTGATGCTTAGTTCTGTTACGTAATTTCATTTTTTTTTGCATCGAACTTACCCGTTGTTATTTGAAATCTACGTTGTTTCGTGATTTGTGAAAATGTGAATCAACTTTATTGGCGTCTGAAAGGTGAGCCAATAGACAAATTGATGAAACAAAGATGGCGTTTTTGAACAAAGATCAAGACTATCCCGGTTTAAATGATGAAATTTCACTTTGTATTGTAGCTAAAAAAATTGTAGCTAATTGGAAAATTTATTTTAAGTTAAAAAATAATTGATTTCTATTTGATATGCCATGAATTAAAATATAAGAAAAACAGAAAAATGATCGATATTTTTTTAAAAGCTCTTGGACTTTACTGAATAATCAGTTTATATTTGAAAAAAAAAACTGAGTTGATAAATGTTTTATTTTATTAAAACATCAAAACCAATGAAAACTAATTAAATTTTTTGGTGACATTAAGGACAGCGAAAAACATACGAAGACTTTTCCATAGCATTCAATTTTTAAAACGGTTTTATTGTAACATAGGAAATGCTTCATTTATCGTGTGTTTCAAAAGAGTATTGCTAAAACTTGAATAAAACACTATTTTAAGTGTGTTACATAAAAGTTGCAAAAGTATTGCTAAAGCTTCAATTAAACACATACTTTGAAATTTTTATTATGGCTTTGGTTCCTTTTTTAATAAAGCACTCCATTTTCTTTTAAAAGTAGTGTACAAGCCAAGTTGCAAAAACCGTTTTATTGGAACAGTGGATGTAGACATGATAAATCTAAGTGACAGATTTTTTTTATATATACACGCTTAAACTTTTTCACCTTTTTTTGAGATAGCATAATCACTCAACACCATTTATCACTGAATTCTTAGGGTTCGAATATATGCACTAACTGTGAATAAACGTTTTTGTGATTCGATAAGAATGCATGTATAAGACAATTAATTTTTTCTTGATTGAATAATATTTATTAGTAATTCTAAGTATGCTCTTTCAGTTAAATAATAATGAGTTTTTGTAGTTCATATAACGACAATATCCATAGACTTACAATTGCAATTTAATCCAGTGTGAATGGAGTTTAATCGTCATCAGGATAGTCCTCAAAAAAGTTATTTATCAATCTCTGTCTCTCAGTGCGAAATGTATCTTTATTTACGTCATTCAATCCAGAGTTAACAAATCTTTTCCGGATAAATCGCCCTAGAAAATTTCTACAAGACTGCAGCAATCGGCTTCTCTTCAGCAAAGACGGAGAAATGGAGCTTCATCACAAGTGAAAATGCTCATTCAAAGCTTTCGTCTGCCTCAACAAGTTTCAGATGATATAAATAGTCAGAATGAAGATTTTAATCTACTTAAAATAGCGATAATAAGCTCAGTTGACATAAGCTACACTATTCGATTGCACCATTGCTGAATGATGCGGAAGTCTTAAAGCCTAACGGATTGAGTCTTTTTTTGAATTCTGTGGTATAAAACTTATAATGATTGATTTTTTTTTGGTTCGAATAAATTATTGCCTTGGATTGGATACATTTTATGTTAAAACACATTTGATATCTGACTAGTATCCAATCAAGACAATAATTTCATTTACAATAAATTTTGACTTTTAAACTAGCAACTTTCAGAAACAGTAAATCAAACAACACCCGTTCTCATTTATTGACCACTTAATTGAAAGTCCGAAACAAAAAAAAAAAAAAAACTGATAGATTATTTGGTCCACGGTTCACTAGTGTCCTCAAAAAATATAATAAGCAAATACTAATACTGGCTAAGGTAAATCTTTTTAGAACGATGAAAATACGAATCCTTATTATTTAGATTTGAGACCAGGCTTTCAATGACAAAGAATGATCTATTTCAAAACAGTTGTTATTCAAAGATAATTGGCAATCCTCACAGTCAAAAGGAAACAAAACAAATAGTTGCATGAATGCCTTTTGCCAAGCAACAAATCGAAATGTTCTCATTTATTGCGACAAACTTCTCTTACTCAAAAATGGACAAATCCATCATGAGCGTGTATTCCAATTAGAGAAACGTCAAACGAAGCTGTGATTCAAGCGCTCTTAAAACTCTCATAAAGCTGTTTATTGAAATTGTTTCCAATATTACGAAATTTACAATAGAAACATACTAAACGCCATTTTGGTTGTGAAACTTATTCGAAATTACTGAAGCCATGTTGCTGAATTTAAAGTCGCGAATGCCATAAAGATGGTAAAACGACTATAATCGAAACAAAAAAAATAAAAATCTTGCTGAAAATAACATTATAATACTGAAACCTAGACATTTTCAACCAATTTGACAATGTTTGGGGTTTCTTTTTGTTGTATAGGTAATAAATTTCAATGCAAAAAAAAAGCATCATTTGAGCAAATTATTATGTTCCGTAAATTGATATTTTTTAATTAAAAAAATGATTAAAATGTGGTAAACCTTGATGTTCTTTGAGGCGTGCTTATGTTTTGATATTATTTCGTATATATTTCACCAGAAATCTAAGATTTAAATAAATGAAAATATTTTTAAAATTTTTCAAATACAATCTACACCAATCGTCACATGCTGGGAGAGTAGGTAATAACACGAGAAAACAAAAAAACAGAACAGAATGCTCTAAAAATTACACGGTGACAAAAAATCCGGTCACACAGGAAAATCTCAATATTTAAAAAAATTAGAAGAAAATCTGAATCTGGCTTTCAAAGCTTTATTCAGTAACTCATGAAGATACTTTATAGACGATATCTCGGAATTACACCACCTTTCTCTGATCGAACCAGCTTCAGACGTCTCGGAAAGTCGTCGCAAGCGGCGCGCAAGTGCTCCATCGGCATCTCGTCCCAGATTTTCGTGACAAATCGCTTTAATTGCTCCAAATTTGTTATTTTATAGTCGTTCAGCTTCGACATCATATATCCTCACACGAAATAATCCAGTGGATTCAGATCCGGAGACAACAGAGGCCATTCATTCTTCGAAATGAAATCGGTCAAGATTTCCTCACATCACGCCTGAACAACCTTTGCGGTGCGGGATGTGGCGCCATCTTGCTGGAAGCAGTAGTAATCGTCTTCAAACAATAGTTCAGCTTGAGGCAGAACATTCTTCTTCAAAACCGTGTCCAGGTAGTACGCTGCGTTGATTTTGACCCCTTTATCGATAAAAATAAGAGACAGTTTACCTCTCTTGCAAATGGCTTCCCAAACCATCACTGACGTCTTATTTTGGAACCGGGAAACGTTCAACTTGTCCGCAGGAGCTTGCTTGAGGCTCACACTCCAAACTCTATCATTTTGGCGATTGACTGTTTGCTCCAAAACGAACAGCTTCTCGTCCGAAAAATAATCTCGTCATCTGCGCGCCAACCGAGCAGCGATAATAGCTGTTCTTAACTCTGCCATGGCTCACAACTCAATGTAAACAAACTGCACGGAAACGAAACTCTGCCACTTTGGGCAGCAAAGTTAGTCCTTTCATTTGACATATAGATGGCACCAGAGAGATGCAACGTGTAGGCTACAGGCGACCCCAAAAAAAGTGTGACCGGACTTTTTTGTCACCCTGTAAGTTCCTATTAGATTTCATGACGTGATTATAAAATAGCTATGGATAGTCCTAGAAGAGCTCTGAAGGGTTTCTTAAAGCTATGTTCACAAGGTCGAATAAAACTATTCTGTTGGATGTTTTATTATAGCTTATAGAATAAGCTTTTAATACGTGTTCAGATCAGGGCCAACTTCTCCATATGATAGTTTCAAAGTAGTTGTGCTGAAGCATAGAATGAGCTTTGACTTACAGTATTCAAAAAAAGTTTATCCACCCACCTCACAAATTTACAATTGTAATGTTTTTCTGTTGAAAATCAAGTTGATTTCATGAATGTTCCTCCACAATTTATCATTTTATGTTTATTTATAACTAGCTGACCCGGTGTGCTTTGCTACACCTTTCCAAAACAAATGATATTTTCAGAAATTATTCAAACTTTTATTGTTTTGTTGACATTATTTTAAAACTATTTAAAATGAGAGCTGCAGTTGGAGTTTCGAATTGCAACACAAAGATGACTTAAACTAATTTTATGAATTTTGATCTATAAATTGGTGTTAAAGATCTGATAATTTTAATCTGCTTCTTTAAGGAGGGTCTCAAATTAATCGTACGCAAACAATCTAACTTATAAAATATGGTTGTTTTTGCTTGATTTTCTCTGGATTTATGCTAAAAACTGATAAGAGAGCCTCCCCTGTCCTTCCCTTCACCCCCTGCTGAATGGAGATTGTAATCTTTAATAAACATGTTTTTCGTTCCCAAAAATCCTCTTATATCAAATATAGTTCCATTGGTTGATAAGTATTTAAGCTTTACAACATAATTTATTAGGAGCATCCTCCTTTCTTCCCCACTCTAAACTGTAAAGCGTAGGAGTCTAACAATTTAGAAACATATCTTGTAAACATATACCTTTCCATGCCATATTTATTTCCATTTGTTGGTTTCGTTTGCATAAATTGTAAACTTATGCTAACAAAATTGTAATGGGCTCACCTTTCTCCTTCTATGTACCTACTCACTGAAAGGAGGATGGTGTGTCAGATATTCATAGAATCATAGCAAAATGATTTTCCATGTTAAGTTTTTTCGGGCTTGTGATATAGCTCAGTTGGCAAGTCTGTTGTCTCCTCAGCCGATGTCCGCGAGTTCGATCCCACGAGTAAATATCGAACACAGTTGTACCGGATAAGTTTCTCAATAACGATCCGCCAACTGTAACGTTGCTAAAGTCGCGAATGTCATAAAGATGGTAAAACGACTACAATCGAAACAAAAAAAAAAAAAGTTAAGTTTTTTCTTTCTCGGATTTTGTAAAAAAAAGTTAAATGTAAGCTTTCCTCTTCCCTTCTTATATTCCCAATTTTATCATCCTACTGCAAGAAAGGAATTGTGTCACATAGAAAAAATATTTTCCGTTCTCAAATACTTTTTGATGCCAAATTTTGTTTCATTTGCTCAATTTATTCTCGAGTTATGCAAAAAAATTGTATGGATGCCCCCTTTCCCCATTAATATCTTTCCGCTGTAAAAAAAGTGGGGCTTCAATTTATAATAGAAACATTCCTCGTATTCAAATACTCTCACATGCCAAATATGGTTCAGTTTGCTCGATCAACTCTCCAGTTATACTGAAAACTGTAAGGGAGACCTCTTCTCCTCCCTTTCATCCACCTCTTTGAAGGAGTGAGGGATACCAAATATTCATAGAAGCAATTACCGTACCCAAATATCGTTCCATGCCAAATTTGGTTCCATTTGCTGTTGTAGTCTTGAGTTATGCAGTAAAAACCAGGCTTCTTCGATTCTCTTGATTTTTGCTCAATTTTTCTCATCTGCTTGTCAAACGCCTAAGAGAAACATGCTTTCTCACACTTAAACCGATCAAGCAGCCCACGTTTTGTTGCAGAGCATTTCAAAAACGCAGTCACCCAATTTCATTCTCGAAGGGAGAAATGTTCATCAGCTTCTCAGTTACTGGCTGAGAAATCAACGACCGAACAGAGCTGGATGCTTCGGTTGTGGTTTATTTTAGCACTTGGTGGGGCCAATGTTCCATAATTTCATATAGAAAGAGGACGGTTCAATCACACATTAAAGCTGTCCACGTGATTTGGTGAAACGGCCAAATTTCATATGCAATTTGCATTTCTTTTTCTCTTAGGAGCGATGAGAATAGTAAAACTATGCCCTTGCCTTCAATGAGCAATTCATTTCACTGATCACACGTAGCGCTGATGAGGTGTTTTCAGAGTCACAAACCAACAGTGCTCTGACAGTAGAAGAGTGATCATTCGTTAGAGAAAAAAATTCTCTTGGCTCTCTCAGCAGCAGATGATGAAATGCTCATTTAAAATCGCCTCACAATTATTAGGATCGAAAAAGTTCACTGTCTCCTTCTGGGCAAGATGAGCAAAATGAAGCCTGGTAAAAACTGTATGAAACTCTCCTCCTTCTTTCCTTTCTCCTCGCTGGAAGAAGGAAGGGGTCTCAAACAATCATTAGAACATGTCACGTTCCCAAATAGCCGCCGATGCCAAATTTGGTTCCATTTCCTTAATTAGTTTTTGAGCTATGTAAAAAATTATATAAAGAGGCCCCTCCCCTCTTTATATCTCCCTAATGGAAAGAGGGTGGGGTCTAAAATAATCATAGAAATATTTTCCGCATCCAACTACCTTCTCATGCCAAATTTGGTTCCATTTGCTTTATTAGTTTTTGAGTTATGTAAAAAATATGAAAGAGGCCCCTCCCCCTTTATACTGGAAAGAGTGAGGGGTATAAAATAACAATTGAAGTATTTTTCGTATACAAAAACTTTCCCGTGCACAAATTTGGTTCCAATATCTTGATTAGTTTTCGAGTTATATGAAAAATTGTAAGGTAGCCCCCCTCTCCCCTTCCTATCACCCCACTGAGAGGAGGGAGGGGTACCTTATATTCATAGAACTATTCCTCGTTCCCAAATACCACCCCATGCTAAATTCGATACCATTTGCTTGATGGGTTCTCGAGTTATGCAAAAAATAGTCTTTTGTTTGGGAGGCCCCTCCCCCTCCTTCATGAGAGAGGGAGGGGTCTCAAACCATAATAGGAACCTTCCCCTGCCTCCAACAACCCCAGCTGCCAAGTTTCACGCAAATCGGTTCAGTAGTTTCCGAGTCTATAGGGAACAGACAGACAGACAGACAGACAGAAATTCATTTTTATATATATAGAAGATATTGCCATTGAAAATACGGCGTTTTTATCTTTTCTCTGGGTTTTATGTGATCCATTATGAAAAAGGGTAAAAATACACAAAAAAGTGTATCCACCTTTAAATGGATACTACGATTCAAGTGTGTTTTACAAAGTTTTAGTGTGTAGCCTGCAGCTTTCTTGAATGTAAACATTGTGTCTAGCTGTCATTTAGCGCTCTTGAAGTTTTCGTTTCGTGTTTCGTGTTCAACATTGGAAATATTTGGTGGCAAAATGTCCAAAAAAGCACAAATTCCAATCAGCTTCCAAAATTTGATTGTTGAACATCACAAAACCGGCAAAAGCTACCGTAATATTGCCGATATTGTACAGCTTAATAAAGATACGGTTGCTAGGATTGTTCAGGTGTACAAACAGCGTGGTTCAATCTCAACAGCTAAGCGATCGGGGCGTCCTTCAAAGACTTCAGGCCGAATTGACAGAGCTATCGTGAAGAAGGCAAAGCTGGACCGGGACTATCAGCTCCGAAAATTGCGAAACAGATTAAAAGCGAATTTTCCATTCAACTGACATCACAATCCGTGCGAAATCGTCTTCATAAAAAGGTCTTAAGGGCAGAGTAGCGCTTAAGAAGCCATAGTTGTCCGCAAGAAATATCAAAAAGAGATTTGGGATGAATAAGCCACTGAAGCTTAAAATCCCTTAAGAAAAAAAAAAAGATTGAAGTGGGCCCTGGACCACATTTCATGGACCAGCGATGACTGAAATAAGGTGATTTGGTCACAAGAAAGTGGCGGCGAACCGGTGAAAGTTTGAAAAAGGAGTATTTGCGGCCTACAGTTGACGAGACCGATGCATCAATTTTAACCGAAAAATTATGGTAAAAAGGCAATGTTTTGGCAAGCCATATGTGAGTGTTGCATGCTTTCCAAGTTGTTCTTGACCAATGAGACAATGAATGTAGATGTTTACGTCCGAGAGTGTATTACCCGTCGCCTGATGTCCATCATTTCGAGCATGATATGTTACTGTTGGACCAAAACTGATCGAGATTCCGCCCATGAGGGATGATCGGGAGGTTTGAGAAGCCTGAAACCTGTTCCCCGCCTTGAATGTTTCCAACGTTCTATTTCATGGAACCCTGTATGACGAATCGATTTAATGGAAGCTTTTGTCAATGTGCTACATCCATGGGGGTATTTTCCAATCTCGGAACTTATTCGGCGATGGATTTCCATTCCTTCTACACCGTTCATCGTTAAAATTAAATTGGCTTCCCGCTTGGTAGTTCCTTCATAAAGGTATAATAGAAAGCGTCATATCTAGAAAGCATGTAGAAACTGTTCAAAATATAAATAGAATGTATCAGAAAATTGAAATAATTTCGAAATGAACCTCAAACCCTTAACACGCTAGTGTTTTCCCAGAAATATGCATCAAAATAAAGTATCTGTCTAATGACTCGGTAATTCCTTCGAGCCCCAGGAATCTCTGGACAGACATAATGGTATCATTTTTTTTGGTGCACTTCTCTGTCCCGTCCTTATCCAAAAACTTTATCGGGTTGGAAGAACCCTTCATGCGCATTGTCATGGTCAAGGTTGCAATTTGGCGATGCAATTTCGAGTCCCAGGAACTGCATCCAACGAAACCGGTTCCGATGAAGGCTTGGTTTGGTTTGGTTGAGCTCAGTGCGAGTATGCAAAAGTTAGCATACAAGCATATTCCATGCTGTGACCCGGCTGATTCTGACTGATGCTCGAGGGACGTTTTCAGCAATTTTTCCCATTAGTTTCTACCTTTGTTTGGTATGTCCGCTGGCTCAAATTTACACCGATAGTGATCGCGTGAGTCAAAATATTGGAGCTCCCGTTCTCAGCGAAAAATTTAGCCATTTGCTGACGACTGATATATTACGTCTACGGATCGGAATATATTACTAATTTGCGTTGGTCTAACGGGAGTTCCAGTTTTTATAGCGGGTGACGAAATACGCGCCTATCTTCTTTTTTTTGCACACTCTTGTTACTGATCAAGTTTCCTAATGTGGCCTATGGAGCTTCTACCGTTCGATTTGGAAGTTTGCATCTGTTAGTCTTTAAATATCGAGCATAGATTTGTGGGTGAACAAGCGAAAGACGAAGCTCTGCTATCGTCAACCTGACAAAGCCTCGGCGGCCCAGTTGAATGACTCCTCGCTGCTGCTGGTCCCAGATCGTTAATTCAAATCACCTCTTGTTTTTTTTCTTTCTTTTTAGCATGTTATTCTGAAAGAAGGATTTTGCACTTTGTGTCCAGAACTGGTGATATTATTTTTGTGCCTTTTCCATTTTTCCAAAAATATTTATATCGAAATAGTCTTCTTTGTTGCTGTCATTAGAACACCGTATGTTTGGTGAAAGATTGAGAAGTATTGTGATTTGTATGTTTACTTAGTCAAACCGGATGGATTGAAAAAAAGAACTGAAAAGAATACCTATTGGAAAACTAATAATTTAAAAGTGGATTTCAATCATACAAATAAAGGTTTGAGGATAAAGAACACATAAACGTTGAAATCACCAACAAAAAAAATCCTTAACTTGAACTATAGTTTTTAACTGACAGACTCACGTACTCATAACAATAATTATTGAACATTCATAACAATGCACAGTGGGGATTTTCGAGCCAAAAAAGGAACCCAATTCAGGCAAGAACTTCTCGCTTGTAAAAACAACCATTCTTTATGTAAAAAAACACGAGGAATCGAATAGTCTACACCGCTTTCTGATAAAATGACTCCTAACGTCTCATTTTGCTCGATTTTTACAGTGAAATTTATGCATACATTTAAAAAAGCTAGGGGAAGTTGGGTATATTGTGCCATTTCTATTCATTCTAGTGCGAAAAAGTGACATGATTAGCTTGTAACGGGTACATGAAGTCGAAGCAATATCCATTATTTATTTCTCTACCTTTATCAAACGATTCATTCATTTCTCCCAACCAGTGTAACATGGTAGCATATGTAAATGTCATATTTTTTACACTCCTGTCACCAACGAAACGGTCAAAGCATTCAATGTTTTCTGTTATATTGTTGCTGACAAAAATTTTTGTTGCATGACATTCAAACGCGATACATGTCGTTTGTTTGGTTCGTTTGTCAGTTTGGTGATTTGTGTGGTGTTTTCGGTCAGTTTTCAAAACTAAAATGTTTTCTCCGGGAGCATATGGATCGCGATTTCCTAAAACACGCACTGAAAACAGCTTAGAGAGTGTGTCCAAAAACTCCGTACAATGTGGCAGCTTAAAATAGGTTGGTATCGATAAAATACTTATTTAAAACAGGTGATTACCACTTCAATTTTTTATTATACATGCAGATATAAACCAAAATATGAGCGCTAATAATCGAAGCAGCTTTGCCTACTAGCGACACGGCGCATACGTCGCGACGTTGAAAATCATAACGACGTATAGTGAGTTTCCAAGGAGACTTGGAGTATGCGATTGGTGGCCTAAGGAAAATCAACAGTAAATAACATAAACAAAGTTTATGCACTACATGAAAATCGCCTACTGGACTGAAACAAAGAATAACAAACCTTCGAGTGACATGAATCTCGCTAGTAAAAAGTGTCGCTAGTAAATCTGTCGCTATTCGGTTTGGTGCTATACACATAATAGCTACATTCAAAATGCATGAGCGTCAAAAGCTATCGCGCTGAAGGACAATGATTTTCAAATTTTAGATCTTGGATAGATGTAGAGCATAAAACAAAGGCTTCATTCCCAACCCAATCCGGTCCAAGAGGTCCCCGGATTGTCATTTTAACCGGACCCAGTAATCAGAAGGTCTTCTACACTAACTGTAAGTGTACCACAGACGTTTTCGGTTCAGGGACTTCCAAAGACTCCTCCAAGGACACTGTGGTAGATAGATGTTAGAGAATGAAATCATGAACAGACTTAACATTCCTTGTTGGCAATGCTTTGAACGACGCATACTTGAACAACGGTTGAATATGTAGCAATGAACTGTGGCAAAGAAATACTACTGCAATAGCACGTTTGATTCAATTTATGATTGGCGGAATATGTATATTGCTTGTAGTAGTGAGCTTGAAGAAACAGCACAATGTATCACTACTACATCAATAAAGCGTGCATGAGAAATTTGGTGGGAGTTGATGACGGTTGGTCGAGTCAGTCTTTGAACTAGTTTTAGACCGAAGAGATGTGTTCTCCATCCGTGAGTTCCAAAGATTAAAATTTGGAATTGCAGCTACGACAGACACCAACCTCTGATCCAGACCAACGCCAATCCCACTGACCTGTCTAGGAACGATCATCACCAAAGACCCAGTTTACAACTCGTCTACATTCATTGCCATCGACCAGCTCCAGATCCCATCATCGTTTTTCGGCTAACAATCAGAGTAAAGGGGTTTCAAATTTTTCTAATTCCTAACCTTAATCCTCTAAGAATGTAATATATAATGTAATGTAAAAAATGGATACGTCATTATACGTTTATAACAAATCCGAAACCCCCTCTTACATGTTGGTTTGAGTTCTATACCTTTGATAGTCTCCCCTTCAAGAAGTTTGCAGAACTTTGCAGCAAGTTCTAGCCGCAAAAATTTACACTTAAACGAAAGTATTAAAAATCAGATTGGATTCATAAACAATAATGTGCATCGTTGGAACGTGGAGATTGTTTTTTTTTGTTGTAATGTTCTCGAAAGCAAAGTTTTTATCATAATCGAAATATTGAATAATAGTGTTTTCGTTTATTGGCAGTGGCAACCTAGTTACCCACGAGTTTTGCCCTAACTGCTGTTATTATGTTCGTTTATTAATTCAGAAGTCCACTAGTTTTGCCCGAGATTTGAACCTCAAGCAGGCGGTTGCACCCCGTAAAAGTTGTCAGTGTTGGGGGTAAACATAAGGGTGAGTATAGCAACCATATATTTGCATCGTCCCGGGTAACGATTCTGTTTGTTTATTCAGAAAAAGTTTTGCCCCGCGCTAGTCGAGAAAAACGAAAACGGCATAAGATTTTTAGGAATAAGCTTTTTTCTCATTTGTATTTTTGACATTAAACAATGTTATGATCAGTACAATTGAGGTTGAGAAGAATGACCATGGTTGTTTAACTCCCTTGAAAAAAAAAAGGTACAATTGACAGAAAGCAAAATCAAATAACCATCACGTCTGCTTGGATGTCATTCAATTCAAAATGTCGCGATATCCTATCTTATGTGACGGTGATATGAGACATGTGTTGCATGACAGTGATACCTTCAAATATATCATTATCGCATGACATCAGCTACTTGATGGTAACCATTTACCTGCCCTGCTCCCAACGTTAATAATCAGCCTAATATAAATTCAATATTATGATTTCCAACGGTTTCAAACATGCCAATAGAAATTTTGCCCTTATTAAAACAACTAAAGACAAGAACGAAACAAACACTAAATATCATTTGAAGCATCACCCCAAATGAACATTCATCGATCATTAAATACCACAACTGAGTGACCGACACAATTCTGGCGGCAAGCACGTGACTTTAGATGCTATCTTCTGTAGGCCACCGACCACTTTCTTATTTTGGCGTCAGGTGAATGACCTCTTTCGGGAGCTTTTGTGCACCTATTTTTGGCGAAGCAAAAGTTGGGCCTCTAAATTCGGGTTCAGAAGGGGAAGACGAGGACTACTCGAAGAATTCGCGAATTGGGATGTAGTTGCTTGACTTCGCGATTAGACTTGTTCGTATCGGGTAGTTCCGGTTACGAAGTCAAGCTAGATCAGGTCGATCAGAGGACAATTGAGACTCCGGGCTCACTTACGTTCGGTGATCAGAAGGGTTAAGATCTAGTAGCTTAGTTTACTTCTACTCGGATAAGTAATTGAAAGTGCAGTGTGTGATTCCGTGACCAGGTGTCCTGATCATTAATCAGCCCTCTTTTCCACTTTAGTCTGTGCTAGGTTAGAAGATAGGACGCGTAGAGTGGTGCAGTGCAATAAATTTAATTGGTGCATTTAATTGGTAGGTAAGTGGAGACCCAAGTGGGGCAAATTTGCAACAAAACCGCCAAATATGTAACCCCGACATACGCGTTATCCGGTCATCAGCCACAGGCACGAGGTACGTCGCACACTCGCCGCAGCATCCACCCTAGAGGACGGACACCGAGTCCGTCGCGCACCACAGCAAAGGTCAACATAAACTTCCACCAGTTTGGCCAACCTCCATCCGGCCATTTTGAAGCGCGGCACAACAGCCGCCTACACCGCGAGTGGCCGACCAGCCAAATCATCACCGGATTTTTCCATCATTTCCAACCAGTCACGCTACATATCTGCGCAATTGCTCTGCGGAGACCGTTTTAACAAAAAAGATTCCAACCGCCCCGTCTCAGCTACCTGCATAGGCCTCGACAAGCGAACATCAGCCGGGAGGACGATAGGTAGCCACAAAGGAGCGACAGACCGGAACGAGACTCTTCACAAGTCCCGCCAACAACTAGCAGCCTGAGTGAGTAGTCATAATCAGCCCACCCATATTCTCTAGCGATTGTTATACAACCTGCTATGTTTTTGCAGCTTTACCATCTATGTTGAGCCAGATAAGCGAAGTGTTGAAAATGAAATGATTTATTTGACACAACATCGCTAAGTAATTTTGCCAAAAACCAAGCGTCTCCACCAAAATGCACTGCTAGGTAGAAGTTTGAAAGAGGGAAAAATAGTTTAGGCCTAAAACAGTACAATGTAAACACAACACGACACACATGAAAATACAATAAATCGAAATAATTATTGTAAGCGAAATGCGAATGTTCTAAATATGATAGTCTGATTGGGATAACTGGAAAGGGAGTCACACGCTGTTCGTTGTTCGGGATTTATTTTTGTTTCTTTGCTGCGGAGATTGGCCGCGAATCCAATCGATTCCTTTCTTTTCTGATCCAGGTAAGGGGTTTGGTCTCATCCGATGATTAGCACCCCTAGCTTGCTTTCGTAACGAACAGCTAACTCCCATTTCCACGGATTTCTCCCGGGTTTTGTCTCGACTTCGGGTCGAAGTACGGATCCCTTTTTAAGGTCCCCTCCGCTTCTTTCCCAAAATCGGGAATCAAAAGGAACTCGCGACCGAGTCTCATCAGCCGAGCAAGATAAGAAAGGGTAGGTGGTCTTCCAAACGGAAGTGGGCTTAAGCCACCTGCTTAAAACCGGAAGCGTGTCGGGCCTCTCGTTATAAGCTAGAATATGAATGAATCTACCAAAAATGATCATTCATGATGAAAATTTGTTGGATTACACTTTGTTTGACTGCATTTATTTAAAAAAATCGTAAAATTAGGGGAAAAGAGGCTAAATGAGCCACTTGTCGGAGGGGAAACAAAAATTGGAGTACACTAATTGATTCAGCTGATGTTTTTACATAAATAAGTATGGTTTATATGACGTTTTGGTCGCAAGGTAGATGACTATAATCGGAATTATAACTTCACATCCAAAACAATAGGGGAAATCAGGCAAATGAGACGTTAGGAGTCCTTTTATCAGAAAGCGGTGTAGACCATTCGATTCCTCGTGTTTTTTTGCATCAGAAATGATAGTTTTTCAAAATTTAGTAACAGTTCAGGGGATCGTCACAGCAATAGGTACCTTTTTTGATTAAAAATCCCCACTCTGCAATGTGATGTACAAGTTCAGGCTTATTCTCAAAAAACCAATACAATGTCTTAAACAGCCAAATGTTCAAGTTGGTAAAGCTATTGCATTACATAAAAATGATTGATTTCAACTGATGTTCTCATTCTACATAAATAACAAATTTATTTTAAATGCCAACTTCATCTTTCATTATGAAAGCCTTGATTACATTTGTAAAGGAAAACAATTTTGCCGTTGAACTATGTCTTAAGGCAACTATGTTTCCCTACACATTGAAGCTCCCGTACAAAATAAGTTTTAAGAATATGTATTTCTACATATGTTACTCTAAAAAACATCCTTATTGAGTAGATATCTTGCATTATCACCTAATCTGATCGATCTAATCGATCAGAAGAGAAAAAACAATATTATATTAAGATGAGATTTTTTTTTTCAAATCAAAATGAGGTACCTATAATTTAGTAGTCGTAGGATTTTGAAATATCTCAAAATATAAGTTACATACAGTCCCTGCAAGAATAACTAAATTATATCACCCTTTGATAGCATCATATCAAAATTATTGCTCAATCATGATATTGATCACCAATGGCTTTGAACTCAAGCCTACTTGTATGCGAGGCTGCATTGTACCATGCATTGCATTCAAACTTTCATGAATTGATTCTAACTTGGGCAACTTTTGAAAAATTTGGGTATAAGCCAGGAGATTCGAATCTCGACCTGCCGTTAGTCAGGAGCGCAAGCTACCTCTGAACCATGCCTGATGCATTGAAAGTAGAGCTTCAGGATTCAAATAAAAACTTTCGATGCAGGCAAATTCAGGCAGGGAAAAAAATACTTGTTTGTAGCAAATGAGATATATATTTTTTTTCGAAACGACAATAACGCATATTTTGATATCAAAGCTACATACATATATCTGAATAAGATAATAATATCTCAATGAGATGGGTTGAGTAGGGTGATACGGTCAAAATTTGGTCAATATCAACTTGACGTATTTCTTAAAATTTTGCATTTATAAAACCTGAACACCCCTTATTGTGTGTGTGTGTGTGTGTGTGTGTGTGTGTGTGTGTGTGTGTGTGTGTGTGTGTGTGTGTGTGTGTGTGTGTGTGTGTGTGTGTGTGTGTGTGTGTGTGTGTGTGTGTGTGTGTGTGTGTGTGTGTGTGTGTGTGTGTGTGTGTGTGTGTGTGTGTGTGTGTGTGTGTGTGTGTGTGTGTGTGTGTGTGTGTGTGTGTGTGTGTGTGTGTGTGTGTGTGTGTGTGTATGTGTGTGTGTGTGTGTGTGTGTGTGTGTGTGTGTGTGTGTGTGTGTATGTGTGTGTGTGTGTGTGTGTGTGTGTGTGTGTGTGTGTGTGTGTGTGTGTGTGTGTGTGTGTGTGTGTGTGTGTGTGTGTGTGTGTGTGTGTGTGTGTGTGTGTGTGTGTGTGTGTGTGTGTGTGTGTGTGTGTGTGTGTGTGTGTGTGTGTGTGTGTGTGTGTGTGTGTGTGTGTGTGTGTGTGTGTGTGTGTGTGTGTGTGTGTGTGTGTGTGTGTGTGTGTGTGTGTGTGTGTGTGTGTGTGTGTGTGTGTGTGTGTGTGTGTGTGTGTGTGTGTGTGTGTGTGTGTGTGTGTGTGTGTGTGTGTGTGTGTGTGTGTGTGTGTGTGTGTGTGTGTGTGTGTGTGTGTGTGTGTGTGTGTGTGTGTGTGTGTGTGTGTGTGTGTGTGTGTGTGTGTGTGTGTGTGTGTGTGTGTGTGTGTGTGTGTGTGTGTGTGTGTGTGTGTGTGTGTGTGTGTGTGTGTGTGTGTGTGTGTGTGTGTGTGTGTGTGTGTGTGTGTGTGTGTGTGTGTGTGTGTGTGTGTGTGTGTGTGTGTGTGTGTGTGTGTGTGTGTGTGTGTGTGTGTGTGTGTGTGTGTGTGTGTGTGTGTGTGTGTGTGTGTGTGTGTGTGTGTGTGTGTGTGTGTGTGTGTGTGTGTGTGTGTGTGTGTGTGTGTGTGTGTGTGTGTGTGTGTGTGTGTGTGTGTGTGTGTGTGTGTGTGTGTGTGTGTGTGTGTGTGTGTGTGTGTGTGTGTGTGTGTGTGTGTGTGTGTGTGTGTGTGTGTGTGTGTGTGTGTGTGTGTGTGTGTGTGTGTGTGTGTGTGTGTGTGTGTGTGTGTTGGTTTTGGAATTAACTCTTTACTTTTAAAAACGCAGTCCAAGAAAGAAGAGCGGCGTATCAAATTTTGTTCGCGCATCGCGAAAATTCGAGCTACTCGCACGCAAAGCTGGCAAAAACGCTAAAAGTTGCCAAATCAATCGTTACAAATGTAATTAAAGTGTTTGGGAACGTTTGTCGACAGCCAGGAAGCCAGGATCGCGGGAAAATCGAAAAGCCGCAGAGACGACAAAAAGAGTTGCCGGTTGTTTCAAGCTAAACCCTAACCCCTCTCTCCGAGATGCCGCAAATAAGCTGGGTGTATCGTCTACAACCGTGCATCGAGCCAAAAAACGAGCTGGACTATCGACTTACAAGAAGATAGTGACCCCAAATCGCGATGATAAACGAAATACGACGGCCAAAGGGCGATCCCGGAGGCTGTACACGACGATGCTGACGAAGTTTGAGTGCGTGGTAATAGACGTCGAAACCTACGTCAAAGCCGACTACAAGCAGCTTCCGGGACAGGAGTTTTATTTATACGGCAAAGGGAAGGGGAAAGGTAGCAGATATTTTCAAGCACGTTAAACTGTCAAAGTTCGCGAAGAAATATCTGGTTTGGCAAGCCATCTGTACCTGTGGCTTGAAAAGCAATATTTTCATAGCTTCCGGGACTGTCAACCAAGAAATTTACGTGAAAGAGTGTTTGAATAAACGTCTGCTGCCTTTCCTGAAGAAACACGGTTGTTCCGTACTGTTTTGGCTGGATTTGGCATCTTGCTATTACGGTAAAAAGGCCATGGAGCGGCGTACCGCCAACAACGTGCAGGTGATTCCCAAGGACAAGAACCCTCCCAACACGCCAGAGCTCCGCCCAATTGAGAAATACTGGGCTATTGTCAAGCGGAACCTATCAAAGTCAATCATGATAATCATACTTTGGAATTTCATAAAAGTTATTCAAAAAGACAATTGACACAAGTGTGGTGATATTCTGAATAGATTATGTTCCAAATTATTTGAACAATACACGGTGTTCTTGCATCCAAGAAAGGTTTGTTGTTACTTCAGTTAATCTAATCGCGTCCCGGTGTACGATGTTTGGGATGTTTCCGTGAATTTTTTGTCATCTCTTTCTCCTGCATTTTCCACCTGTGGATACCGGGCATTATCGTTAGAATGTGCGATTTTTTTTCTGCTGTCGCTTATTTCCCAAAGCTAAGGTCAGGGAAAGGGTTGGAACCAGGATGGCGGGCATATGAATTAGTGACCCTCGCCCGGTGTGCACCCGGCGTTGATGGCATTGTCAGGTTCCCTTTTTCCCCATGGTAGCATAATCAGGTGGAGCACGGCGGTGGTCAGGAAACAACACGAGATGCTGGACGATCCGATGGCCGGGGTCCAGTTCTGATGGGTGTGTTCCTCTGTGAGGATTTTAGCTGCTTTCGTTGAGTCTCGTCTGCCGGCTTGAAATATTGGAAACTTTTTCGGAGGGGTTTTAGTTTTTCAAAACGTTCCGGGACGAGCAGATCGTTGTGATTTTTTCGGGTGGGCGCGTTTGCTGTTTGCCGGTGATGTGATTGACTTTTTGACCCGGAAAGTGAGTGGGATTCGAGCAGCAGAAGCAGCAGCAGCCGTGAAAAGGGGTTAGAATTAACATAACACGGATACCTAGAGTGGGTTTCAGTGGGTCATGATGAAGCACTTTCTCCCGCTGGTAAGTACAGACAGATTTTGGCTGGTAATTGCTGAAGGATCGGGTTAAATTTTCCGGCCTGGTCATTCTAAGAGCCCTATCATGGGGATAAATTAATTTTTAATTACAATCTGTGAACTCTCAAGCCGGTTGGGGTGAAGATGTTTTTGTTGAAATAATTTAACGGTGGATATCGCCGGTGATTTTTAAACAAGGTAAGGTATCGCCATAATAGCACTGTATTTATTGGATCAATACTCGACGCATGAAGGGTTAGACAGTTTGTAAAACATTATGATGCAATTAAAAAGTTTGATTGTTTATGATGCAGAAGTTTCTCCTGATTCGATCTACCATTTCGTTGAAAAACCTTTTAGGTATATAATTTAAGGGAAGAGTTCAAAACTGTAGACACTTAGTTTTTTTTAAATATAATTAATAAACCGAAATATGCTACCATACCAATTTAACCAATATTAAAATGAACTTTGCATTGCATTGAAAAGACATAGACATAGTAATTTTTAGGTTCAAATTATGATACAGAGAGCCATCATATAATTACTGAATTTGAAAGATTGCAAATATGTAAGGCAATTTTATTGCACATCATTTCTAATCGAAGCATGCTTTGTGTCATTGATAAGTTCAATAATTTTTTTTTAGCTCATTCTGTTGTTAAGAGTTAACATACTTCTATCGCCCAGCTCCAGTAGCCACTCCAAAAATAAAAACCTCACCTGGAATGATCATCCATCAAACAAAGCAACGACAAAATATTATATGTGTGTTTGTAGAAGACGAAAAAATTATATAAACTCATACACTATTTTTAGGTACTTTGTATGGCAGATTATGCGACTAGCCGTATAATGCAACAATCAAAATAATCAATCATGAATAGTAAATGAATAAAAAAAAATCGTTTCGATCAGGAATCGAACTCGAGTCCTCTGAGTTGCCTTTCCTACACCTTACCTCTACGCCAACTCATCAGATGAAATCTGATGAAAAGTTGTAACTCTATAATTGAATTGACTTCATCGAATTGAGTTCGCTACTAGATTTTACGACAGAAAATGCTCAAGATGCCCCGATCAATAGTGCTCTGTTCGCCCCGAGTCAACAAGTTAAAGTAAAAACGCATTTTAAAATTTATTATAGTGAAAAATGAAGGTAAAAATTGAGGACAATGTGTACATCATGTAGCAGTGTGTACATTATTGTTCAAGATGATCTATCTATTCTATTCTATTCTATTTTGTTTATTTATAGAGGATTTTAACCAACTTGGTCATTCGTCCTCTTAGGAGATTTATAATAATTACATTTTTAACTTAATCTAGATTTTATCTAAAATTCTAGCACTTTTCAAGATGATCTATCGATCCCTAAAGCTTATTTTCCGGCGCTTGAAAAAAATTTTTTTTTCGATACGTGAGAATCAAGTTGGGTTTTTTCAAATATTTCTGTAAGATTTAAAAGAAGATTTATTTTTTTTCCTTGAAAAATTAATACTATAGGAACAATAAAGATAAAGAAAATGAATGAAGAACTACGCAACTATTCTTCGTAACTCACATCGCCCCGGGTGCTCGTTCTGCCCTCATCTACCCAAAGTAAAGGAAAAATGGCTCTCCTTTATACATTTTTTTTAACTAATCTTAAGCAAAAATTTTGTCATTAGAAGGTATTTACTATACATGCCGACAGAAAAACAATGATAAAAAAATCAACGTTAAAGCTTCCACATAGAAGCAGAAATTCCAAAAGTGCATTTTCCAAAACGTAACATGGCACATGAAAAGGGGTAGGCTTGATAGCGGCACGTTATCCAAACAAACGGGAAAATTGTGCCTACTGCGTTTTGATTGGCAAAAAGAACTCGAGTTTTTCAAACTCAATCAACCGCTTGATGGTTATCACGGCGCCATTAGAAAAATCATTTGAACTAATAAGATTGTGTTATTACAGGGTTGAATTCTGCAGATTAACACTTACTTCAATGAGAGGTTGTTGCTTTTCATACGAGGGTCTTATTAAAACAGGATATGTTTCGTATGATAACAATAATTTAAAACAATTGATATTCAAAGCTTTCAATTTATTTTTCGGCTAATTTGTTTGAAATTCCATCAATTATGGTCACCATCAGCAGCACATCAATACCCGGTTCCAAAGAAGTTGTCAGGCCGCAGTCGGTCCTTTGACCTTGGGTTTTTTTCTCGGTCAACGTGCTGGAAAAAAAAATGGGTTTACAAATATGTTAAGCGTTAACAAAAAAAAGGTCAATTCAAACTTTTAAATAAGGCGAATAAAATTAATAACTTGACAACTTTGACGGTTAAAAATGACTGATGGACTAAATGTGTTCATTTTTTTGTCAAGATTTTACGATTCTTACGAATCTCAAAAAATTCGAAGATTCACTCAGACACGTCTGTTGTTCACAAAAATAAATCAATGACTGACTGACTTTGTTTTAAATGTTTTGACTAGTGTTGCCAAAATAACAATTGCCATAGAATTTTATTTTATTTTATATCTCCAGTGTTGCCGAATATCATTATTATTTTATTTCATTTTTAATAAATTTGATTCATCTTCTGCATATCTTTCATCTCACCTCTACATTCCTTCTCGCTTTTATTTTCGATAGAAACTTTATCTACAAACTTATGAGCTCTGTAGAACAGAATTTTATTTTATTTAATTCAATAACAATTTCGTATGAAAATTGACACTCTAAAAGGCGAATCTTATGAAAATTATAATAAGAATTTGCTTGAGTGTAGTAGAAGACAAAAAACAGGTTCACCTAATTTTTAAGAGAACTCTGAAGGAAAAAGTCAGAGTCCTAATGTAAATTTTAAATTCACATAAATATTACACTATTTTTATTACATTTTATCTTAATTACAAAACGTCAAAACTTTAACTGGTATCTCGCTAAAGGTAATCTAAAGTTACTCGGATGTGCTCGGATGATAAAAAAAGAGGTTAAATTTACTGAGAAGCATAGGTGATTTTTTTCAATCCATCTTTCCGGAAAGTTTTATCCTTTCTTTCATTCACTAAGCAAAAACTTGAATTTTAACCCTTCCTGCATTCACCTAGAAAAATGGAAAAAAATAATACCGTTTTCCTATTTACTGGTTTAAAAGGTAAATGCTACTTGGTTTGGTTTTTAAATATCAATTTTTGAATGAATTTCGTTTTTTGAAAGATAAATAGGAACTTTTTTATAACATAAATAGGGACTTTCACCTTATAACTAGGAATGTTTTACCGTGTTTACAAAAATATTGATGAGGCAAGTCCAGGCTAACTTTCTTCGCCAGGTCCGTGGCAATTCGACTGGGTTATCTTCGTTTTGCTACATTGCCGAACTCCTACTTCTTCACGGTCATCATATCTGCGTTCTTCCGAGCCACCATGGCCGCTGAATCCTCCTGCATTTCGTAAACACATTCATGTCCTTCTCTGTTCGACTAATCCAGTCAGGTCCTGCTTTTCCGGAATGATATTGGGGGATTGTTCCGAAACAACGTGGAAAACACTTCGAAGCTCTGTGGGCCAATCCGTAACAAAAGCAAAGTATTATGACGAGAGCCAGAACAACTAAAGGAAATCTAAGAAAACATTTACCGTACTGTTCCGATTTTCACATACTGGTTACGAAGCAAAATTTGTTCCTGAATGACAAAACATCTTAACGTCAATAAACGGGTTCGGCAAATAGTTTCCTTTTTTGGATATGAATTCTACCATTTTGTACAGCTCAATCCAGGTAAACTTAACCTCGCTACGAGGTAAGTTTAACATTTTTTGGATTTACCTTTTCTCTATGTGAATTGTACCTTTTTATTCAGCACGTTTCAGGCGAACTTCACTTCGCTAAGAGGTAAGGTTTTCTTATTTTTGGATTCACCTTTTTCTCGGTGAATTTTATTTTTTTCCTGCTCGACTCACTTTATCTCGGCTGTGGGGTGAGCTTCACCTCGAAGAAGTGGAAGTTACTTTTTTGGCCTCCACGAGCGTTCACCTTGCTATCTCGGTAAATTTGAACTTTTTATTATTTTCCTTGCACGTTTTAGAAATGGATCGCCTACTGGAGTTAGGCAATAGAAGTAGGGGAAAACTGTTCAAGACGCACCATTGAGGTAAGATGGTCCATGTCATTCTTTCTCAAAATAACGCTAACCTTTGGCTTCGAAGGATGTTTTTCTTCATTTATATTGTAGCAAACAAGCTTTTGCATCATTTATCAGATGAAAAGTTAAAAAAAGACTTGAGTTCTTAGAAACAGAAGAATTAATGGAATCAACGTGAATCCTGTTGTTTTTCATGGTTAACATTTAAGGTTTTATTGTAAACTGGCCTGGACTGCTACAGCTTATCGTTGAAGAATCGTTTGATATTATTAACTTCAAATATATAATTTTCACGCTTATACCCCATATACATAGGAATTGGTTTGCAGATCACTTCATGGAAATTTAAATTAAATTTTAATTATTAAGCCGTTTAGTTTGAAGCTGAGCAGAAATTGCAAAAATATCCATGTTTGACGATACTCGTATGAAAAACATAATGCATTTTTATCGTCAAAGTTGGAAAACGACTACTCGTTTACCATTCTGTATCTAACTGATCACTGGACTGAGTAGATTTGGGATCAAATTTCACTTTTTCTAGGCCTGGTTTCAAAATTCCTGATTTTTACAGACATTTAATATACCTTCAATGGTATGAGTTTATTATTTAGTACTCGAAAATCAACATGATTTTCCGTTGATTTGGGCCAGTTTATAAATTATTTAAAGAAAATTTTAGCTGTAATAGGTGTTTTGTGTGCTTGTTTTGTCTGTTGTCTCCTGAGCCGATGTCCGCGAGTTCGAGCCCAAGAGTAAACATCGAACACAGTTGTATCGGATAGTTTTTCAATAACGATCCGCCAACTGCAACCTTGATAAGGTCGCGAATGCCATAAAGATGGAAAAACGACTATAATCGAAACAAAAAAAAGTGCTTGTTTTGTAATTTTCTTTCATACTTTGATCGTTAAATGCAGGATGGTGTTTCTTATTTAATAAAACTAAAAATTTCGGTCAAATTTTGAAATTTACATAAATGTTAGCGATTTTCTAAGAAATACTTTTTTTTGTAAATTATTTTTTGCAACTTGTGGAAAAATTTATCATAGATAATTTTAAAAGATATTATTATTTAAATACCATGTGCCAATTTCTTTTGATCTCAAGAATAGTTTGTGAATATTTGATTAAAAATATTCATGATTTTCCAAGCTACTTGAGTTTAAGTTAGTTTTGTATTAACACAATAGGGGTTGAAAAATGTTCAGAGAACAAATAACAAACTCAGAGCTCAGATAACCATTTCAAGTCAAATGTTTCAAGTCATAGTCATTTAATTGGCAAATGCAAATTTGTGGTGCAGGCAAAATTTGAAAAGTTATGAACAAAATTTGGAGATAAATAGTGCATTTCATAAGAAACCGTTCAAACCTAAATTTAAAATTTCAACAAAGCAGTTAGAATCTAGATGACCATTTTGTAGAGAACATTCCGTATACGCATTCCGTATTCGAGAAATATTCTCATTATTTCGTAAATTATCCTTCGTGAGAATCGATTGCTAGGATAAGAAATGATTGAATTATACATATACGATTGGAGTTTATAATTTATTGAAGAACAGCAAGAGTTTTTAATCCTGTATTTAATTAAAAAACAAGCTTGATCAAGGTTCAATTTAACCATTTAAAATTTAAATAATCTCATAATTAAAAATAACCAGGTTTTTTGACTGCAAGCCAGTTGCACATTTTGCATCCTAAAAGCTTTTCAACTAAACCGAGGTTTGCACTTTAAGTTGTTTTATTCTTCGAATTGTATGTTAAAATAAGCGAATCATGAATTGTACAACATTTTAAAATTAAGTTATTCAGAAAATTTGGTCAATTTGATCCACGATTCTAAAGAACTTGAATTATCTTAGTTTCCAGACAGATTTTTTTTATGTATTACTTCAATTAGCATTGTATGTATGTATGTATGGGTCCCCCATCGGTAGCAAGGTCCAGCCTATGTCTGTGTGGCTTGGCCTTCGAATTAAATTCTAGGGCTTCCACGGCCGATGGTTCGTCGAGGGAAAGCATCCAACCCTCAGAAACCTACAATGGTTGGCACTCCACTCCGCTTGCAATAATCGCTTTGGGTTATCCCCAGATGCTTTCTCTCTAGTAAATATATAATTACAATAATTAAACATATAACAATATAAATGAAATCTTATAAATTTTAAATGTAGTCAATTATAATCAATATAAAATTAATTCAATATGAAATATAATCAAAATGATAAAAATATAATATGAATGAATAATAACGGCGGATGAATAATATATGAAGAGATTAAAGGTGTAGATGAGATGAATTTAATAATAATTGTGAGATGAATTTTATTTATACTTGAAAGGCATGATTAATAAATATCCTTTAAAACATTAGGCTTTGGAAATAAGGAAATTGAAAATTGCTACCTGACACTATTTCTATTTGAAAAAACTTGCTGTTAATGGAACTCTGTAAATTTAATTGCACGAATGTCATTCTACTAATCCGTATTGAACAATGCTACAAGTTTTCATGATCAAACCTCATTAACTTGAGTTTAAAGCAATTTATACTTATTCACTAAAAAAAATTTTCTCAACCTTAATTTTTGTATAAATTACAAATTGTTGTCATTTGAATTCTTTGAATGAAAACTACCTCAATAAAACCAAAAAATCAGTTGCAGTGCGATTTCGTTGCCAAACGCGAGCCCTTACATGATAGTTACACTAATAATGTACGCTTTTTCACTAAAACTATTGTGAATAAAAAAGTTATCTAAGTAGTAATGTTAACCAAGTTAATATTCCCTTAACAAAGCCAGTGTTTAAAAACTTATTTTATGACATGTTACTTCAAGATATCAATTATTGATTACAGACATCGCACGAGCTAATCCCGAAATGCTAGAGGAACTTCTTTAATAATGTTCAAAACGTGTTGGAAACCATTCAGATGGAATTCATACTTAGCCACCATTCCGATAACTGAAACCCCCGCCTCTCTCCACGTGAGGACTGAGTGCAAACTACTGCCTCACAAATACCAACAATTTTAGTTAAATGAAAAATATGGAAAGATCTCACCAAATTGGTTCATCATTCGCTGGCTTGGGCCCGTTCCATCTCGTACTGGCGAAGAATTTATTCATACGCATACCGAACATTCGTGCGAGAGCGTGAATGTCGATATCTCTCCCTCTCTTGTACCACTTCCTCTTATTTAGATGTGTTCACTTTGGTTACACCAACACAGGCACACACGGAAGCCCACTGGCCTGCTTAGCGGCAAAAAAAAACATCGCACAGTCCTTTTTCACCAATAACACGAAAGCAACACCTGCGCACGGAGCTCACATGAATTCGAACCGTATCGTTTGGCTGTCCACTGGCAACTGTATTAAGCGGGCCACAGACTACACAACATTTGTACAAATGCGATGAAATTCGATGAAATTTTGTCGCTGTGAGCACGATTTGCATAGTGTATGGCACTGCTTGAAAGAGCGCCCAAACGATTGGAGAAAAATCGGTCGGGATCGAAATATTTTGTACAAAACATTCTCCCAGCCGGGGTGGAGATGTTTTTTTTTGTTGCTGTTGCTGTTTTCGCCAGAAATCAATTGTGTTCGCGTAAAATATGTTTGTATAGTGTGTGGGCGAGCATAGATCAAACAATCGACGCGGAATCATCGAATTTGTACAGGCCAATTTGTGTAGTCTATGGCCCGCTTTACTTCAATTAGCATTGGCACATAAAATACTCACTAGATAAAAGACAGTCCCAAATTCGATAGGGGAGAGTGAGGATACTTGATTCCTTCACTATATTTCGAAACCGAAATGTCTTTTAAATATCAAATGTTCTAGGGAAATATGCCAAATAGAACAAAACAACAATGCTGTTACTCAACAAATATAAAAAAAATGAGCTAGTAAACCTTGTTTAAAAAAAGTTTTTACAACATTTTTCCCAATTTGTCAATCGTTAGAGAATCGTTTTTGAGAAAAAGTTTTCCAACATGTATGTAACATGTACAGTATGTTATGGGTTTAATTGATCCCTAAAGTCAGACGAACCAGTCCGAGGCTGAAAGTCTCTATAATGAAAAAAAAAAAATCCCTAAAGTCCTAAAAGATATGTTTTTTTTCTCAATGGATCTTGATCATTGGTTATCACGAAATTGTCCACATTTGTCCAACCAATGTTTATTAATTATCTGGGAACCAGGACTCAAAATACTGTATTTATCTAAAAACTAGAAAATTGCGCCTTAAAGTATGCAATAACTCTAGGGTATAGTAAACAAACTTTTAGAATTCGCTTTGACTGATACTTACAAACTGTTAAATGAGAACTTATAAATGATAAAAAATAGTCAACGGACCATTTATCTTTGGAGTTTGCTAAATTTTTGCCAAGGGTCAAGGCACCCTGAATTAAGGAGCATGTCTCCTTTGACATGAAAAATATCACAATTTTTTTCGTCTAACGAAAATACTTTTGGGAGCATATGAACATGAAATTACAGGCTCTCAGAAATTTCCAAAGACAGCTATTTAGCTAGTTGTTAAATTTTCCCAGAAAGATATGATGAAAATAAGAATCGGGGATCAAGAATCCCTTTTTTTCTTTTTTGCCTTTCTAACAGAAAGGTTTGGTTATCGGTCGATTTGAGAGATCATTAATTATGGGTCTTAGACATACCTTTATAGGTACCTATCGACTCAGCTCGACGAGTTCTGTTGATGTCCGTGGATTTGTATGTGCCATTTTAAAAATGTCTAGAACGTTTTTGCGAAACTGGGCTGCACAATTAAAATGATTTTAGTCTCAAAAGTATGCATTTTTTTTTCTACACAACCCTTTCAAAAACGGGAAAAAAACAAAATAGTTGAAACCGTTTTCTTTACCAAATACATATCATACTTATTATGGCATAAAAAAAAGTTGCTAGTGGCGCCTCGAAGCAGCAGCACCAGCAATCATTTATAAATTGAAGATAATCAAAATAAAAAAATAATATTTTTATTAACTCGAGAATTGAACCAAAACCCTTCAGATCCCAAGTTGCAAGCGCTATCCAATAAACCATCGGCACGCTTGATTGAAAGCGGCTCAAACTCAAATAGGTAAAAGGCATTACTAAGACGCACCGTGGTCTGGGCAGTTTCTCAGTCTGCTGGGGCAAATACGGCAACAGTGTTTATATCTTACACTTCTTGCTTTTCAATGCAGCAAATGGCGGATGGGCGTTTCCTTCAGAGTCCGCCATGCCTATAGACATTATAATTTCATTTATGAAATTATAGTGTCTAAAGCCATGCCGGGTGTCAACAAAATGCAGAGCCGTACAGGAAACTGCGTTGGGGGGGAATTTATATGAAGATCTTATGACCCTCGTTTTTTTTACTCGTGTTGAAGAATGAATTTATGTTTTTTTTTCATTTCTACATACTCATACATAATTTAGATTCAATTTCAGATGCAGAATTCAGATTCAGTTTTCAAATTCAGGATACAGGTTTAGGAATCAGAATTCAGGATTCAAAATTCAGAATTCAAAATTCAGATTCAGAACTCATATTCAGATTCAGAATTTAGATTCAGAATTCAGATTCAGAATTCAGATTAAGAATTCAGATTCAGAATTCAGATTCAGAATTCAGATTCAGAATTCAGATTCAGAATTCAGATTCAGAATTCAGATTCAGAATTCAGATTCAGAATTCAGATTCAGAATTCAGATTCAGAATTCAGATTCAGAATTCAGATTCAGAATTCAGATTCAGAATTCAGATTCAGAATTCAGATTCAGAATTCAGATTCAGAATTCAGATTCAGAATTCAGATTCAGAATTCAGATTCAGAATTCAGATTCAGAATTCAGATTCAGAATTCAGATTCAGAATTCAGATTCAGAATTCAGATTCAGAATTCAGATTCAGAATTCAGATTCAGAATTCAGATTCAGAATTCAGATTCAGAATTCAGATTCAGAATTCAGATTCAGAATTCAGATTCAGAATTCAGATTCAGAATTCAGATTCAGAATTCAGATTCAGAATTCAGATTCAGAATTCAGATTCAGAATTCAGATTCAGAATTCAGATTCAGAATTCAGATTCAGATTCAGAATTCAGATTCAGAATTCAGATTCAGAATTCAGATTCAGAATTCAGATTCAGAATTCAGATTCAGAATTCAGATTCAGAATTCAGATTCAGAATTCAGATTCAGAATTCAGATTCAGAATTCAGAATCAGAATTCAGATTCAGAATTCAGATTCAGAATTCAGATTCAGAATTCAGATTCAGAATTCAGAATCAGAATTCAGATTCAGAATTCAGATTCAGAATTTTTGTAAATTTATTTTCGGCATATCGGTGAAAAATTTAGATTCATGGAGAAAGAATATCAGAATTAAAAATTGATGAAGCTGGATGTTGCGAGGTAAAGTATGGTGTACGTTAATAAATTTTCCTTGCAAAAATGTTCTTTCGCTCTTTTCATCATCCGTAAAATTTCTCCTCACTTTATCAATTTTCAATTCTGGAATTGTTTCTCCAAGAATACCAATTTGCACAGTTTTTGATAAATTTGCGATGACTTAAAGATCATTACGCATGAAAACACGATTTTGTTTTGTGAAAACTTTTTTTCACAATTTTTCTGAAATTAAGTTTGCTGCATACTTTTAGGGGTAAAACCATACTATTAAAAGTTGTAAAATCCGAAATCATAAAAAAAAATTTGGATGAAAGAAATTTCAATGTTGAAAACCGTGTGATGCAAAACAATCAAAATGAGATTTACAAGATTAAGAATTCAGATTCAGAATTCAGATTCAGAATTCAGATTCAGAATTCAGATTCAGAATTCAGATTCAGAATTCAGATTCAGAATTCAGATTCAGAATTCAGATTCAGAATTCAGATTCAGAATTCAGATTCAGAATTCAGATTCAGAATTCAGATTCAGAATTCAGATTCAGAATTCAGATTCAGAATTCAGATTCAGAATTCAGATCCAGAATTCAGATTCAGAATTCATATTCAGAATTCAGATTCAGAATTCAGATTCAGAATTCCGATTCAGAATTCAGATTCAGAATTCAGATTCAGAATTCAGATTCAGAATTCAGATTCAGAATTCAGATTCAGAATTCAGATTCAGAATTCAGATTCAGAATTCAGATTCAGAATTCAGATTCAGAATTCAGATTCAGAATTTAGATTCAGAATTCAGATTCAGAATTCAGATTCAGAATTCAGATTCAGAATTCAGATTCAGAATTCAGATTCAGAATTCAGATTCAGAATTAAGATTCAGAATTCAGATTCAGAATTCAGAATTCAGATTCAGAATTCAGATTCAGAATTCAGATTCAGAACTCAGATTCAGAATTCAGATTCAGAATTCAGATTCAGAATTCAGATTCAGAATTCAGATTCAGAATTCAGATTCAGAATACAGATTTAGAATTCAAATTCAGAGTTCAGATTCAGAATTCAGATTGAGAATTCAGATTTAGAATTCTGATTAAGAATTTGGATTAAAGATCAACCTGGAATTTGAAATTGGAACTTATATTCAAATATTAGACTAAGTGTTGTAACTCAAAATTCAAACTTTAGAATCAGAATAAGATTTCAGATTTAGTTTACAGAATGAGATTAATCATTTAATAGTCATATTACTTTCCCCTCCTTTTGTGGGAATTTTTCCTCTATGCATGGTTGAGCTCTAAAAAAGGTATCATGCTAGGGCACGCGTCACGGCTATCCATCAATATTGTAGTTGGTTTTACTTATTCAGTAAAAAAAAAGCATAAAAAAACAGTAAGATTCGAACCGTGACCAGCAACGTGAAAGTTCTGGTTGCTACCACGGCACCATTTCAGCGTGTTATAAATCTTGGAAATTCTACTGTTTAAATACCATTCTTTCCATACATAAAATGAGCTCCTTACATACCAGTTCGCTTTTCCCCAAAAAAACGTATCAGGCATCATTTTTGCCTTTCTAACAGAAAGGTTTGGTTATCGGTCGATTTGAGAGATCATTAATTATGGGTCTTAGACATACCTTTATAGGTACCTATCGACTCAGCTCGACGAGTTCTGTTGATGTCCGTGGATTTGTATGTGCCATTTTAAAAATGTCTAGAACGTTTTTGCGAAACTGGGCTGCACAATTAAAATGATTTTAGTCTCAAAAGAATGCATTTTTTTTTCTACACAACCCTTTCAAAAACGGGAAAAAAACAAAATAGTTGAAACCGTTTTCTTTACCAAATACATATCATACTTATTATGGCATAAAAAAAAGTTGCTAGTGGCGCCTCGAAGCAGCAGCACCAGCAATCATTTATAAATTGAAGATAATCAAAATAAAAAAATAATATTTTTATTAACTCGAGAATTGAACCAAAACCCTTCAGATCCCAAGTTGCAAGCGCTATCCAATAAACCATCGGCACGCTTGATTGAAAGCGGCTCAAACTCAAATAGGTAAAAGGCATTACTAAGACGCACCGTGGTCTGGGCAGTTTCTCAGTCTGCTGGGGCAAATACGGCAACAGTGTTTATATCTTACACTTCTTGCTTTTCAATGCAGCAAATGGCGGATGGGCGTTTCCTTCAGAGTCCGCCATGCCTATAGACATTATAATTTCATTTATGAAATTATAGTGTCTAAAGCCATGCCGGGTGTCAACAAAATGCAGAGCCGTACAGGAAACTGCGTTGGGGGGGAATTTATATGAAGATCTTATGACCCTCGTTTTTTTTACTCGTGTTGAAGAATGAATTTATGTTTTTTTTTTCATTTCTACATACTCATACATAATTTAGATTCAATTTCAGATGCAGAATTCAGATTCAGTTTTCAAATTCAGGATACAGGTTTAGGAATCAGAATTCAGGATTCAAAATTCAGAATTCAAAATTCAGATTCAGAACTCATATTCAGATTCAGAATTTAGATTCAGAATTCAGATTCAGAATTCAGATTAAGAATTCAGATTCAGAATTCAGATTCAGAATTCAGATTCAGAATTCAGATTCAGAATTCAGATTCAGAATTCAGATTCAGAATTCAGATTCAGAATTCAGATTCAGAATTCAGATTCAGAATTCAGATTCAGAATTCAGATTCAGAATTCAGATTCAGAATTCAGATTCAGAATTCAGATTCAGAATTCAGATTCAGAATTCAGATTCAGAATTCAGATTCAGAATTCAGATTCAGAATTCAGATTCAGAATTCAGATTCAGAATTCAGATTCAGAATTCAGATTCAGAATTCAGATTCAGAATTCAGATTCAGAATTCAGATTCAGAATTCAGATTCAGAATTCAGATTCAGAATTCAGATTCAGAATTCAGATTCAGAATTCAGATTCAGAATTCAGATTCAGAATTCAGATTCAGAATTCAGATTCAGAATTCAGATTCAGAATTCAGATTCAGATTCAGAATTCAGATTCAGAATTCAGATTCAGAATTCAGATTCAGAATTCAGATTCAGAATTCAGATTCAGAATTCAGATTCAGAATTCAGATTCAGAATTCAGATTCAGAATTCAGAATCAGAATTCAGATTCAGAATTCAGATTCAGAATTCAGATTCAGAATTCAGAATCAGAATTCAGATTCAGAATTCAGATTCAGAATTTTTGTAAATTTATTTTCGGCATATCGGTGAAAAATTTAGATTCATGGAGAAAGAATATCAGAATTAAAAATTGATGAAGCTGGATGTTGCGAGGTAAAGTATGGTGTACGTTAATAAATTTTCCTTGCAAAAATGTTCTTTCGCTCTTTTCATCATCCGTAAAATTTCTCCTCACTTTATCAATTTTCAATTCTGGAATTGTTTCTCCAAGAATACCAATTTGCACAGTTTTTGATAAATTTGCGATGACTTAAAGATCATTACGCATGAAAACACGATTTTGTTTTGTGAAAACTTTTTTTCACAATTTTTCTGAAATTAAGTTTGCTGCATACTTTTAGGGGTAAAACCATACTATTAAAAGTTGTAAAATCCGAAATCATAAAAAAAAATTTGGATGAAAGAAATTTCAATGTTGAAAACCGTGTGATGCAAAACAATCAAAATGAGATTTACAAGATTAAGAATTCAGATTCAGAATTCAGATTCAGAATTCAGATTCAGAATTCAGATTCAGAATTCAGATTCAGAATTCAGATTCAGAATTCAGATTCAGAATTCAGATTCAGAATTCAGATTCAGAATTCAGATTCAGAATTCAGATTCAGAATTCAGATTCAGAATTCAGATTCAGAATTCAGATTCAGAATTCAGATTCAGAATTCAGATTCAGAATTCAGATCCAGAATTCAGATTCAGAATTCATATTCAGAATTCAGATTCAGAATTCAGATTCAGAATTCCGATTCAGAATTCAGATTCAGAATTCAGATTCAGAATTCAGATTCAGAATTCAGATTCAGAATTCAGATTCAGAATTCAGATTCAGAATTCAGATTCAGAATTCAGATTCAGAATTCAGATTCAGAATTCAGATTCAGAATTTAGATTCAGAATTCAGATTCAGAATTCAGATTCAGAATTCAGATTCAGAATTCAGATTCAGAATTCAGATTCAGAATTCAGATTCAGAATTCAGATTCAGAATTCAGATTCAGAATTAAGATTCAGAATTCAGATTCAGAATTCAGAATTCAGATTCAGAATTCAGATTCAGAATTCAGATTCAGAACTCAGATTCAGAATTCAGATTCAGAATTCAGATTCAGAATTCAGATTCAGAATTCAGATTCAGAATTCAGATTCAGAATACAGATTTAGAATTCAAATTCAGAGTTCAGATTCAGAATTCAGATTGAGAATTCAGATTTAGAATTCTGATTAAGAATTTGGATTAAAGATCAACCTGGAATTTGAAATTGGAACTTATATTCAAATATTAGACTAAGTGTTGTAACTCAAAATTCAAACTTTAGAATCAGAATAAGATTTCAGATTTAGTTTACAGAATGAGATTAATCATTTAATAGTCATATTACTTTCCCCTCCTTTTGTGGGAATTTTTCCTCTATGCATGGTTGAGCTCTAAAAAAGGTATCATGCTAGGGCACGCGTCACGGCTATCCATCAATATTGTAGTTGGTTTTACTTATTCAGTAAAAAAAAAGCATAAAAAAACAGTAAGATTCGAACCGTGACCAGCAACGTGAAAGTTCTGGTTGCTACCACGGCACCATTTCAGCGTGTTATAAATCTTGGAAATTCTACTGTTTAAATACCATTCTTTCCATACATAAAATGAGCTCCTTACATACCAGTTCGCTTTTCCCCAAAAAAACGTATCAGGCATCATTTTTGCCTTTCTAACAGAAAGGTTTGGTTATCGGTCGATTTGAGAGATCATTAATTATGGGTCTTAGACATACCTTTATAGGTACCTATCGACTCAGCTCGACGAGTTCTGTTGATGTCCGTGGATTTGTATGTGCCATTTTAAAAATGTCTAGAACGTTTTTGCGAAACTGGGCTGCACAATTAAAATGATTTTAGTCTCAAAAGAATGCATTTTTTTTTCTACACAACCCTTTCAAAAACGGGAAAAAAACAAAATAGTTGAAACCGTTTTCTTTACCAAATACATATCATACTTATTATGGCATAAAAAAAAGTTGCTAGTGGCGCCTCGAAGCAGCAGCACCAGCAATCATTTATAAATTGAAGATAATCAAAATAAAAAAATAATATTTTTATTAACTCGAGAATTGAACCAAAACCCTTCAGATCCCAAGTTGCAAGCGCTATCCAATAAACCATCGGCACGCTTGATTGAAAGCGGCTCAAACTCAAATAGGTAAAAGGCATTACTAAGACGCACCGTGGTCTGGGCAGTTTCTCAGTCTGCTGGGGCAAATACGGCAACAGTGTTTATATCTTACACTTCTTGCTTTTCAATGCAGCAAATGGCGGATGGGCGTTTCCTTCAGAGTCCGCCATGCCTATAGACATTATAATTTCATTTATGAAATTATAGTGTCTAAAGCCATGCCGGGTGTCAACAAAATGCAGAGCCGTACAGGAAACTGCGTTGGGGGGGAATTTATATGAAGATCTTATGACCCTCGTTTTTTTTACTCGTGTTGAAGAATGAATTTATGTTTTTTTTTCATTTCTACATACTCATACATAATTTAGATTCAATTTCAGATGCAGAATTCAGATTCAGTTTTCAAATTCAGGATACAGGTTTAGGAATCAGAATTCAGGATTCAAAATTCAGAATTCAAAATTCAGATTCAGAACTCATATTCAGATTCAGAATTTAGATTCAGAATTCAGATTCAGAATTCAGATTAAGAATTCAGATTCAGAATTCAGATTCAGAATTCAGATTCAGAATTCAGATTCAGAATTCAGATTCAGAATTCAGATTCAGAATTCAGATTCAGAATTCAGATTCAGAATTCAGATTCAGAATTCAGATTCAGAATTCAGATTCAGAATTCAGATTCAGAATTCAGATTCAGAATTCAGATTCAGAATTCAGATTCAGAATTCAGATTCAGAATTCAGATTCAGAATTCAGATTCAGAATTCAGATTCAGAATTCAGATTCAGAATTCAGATTCAGAATTCAGATTCAGAATTCAGATTCAGAATTCAGATTCAGAATTCAGATTCAGAATTCAGATTCAGAATTCAGATTCAGAATTCAGATTCAGAATTCAGATTCAGAATTCAGATTCAGAATTCAGATTCAGAATTCAGATTCAGAATTCAGATTCAGAATTCAGATTCAGAATTCAGATTCAGAATTCAGATTCAGATTCAGAATTCAGATTCAGAATTCAGATTCAGAATTCAGATTCAGAATTCAGATTCAGAATTCAGATTCAGAATTCAGATTCAGAATTCAGATTCAGAATTCAGATTCAGAATTCAGATTCAGAATTCAGATTCAGAATTCAGATTCAGAATTCAGAATCAGAATTCAGATTCAGAATTCAGATTCAGAATTCAGATTCAGAATTCAGAATCAGAATTCAGATTCAGAATTCAGATTCAGAATTTTTGTAAATTTATTTTCGGCATATCGGTGAAAAATTTAGATTCATGGAGAAAGAATATCAGAATTAAAAATTGATGAAGCTGGATGTTGCGAGGTAAAGTATGGTGTACGTTAATAAATTTTCCTTGCAAAAATGTTCTTTCGCTCTTTTCATCATCCGTAAAATTTCTCCTCACTTTATCAATTTTCAATTCTGGAATTGTTTCTCCAAGAATACCAATTTGCACAATTTTTGATAAATTTGCGATGACTTAAAGATCATTACGCATGAAAACACGATTTTGTTTTGTGAAAACTTTTTTTCACAATTTTTCTGAAATTAAGTTTGCTGCATACTTTTAGGGGTAAAACCATACTATTAAAAGTTGTAAAATCCGAAATCATAAAAAAAAATTTGGATGAAAGAAATTTCAATGTTGAAAACCGTGTGATGCAAAACAATCAAAATGAGATTTACAAGATTAAGAATTCAGATTCAGAATTCAGATTCAGAATTCAGATTCAGAATTCAGATTCAGAATTCAGATTCAGAATTCAGATTCAGAATTCAGATTCAGAATTCAGATTCAGAATTCAGATTCAGAATTCAGATTCAGAATTCAGATTCAGAATTCAGATTCAGAATTCAGATTCAGAATTCAGATTCAGAATTCAGATTCAGAATTCAGATTCAGAATTCAGATCCAGAATTCAGATTCAGAATTCATATTCAGAATTCAGATTCAGAATTCAGATTCAGAATTCCGATTCAGAATTCAGATTCAGAATTCAGATTCAGAATTCAGATTCAGAATTCAGATTCAGAATTCAGATTCAGAATTCAGATTCAGAATTCAGATTCAGAATTCAGATTCAGAATTCAGATTCAGAATTTAGATTCAGAATTCAGATTCAGAATTCAGATTCAGAATTCAGATTCAGAATTCAGATTCAGAATTCAGATTCAGAATTCAGATTCAGAATTAAGATTCAGAATTCAGATTCAGAATTCAGAATTCAGATTCAGAATTCAGATTCAGAATTCAGATTCAGAATTCAGATTCAGAACTCAGATTCAGAATTCAGATTCAGAATTCAGATTCAGAATTCAGATTCAGAATTCAGATTCAGAATTCAGATTCAGAATACAGATTTAGAATTCAAATTCAGAGTTCAGATTCAGAATTCAGATTGAGAATTCAGATTTAGAATTCTGATTAAGAATTTGGATTAAAGATCAACCTGGAATTTGAAATTGGAACTTATATTCAAATATTAGACTAAGTGTTGTAACTCAAAATTCAAACTTTAGAATCAGAATAAGATTTCAGATTTAGTTTACAGAATGAGATTAATCATTTAATAGTCATATTACTTTCCCCTCCTTTTGTGGGAATTTTTCCTCTATGCATGGTTGAGCTCTAAAAAAGGTATCATGCTAGGGCACGCGTCACGGCTATCCATCAATATTGTAGTTGGTTTTACTTATTCAGTAAAAAAAAAGCATAAAAAAACAGTAAGATTCGAACCGTGACCAGCAACGTGAAAGTTCTGGTTGCTACCACGGCACCATTTCAGCGTGTTATAAATCTTGGAAATTCTACTGTTTAAATACCATTCTTTCCATACATAAAATGAGCTCCTTACATACCAGTTCGCTTTTCCCCAAAAAAACGTATCAGGCATCATTTTTTTATATTGAGATTGGAATTTTTCGTGTTTGAATATCTGAAATCATACTTATATGATTCAGAGGGAAGGAATCTATCATGTATATTCTATATTATTTTATATATTTCCAAATATAATTTAAACTCTGTTAGAAAGGCTCCAATCCACTGTTAAGTGTATTAAATCGGGTTTTTTTTCATAGGAATTCAACCCATTAAGGTCATTCTTCCTGAAATCAAGTATCCCCATTCACCCCTGATCTTTTGAAAATCTTTCTATTGTTACTTGACTAACAAAGCTTATTAATATTTGTACGACGAAGAATTATACATGTCAGGATACATACAGCGTGATAATTGTTACATTTCAGTTTTCAGTTATTTATAACAATAACAATGACAATTAATCTTAAAATAAATACTTGTTTTCGATTCATGTCCCTGTCCTAATGGTTTTGCGTTTTGAGGTAAATAAAGGATTCATAATATGAGATTGATAAACCTTCTCAATATTCTGGTTATCAAAAATAAAAGTCGAATACTGCAGATTTTTGACTAGGGTGGTCGTTTTTTAATGCAAACTCAAATTTTTAATCCTTATTGAATTTGCATTTTTTTGTCCTTCATCCAGATTACCAACTAATTAAGAATGCATTTGTTTTCTTCTAAAAGCGGCACTTCAGAAGATATCTCATAATGTAGAATCGAAGGAAAGTTAAAAATACCCAAATGCTACAAGATCTAAATTTAAACCCCCATAGGGATTCGAAAGACTTTCCTTATCATTCTAGATCCGAAAAGCTTTTTCCTAGAGCGACTGAACTTCATAAATCACATTCTCAACATAATCCGGGCGATGACATTTTTGCATGGGTAAGCTCTGCGTTTGTGGAAGACAGAAGTCTCGGTTAGAGGATTTGTTGGGATACACAACATTCTTCAGAAGTTAAATCACAACGACGACGACGAACGTAGGGCCAAACTTCGGAGGACTTGTTTTGTTGTTCACCTCTAGGCATTCGGAAACATTCTGCGGTCTCCCGGTCTGAATTTACATAATTTCGTTATCCGTTCGCCCAAAAAACCACCATTCAACATTTCCTACTAGCAATAAAGTTACCGGATCAGTCAAACAATTTCTGCTAGTAAGTACAGACTATTTTCTATTGGGATTTAACTTTCGGAAGTTGTTAAATTCCGGCTGCTGGCAGTGTCGTCGAGAAATTTTGTTCTCCACTTTAGGGGAAGCTTCGTTGCGTTTTCTGAAGTCTAGCGTAAATCGTGTTTGAGGAAAATTTTCTGCAACTCTAGCTGCATGTAAATGAACTGCGTTGGACAAAGTTCGGTTGCCGAATAAACGCTCCAACAAGCATTTGTTTTCATTTTCGAGTTTGAACATTCGAACCAGAAGCTAACCTTCAGTTAGAATTCGATTATTTCTGTGCCATTTACGGTGAAAACTTCCACATATTCAAATTGAATCCTTTTCAATTTGCTCGTGGTATTTTAAAAACATTAAAACCTAACTTTCTCATCATATTAGTACGGATTGAGATGATAATTTAATTGTTTTTGATTTCTTACCTACAGTTGAAATGAGTTGAGATAAATGCCAGCAATTCAACTTTTCGTTGAACGTAATTCATTTCCTTTACTGCAAAAATCTCTTCTGTCACGACTTCAATGTTTGTTAACCCAAAGTTTTCCGAAAGGCAATGTACCACACCGTCGTTGCTTGAATAACTTCCAGCCAGACTAGAATCTTTCCCAATGCTCGTAACAGTAGAGAACCGGAAAATTTCCAACGATCTCAACCGACAACTTTTCCGACATTCCTGAAACAGATTAATTTCCTGCTCCGATTGGACACTGTCCATCAACAAAAATAATGGAATTGGTAATGTCTATAGACTAGGTTGTAGAGAGCAATTTTGGGTCTTAAATGGAACAGTGTTTCATTTTGTTTGATTGGATCGAACGAGTTTTACACCCGGCCCCAGTTTGAACCAAACTCTGGCTGAATGTGAACTAACCGCTATCATCTTTGTTGCTGTTTTCGGGACCAAGCTGTCAGTTTCATGCACTGTTATTGCATACCGGCAGGCGATTAAAATGCTGCCCTTTTTTGAATAGGAAGAGGAGCTATCGAAAAGAGAATTTAATAGTATAGCAGTAGGCGATTCTTGAATGGAGTCAAAAGTGCAAGTTGATAAAAATGTTTATGTTGAGTTTTCGACTGAATGTTTTGTTGAATTTATTATCGGCAAATCATTCCAGTTTTTTCTCAAAAAATTATTTTAATCCTACGTTTTGGAGTCACATAACACCTTCATCAGGGATCATACAGTTTGTGTGGTTTGAAAAGTGTAATGATTTGTGTTTTAAAAGCTTATTCTTAGTCCTACTTACAAAATGGTCAATCTTATTGTGCTTCAGTAAAAGCGTATAGTCTGGTCTTTTTTATGTTGGATTCCACAGTGAATATAGATAGATGTTATAACAATAATGACGTTATCATCCATCGGCAATCCTCGTTGAATAATTTTACGACTCGAGCTGAAAAAATCCCCTTTTTTCAACATGATGCATAAATAACTATTTTCAACCGCTTTTTTGTGTCGTAATGGTGCATTCATTTCTCGAGAAATGTTAAACTGTTTACCAAACATTTGCAGAAACATATTTTCATCTGGTATCTCGTATGTCTCGTTTCCGTTTCCGCCCACAGATAATCATCGTCGTCATTGTGGCTCCCTGCGGAGTGCTGTCAGCAGCCGGTCGTCGTCAGCTGAGATCGGACGTGGTCTACAATGAACGGAATCACAAGGAAGGTAAGTGTTATTTCATCAAGCTTGTTAGCTTCCTTGCAGGAGGTAAACATTAAGCGTGACTTCGCTTCCAATTCCGTTCTGTTTTTTGTTGATATTTTTGTTCCAGGACGTTACAAGTACGGCTATGCGGTGAAGCAGGGCGAGTCTCAGTTCCACCATCAGCGCTCCTTGGATGGCGCAATGTACGGATGTTACGGCTATGTCGATCCCCAGGGAAAGCTCTTCATCACGCATTATCTGGCCGATAAGGCGGGCTACCGGTTGGTCAATATGGAAGATCCGGAACGGCGGCTGGCGGAGAGTATCAGGAGCAGTGGGTGAGTTGGGAAAGCAATCGGAATCATGATTCCGGAAGATAGACAAATAATGGGAATGAGGAAAATGAATTTGAATAATACGGAATATGCATTGTTTCTGCATTTCTATGTCATGCATCTGAAACAATTCTATTTTTGAATTTATGTTTTGTCGCATAAAAAGGAAACAACTGATTTTGTTGAAGTTATTCAGCTTTGTAAATCTCTTTTTACAATGCCCGATCAGGAGAGCATATCAAAATTTCTATTCATACCCCATCTCAATGAAATATTATTATCTTATTCAGATATAGCTTTGATACAAAAATCTTCGATATTGTCGTTTCGGAAAAATATATACACATATATCTCATTCGATACAAACAATTATTTTTCCTGCCTCAATTTGCCTGGTTCAATTTCAATATTCGCACTCATTTTTCTAAATCTCATCTGAAAATCATAAGTTGAAGCAAATTTAACAATATTTTGAAAAGTCCTCTTCATATTTCAGTTCAAGTAACAAATTAAACGAAAATCTATACATGTTCAGAAGTGACTTCATTCCTCAAGTCCGTATTCAATTTGCTTAGACTTGTACCATCAAGACGCCATTCACCGCCCAGACACCATTTACCGCCCAAAATCACCCTTTTGTGTGTATTTTGAAAAAACTGGGATGTTTTCTCCAAATATAAGACATGTGTTCTGTGTCGGCATCATTGTTTGACCATTTCACTGAAAAAACATCACTCAATTATGCTAACTATAGCCAGAAATAAAATATTTGGTTTTTCGTTTCCGGTCAAATTATTGAATTCGACGCCTGTTAGCGAACTAAGCATTACTGTACTCCTAGGGCAAAGAGGGTTTTTGTTTACTAGATAGTACCTATTGGACCTAAAATCGACTTGAAACGATAGTTTTATTTTCGTAGAATAGATTTGCTTCAAAAAATTTTCGATTTTTTCAATAGTTGTTGTTTTTTGAAGCGTTTAGTGATGGGCGGTAATTGGTGTATAAAAAAAAGTGTGGGTTCCTAATGACCGGTCACGCACAATTTCTTTGTTTTTAACGCATGTATTGTGTCAAATGTGTAAATTGTAAGAAGCATTTAGTTTGATTATGTTAGAAAATGATGTTTTATCGCTGAAAATAACCGGTTACTTGAGGTTGTTTGCCGGGAATCATCATTTTGTCAGTCAACGCACTTTGTTAAAATTTGTACTAAATTTGCGGAAAAAATTTCACAAAATGTATTCTCTAAAGAGCCAAAATATGGTTTTGACAGCTCGTTGTATGGAAAATACTAAAAAGAACAGTTTCCGTGTTGTTCAGATAGTTTTTCCTTAAGAAAACATTATCGATACCCGAAAAAGTCGAGTGGGCGGTAATAGGGCCAGTTGAACACCCAAAAGTTTAGCTAATTATTTCGAAAAGCGTACATTTTTCGCATTCCACTAATTTTTTTATTTAAAGTAGAGCAGTTTTGGGATGTATTGGAAAAGAAAGCGAATAAAAATCTGCCGTCGTTTTTTTATTACACATGTTTGAAGTTGAAAAACCGCTTATCTGGGCGGTGAATGGCGTCTTGATGGTAATTGTTTCTTTTTTGAAAACAACCTGTAGCAAATAATTTGAAATATGCACATACTTCTTGTAATTTGTAGCGATTGAACCGTAAAATGAAACATTTTCAGCTTCTCTGTCACTGACTTAGACTGACTACTACATAAAAACCCATAATTTCCAACGATACCCTGCTTAAAAATTTGACATTTATTTAATCTACTGGAATGAAATCTTTGCATACGTAAGACTCTTTAAAATCTGCAAAGTTCCATCAAATGTGTAGGAAATGTTGATAGATGAAAATTGAGTTAAAAAATTCGAGAAATAAAAAGCGATTTTTGTCAAAACAACCTGGCAACTCTGATGAGGCCAAATCCAAAACAAGTTTCGAGGTTATGGCTGAGGCCATCCAGCCATCAATACCATCGACCGTGTAGGGTAACGGACTTATTTTGGACCGAGTACATATTTTGGACCACCTTGCGGCTTTTTTTTTCCAATATTTCTCTCATAAATCATGTCAATCATGGAAATTTTAAACAAATATAGTTAAACTTACTTCTTATGATTCAAATCATATCTAACATTCTACTGAAATAAGCTGATAAGGGAGAGAAAATTGAAAATAAAGTTTTGATTTTTCACAGTAGGGTCGAATCAGGCACATTTCAGGAGGACGTGACATTATTGGAGTCAACTTTTAAAAGGTTTTTATTCATAGCTGTGATGAATTTAACAACTACAAACATGTTCACAGCTATGATAAAACACGTGAAAACTAGTTTGCAAGCTCGAAGAACCAAAAAAAAAAAAACTAGTTTTAATGGCCCATGTCGAAAATAGGTCCGACTTAATTCCTTAGGGACTTACAGTGTCGAACAATAGAATAGGATCACTGCTCAATCCAAAACAGAAAGTGACAAAACTTTGAGAAAAAAGTTTCCATTGAAATGCATCAAACCATTTACAAATTGTAAATTCATTCTTCGAAGAAATTAAAATCGTCTGTAGTTAAAACAATTGCCCTTTATTTAAAAATGCGTTTTAAGCATACTTACTGACTAAAATAACGCGAAATAAAATAGGACCGTTTAAGAATTCATGGTAAAAAAAATTTAAAAAAAAAGGAAATTTATACCGTGAACGATTTGCAGGGTTAGTACTTGTTGGTATAAACCTTATTACGCATCACTTCTCGCACCCGGTTCGGCATCGACTCCACCAGCTTTTGGCACGTTCTCACCGGGATAGCGTACCACACCGCCTGGATTCTCTGCCACAGCTGCTGCTTGTTTTTTTCATTTTTCGGTGTACACCTTACGTTTAACTATTTCCCATAGGTTCTCTATGGGATTGAGATCAGGGGACTGCGCTGGCCACTCTATAACGTCTACCTTATTATCCTGGAACCACTTTTTAACCGTTTTAGCGGTATGTTTGGGGTCGTTGTCCTGCTGGAACTGCCACTTTAGGGGCATCTCCCACTCGGCATGTGGCAGCATTACTTCCCGAAGTATCTGGGCGTAGAGTTGCTGGCCCATAATCCGGTAGATCCAGTACAAGGGACCCACCCCGTACCAAGAAAAGCACCCCCACATCATGATGCTACCTCCTCCATGTTTGAATGTTTTATTTGTATATACGCACAGCCAAGTGGGCGATGGACCCAACTCTTTCCGTCCGAGCCGATGAGGTTCACTTTGGTCTCATCCACGGCACATTTCTCCATAGTTTCTCCTTTTCCGGACCGACCCAATCGAAGTGGTCCTTCGCATTCTTCAGCCGCGCCTTCAAGTGCCTTGGCGTCAGCATCGGCACCTTCCGGAGACTTTTTCCTCCTAGTCCCTCCTCCGCCAACCGTCGCTGAACCGCCCGGAAACTCACAGATAAGTTCAGCTCGTCTCTGATCTGCTTGGACGCTTTGAAAGGGTCCTTTTGCGAGGCCCGCTTGATTGCCGAATCGTCCTTCGGCGTCATTTTGCGGGGGCGGCCGGTCAGTTCCCGTTTGCCAGTGCTGTAAAGCGCGTTGAAAACGAAAGTTTTCGACCTTTTTAAGTAGTCGGCAATTTCGCGTTTGCTTTTGCCAGCCTTGTACAGATTCCGGATGATCACTCGCTGGACCTCCGTGCAGTGCTGTGCCCGTCACATCGCTTTTTCGCTGCAAACAGAGTAGGAAGAAGGAAATCTTTATTTTTTGTTTGTTTTCATGATTTACATGATTAATTCTATGGGAAATACTTACCAGGACACGAAAATGAACAAACAACATCGAAAACAACACCTTTTCTTCAAATCTAGAGCGCTGAAAATGCCGGAACAGCCGAACCGATGAGCTGGTGTTATTTTATGACGCGACTTTTTTCACCCTCTGACAGCTTTCTGGTCGAGTAGAACAAACGTGTTGCTTTGATTGCAACAAAAGTGCAGTATACAAAGTTCGCATACCACAATAAGTGCTTGCCGCTAGGTGTCGCATATTATTATATTTAAATTGGCAGTTTAAAGGTTTGAATATTTTGCATTAGAGCGGTCCTATTCTATTGTCCGACACTGTATTTTGGACCACTCAACATAACCAGGAACTTGCTGTTAAATGTTCATGAACTTAATAAGACGTTGTGCGACGATATGAAAAGAATAACGCTCTCTGTTTCAATCGCTTATAATGAATAAAATTTGGAATTTACACATTGTTTTATTTAATCAACTCGCAAAGCCCAAACCCGCCTTTAGACGAAGTTCACTTCAATCGGCATAAAACCAAGCCAATCACTGTTTAAATTACTAATTGTGCACTATGCTTTAAATTACGTTAATCCAACAATCCACATTAGTGGCATCTGTTTGATAAACAGTTGTTAAAAGCTACAGCTTAAAGGAGCTGAAAAACATGAAAAAACTGGACATACGCAAGCTTTTAATAAGATCAATGCTTTATGGAACATTATTGACGGTTTGGTTTAAAATTTACAACCATTCAGAGTTGATTTTCAAGAATTAAAAACACTTGGTTAGGAAGAAGAGACAAAATATAAACCCCGGAAGGGTTGAAAAAAACGACAACAATACAACAAGTAATAAATTTAATTTTTGAAACAGTTGAAATATCTCAGTTAATAGTAGAACAAATTTTGCAAAAAATATATTCAAATGAGCAATGAGTCTTTATGTGTTTCTAAACTTAGGAAAAAAATGTTGAAATGTGAAAACATTACAAGCGAAAAAGTACTCAAAATCTAGTTTTTCAGCCCCTTGTGCGTATGCAATTTTTGAGAACAAAAAACAATTGAAAAATTAACTTCAACGTTAATTTTTTTCGCAGAACAAAAGATAAAGATAAAACTATTTTTTTTTTTAATTTTTCAGTGAAAGAAATTTTGCTTTTAGATAGTTAAAACTATCGCATAATTCTCGCATATTCTTATCATTTTTGAATCTATGTTTTCTACAGAACTGAAGCTTTACCAAATCCATTAAGGTTTTGGAATTTAAAATGCATCAATTGATGTCGCTGAGTTGATGATGTCAGACTTTTTTAACTTATCATTGGGTCGCCTGAAGGAGATTTGCGTTCTAAAAGTTGACCATAAAGACAAGCCAATTGGCCAATATTTAGCACTGCAGAGCAAATTTCTTCGAGATTGCAGTGCGCTGCAGAAATTTTCAAAACATTTCAAACACGATATGTTTCGATAGATAACGCCTTGATCTTCGTAATGAACGGTTAAAGCAGTCAAAAATTATAACATGTACTTTTTTATTTAAGAAAATAGCATAGCCACTTCCCAAAGCGGTCCAAAATAGGTCCGTTACGCTATACCCTTATACCCAAACTTTTAAAAAGTTGTGAAAGTTTTAAACAATATATGAAAGCTTGAATGCAAGGCAGGATTCAATTTAACCTTGCATAAAAGTACTTGGGTCCAAAGCAAACATTGCTTGAAAGCTTGAAGGCAAGACACACATTTTTGTCTTTTTTGGTGATCAACATCCTATCTAATTGAATTTTAATCTTGATATAATGCTATCAAAGGGTGCTATAATTTAATCTGGACTTTTTCTGTTGTTGATAGGTAGAAATGAATATCAAAAAATCGAATCTTGATATAATTCTGTTATAATATTATTTTTTTTACTTATGACTTGTATGCAATGTTGATCTGCCTCCCGATTTGTACTCAAACTTTTATGCGTTTTTTTTACAAACTTGAACTATTCTAGAAAAGTTTGGTTTTAATTAGTAGATTCGAACCTCGACCTGCAGGTTGAGAAGTGCTCACGCTATCATAGAGCCATGCTCGGTGCATAGAAATGAGAGCTTCAAGGCAGAAAAACAAGTGATTGTATCTAAGGAAATACAACTATTTAGTTTTGAAACGAGAAAAAACAAGATTTTGGTATCAAAGCTATATTTGAAAAAAAGAATATTAATGTTTCTTTGAGATGGGTTATTTTTTTAAATTTTGACGTTTTTGTCTGCTTATTAGAAAGCTGTGTAGCCGTAGGATGAAATTAAAAAATTAAAAAAAAACTGCTTTGCATTGCCAGAGAATTTATCGATTTAAATAACCTTTGCAAAAACGTTGCATGAATTTATTAACAGCTTTAGCAAGCAAAGTCTGCCATTGTTAAATACTGTTCAATGGATTCAGATTTTTTATTTTGAAATGGTTATAACTTTTTTCATGAAATTCTTAGCTGCTTGCCATGTTAGCAAAAAATGAAGCTTAAGAAAAAACATTTGGGAGCAAAAAGCAGTGCAGGTCTAAGATACACACAGAGAAATGTGTACACACAGAATAAAACTGAGTTGGATTTGAAAAATGCTTATGTAGAAACTTACACCTGTCTTGCTAGACAAAAATGTATGATTTGGATTCAAAATAATTTTTTTTACAGAAATGAATTCATATTTTATTCTTGGAAAACTTGGAAAAAGAGATTCTAAAAATTTGTCTTAATGTCAAGGTATTTGGGTACAAAATTCTTTAACGCAACGGAATAGAACATTAGAAATTATTTGTCCCAAAATCAATGGAATTCCTTTAAGATTTTTTTTTCACAATTCCTTTTAAAATTAATTTTTTTTCGCTACGTAGACTACATTAAAAAATTTCTTTCTATGAATCGTATATGAAATTTAGAAAATTGATTTTTTTGTTCCAGACGACTTAAAATGCATAGATTGTTGAGATCTAATGTAGTTTTAATAACAAAATTCGACCGAGAAATGATTATGTGGAACGATTTTTTGCAATTATTTTAAAAATTGGCTTGTAAAATAAATTTGAACGCGAGCTAAGCCATTCGTCTATCATTTAATTGTTTATAAGACGATAGAAATTCTATTTTTCACGAGTGTAACGAGGCACAGGGTGGCAAGAAAATCATCAAGAATTTTTTTTTATTTTCTGAGAAGCAGTTTTGATCAAAAACGAATTACATCTGAATGTATTGCAGAAGCTCTTACCCGAATTTCGTGAACAACTCACTTGCAGAGCATCCGCTAGGATAGAGATATATGCGATTTTTTTTTTCGAGAGTACAATGATTCATGGCCTTACCCGAATCACTCGTTTCGTCCAAAAACAATACCTTTCCGAGAAACTAGTTTCATTCCGTAGTAGACGTGTTTTAACTCGTTCCTATCCATCAGTTTTCTAAATCGCTAACTGGAAATTAGCGATTGATAAATGAAACCACTTAATGTTGAGGAAAATTTATCGATCTCCTTTAATGCGCTGATCGGCTAAACGACAACTGAAAATTGAAAAATGATCTAAAAAGAACAAAATAGAAATTTAAAATACTTTTATAATATATCTACCTAACTCAGCTCCGTCAGTCCAAGATTAGATTTAGTTTGTGTATATGGATGAAAGACAAGTAGATGCATTTGAAACTAGTATTCAAACAAAATACCCATTGATTAAATTTTCCATATTTTTGTATAAATCAAAGAAAAGTTTCTCATTCAGCAAATTTAATGTTTTGCCCAATATAATGTTTCCATTTCTTCGACATCCATACTCGAATAAGGTTTCATAAATCCAGAGGTTAATACAATTTGAAAAGATTGATACACTTTTCTTAAAATTCCAGTAAAAATTGGGATCCAATATATTTAATAATCAAGCATTGTTGTGCCAGAGACTGTTACCCATAATAAACCATATTATGGTAATATTTTTTCTTTACACCTAAAGAACATTTTTAATTTTTATTACTCAGATCCTTGCACAAAAATAAAAGCAATAATAGCAAAAAAGGAAATAATTTTAAATATTAATAAATTGAATACTGAAAAAATAAAACAATTTTTTTTTTTGCGTAAGTTTAAGAACTCACGGACCATCCAGAATCCAGTGTGAGAAAAATCGTCCAGTAGATTGAATCTTCAAGAAGCTTATGCTGGTGAATAAGTTTTCGGATGGATTGAGTTTTTTGAAATAAAATTAGGTGAAAAGTCATGTTCATGAAAGTGTTAACCAACCAATCAAGACTTCTGCCAGTGAAAAATTATATCTACATATTGAGACTTTAGCTTTTTTGAAAGTTTATAGAAAAAACATTTCAAAATCAATTAAAAATTTTTGAGACTTCCAATGTTTTAAATTTTTGAAAGGAGAGAACTAAGATTTGTGTTTATAAAAAATTGTTACAATCTATTTATAGTATTGATGCATAATTTCGTTAATCTTAAAAAAAAACCATGCTTCAAATCTTAGAAACTGTGAATTGTGTACGTTATAAAAATATATGTGTGTTCCTTTTGCAGCTCCGCTGATAACCCCATTGATCTGCAGGATCTTTTCCCGACCGAATGCCAGTCGGACAGTAGTGATATCAAGATTCTAAAAGAGATGGCCGAAGAGATGCAGGCATCGATGGCTAGCGATATAGACAAAACGAAACAAACGCCAGAACGTAATTCAGTAGTTCAACCTGAACCTACCAAAGGCGATGCATCTGATAGGAAGGCTCCAGCAAAACCTAGTTTTGTTCCGAAGAAAAAATCTGAGATGGAATCGACTGGGATGAAGAGCACTGAAATGATTTATCCGATTCACGATGAGATGAAAAACAATTCAGACGATATGGAAAAACAACAGAGTTCAGATATGATTGATTCCTCCAAACTTGTCGGTGACATCAAGCATGACGCAAATGTAAATGATGATAACAAAGAAGCAGACAGTGGTGATTTCGTTATTGAACACAATACAAGTCCTTCAAAACATTATAAGGAACCACATGAGCAAATGTTTGATGAAGAATTTCCGATTGATAAAATGTCAGCACCTGTCGAAGAAAAAGATGATTTAGATAAAATGAATACTGAAATCGAAATGGATGATCAACGGAAACCAACCGAAGAATTAGAGCAATCAAAGCAAGCCTTGGATGACAACCCTACCAAGGATAACGAAGAAGTACTTATGAATGACGATTCGAACGACCAAAAGGCAGACACAGATCTCTTGGATGATTTCGCAGAGAAACAACTTCAAGATGACAAGTTGACTGCCGTAATGAATGAAGAAAACCCTATCGTTGTCGTGGATTCCGAACCTCTTTGGTCTGACCAAGAGCAGACCAACAATCCGGTTATGGATGACTCTGCAAAGGAAGAAGACAGTTCCAATCCGAATGGCCATGCTGTTCCAATGGATTCCCACCTGCCTATGGTAAGTGGTCCAGATGATATCAACGACGACATTACGTTACACGACGCTTACAGATCTATCGTTGGATCTCTGCAAGATTCAGCTCCAGCGAATGGTAAGGTCAAAGAAGTTGCCGGAGAAAAGGTTATAGGTAATGAAGAGATGTTAGCTGAGGGTATGGACAATTTACGAATGGACGCACAGATGGCTCAAGATATTGAACAAAGTGATCAAGAAGATGAAATCAATCCTGACAATCCTAATGCTGTGAAAACCTTCAGAGGTAAAATCAAATATGCTCATTACGCTAACAATTTAAATAAAGTCGGAGAAAGTAAAATTGAGGGAGTTTCCAAAATCATGGATAAACCATTGATGGATCAAATTCACGATGATAGTTCTGTTCCGGTAGCTGATAGTATGCAAGATTCAAGCACGAGTTCTTCCAAGGAAGTAACCGATGAAGAGTCAGGAATTGAAGACGAAAATCGTTCCGATAGTCAAATGTCGAATAACGAATCGACAACTTCTATAGAAGGTGAGGTTAATGATGAAGATTTTTCAGTCAGCGAGCAGTTGTTAAAGGCTCAACTTGAACAGGCTTCGAAGATAATCGATGAGCAAAGTCCGGGATCATTAGTTCAAAAAATTGTCCCTGGCGTAAGACAACAATCACCTCCAATAACGGTGGGCAAAATCTTAACCGAACTTGAAACAATGGAGACAGAACGTGTCAGCAACGATAATGAACAATCTGCCGGAGAGGTTCCTTCTCCTGGATCATTCCGAGCTGCCGCCGATGCACATGCCTTATCAGATGGTGAGCCAGGTATCGAATTCCTGAAAGCCATGCGTCTTCCTGCAACTCCTCGTACGACACAACAGTACAACATCGTGCCCACAACTTATAGCGGGACAACCCCACGACCACCAATGCACCCTCGCCCAACAACTTTGTTCAAACCTTCAATATCTAGCCAGCAAGCCCTCACGGTGACTCCCGATTCGACAACCATTCCACCCAAATTTGGAACATCGGTCGGCCCTGGAGGAGATATTTACGATGAAATTGAGGAAGACCCAGAGCCTGTACTCGCAATGTCCCGACCGTCTCACATGAAACCACAAGTTGTAGTTCAACCTAGCAGTGGAACATCCGTACCCGTAAGTATCCAAACAGGCAGTACCGGAACTACCGTCGAGCCTTCCTCATCTTGCTACGAAGTGATCCTTCAGGTTCCGGCCGATGCTAAACAGATCATCATCAAAACCGAAGCTGAAGAACTTAAAGCCTACGGTTCTGGTGAACCCTCTGATCGCATCAAGCTTCTGGAACCGGGGGTATACGAAGTCAACGTTGGAGCTACCAAGGGAATCAAATTTGAACAGTACCACCACTATCCCCACAAAGAATTCCCGGAAAAGATCGAACTAGATCTCGGGCATGGTTTCAACTACGGGGATCTAGTTCCAAAACCTCTATTTAGCATAGCTCAAGAGCAACAACTCCAACTAGCTCGCACTGGGCTGGTAGCTCTCAACAACCCTTATCTACCTTTGGGAGGCCTCGCTGACCCTTTCCGCAGTTCCGATGAACCAGTTGAAACGAAGTTTCCAGACCAACCAGTTGCCCTGGTGGCCTTCAATGGAGAAAGTCCACCCTTGACAAGCGACCAGAGAGTGTTGCTCAGGCTGGTGCCCTCCTGGAGAAAAGTCCTGTTTTACTATTAATCTTAAGACAAATTAATCAATTAACTCCAACCGATTGTATCAATCCTCTGAGCCAGTGTTAAAAACCTCCGTGAAAAAAATAAATCCCGTCAACGAATTTGTACAGCTTCCTCAAAATAGACGCACAAAAAAAAACGTAACACAAACGCGCGTAAACCTCACTAGACTTCATTTCTAATGAAGATGTTGCTGCCAACTTTATTGTTTGCTTATTTTTATTCTCCTTCATTCAACTAAACCCGTAGTAAACTTAAGATGACAGTTTGACGAGGGCGCAAAAACTTAGAGAGAAGACTGTAGAGCATTAACAACTTGAAAGAAAAGAAAAGAGTTAAAATAAACATTAGAAAATAATCGTTGTATGTTTGTTTTTTTAAGAAAGAAATTTCGATGAAAGTGAGTGAAAGATTGTCAACATTAATCAGAAACACGCCGTTGTAGGATTTATTAAAACAGTTAGTTTTCCAGGGTTAACGCTTTACTTATGACATTTTCAATCAAAATTTCGTCAATACTGATGTTATGAAATCGCTCGGTACATCTTTGTACCTGAAAATAATCACATTTTCGTAGGTGATGGAAAGAATAAGAGAAACATGAGGTATCAAAGAACGAAAGAACATAAGCCATTAATATCACGTTGAATCATTTTCGAAAAATTTACTGCTTATATTCGTTCGTTCTTTGATACCTCATGTTTCTCTAATTCTTTCCATCACCTACGAAAATGGGAAAAATTTCATAATTATATCAGTTATATGTGTACGTACATGGGTTTTATTACAAAAATACTGCGAAAAATTGCGATTGTCAAATTCTAGTTTTTTGCATTTCCTTTGCTTGGATTTAACTTTTTTTAAAGCTTGTTCTCTCTGTTGTGTTGTGAGCCTTTGAGCAATCGAAAGATTCTTTGAACTTTTCATTTACCGTGGTTGAATTAAAAGGAATCTTTCGATTGCTTTGATTCAGTAAGCTTGATCTATTATTTTTGACAAGTGATTTTGGAACGTCTGTACGTTATTAAAGAATGTTAGGTTAAAGAATCCCATTGTTTTGCAAAAAAAAAAAAAAATCATAAGAGGACAAGAACAAAAATTGTCTCAATAAATAAACAAAAAATTCTGTTGATTTTCCAACACTGGTTCACAGTTGGATCGAAACTGTTTGCCAAGATTGGAAACAATAATCTTATGTTTTCTTTCAAGGTTTAATGGATTGTGCGTTGTGTTGATTCAGAGGTATTTTTTATATATTTTTTGCTACATTTTAACCTAAGTTTACTGTTAAAAGAGGACAACTAGCCGATTAGGGTCATTTAGGCCTGGATTACTATTTTGACTGTCTCTTTATAACTATTTAACCAATTTTCATAAAATATATACCTATTATTATAATTTTTTGGTTTCTGAAAATTGAGCAGAAGCACAAAATGTTCAAAAAAAGATGACGTTTTTTTTATCAAAGATCGTGACCTACCACGGTATAAATATATAAGGTAAGCTACTTACACGAGTAAACAACTCGTTTGAATGTAAACAAGTGACGTCATTACTATCTGTCTATAGCATGCCAGGCAAAAAGTTTTGCGGTCGTAAGATAATGCTGCATACACCGAGGATCACTAGATGGATAGTAATGACGACACTATCGGGAAGATATCACCTTATTATATTGTACACCGTGGTGACCTACTACAGTTGCAATAATGAAATTTTACTGTAACAGCTAAACTTGGGCTAATTAAATAAAAAAATTAAAGTAAAAATAGTTTTTAGATTCCGATGTCATATGTAATGAATGGAAATATAAGAAAAAATAATAAATCAATGCTTTTCTTATTGAAAACTATTGTTTTTTCACTGAATAAGACTGGAACAAATATCAAATTCTTCTTTTGTCACCCCCTTCGAAATTACCAAAAAACCAGAAGGTGAGAATAAATAGATTCGAAATTTTTATGGAAATTTCGAAGAAATTATCAAATATACGAAAGACTACAAAAGCTAAAATTCAAAATGTGGAAGATGGGTGTTTCATCACCTTCTGTATTCTTGATTTTATTGAATTTTTCGATAACAAGTTACTTGATTCATAAGATTTATAAAATAATATAGTATGCAATTTTTTTGCATATAAGCTTTTGTGCGATTTATTCCTATTTATCAGTATTTTGCATTATTTTTTAAGCCTATTAAGCTTATATTAAAAAAACTGGGCTGATAAATTATTCAATCCATAAAACATACAATGACAAATTTCAAAAATTAGCTGAGTCGTATTTTAACATAAAATGGATTTAATGTGCAGATTTCAAATTCTTTAGTTAATTGAAGTGTCGTATTAGATTTCTTAAAATATTAAAAAAATTAACATTTTTGAGAAGTTGTGCTCAGTGTAACAAAAGGTGTGAAGTAAAAGTCGACAAACCTTAGATTTGGTCCTCAGCAGGGCCGTAGGAAGAACCAGCTCATGGGGGGGGGGTTTTGATGACAATTTTTTCCCTAGAACATTTTTGCTTAAATAATATATGTACAAGTGAAAAAATGTATATTTACTAAGTATAAATCATTCTGATTGAAGTTATTTTGCATTAAAAGTTATTTAATTTTGAAAACAAGTTCTAGGAGTTGCCATTAATTTTCATGAAGCTTTAAAAAATATGTCAGTTGCCTCCGGAAAGTTTTTCAATGATTGGTGTGCCAACTGCATCGTTGATCAAAATCACAAGTGATACAATATTATAGAAACGACTATAATCGAAACAAAAAAAAAAAAAAGGATTTTGAACGCTCATTTAGAAAGATACTTTTTTTACTCATTTTAATTAGCAAGCAAATTTTTTCGAACCACGAGCATAACGATTGTAAGCATGGGTGAAAATGTATCAAATATTCTGAAATAAAAGTAAAATAAGGTTTATTTTCTACTCTTGTAAACTCCATTGAAATTTAAAATTTGAGTTAAAATCTTTGATTTTAAAGAATCTGCAGTTTATTTAAATAATGCTTAATAAAATTTTCAGCAGAAGTTTAAATCTAAAGATTAAAAACAAGTTCAAAATTATCATATATTTGATAATTTAAATCCTGTGATTTAAGTTTTCAAAATTAAAATCTAGATTTTTCATCAAAAAATTCTTTGAAATGAATCAAGGTCTTATAATTTTCACCAGGTTTCTAAACTGATTTTGATTGAATTCAAAATTTTAATTTAATTTAATTTTAAACTCCATCATTTCCTCCAATTTAAATCCTTAGTAAAATTCTAACAATGCTATTTAAATACTGATTATAAAACTTAAATTTGAGCTAAATTGAATGCCAATCTTGATTTTTTTTTTCCAAGTCTGAATTCTGCATTTTGAACCTATATTCAAAACTTTAATCTAAATTCCAGATGAGAAATCCTATGAATTTAAAACCAAAAAGCGAAATTAGTATCAGAATCCTTAACTAGAAATTTCTTATTTGATTCTGAATTTGTGGTTTTCAATATGATTTTTTTTCAATTAATAATTCGTAATTGAACTTGTAAATTAAAATAAAATTGTGAATGATGAAATTTTTCTATGTTTTTTAATTCTGGACTTATGAATTTTTCTCATGTTTCATGTCCGCATATAGATTGAGGATAAAAATTTCCAATCCAAATCTTAAAAATGGTTTGAATTATAAATATTGAAACTGATCTAAACTTATAAACAAAAACAATAAACTGGATACTTAATAGATATTTTATCTCAAGTTTTCGGGCTGGGAAATTCCAGGCAATTTATTATAACCTGGCAAATTTTTTCAAAATTTTCCTCAAAATCCAGCCAATATGCAGGCAAATTTATTTATCGATATCGATATTTTATCGAAATACATCGGCCGATACAGAATCATATTTAAGCTACCAAAAAACTGTTTATGTTTATTTTGATAGAATTTGTATAAAATATGATTTGGACGCTAAATATAAATTTTAAGGACTCAACTGAAATTTTCGTATGATTTTACAAATAAATAGAGTGAGAAAATCTGTTTAAAATCCGGACAATCTGGTAGGCTTAGTCTAATTTTGTTGCGATTCAATATTTGGGACTCAATTACTCAATCAACAAGTGAGAAATTTGTTGAAAAATTGTTGAAGAATTGGGGTCCTGGAATGAGATTTCGAGGTTTCAGAGTTGAGATTGTTACACTATTGTTCATCAAAATTTGATAAGAAATGTCAAATTTTATGTTTAGCGAAAAATTGGCATTTTTGGACCTTCATGGGGGGGGTTTAACCCCCAAAACCCCCCCCGTTCCTACGGCCATGGTCCTCAGTATATTGAAATTCTAGGATTTAATGCTGGTCACCCTATAAGTTTCTTCGTTATAAATTCGCCACTATCGGTCGGAATTCAATATAATTAAACAGAACGACAATTTTTTTCATCAAAATTCCTTAATCCCCATGAAAAAATAGTAATAAAATCATTAAAACTAGTTTAATGAAATTTTCATATCTCCTGTGGTCTGTAAAACCAAGTGCTTTTATTATTTCAAAATAAGCTATCAATCTATTAGAATTCGTATCAATCCATATCAATACGACTTCAACAAAATGAATTATTTTTGATGCAAAACACCCATTTCTTAAGGACTTTTTGGGGTTAAGGTCGTTTTCTGAAGACCATTTTACTAAAAACTCAAATTTGAAGCATCCCAGATGCTTATTAAAAAGTTGGTTTCTAAGCTAAGATTTAACCAACTAGCATTTGAAAGTTTGATTATAGTTTTATTATGGCATTTTACATGCAACTAGTTTTATAACTGTTTTATTTTGGTCATGGAAACTGCTTTGATTCATGATTCAACTATTTTTGTTCAGGTAGTTCTGAAAATGCTAGTAAAACTTTTACTAAATATACTGCTCTGAGAGCTCTGAATGCTCTATTGAAACTCCAATTAAACATAAAATAAGAAGTTTGTTTCAAGATGTGCATGTTTTATAAAGGCACACAGTGCTTGGTTTTAAAATCGTAATAAAATTAGAGGCCAGTTCTCGATTAAGATGTCAAAACAGGACACGCTCAGGCTTACACATTTATGATAAGCCATGTGTGTTGTTTTGAGTAAAATCAAAAAAATCTTTAAAACACTTCAAATCACCGGAAGTGGAATGAATATCTATTCAATAAAATTGAGTATTGAGTGAACAACGGACAAGTAGGAGAAAAAATATCTTGCTTGGCGCCATCAGTAATCCAAGATGGTGGCTTCCGCTTTTATATTCAAAGCTTTAAATGACTGAAAAGTTCATGAATCATCGCTATTGGGTGAAAGGGCTAAACGAGTAGGGGTCAAATTTCGTTGTCCGACGCCATAATGAAATCCAAGATGGCTTCATCCGCTCATCTTAAAAATGCTGCAAATGGCTGAAAATCTCAAGAAATCAGCGAAAAATGGGTATTAGTAGAAAGGGCTCAACGAGTTCAAGTCGAATTTCGTTATCTGGCACCATCTTGAAATCTTTTCTTTTCAAACCTGTATAATGCTGATAATAGCTTGAAATAGTATGGGTATTGGGTGCAAGGGATAAACAAGAAGAAGCAGAATCGGCGGCTTCCGCTTAAGTTTAAAATGCATTTTAAAGATCAGTGAAAGTCATTATTATGGGTTGCATCAAAAAGCAAAATTTGACTTCTTAAAGTTAAGCCCTGATTGCATGATGGTGTCAGAAAGCAAAATTCGTCTTTTTTTTTAAATTTAGACCTCTCACATAATACCAATATTTTAAGGGTTTCATACGATTTTTAGAGATTTACAGCACTTAAAAATAAGAGGAAGCCGAAATCATGGATTTAAAGATGGCGTCAGATAACCAAATTTGCCTTTTTCTAGTTTAGCTCTTTCACCCGATAGCCATATTGTGGTGGTTTCATGCGATTTCAAGTCCTTGAGACCATTTTAAAGTTAAGCGGAAATCGCCATCTTGGCCAACCAAATTCGACTTCAATTCGTGGTATCATTCCACCGGACCTTCATAACCAATCCCTTATTTATTTCATCTAAAATGTCTGTCCTTATTCACTGTACTAATGATTAACAACTCAGAAATAAGGAACTCATCGTACGGCTGGAATTGGTTGGCTTACCAGATGAACGTTATATTTTAGCTATCTATATGGCTCTTATAAAACTGTTATAAAACAAATTAATCATTTAAAGTCTGCTTCATTTAATATTGGAACAAATTCTTTTGCTCATTGTGGCGCTCCTAGTGGACGGATTTGGAAACTTTTTTCACCCACGTGTCGGGAAATTCATTACCTTTCACCATGTATTTATGTCATAACACCAAACGATAGCATTTTGTAAACAACCGCCATGGAAGCCGAACGGAGAGATCAAATTGTGCACAGTTTTCTTGAAAATCCATTGTTGTCGGCATCGAAGCTAGCTAAACAGATTAAAATGCCCAGAAATACCGTATGGCGTGTTATCAAGCAGTACAAGGAAACATTGACGACGGCTCGGAAGCCGCATTCGAAGCGTCGGAGTGGAACTTTCGACAGGAAACTGCGTGGGAAAGTCATCAAGGCCGTCAAGAGGAATCCCAATCTTTCAGACCGCGATTTGGCCAATAAGTTCCAGGCCGCTCACAGTACGGTGCGACGAATTCGTCTCCGGGAAGGAATAAGGTCATTCCGAGCCAGCAAACAGCCAAATCGGACGCTGAAGCAGAACAATGTGGCCAGAATCCGTGCTCGAAAGCTGTACGACCAAGTGCTGACCAAGTTCGACGGATGTAAAGTCTGCTTCATTTAATATTGGAACACAAACAATTGCGTGTAGTTCAGTCATTTATTAACGAATTCATAATTTGTTTTTCATACAAATGTAGCATTGAAGCAAAACTCTTTCATAAAAAAAAATTTAAAAAATTATTCATTGCTGTTTCGAAGAAATTCTCGTACTCGTACTCGTAAGAAAACTGTGCACAATTTGCTCTCTCCGTTCGGCTTCCATGGCGGTTGTTTACAAAATGCTATCGTTTTGTGATATGACATAAATACATGGTGAAAGGTAATGAATTTCCCGACACGTGGGTGAAAAAAGTTTCGAAATCCGTCCACTAGGAGCGCCACAATGAGCAAAAGAATTTGTTCCAATATTAAATGAAGCAGACTTTAAACCATAATGATTTCATCGAAGATTTAAAAAATTATCATGACGACGTTTCTAGAACCGGGCCAAATAGTCAGGTTTTACCATTATTAGAGTTCTGGTGATGTGCGCTTAAGCGTTTTATAAAGAGTAATGCTTTAGCTCTAACAAAGTTGTGCTGACCATAATAAAGCTTATATTGTTCCTTGGAATCTAATAGCAGATATTTGGACAATTTTAAAGTGGTGGTGTTTTTTAATAATTGGTTCAATAGTTTTAATTTTATAATCAAAACAATAATTCGGGTCTGAGATTTTCATTTTAGGAGAAGTCAGAAAAATTCATGTATCTTGCTTCGACCGTTCCTGACCATAACCATAACTGTGAACAATGAGAAATCAGCGGTTCGTTTGACAATCTGGGAAATGGCTGATAGAATTTATTTTTTTTATTTACATGGTTTTCCGTATCACAACATAACCTGATGAACAATATTTTGAGCTAGTTTTATGAAGGTTTTGACTCATAGAAAATGTAATAATTTGAGCAACAGATGTACAGATCAGAACCTTATAGAAACCTTTTAGATCTCATTTTCATATGCTGTAATATGATTGTTTTTCATCATGCGTTTGTTAACATTACCCTTTTTTCAAATCACTTCCATCTGTACCGTTGAGCCGTCAACACGTACGCCGGAGCATCGTATCGTTGCTGTGTACCTGCAGGAACATTTTTACATTATTTATTTTTTCCTTACCTGTTTTTCAATCAGCACTTTTCAGTGCTAAAATTATTTTCATTTTCTTTTATTCATATTTTTCTCTTTTCTTTCCAGCATGGGGAAGTCTTCGGCCGGCTCAAGGGCCGGAAGAAAACGGATTGCTGAACCTAATCCAGGGCCATCTGCCAAAAAAGTTGAAATTTCCAATTCATTCGATGTCCTTCATAACATCGGTGATGAGGAAATATTCATATTTAATTCTGATAAGAGTACTAAGAAACCTTCTTCTTCTTATACTCTTAAAAACGAAAAGGTTCCACCAATTACGGTCATGATTCCCGACTTCAATGCCTTTCGAAAAGAAATCGTCACTTCCGTCAAGGATGTGAAGATTTCTTTTCAGATCGGTCGAAGGGGAACTGCTCGTATTTTGGCGGAATCTTTTAATGATTTTCAAAAAATTTTAAATTATTTGAATAATAAAAAACACCAATTTTTTACGTACGATACTAGAAGTGATCGTCCTTTTAAAGTTGTACTTCGTGGTCTCACCGGCGATCAGACACCGGATGAGATCACAACTGAATTAAATTCTTTGTTAGGTTTTTCTCCGATTCAAGTAATTCAAATGAGGAAAAGAACCAACACGAATAATATCAGTAGTGTTGGTTTTGCTCCTGAGCTTTATTTGATCCATTTTAAAAAGGATCAAGTTAATAATTTGCAAATTCTTGAAAAGGCTCGTCTTATGTTTCATTGTCGAGTCAAATTCGAACCTTTTCGAAAATCTTCAACCAATTTCCTTCAAAATATTACGCAATGTCGTCGTTGTCAAGCTTTTTGTCACGGCACTAAAAATTGTAGAATGAATGCCAGATGCATGCTTTGCGGCTCATTCGATCATGAAAAATCTAAATGCCTTTATGGTGGTGATAAACCAAAAACAGAATTCTTCAAGTGTGCAAATTGCGCAGGTAATCATTCCTCGAATTCGCTAGACTGTCCCATCAGGGCAAAAATTATTGCTTCTAGGAAAAATCCCAAAGTTTCCAGAAAAGTTTCTTCTCCTCCTTCCTCTTTTTCGTCTTCACACGTCGGGCCGGCAAACAACCTGCCTGTTCGCAGTCAGCCTCGGCCTACATTGGAATCACGGCTGGGTAATACCCGAAGTGATTTTAATGTTACCTGTGCTGAATCTGCGCCCCAGACTCGTTGTTTATCGTTCTCAGAGGTGGTTGAAAATGGGTTTCCCTCTTCAGGTTTATCTAATAAAAATGGGAAAAAACCAAGTCTCAACGTTCATGCGAAGGCTTGGGAAAATCCCCGAAATTCAAATACTTGTTCTTCTCCTTCATTCTCTGATCCTAACAATTTTGTTGATTTGGGTGAGATAACTGAGGAAAAATTAAAATTTTTGCATCAAAATTTAATGGAAATGATGCAACTTATGTTGAAAGCAAATTCAATGTTTGAAGCTTTCCAAACTTCTTTTAATTATGCTAACAAAATTATTATGACTTTACGATTCCCTCATGGATCCAAATAGATGTTTAAATATTATGAATTGGAATGCTAGATCTTTGCTGGCTAACCAAGATGAGTTCTTTTTATTTTTAAAAACCCAAAATATACATATTGCTGCCATCACTGAAACTTTTTTAAAGCCAGACAATAACTTGAAAAGCAATGCTTTCTTTAAAATTTTACGAAATGATCGACTTGATCGACAAGGTGGGGGTGTAGCTATTGTCATCAATAGTCATCTCAAATTTAGACTTCTTCCTTCTTTCAATACAAAAGTCTTAGAAACAATTGGAATTGAATTAAAAACTTCTATGGGGAAAATTATAATTGTTGCCGCATATTTGCCTTTTCAATGTAGCGGTGAACAGAAAAATTTTTTGAAGGGAGATTTACAAAAACTCACCAGAAATAAATCTAATTTTTTTATTATTGGTGACTTTAATGCAAAACACCGATCTTGGAATAATATTTCATCAAATTCAAATGGGAATATTTTGTTTAATGACTGCTCTGCAGGTTATTATACTGTTGAATATCCTAATGGGCATACTTGTTTTTCTTCAATTAGAAATCCCTCCACAATTGATTTGGTTCTAACGGATTTAGGCGAGCATTGTAGTCAATTAGTTACTCATGCGGACCTCGACTCAGACCACCTTCCAGTAACATTTTCTTTATCCCAAAGTCCCATTGAAAACCCTTTAAAATCAACTTTTAATTTTCAAAAGGCTAACTGGGAGCGATATATGAATTTTATTGAACGTAATTTAGATGTAAACGTTCCATTGAATGCAATAGAAGATATTGATTTGGCTGTAGAAAATTTGACAACTTCAATAGTCAATGCTAGAGCCGCTTCAATACCTAAAGTTAAACATAAATTTAATCAACCTTTAATTGATGATGATCTTCAGTTTTTGATACGACTGAAAAACATTCGTCGACGCCAATATCAACGTACTAGGGATCCTTATTTGAAATTTATTTATTGCGACCTTCAAAAAGAGATCAAACGTCGTTTAAATTTCATCCGTAATGAAAATTTTGCTAAAGCAGTAGAGGACATAAAACCCTACTCAAAGCCGTTATGGAAATTAACTAAAATTCTGAAAAAGCCCCAGAAGCCAATTCCTACTTTGAAAGATGGGGTTAAACTTCTTTTAACTAACGCAGAAAAAGCTCAAAAATTAGCCCAACAGTTTGAGTCTGCTCATGATTTTAATTTAAACGTTGTTAGTCCAATTGATGCTCAAATTTCCCTTGAATTTGATGATATTTTTTCTAAGCAAAATGTATTTGAAAGTTCCTGTGAGACAAATATTGATGAACTTAAATTGATTTCCAAAAAATTTAAAAATATGAAAGCTCCGGGGGAAGATGGGATTTTCTATATTCTTATTAAAAAGTTGCCTGAAAGCACTTTAAATTTTTTAGTTAAAATCTTCAATAAATGTTTTCACTTGGCTTATTTTCCCAATAAATGGAAAAATGCCAAAGTAACTCCAATTTTGAAACCTGGAAAAAGTGCTTCAGAGCCTTCAAGTTATCGACCAATTAGTTTGCTTTCTTCTTTAAGTAAACTATTTGAGAGAGTTATTTTGAATAGAATGATGATTCACATTAATCAGAATTCTATTTTCCCTGATGAACAATTTGGTTTTCGTCATGGACATTCTACTACACATCAACTTTTGAGTGTAACTAATATGATTAACGCTAGCAAATCTGAAGGTTATTCAACTGGTGTTGCTCTTCTTGATATTGAAAAAGCTTTTGACAGTGTTTGGCACAAAGGTTTAGTAGCTAAATTAGCTCGATTTGATTTTCCTGTATATCTCACTAAAATTATTCAAAATTATTTGACTAGCCGAACCTTACAAGTAAGCTATCAAAATTCATGCTCTGAAAGGACACCCATTAGAGCTGGGATCCCTCAGGGCAGTATACTTGGGCCGATTTTATACAATATTTTTACTTCTGATCTTCCTGATGTACCAGAAGGAAAAGGTAGAAGATTATTTGCTGATGATACTTTGCTTTCAGCCAAAGGTCGAAATTTACGGGTGGTACGCAGTAGATTGCAACAAAATCTAAATTCCTTTTTGAATTACTTGAAAATGTGGAAAATTTCTCCTAACGCTTCCAAAACTCAACTTATTTTATTTCCCCATAAGCCAAGAGCTCAATTTTTAAAACCTAATGAAAATCATTCCATAACTTTTAATGGGGTTTCATTAGAATGGTCTGATCACGTGAAGTACTTGGGACTCACACTTGATCGGAATCTTACTTTTAAAAATCACATTGAAGATATTCAATCTAAATGTAATAAATACACTAAATCTCTTTATTCTCTCATCAACAGGAAATCCAGGTTGTGTCTGCGAAATAAGATCCTAATCTACAAACAGGTGTTTCGACCAGCGATAATGTATGCAGTTCCGATTTGGTCTAGCTGCTGCGCGACGAGGAAAAAAGCCATCCAGAGGATTCAGAACAAGGTTCTGAAAATGATTTTGCGGCTTCCACCTTGGCACAGCACCGAAGATCTTCATCGAATTGCGGGCATTGAATCGATCGAAGAGATGGCCAACAAAATCATCTCCAACTTCAGAGGCAAATCGATGCAGTCTTCCATCGCAGAGATTCGTTCTCTTTATAATTAGTTTTATTTTAGGATAGTGTTTAGTTTTAAGTTTAAAATATTTTTGCCATTACAGGATGTTCTCCTACATTAAATACTTGATTGCGCTCAGCAAGTTTAAATCTTATAAATAATTTTTTATTATCTAGTTAACTATAGGGCTCTGAACAGTTCATTATTGAGCTGAACACCTAATTTAATGTAATAATGTAATATAAATGTAATGATGAATTGATACAAATAAAGACATATTAAAAAAAAAAAAAAACCCTTTTTTCAAAGTAAGGTGCAAATCGTGTGTTTTTAGACAATTCAGAATAACTGACAAAACCACCAACTCTGCTGACTACGTCTATTTGATGTCCAATCAATCTCAAAACTTTTGATGCACAAGCTATATGATTATCTGTGGATATAATTTTTTTTAGAAGCCGTTGGAGTTGAAAAGTATGTGGCCGCAGTTGACGGTATGCATTTTTATCTGCAGATGAACCTTGACTGTAATTATATCTTGTTTTAATATGAAGATCACAATCTCAAAAATCGTTTAATGTGTACCGAACACAGTTTCATAGGATAAAGGTCAGGCAAGCTGAGTAAAACTTCTTAAGTTAGAACGATTTTTTTGGCATTAGTTTTGAAGCTGGATTTCCGAATTTTATTCGAAAACGGGTTCGGTGTCAAAAGCTTAAAAAGCAATATTCCAAAGCAGGTAATTAGCATTATCCATTTATCTTCAACCGTGAAACATCGCCGTTTTCGTTCAGAAACTTGGCGCCCGATAGGTGACAATTTACATTTCCTGTATCGGAATGGGGGCCCCAATGATTGAATCATCTTCAGCCTGAGCTCGCGTGGGGCTACGGCTGATCATTCAAATCCCGACAAGAAAATAATAGAACCGGTTGAAATCGGATTTCGATTGCAAAAAAACATATTTCCGAAGCTTCCGTTCATTTCGTTTAGCTCAAGCCGTCGCTTCAATTTGAATTTCACAATTTTTTGTTATTTTTATCGGCAGAAGTAGAATGTAGCTGAAAAAAATGAACGAACTGATTCCTGGCAAGGCTTTTTGGTTGTTTTCTCCGGTAAAGTTTGTTAAACTTTTGTATTAGCGCTTTCAACGTCTACACACACACTTCGATTGAAAAAACGCTCTGCAATAAATTGATCGGAGCTTATTCATTTGATCAGCCTTATTTGGAAAACAATGCGCAGTTTTTTCAGAGGACTATTTGTGGCAGTGTATCGAATAATAAGAGGAAAAATCATAAGGATGCTGCATTAGACCGAGTAGATTTGGGGTCATTTTTGAATTTCTTTAGCCCTGGGGTCTAAAAAGCTTAGTTTTGATTCAAAACTCATCCATGATTGTAAGCAAAATTTTTAAGTAATATTTACATAAGAAAATTTGAATTTTTATGTTTGCATGGGAAAATGGACATTTTTGTTCTGAAAAATCAACATTATTTTTGTTTCTTCTCTGGAACCCAGCCTGGTTTTTGAGCCAATTTATAAATTCTTTAAAGGAAATTTTCTGCTGAAAAACTTTGTCGTAACTTCGTATGTTATTAGGCATAAAAGTTATCAGCCGTTGAAAAGGTGTATGTCTATTGACATTGAAAAACAATCAATTTAACTGACATCACTGCTGCTTCCTAGCAGAATATTGCATGAATACTTTCCAAGAAACACTTCGCTAGGCGCCACCAGTGATGTCAGTTGAATTGATTGTTTTTAAATGCCAGAAGACATACCCCTATTCAAGGGCTAATAACTTTTTAGCCTAATAAGATACGAAGTTACGGTCTTCAAAGTTGTTTAATGAAAATCTTCTTTAAAGCTACTTTCATTAAACTGGCTCAAAAACCATTATTGGCAGGCTCGGTTCCACAAAAATTATGTTGATATTTTCAGAACAAAAAACTCAATTTCCCTGTATAAATATAGAAGTTCAAATTTACTCATGTAAACGTTACCTAAAAATTTTGCAGAACCATCTTCAGAAAAAAAACTTGGAAACATGCAGCAAAACAAGTTTTTTTTTCTGAAGATGGCTGAAGCTCAGTAGGCCGAAACGTAAAAAACAGCGGTTTTAATTTCGTCCTAAATAAATCAAAAAATCAAAAAATTATCAATCAAAGAAAACCATGGAAAAGTGCGGTGATCAAAACCAAACAACAACACTTAATGTCTAAGAAAGCTGATGTTAAAAGCGGCCTACTAAGCTTCAGCCATCTTCGGAAAAAAACTTGGAAACATGCAGCAAAACAAGTTTTTTTTTCTGAAGATGGCTGAAGCTTAGTAGGCCGAAACGTAAAAAACAGCAGTTTTAATTTCGTCCTAAATAAATCACCGAAAAAATTATCAATCAAAGAAAATCATAGACACTAAGTGAAAATTTGTGTGAGCATTAAGTAGCTGAACTATAGCCTTTTTCCAAAGCATGTTTTTTATACTTTTGTTTGAACTCGTTCATTCATTCATTGTTTGATTGAACATGGTTTTTTCTACTCAGTAGTTTTGTTCTTTTTTTTTATCTGGAATTTGACTTTTTCCTTAAGCTATACATTTAAGGGATTCTGCTAGGATTCCGAAAAAAAAATTTGAGTCATCATCAATTGGAAGCAACTTAAAAAATCCAATAGAAAAATATTACCATAGCTAAAACGTGCTCAAAGAACGCTTAACTGAACCCTATTGTTATGGTAATGCTGAACAAGGCTGCCAAAATCACAGAAAAATTTATAGTTTCACAGACTTTTAAGCAATTTTTTAATCACAGAATCTGTGCCAGAGAACACAGAATTTATTCACAGAATTGAGAGAAGCCGAAAGCTGTAAGGCCGACGGATGTTCAGCCGAATAGAACAATAGGCCGAATGGGACATTAGGTCGAAGGTTATTTGGCCGAATATTATTTGGCCGAATGGATGTTAGGCCGAATGGTCATCAGGGCGAATGGTTGTAAGGCCGAAAGGTCGTAAGGGATATTTATTTATTTATTTATTCCGCCAAACAGTGTAGGCTACATATATATAATAACTTAAACCTAGAGATTACAATGTTCAAATAAGCTTAATAATAATAATTTTTCTTTACATTTACAAAGTCAGGTTCTTCGGTGCCTGTTACCGTAAAAACCTTTTTTCAGCTGCTATATTCTCATAATGTTTATTATAACTATACATTAAACAATTAACAGGACTATATTTTCCATAATCAGTTCGAGTAGAGGTTATAATGAAAAGATTTCTTGTTCTTAAATGACGGCAAGGACAATAAAAGTTTAATTGATTTAGTAGATAAGCAGACTGAACGCGCTGATTAATTATGTCGTTTACAAAACAGATTGCAGCAAACTCTCTTCTTACACTTAATGTTTCCATGTTTATAAGCAGGCAACGTGATTCATAGCTAGGTAATTGGTTCTGAGACCATCCTAAATTTCGTAAAGCGAATAGAACAAATTGTTTCTGGACTGATTCCAAACGGTTTTTATGTAAAATTTGAAAAGGCGACCACACAACGCTACAATACTCAAGAATAGATCTAACATAAGCTGTGTACAATGTTTTTATTGTGTATGGGTCTTTAAAATTATAACTGAAACGTTTTATAAATGCTAACATACCGTTTGATTTCTGGATTATTGAGTTGTAGTGATCTACAAAGGTAAGTTTTGAGTCCAATATAACTCCAAGGTCTCTAATCTTGTTGACTCTCTCGACAGGATCATCTCCCAATTTGACAATTTCATATGACTGACATTTTCTTCTGGTAAATACAATATTTGAACATTTTGCCACGTTAAGTTTGAGCAGACTTTTAATGCACCATTTGTTAAATACATTAACTTCGTTTTGAAAGATTCTAAAGTCTTCTTCGCTATTCACTTTCATATAAAGTTTCATATCATCAGCATAAATTAGCACATTTGACTGCTTGAGAAGACAAGTTATATCATTTACGTATAAAATAAATAATAAGGGGCCGAGATGGGAGCCTTGAGGCACACCAGAAGTAACGGAGATACTTTTTGAAAGTGAACCATTAAATCTAACAACTTGTGAGCGGTTCGTTAAATAGGACCTTATCCATTTAAGTAGGTGTGAACTGAAACCCTGTTTATTTAATTTAAAAATTAACATGGGGATGTCAATTCTGTCAAAAGCTTTACTGAAGTCCGTGTATAAAGCCTGTACAGAATTACCGCGATCCATACAGCTAATATTATAGGTAACAAACTCGAGTAAATTAGTGGCTGTAGATCTTCCTTTAACAAATCCATGTTGCTTTTCAGTAATGAGTGTTTTAATTTGGTTATATATTTTTGCATTCACTATAGCTTCGAAAAGTTTTGGTATGCACGATAAAATGGCTATGCCCCTGTAATTGTTTATGTCAGATTTTTTTCCTGACTTGAATATGGGTACAAGAAATGATTCTTTCCATACTTGAGGAAAAACACCTGATTTCAATGAAGAGTTAAATAGAAGAAACAATGGCATACTCAGTTCATTTACTAGATTTTTTAAAAGAAGTGGAGGAATTCCATCAGGCCCGGGCCCTTTAGTGCTGTCTAAGGAAGAAATGGTTTTACATATTTCTTCAAAGGAAATTGATTCTACTACAGTAAGTACCGTTGAATCAGAGAGATAACTAAAAAACGAGGTATCACGATCTTGCTCGGAAAAACTAGTGTAAACATTTTGGAAAAAGTCGGCGAATAGATTACAAATTTCGTCGGAATTTTGACCTTCTATGCTGCCAAAGTGCATGCGAGATGGAAAACTATTATTTTTTAATTTTGTATTGACATATCTAAAAAAGTTTCTTGGGTTCGATTTTATGTTTTGCTCAATTTTTATATTATAGTCTTGGAAAGAAGTATTTAAGCGTATTGCTAGTCGATTACTGGCTTCTTGGTGTTCTAACTTAGTGACTAATGATGGATTCTTTTTCCAGTTTTTATGTGCCTTCTGCTTTTTATTTCTTAAATGCACAAGCTCTTTCGTGAACCATGGCGGATTTTTGTTATTATTTGTTCGTCGCTTTAATTTTGTTGGAACGTATTCATTGAGAATATTACCAAGAATTTTGTAAAAAATCTCCACTTGATTGTCTGTTGAGTTTTCAGCTCGGAATATTGTTTGCCAATCAACAACTTGTAATTTTGTTTTAATCATATTATAGTTAGCATGAAAAAAGTCAAACGTCTCTATAAACTCGTAATCATCTGGTAAACGTTTTTGATCAGGACATATGATTGAGAATTCGATAGCAGTGTGGAAGACCTCGTTTTTCCAAATTGGATCTGAAGCTTCTACAACACAAAAATCATCAGTCAAATTGGAAAATAATAAGTCCAGATATCGACTACAGGCATTTTTTACATGATTTATTTGATTAAGACACAAAGAAGCCAGATTATCAAAAAGAATTTGCAGTGTTTCATTATCACCACAGATCGGCAAGAGAATGCTTTCATTATCTTCATCAATTAAGAATTGGAGACTTGATTGGTTAAAGTCGCCATAAAGGTGTATTTTAAATTCGGGCTCAAAATTTGCGAACATTTCAGTAATGTCAAACAGAAACTTTTGAAAATATTCTTTAGTGGCATATTCTGGCGGAAAGTAAATCGACCCAAAAATATGCGTTTCATTGAAGATGCGGGCTTTGACCCACACCTGCTCGAATTCTTTGTGTTTAGTCGTAGGAATGAGCTCAGAATCGAAGACAGAGCTGATTGCCACAACCACACCACCGCCAGATTTCTTGTCAGAAAGAAGAAAGTTTCTATCATCTCTAAACACGTTGAAACTAGAACCAAAAACTTCTTCGCTCTTTATGTTTACATCCCAGCTTGTTTCTGTTCCCAAAATTATAGTATAACTACTAGCTGCTAAATTTTTATAAATTATATTCAATTTCGATGCACTTCGCATTCTGTTAAAATTTTGACAATAAGCCACAATTTCATTATTATTTACTATAGCGGATGTATTCAGGGCAGAAGATGTTCTATGGTCGCGCGAACGAATTGTAACGCGATCCGCTTGGTCAACATTAATCAAAGAGCTAGTACCTATAGTGGCACGCGTCGATGGGGCAGAAAATATGGATACATTACCGGGTTGTTGAAATCAAATGCATTAGGGCCATGGTGGTAGCAGGGGCCGGCAAAGGGTGCACTGAATGAAGTGGGACACGGATTGAACGTTGCATATGGCGGCATGGAAGTCGATGGATGATGTGTGCACATATTTGCATGGTACGGTGAAGTCGTTGCCGCAGCAGTAGTCGGGAACCTAGCCGGTAGCCTATCATGATGTGGTGGCGTATTAGGTGACACAGAAGAGGGTCCAGGGTCCAGTGGTGGTGTATTTGATGATACAGTAGAGGGTCCAGGGTTTAGAGTATCTCCACGTTGAAAATTGATGAAGGTCGGGATCTTTGTTTTCGGCTGAGGTTTCCTATTAAACGTGACCTTGGCGGCAGCAAGCAGTTCTTTGTCAGTGGAAGGCTTTTTGATCGGTTTGATTTGACGTTGACGTTTTCTACGTTTTTTCGCTTTATCAGCGTTTTTTTGTTGCTCTCTGCGACGTGACTGGCGAATATCGAACTCTGCCCAGTCAGCTTTCCACACCTTTTTTGTACCCAGAAGTCGCCAACCTGAGTCATTTAATTTTAATTTTCTGTTTAGCTCGATATCTAGGCTTGGGTAATCTGGTGTCGGAGGTGAGGGAGAACGACAACGGGCAGAGGCTATGTTGGCTGATAATGTTTTTAACTCATCCAGTATATCAAGCTCCAATACTGGGTTTGACGTAATCGTGCAACTTGAGGCGATTTCCATCGACAGCTGTTGTAGCTGACTGAGTTCCTCATTTATGTTGCACAGGTCTTTGGAAAGACCTGACGTCACTGAATTAATTGACTTTGTTAGGCATTCCTGCGAAGTCAACATAGCCGTGTCGAAAAGCGATGTCGCATGGTTTTTCAACGCAGCGACAGATCCAGCTAAAGTGCTGTTTTTATTAATTGTAGTGAGCTCTAATTTAATGGCCTGCATAGCTATTTCTAGCCCTTCGATCGCCTCTAAGATCATGTTTGACTGATCATGCTGAAGCGCAAAGCGATGCGCCACCTCCGTGTTTTTGTGAATCAGCTCAGCTAGTTTTTTTTGTTCTTCAGCTAAACTGTTGATTTCTAGCTTAGCATTAACGAGCTCCTGGCAAGTTTGACAGCACGGTAAGAGGTACGCACTGGAATCCACTTTTTTGCTCCTCAATGTGTTTCTTTGAATAACAACTCCCACACAGGATGCATGGAAAACTCGCGGGCAACCAATGCACTTCCACATGATTGAATCAGTGGCAGAGTCCAGAGAACAAATTTCACACTTCATTTTAATTAATTTAAAAACAGCGGGCGATAAAAAAAAGTTAAACGCAGAGTACGGAGGAGCGGAAAAAACACGTCCGAATCGATTGACAACTAGTAAGCGAGGCCGAATGGCCGTAAGGCTGAAAGGTCGTAAGGCCGAATGAATGCTTGGCCGAATGGATGTTAGGCTGGAAGGTCGTTAAGCCGAATGGTCATTAAGCCGATTGGTCGTCAGGAAGAATGGAAGCTAGACAAAAAGGTCGTTAGACCGAATGATCATTAGGCCGAATGGTCGTTAGGCCGAATGGTTGTTAGACTGAATGGTCGTTAGGTCGAATTTTTGCTAGACCTATAAGGGGGCCCGGACATTCAGCCAAAGGCCGATAGGCCTAAAAATGTTAGGCCGAATTTGGTCGAAAGGATGTTAGGCCGAAAGGTCATTAAGCCAAATGGTCTTGAAGCCGAATGGTCGTGAGGTCGAATGGTCGTTAGGCCGTATGGTCGTGAAGTCGAATGGTCGTTATGCCGAATGGTCATCAGGCCGAATGGATACATGGCAGGATACGACCGTTCGGCTTTTCGACCATTCGGCCTTATAACCATTCGACCTAGTGACCATTCGGCCTTACGAACATTCGGCATATCGTCCATTCGACTTAACAGCAATTGGGCCTAATGACAATTCGGCCTGATGACCATTCATTACGATCCTTCAGCCTTATGACCATTTCGCCTGAATGTTCGGGCCCCTTATAGGTCTAGCATAAATTCGGCCAAACGATCATTCGGCCTGATGGCCATTGGGCCTAATATCCATTCGACCTTATGAGCATTCCGCCGAAAATCCTTTCGGTTTTGCGTCTTTTCGGCCTAACATCCTTCGGCTGGATAGCCGTCAATCGAATAACCCATTCGGCCTAGTGGTTGTTTTTGTTCTATTCGGCCTGATAACCCATTTAGCCTTACGTCCATCGGTCGAAAAACCCATTTGGCCGAGTGGTCCATTTGACCCAACAACCCATTCGGCATAACGTCCATCGGCCGAGTGGCTTATGGCACCATGACTTTCAGCCGAATGACCCAGCCTCGAGGTTGTAGAATTGGAGAAGGTTGAGTCTAACACGAGCGAAAAACTAAGTGTAGATAGCTGAGATGTCCAAATTTTTTTTTCTCCGATAAGCTGAAAGTGTTGCCTCGTTATGAATCAACCAAACCTAATCTCAAATAACCATTTTTTTCCTAGTTCCAGAGCTCGTAAGCTGTATTGCCGGTACCGAGGCTATAGGGCAGATGATTTCTGATGAATGACAAAACTTATGAAATACCCTATTTCAAACAAATTCCAGCGTATGAATACTATACCATTTCTGCTCGTGGCAAGGTTCCTTCAATATTAAAGTGGGTGTTTTGTATAAAATATAATGATTTTTAAAAATTCTGTTCCTGCGGAAAAAACATCAATTTTCAAAACGAAAACTTTGGTTTTCACTGTTTTTAAAAGCATAAAATGAGTAAACTTGTGTGTACCCTTCGCATCCTACGATCCATTCTAACCGATTATACTTGAAGTTCAATCTCATGATGGTTATTAATTTTATTAATTTCGGAACAGCTGTATCCACTAAATTGCCCTCAATATTTTTCAAAAGAGAAGTATTTAATCAAAAAGTGGCAGAAATTGAAGGATAAGGCTGTAACCACCTAAAATACAGATTAGACGAAGTATAAGTTTGAAAAATTGATCAATATCATGACTGAAAAAAGTGTGCGCCGGCTGAAAGGAGATACCAAGAATAAAGTAGAAATTTTTTCTACAAAAAACGATAAATATTTTTTTCAAATTTTTTCATGAATTGTCATAAGATTACCTTCATTTCCTTCATAGAAAGTATTTTGATCAGACGAATAGTTTTTAAGAAACACGCATTAGTAACTGTCCGATTTCTAAAAGAACTAAGCTTTATGCTCAGTTGGCAAAAAAATCAATGTATGTTAACTAACGTACCACCGCCATGCTTGACTGTAGGCCGCAAACACTCCTTTTTCAAGCTTTCACCGGTTCGCCGCCATTTTCTTGTGATACCATCAGACCCAAATCACCTTATTCCAGTCATCACTAGTCCACTTCAATCTTTTTTTTGTTATTTTTTTGCGGACAACCATGGCTCCTTGAGCGCTACTCTGCCCTTAAGACCTTTCTTATGAAGACGATTTCGCACGGATTGTGATGTCAGTTGAATAGAAAATTCGCTTTCAATCTGTTTCGCAATTTTCGGAGCTGATAGTCCCCGGTCCAGCTCTGCCTTCTTCAAGATAGCTCTGTCAATTCGGCCTGTAGTCTTTGAAGGACGCCCCGATCGCTTAGCTGGTGAGATTGAACCACGCTGTTTGTACACCTGAACAATCCTAGCAACCGTATCTTTATTAAGCTGGACAATATCGGCAATATTATCGTAGCTTTTGCCGGGTTTTCGATGTTCAACAATCACATTTAAGATACTGATCGGAATTTGTGTTCTTTTGGGCATTTTGCAATCAATTAATTCCAATTTTGAACACGAAACACTAAACGGAAACTCCAAGAGCGCTAAATGACAGCTAGACACAATGTTTACATTCAAGAAAGCTGCAGGCTACACACTAAAACTTTGTAAAACACACTTAAATCGTAGTATCCATTTGAGGGTGGATAAACTTTTTTGCGTATTTTAACCCTTTTTCATAATTTATCACATAAAACCCCGAGAAAAGATATAAACGCCGTGTTTTCAATGACAATAAAATAAATAAACATAAAATGATAAATTGTGGAGGAACATTCATGAAATCAACTTGATTTTTACCAGAAAAACATTACAATTGTAAATTTGTGAGGTGGGTGGATAAACCTTTTTTTGCATACTGTATGTGTTGTGAGCCTACTTGGTAGGATAATTCTACTGAATCAAAGCAATAAAAAGATTCCCTTGAGTTCAACCTGCTTTCGATTGCTTTGATTCAGTATATAATGTTTGTTTTAGTTCACTAGGTATTTAGATAGAGTTCGAAGAATCCTGAAAAAGGTCGATCGACTTCCTAACGGCACAAATCCTTCGTCAAATGGCATTCCGATTGTCATCAATGGAGCTACTCTCGCATGCCTGATGTCCGCCAGCCTATCATCGGCAAAAGGATGATAAACGACTTCCGATTTAGTTGCGCTTGCTCGAGCACACATTACCTAATATCCGCTTAAGTGTCGCTAATCCGCAAAACCTGCGCCTCAAAGAACCATCTTCTGGTTGGCCGTCTCGGTTCCAAATTTACGATCGACTATTGGCTGCGGAATTGTTTCTTAATTGGTGCGTTTTATCATTCTCTGAGCGGAGATACTTTGAAGTTTTGGCGATGGGGTTGTGTGGTCTCTACTGTTTTTTTTTGGAACGTGCAAGGAAAAGAGTTTAATGTTCAGTAAACATCGGTGATGTTTTCAAATACGCGTTCAGATGACGTCCTTCTTAGCCTACAAAGACTCTGAACGCATAGACGAAAGCAGTTAATAAATTTCCCATCAGAAAGTCGAGTTGTAAAATTGAAAACTGGCTAATTTAAATCGGAATCTATAAATTTTCGGACGAGTAGCCGTCATAATTTTGCCAAGCTAGAAAAAGCGTTTGGCAACCCGCTGCTCACCAATTAAAAGTTATGATATGAGAAAAGTAGAACATTAATAATGATACCCGCACCGAATGATAAATGCGAAGGACACTGAGCTGCGTCTGTCTTTAATTTTAACGATTTTCGCCATGGGACCACGAATGCGGTATCTCAAATTCGCACCCTTGCATCTTGGTCGTAACCAGTTGGGGCTGCTGGGTCGTCAACTAAGAATACGACTTCGGCTATTGGGATGTGACATCTGCTAATTAGAAGCCCGTTTTGCGTCCAGCCAACTGTCAAACAGCAAAGGAAGAGATGAAAAAATCAAAAAGATTCTACCTTCAAAGGATGGATCTGCGCGCACATCCTGATGAAAATGGAGGTCACGCGGCCAAAAGCAACCGACCGTAAGATTGTGTCCGTGGAAAGCGCGTGGAATTGGGGCATAAAACTTCGAAGGCGTCAGCATGAAATGTGGAGCATACAAATGGGTCTGATTATCATTGAGACGCTTTTGCATGGTGCCTGGCCGTTTGATGGACGCAAGGAGCTAAGAATTTTTTACTATCCTCACTCATTCGCTCACTGACAGGCCGACATTATTGGAGGCGGAAATCGCAGGAAACTCGAGCGCGTAACGCGGAGCTCCTAAATAGCGACGTAAATTATGCTAATGGTCCTGTTGATATTGTCTAGAAATAAAAATCTATTTTAAGTACCTACCAGCTGATGAGAGTTGGATTTAAATATTAATGCACGAGTTAAGAGGACTCTTGGCTACTTGAAAATACATGAATTGAAACCAGGGGTTCAAGAAGGCCTTGTGAGTCCTTCAAAGAAGTTTAATATAAAGTTACCGAGTGAAAATCTTCAAGTTGTTATAACAATTTTGCCACTCGGATTTATTAACATCTAACAAGCCCTCCGTTTTGCTTTCCATCCACTGAACTGGAATTCACTCTATTGTGTGATGTAATATTTGAGCGAGACGTTATAGGTGGCAAGTCTTTACCTAGCCCTGCTACTTAGCCTTTCTTTTAAACCCATATGAATTTAGTTGCCAAGCCTAACTATTCAAAATATAAATAACTTAATTAAACAATTAACATACAGAAAAGTATCAAAAATTTAAATGCAACAAGACAAATGTTACAAACGGTAACTCTTATGCAGATCATATGCTTCTGTGTTATGAGTGTCTACTGAAAAATTGGTTGATCAACCTAATGAATAATTTCATTAACATTTTGATTTCAAACTATAACGTCCTTGGTTGTCTGGTGAACGGTCCTGTGTGTATGAATTAAACCGACTCTTGGTCATCCGATATGAGCGTGCACGCGAGCAGGCAGTCAGTCAGTGAGTTATTTTTGATTAGTTGATCACTCAGGTGGTAAATCCTTTTTACGGATTGCATTCCAAGGCACGGCGAGCTATCGCATCCCCCCAGTATGCTACTCTGGGTCCATGGGTGCAATTGGTCAACTCTAGATACTTTTTTCCCCCTACGCCATAAAGTCCACCTGGGGCCTCTGGTCATAATTCCCATCCGGACCTGCATCGAAGGCTGTACCCGAGATGGAAGACCAAGTCCGCGCTTAAGTGCTCATCGGCTTACTCAATTTCAAGTCAAAACTCCAGCCTATATACCCTGCCTCTTGTTACGATTTAAGATAAAGGAAATCTCCTTTGACGACTCGAGGTCCGGCCTTTACTCGTAACTCGAGGCTCGCTTGGTTTGCACGACTACCGTGCGCTCCACCTCTGTTCGAGACCACTGCAAGAGAACAATGACCTCTCCTCTAACGACTCGCGATCTTGGCCCCGCTTGGTTTGTCTCGTGTGCCGAACCGAGTGCATCTTATCCTGGACACGCGCCTGTTCGGGGCTTTACGAAACTACTCGAACGATTCCCGGCGAAGACGTCGACTCGAGTGACTCACCTGCCCGCGACGACGTGAAGTTACTCTAAATACTCTTCCCCCTACGAGTTCGACTGCGAAGAAGGTAAAGTCTTATTCCCGCAGATTCCGTCGTAGGGAGCGCGCTCTTCTCAGATACTCCGCGGCGGTGGAGATATCCTACACAACGTTCACGACGTACTTAACAACTCATGCGCCAAGTATTGGCATCCTCACACATCCTCCGCACGATGTTGTCGGCTGTCGTGTCTGGTCCGCAGGCGGCAAGCATGTTGGCGCGTAACCCTTCGAACCTCGGACAGTTGAACACTACCCAGCAATCATTTTTGTAGGTGTATTTCACAACAAATATGTTATACGTTTCATATAAATTAAAGAATGGTCGTATGAAACTCTAAAAAACAGCATTTACCTACCAAAGTGGAGGTAATATACATACATTTTTTCAACTTTTGGCTAAAGCGATAAGATTATACGAATTGGACGATATCCGACACCTTATAGATACATACTGATGAAATGCAAGAGGTGCTCTCTTGCATTCCATCAGTATGCTTGTGCTAAGTTTTCTCTCTCAATTTATGTGAACCGTTGCCAGCGATAATATATGCTGCTTCTGTCATTGGACAATTCTTGCAAATACTCCATCTGATTTTTGCAATCTGGTGTCACTGCTGGTCGTAGAGAGAACAACAAAGCTGTTCTCTCACTTGACCCACGCGGAAGATTAAAGTTAACAAAATCGTCTTCAAAATTTGCAAACACGGCAGACTTTTTACCATATCCGATTTATACCATTAAATCCGACTTCGAGTGACGATTTTTACGAGCTTTCACTTACGTTAGTGTGAATTACGATTCGTAGTAACGTTCTTAATGACTTGAGTTATCATTTAATGCGACTGCATGTTTGCTGGGTACGTGCTCCGGTGTCTCTACTGTGTCACCGCAGGTTGGCCAGACAGGCGAGGTCACGTATCCAAACCGATGATGGTACTGCATGAAGCATTCGTGACCAGTCCACAACTGTGTCATGCAGAATTCCACCTCTCCATGTCTCCGATCCATCCAGAATCCGACGTTAGGGTACAAGCGATGGGTCCACCGGCTACGTTTCGAGCTGTTTCACTGGTGCTGCCAGTTGGACATCGAGGCTTCTCTGGTATGTTTTCGCACATCCGGCATGTGCCTGTACACGTAGCAGACGATATCTTCCTATAGCAAGACAGAGATGTGCATGACCCCGCCACAACATCAGCAGCTACCGAGGACACCGTTCGGTATGCGCTGATTACTCGCAGGTTCATCAGCCGCTGCACACTGCAAAGCTTTTGCAGATTATACTGCCTGCTCAAGGCTGCCGCTCCGTACCGCAAAATGGACGAGGTCAGTCAGTGAGTGTGAGCGGGTAAGCGAGTCAAGTGGTTCGGCACGTAAGTAAGTGTTCTGGCTGGATGTAGACCGCAACAGTCTGCATATTTTAAGACCGTGGCAGATGATTGGTAAACGAATTGTGGTTTGTTTCCAAATTTGACAAAAATCGAACCGATAATAAACAACAACCGTCAAAATTATACACGCTCAGAAATTTTTAACAACAGTTGGATAGTTGGAGTTGGAAAACTATTCAATTGTTATAAAAAAGCGAAAAAGTGAAATATGCTTTATTTCAAATGTGGTGAAATGGTATTCCAGACGAAAAATAGAAAGAACAGTAAATGAAACAAAAAAATAACAGGTAAATTTAATCACCAGGGCGAGTTAGGTGAGAGAATAATATTCAAGCGAGTTGTGGGAGAGCTTTCCAAGTAACCATTAGCACTAAAGCTTTGCGTTTTTATAGCTTGATAGCAGCACTCAAATGCTAAATTACACTATATAAGCACATCAAGTGCAATATTGCATTACAACACAGCCCTTCGAGTGCTATGCTGTATCAAATTAGAATTTAACCACTTTTTTTATGTGCAACTAGCATATTATCAGCTTTGCAGAATGCTTTTGAAATGCAACATAGCTCTAAATCAGGGATGAGCAACGCGCGGCCCTCGAGACATGTTTGTGCGGCCCGCGAAGATTATCTCAAATTAAATTTTTTTACGATTTTTTTCTGCGATAGACAGTTAATTATCATAAAATTGCACTCACTACAAAACCAAAAAAACCAATTACTTGATATGCACGTCACTTGTTTGCATTTGCTTTTGTCCCATAATCATCCAGATAGACTTTTTTGTAGGATTTAAGCTTTTTATTGAGTTCTTTTAAAGGCATAGATGCAATATTATTTATTGAAAAAAAAAACGTTATATTCAGTTAGTTAAGTCATTATTTCTCATTTCAAGCAAAGTTAAAATTGTATGATGAAGTAAAATATTTTTGTTTTTGATAAATGCTGGAAATAAGGGAGGTTTTATAATAAAGACTGGGTGAACTAAACAATTTTCTTTTCGATATGACTCAGCAAAATTCTGATTTCTCGACAAAATCAACATCTGTAATTCTGTGGTTCAACCCAAAAAGTTTTTAACGATTACACAGGGGAAAAGCGTTTTTGGTGCCTGTGTTTTAATCACTGATTTTGTAAGATTTCAGCGTCCTGAATACAAAACATTACACAGAATTTGTCTATCACTTCTAGTTTCGGGGACATAGCGGGTTGAAATTATTAAATTGATCAGTTTTGGGTACAATAGATCTTTTATAACTGATAAACCGACGAACCTACATAAAAACCAAAAGCTGATTTTCAATCTATTGACTACCCTTCATTCAATCTAGGACTCAGATATTGCCAAGGTATTCTTGTTTCAGAGATACAACGCTTTCAGAAAATTAAATTCTACAATTTATAGAAATTCCAAAAAATTATGACATCATTAAAGCAAGTTATTGGATATTGGATAATCAAGATTTTAACTCATTTAATAACTTTGTGGAAGACTGCAAAATGATTTTACTTTCGGGTTTAAGAATATCAAAAATTCAATTTAGTTTAATTTTCTTTTAAATTTCGTAGAAATTGTTGTTTTTTGTAGGTTTGGAAAAAATAACAAAAAGAAAATTTCCATAACTCGAAAATAGCTTGCAGTCTTTGGGAAAGTTGATCATTGAGTTAATAAGTATTTGTATTTTACATTGTTGTCAAAAAGTACATAAATTATAAATAATATTTTTTGACCCGAATGACAATTGTTAAAGGGTCGTTAATAAATATTAATAATAAAAATAATAATAACTAATATTCAACCTATTTTTAAAGTTATCTCGAAAACTTGAGCTTAAAAAAAAACTAATTGAATATTAGGATTCAGCGCCTCTGATTAAGTCAAAATCAGTTGTGAGATTGCTAGCATCTTGAAAAATGTAAATTTTTTTGTCTTTTGTTATGCATTACGCTATTTGCATAAATTTCATAGGCTAATCATGCCAAACATTGATAAATTGAGTGATTTTACTTCGAAATTAGCAATCCACATTACCAAAGTCATAAGATTTTCATGATTCAACCATAGAAAGCTTATCAAAGATTGATAAAATGTAAAATCTGTAAGAATTTTCCTGAATCAAAAAAAACTGTTACTTTGACAAATCTGATTAAAAATCTGTGAAATTATGAATTTTTCATGATTTTGAAACCTTGTCCAACATCTCAACATCAAAATTGAGGCTTCACGACAAAATTTAAATAAATTGTGAAAAACTTTTTGAAAATCGGATCGGAAAAATATGCCATGGTTAAGCTTCATGAAACTTATAAATGGAAGTGATGACAAAAATACCATTGTATCGGTTCAAACAAAAAAGGGATTTTCTCAGGAAAACGGTTGAAATCTTTTTACGAACCATAGAAAGACTTTCAAAATATTTCCTTATTTTTAAATAAAAGGAAAGCAAATGATTTTTGTTTATAAAAATTAAAATAATACAATTTAATTATTGAAAAAGAATAATGTTTGGGTGATGATATCCTTTTCCAATTTTGTTTTTGTCAAGTATATGACGTTATTAAAAATTTCGTGAAGCTCTGCAAACTATTATTACCTAAATTTTATTTGAATGCGGCCCGCCGAATGAATCTCAACTTAAAAGTGGCCCGTTGCTTCAAAAGGTTGCTCTCCCCTGCTTTAAATAATAAATGCTATATTTTCTAAGTATTAATTTGGCATCACACAAGCTTGCTGTAATGCTTTTTTTTTAACTTTGTAAGCACTACAGTGACATTTGGCCAATGCTGATTAGCATCGATCGATGCTAAATTAATGCAAATTTAGAGCACCGGTTACTAGAAATTTGTTTCAAATAAGGTTTTTTTTTCAAAGATTTAACGCGGACCTGATAGGTTCACAAGCAGAGTCAATGTCAAATGTCAGAGCCATAGATGTCATGAGTTCGATTCCAGCTGGAGATGACCTAGGTCAACTTCAGCCGAAAAATAAAAAAAAATATCATGTAGGAAATTCAACCCGAAAGACCCCTTTGAATATGCATAAGCGAAAATAAACAAATAACAAATTTAGTATCATTGCAGTAAAATGAAGCCAAACAAAAATTGAAAAAATATTTTTTCCGCATGGTCGATCATCATTTGAACACCATTTGCATTTTCCCAGCATTTTGCCCGAGAACGCTATAGCATCAACCAATGCTAATGCAGTGCTTTTATAGGGTCATACCAGTTTCTGCACTAAAGCAGCGATAAAGTTCGCCTAACCTGGCTCACAGAGCTGATGCACAGAATCAAGCTCTATAGCTAACGTTAGAGCAGAATTGGTACTAGATTTTAGTGCTTATGGTTACTTGGGTAGATATAAATGAAAAAAGCACAGGTAAGCGATATGCCATGACATCTTGGTGATCGATCAGGTTGAAAGGACAGTTCAATATAAATAAATACAATCACCGATAAGCGAGTTAAGAGGACAGCTTAGTGATCAAGCGCGTTGAGAGGACAGCTTGACATTAATAAAAAAAAAAAATTACCGGTAAGCGAGATGAGAGGACAGCTTGGTGCTCAAGCGGGTTGAGAAATAAATGGAAAACACCAGATGCGAGTTGAGATGACAGCTTGGTAATTGAGCGGATTGAGAGGACAGCTTGAAACAAACGAAAAAAAGACACCATATGGCGAGTTAAGAGGACAGTTTGATGAAAAAGAAAACTCAAACGGGTTGAAAGGACAGCTTGACAAATAAAAAACAACTTCAAACAAGTTGATAATTAAAACACATGCGTGTTGAGAATACAGTTTGGTGATAAAAAAAACACAACGAGGACAGCTTGAAATGATTTATAAATAAACTGGTAAAAATTGTTTTTTTATATTAAAACTCGCCGAAAAAAGTCGATAAAATCCAAGAGCGTTTATAAAAAAAAAGAAAACTTCGAAGTGAGTTGAAATGGTAGTATGGCGAAGATGGAAACTCAAACGGGTTGTGAGGACAGTATGAAAGAAATGATTTAAAAAAATCATCTTAAAATGATTTGTCAGCAAAATGTGTAATAAACAAATACCGTGAAGGAAACAAGAAGGACACCTTGGAGAGAATGTAAACTCAAGACAGTTGAGAAGAGATTATGAAACCATGTTAAAAAAGCACAGGTAGGAATTTAAACTGGAGTGGCCAGTGGGTTGAGAGGACAGCTTGAGAATCCCGCCACGTAAAACTAGGTTAAGCATTTTTTATAGTCATTGAAATGAACACAAATTCAAAGAAAAATAAAATTATGGCAGAGCTGGGTTATAGCAGAGTAAATCAGCGTGAGCAATTCGGAATCGAATCACAAAACGACACACGCGAATTACTTTTGTATGAAACTTTATTGACCGAATGCAAAATATTTAAGCGAACTGATTGTGTTCAGCGAGAAAGTTCGACTGACGAAAAATGGTCGGATGACCGTTGACACTTGCAGGCGCAGGGTTGTCCAAAAGCATGCTTCCGAAAATCAATCATTTTCACTGAGCCATGCTTGACTACATTCAGAGCCAAAAAATCAAAGCAGTCAAATTTTCCTTCTTCAACCAAATCATACAAACAATCATGCATGACAACGACGCTTCTGTATTTGAAACACTTTTGCGATACATGATGAGGTAAAAAAGGACGCAGACTATCAGCAACGAACGTCTCGATCCTGATTTCCTTCCCCTAACGACTTTCAACCTTTAGGATCATAACTGATATGTATCAGTTCTGAGCGATCTATGTAGGCTATCAGATGATTTTTTATTTTTCGTTTTGCCTAGAAGGACAAAATCATGACTAGGTAATCGCAATGAACTGTCCAGCATGTGCTACAGCTTTTTTGAACATGTGGTCCTGGTATTTATTCAGATTTTTCCTTTTGAAACATTAATGATCGTCTATCAATAACGAGCATTATCAACAATGATGCGAGGATAGACGTTCGGGAATGATTGAGGGAGCGACGTTCAAAATGTATCACCAAGTATGTCGATCACCGTCGATTAGCCACGTGACGAATAGCAACGGTAGCCTCCGGTGGTACATGGTATATCTTCTTGTATCAAGTTAGTGTTGATTTTCGACATATATTCAATGGGTACTTTTACCACGTGCGTATCACAGCACTCGGAGGTAGCATCATTCTAGCTAGAAACCATTCCTGATTGCTTTTCATGAGCGATTTTCCGACCACTGTCCAAAAGCCTGCTGTCAGGTAACGCAAAGATCCAGGGGTGTGTTAAGACAACTGTTGCACCATTCAACACTCCTCCTCAACAGGTGTCGACTCCACCAAGCCCATCATGTCGCAAAACTGCTTGTGCTTCACGGGTCACAGGGGCTTTGTCATGATGTCGGCAACCATGACATCTGTCGGACAATACTCCAGGACTACTTGCTTGTTCCACTCGATTATCCCAAAAGTAAGCCTTAAACCATGGTTTAATAGATTGAACTTGAGTCGGGATTTTATTCGTATATTTTCCCGTCTCATGTCCAATCATTGTTCCTTAGACGCGGTACTCTATCGTTTTGATATTGCTGGCAGCAATCTATGTGGTTGTGGCCAAGGTTACCATGACATCGAGCATATTGTTTGGTCGTACGAGGTCCATCTTGTCGCCAGAACGAATTTTATAGACTCCCTTAGGGCCCGAGGAAAACCACCCTATGTTCCAGTGAGAGATGTGCTGGCTGTGATAGACTTGGACTACATGTTCGAAATATATCTTTCCCTAAAAGCTATTGATCTTCGTCTATAATTCTTTTTATTTTCACATTTCCCTATCTATCTTCTATCTTTTCTTCAAAAAGTGAACTAGATATAAGCACACAATTGTAATCAAACAAAACGAGTTTGGCTCCTTAAAGCCTAAAGGTATGAGCCGTTTCAAATAAAGAAATTACAAAAAAAAAAACAAATGACAGGCACCCTTGGTTGTCTTCTTCGTTTTTCGTTGGACTATCTTGAGGTTCTCCTAGATCACTGAGCAGTTGCCTCAACCGGCGTCCGAGTAGCCGAGCAGTGATTGGTCAGGGGCACCGCCCAATCGGAGGAAGTAGTCATTTTCAGGTACTTCAGTACCCGTTTGGCGGCAGTCCAATCTGCCTCGTAGGGAGCAGAAAACTTACGACCTAGGATCGCAGTAGCAGCAACAATGTCCGGTCGAGCGATTACTGATAGATAGAGTAATCCGCCCACCAAACTCCTGTATTGGGTCGTATCTTCGAATGCTTCCTAAGATTTCTGTCTTCGGGTATCCCACGTCCATCGAGGATTTCACTTTTTTTTTGTTTCGATTATAGTCGTTTTACCATCTTTATGGCATTCGCGACTTTATCAACGTTACAGTTGGCGGATCGTTATTGAAAAACTTATCCGGTACAACTGTGTTCGATGTTTACTCTTGGGCTCGAACTCGCGGACATCGGCTCAGGAGACAACAGACTTGCCAACTGAGCTATATCACAAGCCCGAGGATTTCACGTTTTTCGCATCTTGCATGCCAAACTTGGCTACTAACTTGTCGATGTATTGCTTGAGAAGAATAAGGTAACTTCCAGCTTCAGGCCAAACTTCGACACCGAGGAAATGCCAAACTTCACCTAGACAAACTAGCTCAAAATCCTCGCTCAACTTGGTAATAATGCGGTTCAATTCGCCTTCATCCAACGACTCTAGCAATATATCTTCGATGTACACCAATAAAAACATCCCATCTTCGCTATTCTTGCTTACATAGAAACATTGATCCGCTGCAGACGCCTTGAACTCTAGTTTGGATAGAACATTGTTCAAGCGCCTGTTCCAACATCTTGCCGACTGTCGAAGACCATAAATGCTACGCCAAAGTAGACAAACTTGCTGCTCCTGTCCTTTCACTTCGAATCCTGGCGGTTGTCTCATGTAAAGTTCTTCGTCCAAAACACCATTCAGGTACGCCGTCTTAATGTCCAGGTGTTTGACGATCAGCTTCTTCTTGGCCGCAACGGTAAGGAACGCTCGAAATGTGGCTTGGCGAGTTACGGGCGCGAACACTTGATCGTAATCAGTGCCATACTGCTGCGTATAACCTTGGGCTACGATCCGGGCTTTAAACTTTACGACTTCGTTGACCTCATTGCACTTAAGTTTAAAAACTCACTTTGAACCAATCAATTTGCGCTCTTTCGGGAGAGGAAGCAGCTCCCATGTTCCGCTGATGGGAGTTCATCTCCTCCTGCATCGCGTAGCGCCACTAAGCCTTTGCCATTGCCTGGCTCCTGCACGGCGCTCGCTGCAATACCGACGACGTAGTCGTCGTTACCCTTCGGAATTACTCAACATCAGACTCCTCCTGGACATCACCGTCCTCAGAAAGATCGGTTGGGGAAAGGTGCCCTGGCTGCTTTGCCTTTGCCATACAACATTCACAGACTTATCTTAAGCCGCAGTTGCTTACCTTGATTCCCTTTGCGAGCTGTTCCTTACCGATCTGTTCAATGGACGCCCAATCCCGGTGGCCCAGGCGCCGATTCCATTGATGCTGGCAGTTCTGTTAATGCTGCACTCCAACTGCATGCGTAGCACTCTCCGCCAAACAAAGGTGGTACACACCACCGCAACGCACACCCGTTGCAACAACAGCTTCCGTTGAATCAGCAATCCGGCATCCATCACTGTTAAAGTTCACTTGGAGGCTCTTCTGCGCCAGTCACTGAGATCAGGTTGGTCGCCAATCCCGGCACGAATTTCACTTCACTCATCTCGATCTTGATCTTATTCTTCTTGCCATCAACACCATATAACACAAAACTGCCTTCACCAAGTACTTGTGTCTTATTGCCGTCGGCGAGAGTTATCCACCCACCGGCATACTCTTTCAGTGAGGCGAAACACGACTTATCGTTCGTCATGTGTGCCGAGGCACCACTATCTATGATCCAAGATCGACACTCTTCGTCACCAACGGTGAACGCAATCCCCAAATTTTCACTCTACACTGCTTTAGCTTTTCCGCTATCACTTTTACGCTTCCATGCGTTTTCTTCTTCTTTCTTCTCTTTCGGCGGCTTTTTGCAATTTTCCCGCAAATGACCCCGCCGACCGCAATTAAAACAACGCCGTTTTTCACTCCCAGAATAGCTCATCCCAGAACGCATTGCCTTCTTCACCTTTATACTTGAACCCGAGTTCACATTTTCACGCTCAAGCTCAAGCAGTTTCGACTACGAGCATCCATCAGCTTGGCCTTCACAATTTCGATTGTGATATCATCATCGGATAATAAATCAAGGGCAGTAACAATGTTATCATATGACGGTGGGAGGCTATGGAGCAACAAACAGATTCGCATTTCCGAATCAAACACTAATCCGGCGGCATCCAGATGATCAAACATATCATCCATGTCGGCTAAAAACTTTTCTAAGTCGCCTTTTTCGTTTAGCACCGTGTTTGTCATCTTCCGCAACAAAGAAACGCGCACAGATCGATCCCTTTTCTGATGATAGGCTTTCAGCGCTCTATACACATCACTGGCCGTTTCGCAATTTTTCACTAAGTGCAACTGGCTATCTTCAATTAGCAATATCAAAGTTGCCTTAGCCTTTCGATCCGAAACTTTCCACTTTGTGGTGCGGTCTTCATCCGCTGGTGGCTCGTTAACTACCACTTCCCACAAATCCTCGCGACACAACAGATTTTCTACGCGCACTTTCCATGTGGCCCAATTGGTTCCGTTGAGCTGCGGCACCGAAAATCTTCCGTCGGTCATTTTCACCACGTTTCTGCTTGCGGCCGACCAAAAAACAAAATGTCTTACAAAGTACAAGTTTTCGCGACAGTCCCAAAACTTTTCTGCACGTGCACGAGAGAACAAGTATGGCGTCACCTATATGGTTCTTTTCTAAATTCGATTCTCCTATACGCTGGACCCATAACCTGATGGCAGAGCTGGGTTATAGCAGAAGAAATCAGCGTGAGGAATTCGGAATCTAATCACAAGACGACACACGCGAAATACTTTTGTATAAAAATTTATTGGCCGAATGAAAAATATTTAAGCGAACTGATTTTGTTCAGCGAGAAAGTTCGACTGACGAAAAATGGTCGGATGACCGTTGACACTTGCAGGCGCAGGGTTGTCCAAAAGCCTGCTGTCAGGTAACGCAAAGATCCAGGGGTGTGTTAAGACAACTGTTGCACAATTCAACATATAATACACGAAGAAAAGAGAAATGGAATTGTACGTGTGTGAAACATGGTGCACATAGATGGTGACGACGCGAAAACTGTTTGTTAGCCTGGCATTTGGATCTCAAACGTGGAACTTTTTACATCGCCGGTGTTATCGAAAGGCGCTGGAAATCGAGATTCGAGAACGAAAGTGGGATGGATTGGGTACATGCTGCGAAGAGGTGAGAACGAGATTTTCCTTCTGCCAAATTGAGGGGAGTAGCTTACCCCCTTTTTGTGAGGTTCGATCTAGGTTAAATTTCTGGTAGACCGATAAACAGTTTTTGTTTTTAAATTTCGATAGTGAGCCGATTTGGATCACTGTATAGCATATGTGGATAAATTAAAACAAGTACATTGCCTACTTGTATACAAGCATTGCAACGTGAACTTGCTCAATATATAGAAACAATCAATAACTTTTGAGAGAGTATAAAATGTAACTGTTTCCTTGAAGATTTCGCATAATACTTCTCTCAGCTGGCATGATATTGCATTTTCATAGGTACCGTGAACAAAATGCAGTTACTCCACTTGGCAATAAAGGGCTTAACAGCAAGCCAGAATTTAGAAATGAAACTTAAAAAAAAATAAAACATAATGCAGCTTCAATTCATTCTTCAAATCTAAGACAACGCCATTCGCCAAAAGGCGGAAGACTAGCTTGAATGAAAATAGATTGAAACATAAACGCTAGACTGTCCCATAAAATAAAAATCTTTATTTTCGACGCAGCGTCCTCAGATTGGTGCCATTAGGTGAAAAAAAACTTTCTGAAAGTTTCAGCCCAATTACATAGTTGAAGCTCGAGTTAGCGCAATACCTACAGGAGGCATATTTTAGTGGAAGTATGCTGATTTTTCATTCGAATATGTGTTGTGAGCCTACTTGGTTGATAATTCTACCGTATCGAAGCATTCGAAAGATTCCTTTTAATTGAACCACGGTATTAAAAAGTAAAAAAGCCGGTATTTTGATAGCAACTTACTTTCTTCTTCAAAGAACGTTTTCGAAAACGTTGGACGCGTTGAAAAAACTTGTTAGAAAAATAATCCCATACAAACATGGGCCAGTCTAGTAGACATGCGAGCATATCTAACAGATAGGAATCTTCTCTATCTTGAGTTGGGAGTGCTTTATTTTTGGAAGCAAACGACAAGGGCGCGCTGGAAAATGTTTTCCGTCACAATTTCGTGAGACGTCGCAAACAAATTATGCTTGATGAGTTTTTCCTGGAATTCAGCTGAACCTCTCTTAGTGTGCAACAGGAAGTACCGATCCAACATTGGGAACAAAACAAAAGAAAGTATGTTTGCATGTTGGAACGGAAGCATGTCTGGTGACTTATTATTCCATTTTGTTTTCTAGATTCTTTTGGAGCGGATTTATGACGGGAAATCAGATTGAATTCAAGTGATTTGATTTGATAGTTTGAGTAACATGAGATCGTTCTCTTTAACATAACAAGAGTCCTTTTGAAACATGGTATGTAAACATTTCATTCAAATTTCGGAAATTTCAGAACATTACCAACTTTAAAATCAAAATGGTTTTCAGAAATGCCATACGAAAGGAAATTTCAAATATTTCTTTCAAATGCATCAGAATTCTTCACAAAAAACTTCCAGGAGATTAAAAACAAAATGGTTTCAATATCAATTTCCTTTGTGACATTTCAATTCATGGCTATCGACCACTTCTATTAATCCTCGAACAAATCATACAAGATTATGAAATTTTGCACCCAATTTGTCAAAACAAACCTTCGGTCGCCAACAAACCTTTGTTGTTGTGGGTCAAAATATGTTCTGCCAGCCAATCATGTTTTATCAAACAGCCCCCAAACCGAGAGGAAATAATCAATTTTCGCGCACGCCTTCCCCCATCAAAGCGCTGCTAATGTATTCAGGCAGCATCAATTATCTGGGCTGGTTTCGTGTCAAGATATCTAGCACCCCTTTAAATTTTTTTGAGGAAAAAGACCCAGCGTGATGTCTTCGGCTGCTCGAAAAAAGGAGAAACTTCTGTCTCTGGCAGCTTTTGTGGAAACCCGGCCGAATGATGGGTTCTGTTTTTCAGCCGATGCAAATTTTTGAAGAAGGATTCACTCGACCTTCCTTTGCACAGCGGCAAATACAATAAATTTCTTCTTAAACAATGTTTATCTATCAGCGTTTCTAAGATTCCGAATTAAGGCGTTTTAAAACGGACCGTGCCGAAGTAATTGAAAGACATAAAAATGAGTCTGTCATGGAAGTGTGAACTTGGACTGAGATGTTTCTTGTACCGAAGTAAATGTACTTTTACTACTCACCGGGACGCTGACCAGATCTGGCTGTGTATCTTAAGCATGAGCATTTGCTCGATTATTTCACCAGTCATGCAAAAATTGTATGAGAGCCCCTCTTTTCCCGATCAGGAGAGCATATCAAAATAATAACTCAAACGTATCTCACCAAGATATTTACATCTGATTCAGTTATAATTAAGTACTCAAACATTTCGATTTTAAGTTTCTCCAATATGAATTATATCTTATTCTGATTGACAGACTTGAATGGGATTGAACTCATTTTCAATGATAAAGATTATTTTTTTTCGGATTGTCCTAAAATAATATGATTACCTATATCTTATTGTTTGGGATGGGGTCGTACCTTGGGTTGGTTCTGCGGTTCCGCGGGATCGTACCTTGGGTGGACTTGGGTTGGTTCTGCGGTTCCGCGGGATCGTACCTTGGGTGGACTTGGGTTGGTTCTGCGGTTCCGCGGGATCGTACCTTAGGTGGACTTGGGTTGGTTCTGCGGTTCCGCGGGATCGTACCTCGGGTGGACTGTATGTGGCTTGGGTAAGTACTTCGCGCTTCTTTGGCTTGGCGAAACTAAGAGTTCTCCGGTTGGGTTTGGGGCTTGCTCGCCTTCCTTGGACGGGAATGTTTTCTCGGATTGGGTTTCCGGGCACAAATAACAACACTGATCTTACAAATGACAAACTGTCACTCAAGGGAAAAACATTTATTAACTCTACTACGTATATTTAAACGAAAGGTTGCATTTAGCGACTGTTCTTTACTGGTTCTGAATTTATTCTAATTTTAAGATGGCTTTCTAGGATTCTATGAACTGATGATGGTATTGTTAACATAAAGGGTGTCTAGTATACAATAATTATGATGATGATGATGATGATGCTATGGAAACGTGTATGTGTGTGTGTATGGGAGTGTACATTAGTTCTTCGAGCTGGGCTCTCTTCATCCGACAGCATGGCTGAGTATTCAGAAGGTCGACAGGTCCTCAATGTAGAGCATAAACATCCCCGCACTCCCTGAAATCTCTCGAGTTTCTGAAATGAGAAAGAAGAATGCCCCTCGAACACACCTTGGATCTTCGTAACGACTCAAATGCCAGATTCATCTACAACAGGTTGAAGCCTCGGGGGAAGTAGACATATTTTCTCTACCGCTCGCGTTGTTGTTCCATTTGCCGTTTTCAGCGTTACCACACGTACTACTCCGTCTGTTCCAGGATGCACGTCGGTAATACGTCCCGTTCTCCAACGTAGAGGTGGCAGGTTTTCATCTCTGATGACTACAAGCTGTCCAACCTTAATTGGAACTGCCTGTTTCCATCTCTTCGTTCTTCCTTGAAGCTGCGACAAATATTCCTTTCTCCAACGTGTCCAAAAATGCTGGAGCCGCTGCTGATTCAGCTGAAAGTTGTTCAACCTATTAGTAGGTGCTTCAGTCCAATCATGTTCCGGAAGTTGCAGAAGTGGTCTGCCCACTAGAAAATGTCCAGGAGTTAAGGGTGCTAAGTCGTTGGGGTCCTCTGATAACGGGGTCAATGGTCTGGAGTTAAGACAAGCCTCGATTTTTATAAAAAGCGTGTTGAGATCTTCGTATGACGCTGCATTTTCTCCCATAACCTTCATCAGATGTCGTTTCGCAGATTTGACTGCCGCCTCCCATAATCCTCCGAAATGAGGAGCTGCAGGCGGATTAAAGTGCCATTGAATTCCTTGCTCAGCACATTTTCCGACGATTTCCCGATGATAGTCCTTGCTGTGGAGCTTCTCTAATAAATGCTTCATCTGATTTCTTGCCCCAACGAAATTTGTCCCGTTGTCAGAATACAGATCTGTAGGTATAGATCTTCTGCCGATGAAACGCTCGAGTGCCTGAATAAATTTTTCAGTAGACATATCAGTAACCAATTCCAGGTGAATCGCTTTGGTACAAAGGCAAACGAAAAGAGCTCCGTAAGCCTTAACAGCCGGTCGACGAGGCCCTGGGCAAACGTAGATAGGTCCGAAGTAGTCCACTCCTGCCTTAGAAAAAGGAGGTGAAACTGTTACTCGAGCTGCCGGTAGTTCTCCCATAAACTGCTCCACGGTCTTGGGTTTCTGTCGATAACATCTTAAGCAATTGTGTACCACTTGTCTAACAATACTGCGTCCTCCAAGCGGCCAATACTGCAATCTAATTGTAGCAAGTAAAAGCTGAGGAGCCGCATGCAACATTTTCAGATGGTAGTGTTCTAGGAGGAGTCGCGTGAATGGGTGTCTAGCTGGCAGCACAATTGGGTGTTTTACGTCTACAGTCTCGTTGGAGTTGGCTAGTCTCCCGCCAAGGCGAATTAGATTATCCAAACCAATTTTTGGATTGTACCACTTTAATGCCGATGTTCTAGGTAACTCCGTTCCCTTGGATAGTGCCTTCCATTCGTCCCTAAACGCCTCTTGTTGAATACAACGAATGACTGCGAATTCTGCTTCCTTCAATTCCTTTGTGCTGAGATGACCTTTGGAAACAACCTTATTTTTACAAAGGCTCCCTTTTAATCGGATCCAATAAGCTGTAGCACGAATGAGCTTGATAAACGACGAAAATTTCTTGCAGTAGTAGTATCCAAATGCTTCATCGTATTTAATAACGTTATGTGCGGCGGTTTTCCGAGCTTCCTTTTTAACGTGTTCGTCGCTTGACCTTTCCGTCTGACGTGGCCAACAACCTTCATCTAGTTGCAGCCACTCCGGACCTTCCCACCATAGCTTGTCATCTCGAATTTGATCGGGAGTTATGCCACGAGATATCAAATCTGCCGGATTCTGATCTCCAGGAACGTGTCTCCAAGGGTGCCTTTCCGTAACCTTCTGTATTCTTGATACTCTATTGGCGACATACGTTGACCATGTTGATGGGATGTGCTTCAACCATTGGAGCACACATGTTGAATCAGTCCAGAAATGAAGGGAAATTTGAAATTTAAAAGCGCTCTGAATATTTTCAGCTAACTCAGCCGCTTTCAACGCTCCACATAATTCCAATCGCGGTATTGACTGCGTTTTAAGAGGTGATACCCTTGATTTTGAAGTGAGGAGTCTGACGATGAAGTTTCCATATTGGTCGCTGCTTCGCAGATAAGCACATGCTCCGTATGCCCTTTCGGATGCGTCAGAAAAGACGTGCAACTCTCGTTCCACCGCATTTGAAATCAGCGTGCACCTTGGAATCCGTAAATCATTCAATTGATGAAGTTGACTGTAGAAACTCCGCCAGGTTTCATCAATGCTTCGAGGTATTGGTAGATCCCAATCTAATTTCTTGCCATTCTCGTCTTCAATACACCAAAGCTGCTGCATCATGATTTTTGCGGTGGTTATGACTGCTCCAATCAGTCCCAATGGATCAAACAATGTCGCGATTACAGACAAGACCTTCCGTTTTGTCTGGGGCTCCTTTACTCCGATGGACTTTATGATGAATTGGAACCTGAACGTATCCGTCCTTGGTTGCCATACTAGTCCGAGCGTTTTTACCGATGGATCGGGATCGAGATCAATCTCTTCGCCTGCAGTTAACGCTAAATACTCATCAGGTAAATCTTCCAAGACCTGCCGCGAATTCGAAGCAAACTTTCGAAGGTTGAATCCACCACATTCTGTTATTCTTCTCAATTCACGGCTTAGTAAAACTCCTTCTAACTCATCGTCGGTTCCTGTGAGCACGTCATCCATGTACACGTCTTCAATCAATACCTTGGCTGCCTTGGGAAAACGTAATTCTTCATCCATTGCTAGTTGTTTCAAAACTCTGGTAGCTAGAAACGGCGCAGGTTTGGTCCCATACGTTACGGTGGTTAATTCGTAAGTTTTAACTTCCTCGGTTGGATCTTCTCGCCACAAAATACTCTGCAAGGGTTTGTCCGCATCGCTAATGTGAATTTGTCGAAACATTTTTTCAACGTCAGCGACGATCATGAACTGCTTTGTTCGGCTTCTTAGGATGGTAGACCGGAGATCATCCTGGATTACCGGTCCCGCTAGTAAAATATCGTTGAGTGATTTGCCACTGGATGTCGAACACGAAGCGTCGAATACAACTCGCAGTTTGGTGGTAGTGCTCGATTCCTTAATCACCGGATGGTGCGGTAAATAACAGCGTACTCGTCCTGCATCTAGGGTCTCATCTATCTTCCGCATATGCCCAAGCTTCAGATAGTCGGCTAAAAACTGAGTATACTGTTGGCGCATCTCTGGCTCCCTTGCCAGTCGACGCTCTAGGCTTTGAAGACGTCGGTAAGCGATATCCCTTGAATCGCCAATGCTTGGAAATACGTCTTCATCCTTGGGAAGGCTCACTGTGTACCTTCCATCCGATCCTCTGCGCACCGTGCGCACAAATTGCTCCTCACAGCGCGACTCGTTAGGCGAATAATTTTGAAGAGGCTCCAGCTCTTCACAAATCCAAAATCGAGTTAAGATTTCATCCAAATCTTGTGAAACAGCGGTGTTACATACGGTTTGTGAAGAATTCTGCCAGTTGTCTACAACTCCAGATACCACCCATCCAAATATCGATTCAGTCAGCGTTGGCAGTCCCTCTCCTAGTCTAATTTTGTTTCCGGTTTGAAAGAACTCAAAGAAGTCCTGTATTCCAAGAACTAGATCAATAGACTTTGATTTACAATAGGATGGATCGGCAAGATTAACTCCTGGTGGAAGTTTCCAATTGGAAGTATCGACGGTAGCTGTAGGAAGATCAGCTGTAACCTTAGGAAGGACGAGAAAATCCATTTTTCTGCTAAAGCTGGACGTTCTGGATCGAATCAAAGCTGAAACCTGGTGCTTGACGTGGCTGTTTGCTTGACCAATACCGACTACCGAGATATTTATTGATTTTCGCTGCACTCCCAACCGTTGACAAAGTGTTTCTGTCATGAAGTTACACTCAGAACCGGAGTCCAAAAGCGCTCTGGCCGGGTAACTGAATCCAGTACAATCTTCTACCAGGACGACAGCTGTAGCTAATAGCATTGTTAAGTTGGATCTTCTAGCTGTGTTTGCAGAGGTAGTTCCGGTTGATGAAGATTCCCCAACGTACTCGGCCCGCTCAGCACCTCGTTGCCCCATGGAAGTTTCAGTGACGGCGGAATGTGCGACTCTATTCTCGGCGTGAAAACACAGCAAAGTGTGATGTTTCCCTCTACAGCTGCGACAAACGTATGTTGACGGACACTTCATTGCGATATGACCTCGTCTAAAACAGTTCCTGCACATACTGTGTTTTCGAATCAGTTGTTTCCTCTCTGCAACCGACAAATTCTTGAAAGCCAGACATTGATGGAGAAGATGGTCTTCAGGGCATGCAATACATCGGCCTGTGGTAAACTGCGAAGCATTGTTGGCCGTTCGGTTTGTGGGCTGCTTCCGAATCCATTGCGGTTGATCTCTTCTAGCATCGGCGTTATTCGAGGACAAGCAGCTCAATACCTTCACTCGTGTCTGGAGGAACTCCGTAAGATCCTTGATCTTGTCCTTCTCCTTGTTGGCAGATACCTCTTCCCATGCTCGACGTGTACTTGGATCTAACCTGGAACCTAGGATTTCCAGCAAGAGTAGGTCTTTGTAATCCTCTGCCTTCACCAGCTGATCCAGCGTTTGAACACTACGTTCAAAGCCTTCCAGGAGTGTTTGTAGCTGAGACGGAGATTCCCTTGGTACATTTGGTAGACTGAACAACGCGCGAACCTGCCTTCGCTTCAGAATCTTGCTATCGTTGTAACGCTTCATGAGGATGTCCCAGGCGACCTGATAATTCACTGCGGTAATGGATAACGGATCGACCAGTGCCTTAGCTTCCCCTGACAGACATCCCTTAAGGTAGTGGAATTTTTCAACGTTGGGAAGATCAGCCTTGGTGTGAATCAGCGAAAGAAACAGGTCTCGGAAACTCAACCACTCATCGATGTCACCGCTGAACGATTGGAGCTTAATCTGGGGTAACTTCACATGTTCGACAGTCGGCAGAAGCGAAGAATCCATGAACCTTGTGGATTGGTGTGATGCAGAGGACTCCTCAAGCTCCTTAATCTTTTCCATGAACACGCCCTTGAGGTTGTAGTACATGTTCACGAAAGTTACGCGTTCCTCATTCACATCACTTGTGTCTGGGTTGTAATCGTCGTGATTCTCGATGTCTTCGATGGTTTCGTTCACCTTCTCCCAAAGTTCGTCCAGTTTCTCGACTCTTACAGCGATTTGTTGCACGGATGTAACGTCTCGAATTGTATCTGCGTAGACTGCGATGGTTTTGAAAAGCTCAATATGACCTCGGAGTTTTGTTTGGAGCCTTTTCAAAGGCGCCACCTTGGCGACGGATGTAGATGCAGGCATAACTTCGGATATTCACTCACGTGTTTGACAGCACGAGAGAAACGGTGTCAGTATTTGATACGATTGAAGCTTCGGCGTAGAACATACACTGTAGAGCTTAAACTTACTTTTGAGAAAAAATGGTGGCACTTCTCTACAGGTATGACTCGAGTTCAGCTTCAAAACGACAGAGTTTGATTTCGAATCTCTGGGCTTCCAATCTCAGCAAAATCAGGGCGTTTCGAGTGGAGAAAATATTGTTGTAGTTTCTATTCTGAAGTTGGCTTCGGCGTGAAACATATACTGTAGAGCTTAACTTACTTTAAAAAACAGTTTTTGGCGCGTCTCTACAGCTGTTGCTCGAACCGTCTTCAGGAATGGCAGTTTATTTCGTATCGTTTTCGTTTCGAGAGGAAAATTAACGATGTAGTATATTTCTTAAACAAGCTTCGGCATAGAACATACACTGTAGAGCTTAAACTTACTTTTGAGAAATTATTTTGGCGCTCCTCTACAGGTATGAACAATCGTTGAACAGTGTCGATTTTGAATTCCACCAAAAAAGTAGGGCGACAAAATTTTACATCAATTCACCCCTCGATCCAATCTCATCGATCTCATCTCACCATTGAAAGTCAAATTCAATGTCAAGATCAAGTTCGATCGATGTCAGCGGGTTCACCAATACATGTGTTCGATAGGGCATGTAATCATTCAGTTTGTTTCAGGTTCGGTCGGTAATCGGGTCGGTGATTATAAAACACGCGGTGTGCGGTTCGGAAAATTACCTCGCAAACATTCCGTGCAAAATGGTAGTGCGAAACTGCTCCAGAAGTACCAATGGCACTAGGAGCACAATTAATGGTAAGTTTAGTGGCCGGTTTTCTAGGGTACAGTGTGCTATCTCCAGAACGATTCTGGGATTGAATCAAGATGGCGGTGGCCCCACGGTTGATTCATTCAGTGGGATATTGGCTGGGTTTTGGTGTGGTGGTATTAGTGCGAACCGTTGGGCAGAAGATGACGAAAATGCACCGATGCAACGATGCACTCGATTGTGATATTTTTGTTGGTTTGGAAAGGGATATATATATTGTAGTGATCAAAACTAATCCAAGCAACGGCAGAACATAGACTATTCCTTGAAGTTATTTACCTGGAAGAACCAGTAATAGTTCTTAATTGAAGAAACCAGTCGCCTCGGGTGGGATGAACGGGATGGGATGGGCCGTGTTGACTTCAGCAAACGTTGGTGGTGATGGCGATCGAAGGGATTTCGACCTTCCGAAGAATTTTGGTGTTGATCAGCAGAATTAAACGAAACTTAACTGAAGAAGTGTCGATAACAGCTGGCTCGTAAATCCTTCGGCAAACGTTGATTTGCTTGAAGTCGGTGTTGTTGCTTGGGTTGGTGATCTTGGGTTGGTGATTAACGATGGTGATTTATGATGGTAAAATTGAGTGCATTCGGCTTCGATGCAGTGTGATGGCGGTGGAATTTGTGCCCTCCTTGCGTTGGTTAGCAATTGGTTGTGCTCCAAATTGCATTCGGCTTCGAAGGACCAATGTTTGGGATGGGGTCGTACCTTGGGTTGGTTCTGCGGTTCCGCGGGATCGTACCTTGGGTGGACTTGGGTTGGTTCTGCGGTTCCGCGGGATCGTACCTTGGGTGGACTTGGGTTGGTTCTGCGGTTCCGCGGGATCGTACCTCGGGTGGACTGTATGTGGCTTGGGTAAGTACTTCGCGCTTCTTTGGCTTGGCGAAACTAAGAGTTCTCCGGTTGGGTTTGGGGCTTGCTCGCCTTCCTTGGACGGGAATGTTTTCTCGGATTGGGTTTCCGGGCACAAATAACAACACTGATCTTACAAATGACAAACTGTCACTCAAGGGAAAAACATTTATTAACTCTACTACGTATATTTAAACGAAAGGTTACATTTAGCGACTGTTCTTTACTGGTTCTGAATTTATTCTAATTTTAAGATGGCTTTCTAGGATTCTATGAACTGATGATGGTATTGTTAACATAAAGGGTGTCTAGTATACAATAATTATGATGATGATGATGATGATGCTATGGAAACGTGTATGTGTGTGTGTATGGGAGTGTACATTAGTTCTTCGAGCTGGGCTCTCTTCATCCGACAGCATGGCTGAGTATTCAGAAGGTCGACAGGTCCTCAATGTAGAGCATAAACACTTATTTTGATATACGCACATCTTTTTATGAAACACGGGAATCGAAGTCAACGGCCCAAAACGTACATTAATGAGTTTCGCTCAACAGATCCATAAAATTGAATCCAATATTTGGGAAACCATTAATGGAACATGGTTTTAGAATATAATGTGGTTTATTGAAATTTTCTTCGAAGCACTCATATCTTGATAAGTTATAATTTTGATAGGTTTTGTTCTGCCTAATATCAAACTATGCTATCTGAACGAGATATAATCTTGAAAGGAGCATATCGAAAATTGATATAATTTAGCTATGATCGTATCAGGTATCAGGTATCAGAAAAGGGGTAGGCTTGATAGCGGTACGTTATCCAAACAAACGGGAAAATTGTGCCTAGCCTTTTGTTTTACAGATTTCATCATATACCTGAGAAACCTGAAAACCATAAAAGGATTAGAAAATGAATAAATATTTAGGGCATAAAGCCAATCCACGTATGGATTTTGAAGCGTTGAAGCTTATAACATTGGGTGAAAAATGACAGATTGTTATTTTAGTTTAAACTCTTACAATTAGATACACTTATAACAGGATAGGCGAGAGTACATAAAAGGTTTCTATAGCAAACGAAAAACAGGCATATATGAGCTAAAATGAATCACACATTATTGATTCAAAACTACAAAATTCAGGAGATTTGAGTTTACAATGATCAGAAAATGTTCTAACCAGGATGCTACAATGAGAGCAAACAAACGATTTTATAATGGCAAAGTTGGCATTTAGCCTATCCACATAGGGATTTTAAAGCAAAGAAGCTTTTTTTTAATCATAATATTGGAAATAAGGAATTTTTTTAACTTTCTTTGTTAAATTCTGACATACATTTAAAAAAAATGAAGTCGGGCAAAAAAAGGACATGTACACACTAAGTGGAAGGTAAATATACACAGCAAATTTTTTTTTGCTGGAAACCAGCAAAATTTTGCTGGTTTTTGTCCCGCTGACTTTCCAGCAAACGTTCATGCTGGTTTCCAGCAATTCAAATTGCTGGAAAATCAGCAATCCAGATTGCTGGAAACCAGCTATTTCTTTCTACACAACCGGCAGTATTTTGTATGAAATTTATATTTCAATTCAAAACTACAGTTTAATATTGGCTGTGCATAGCAAGCAATAAAAACAATTATTTTCTCCCATTTTCAATAAGGGATTTATTTATTTAAAAAAAACTTTTTTTTTACAACTTTCTAAAACCGGCTCTGGGGTGGCCGCTTTGTGCCGCAGTGTTGATCATCCGCCACCTGTAAAAATAGTTTTGATTAGTATCTTCTATGGAATATCTACCTGTACAATAAAAACTTACCCTTGACTTGATGCCTGGTTGCTAGAATATAGAGGAAAATAAAATAATTATATTAATTTAACCTAAATTCGTAAAATAGAATCTCACCTTACTTCAGCGTACGAAACAAAAACAAACTCCAAATTGACAACTCGATTGCTGATTTTCCAGCAAACTAGATCAATTGCTGGAAAGTCCAGCAATTTGAAAACCGATTGCTGATTTTTCAGCAAAAATGACAAGCACATAACCGAATGCTGAAAAATCCAGCAATTTTAAAATCGATTGCTGGTTTCCAGCAAAAATTTGGATTGCTGAACGTTTCCAGCAATTTTTTTTGCTGGAAATCGAGGCAAAAACTTACAGTGTAGGTACAATTGTATTTCTGAATCATAGCTTAACCATACAGGAGATTCAGAGCACAAAGTCTTGATTTTATATATTTTTATTAAACTGACCAGTTAGCGCTCTGGTTAGACGACTACAATGAGCTTCAGTGACGCCAAATTTGAAACAAGCGATATTAACACTGCACGAAGCTGTAGCAGTGGATTACGGAACCAGGATTGACGTATGATACGAAATATCAGAGTACGATATTAAAGGAGCTTTGATTCTTCTTAACACTATAACCATTCTAAAGCTAAGGGAACATGTGTCAATACAAGAGAAGTGACATACATATATTAGGTGAAACAGATATGACTGTCGACATGCGATACAAGACTTGATTCAATAGGGAATATTGAGGCCTTTTGGCAACCTAAAAAAAATATTTTTTTGAAATTTTTTTTCCACGGAAACGATATTTGTACGGCTTCAATGATTGAATAACCATGACGCAATTTTAACAATTAAATATCTTTATATGAACGGACATTTACCTTCACAAAATTCTGTTACCAATCCAAAGATAGAAGGGACTGAAGACTTGTCCATTATAAGGAAAATACACTAATTTTGCGCTTGACGTAACAGCTATAACTTCTTCTATGATTTCAAATCGGTTAATATTAACAGATAACCAAAAGCAATGGGACCGTAAGCGATGCGTTTGCAATTCACATTTGAACACTTGTGAAGAGATTTTATTGAACGGAGTTACTAGGAGAGCAAAGAGATTAGTTAAATAAAAAATCATATTCCAAATTGGTAAAACGAGAAAATATGGAAGAATACAGCTTGTGCAAATGCATGTACTACATATGCACTATTGACATACCCTTCTCGAGAGAAAATACCTACAAAGGTTAAAAAATACTAGCAAGAATTTAAAACTGATTCAGATTCAAAACATTTTCTTCCAATGTTTTGAACTTGAAAAACTTCTGAACTCTGCATGCAATAATTGACCTATTTTCTCCCTCGCCCAGATACAGCCTCATTGATTTCCAATAGACAGATATATGAGATAAACGTATCTGGGAAGTACTGGATAAGTTGCTTCGTACGACATGGACCAGTATCCGAGTGGCAGTATTCTTTAGGCCGCTGCCACACAGCCTCATTTTGATAGATAAGAAAAAACTAGTATCAAAATATCTCATTTTGATATAATTTAGTTTTTCCCTCCCGATCGGGTTCTGTTTATCCAATGAAAGGTGGGAAACCATCTTGGGAACATTTCGAACACCCAAATACTCTTGCATGCCAAAATTGATTCCCCTCGCTTGATCAGTCATCGAGTATTGCAAAAAATGCCTCCCCTCTTCCTATTCTCCCATGCCAATTTGACTCCATCAGCAGGGTGGTTCAAAATTGTACTATGTCTGGAGTTTTGGGGGCTCAAGCTTCAAATGATAGCTTAATGTGTAAGAAACAATATTTTATTTTGCGACGACTCAGTGAAATATATCTCTTTCTTAGTTAAAATATGTATTTGACATGTTCCTCAAAATTGTATGTTTTAACAATTTTAACAACTTTCTCAACGTATACTTAAAAAGATTTTAAATAAAATCTCATAATTACTTGTATCATTTTTAAAATGCTCGTTAATTTTATGATTTTCATGCGATCTTGATGGTGTTTTCAACAAAATTTCTTATTATAATAAGATCTACAACTTATGTGAAAACATCAAGTCTCTGAACTGATTTAAAGAAATTATTTTTCTAATTTCCTTCCAGGTGGAAAAATAACATTTGCATTCAAGAATTTGATAGATCATCAAAAAATATGAAAATGTTGCGAAGACACCAAATGTCTATCGAATACCGTTTGTCCGCAAATAATTTTGAACACTTTTTAGGTACATTTGTCCCTGGGTGCATCTGCCAGATAAGCACTCGAGTTAGGCTGGAACAAATATCAATTTCTTCTTTTGTCACCCCTCCCCCCCCCTCGATATTTCCGAAAAACCTGAAGGGGGAAATAAAAAAAGATTGAAGTAATTTATGTAAGTTTCATTATATAATTCCAATATCTGAATGATTACAAGACCAAAAAACAAATTTCAGAAGATGGGAGTTATTTCACCTTTTGTTTTCTTGATTTGTAGAATTATTCGATGATAATTACTTGATTTATAGGTTATGTGCAACGATATAGTATGCAATTTGTTTGCATACAAGCTTTCGTGCAATTTATTCCAATTTTTTTGTTTTATCGCATTATTTTTTATTGCCCCCCCCTCGCGATGTTCCAACTCCGAGTAACAAAAGAAGGTTTTGAAATTTGTTCCAGCCTTATTGAAAATTTTCATGGGAGCTCCCCTTTCCCTTTCCTATCGAATCAGCGAAAAGAGGAAGAAGAAGCTTTAAACAATCATAGAAGGAAATTCTACTGAAGTACCTTCTGCTGTTTAATTTGAATAATAATTTCTCGAGTGATTCAAAAATATTGTATACACTCTCACACTCTCAATCTCTGTTAATAATTTGAAGCATCTGCAAAGATTGTTAAATAAATGATTATCGAACAAGGTGGAGTCCCAAAAAATCATAGACACATTTTTCGTACCCAAATAACTATCTATGTTAAATTTGGTTCTCGAATTTTGCAAAAAAATGTATGGGAGGCCGCTCCCTTTTTTCTAGAAGAAGGAAAGAGTCTACAACAATCTTTAAAATATTCTTCCTACCCATATACCCTCTCATGCCATATTTGGTTGCGTTTGCTTGATTTGTTCTCGAATTGTGCAAAAAATTGTATGGGAACCCCCGTCCCCGCTTCCTATTTCACCATTGGTAGTAAGTAGGGGTACCAAACCATTTTAGGTACATTTCGCGAATCCAAATACACTCCCATACGAAATTTGATTCCTTTTGCATGATCAGTTCTCGAGTCATTCAATCATGTTTCTTTTGTTTAAAAAGGCTCCTCCCCCTTTCCAGAGAGTGGGAGGGGTCTCAAACCGTAATAGGAAACTTTCCCGGCCTCCAATACCCCCACATGCTTTCACACAAATTGGTTCAGTAGTTTCCCAGTCTATAAGGAACCGACAGACAGACAGACAGGCATAAATTCATTTTTATACATATATACAGATTCTTAAGCAAAACGGAATTCATGCAAAAAGTTTGCCAAATCCGAATCAGGTACAACTTTAAATAATTTTTTCACTTGGATTGATTTATGAATGTTGAAATTATAATTGTCGTGCCGTTTTTTTTCTAAATTTTATTGAAAAATGTTTTTGGGTAAAATTGACAACTTGTTGTTCACTTCCAGGAATACATATGTCTCTTTAAAATATTCCACCTAATGAAGTTGCATGTACTTTCAAGGGAGTTGAATTATTCATTGAGTGTTTTAAATCCACTGACGCTCATAGTATGTTATTCCAAAAAGCATTGATATTATTGATAAAACTTATACATGAAGTTAATAAATAGGTGACTTAATATGAATTCATATATGTTGAGAAAATTAGCTTGAGATCCTCTTCTGTTTACCAAATAAGTGATTATCGAACAAAAACTCTGCTTCAAAATCATAGGTTTGGATACAATTCAACAATAGCAGCAAAAAAAAGCTCGAAAAAAATAACCATCTGAGCATCTTCATTTTCGCCAACACCGGGTCGCAAAAACGCCATAAAACGTGCTCTTGATTGGGGATCAGCAAATTTCGGGCTGCCTCGAGAGACTCATAAAAATGTCATAATCATTATCGACGATCAGAGAGCGATGAGCGATGAATTTGGCTCAGGTTACAAATTTCAATAATCCTTAGTAGTGCCCCCAAATAGTCAATCCCAAAAGCGTCACGTCGCGTCTAGCGTCGTTTGTCAGACGGACGAGAAGAGGCGCTCGCTCTGTTGCTTTATAATTGCAACCCGAATTCACCATATTAAGGTGCCATTCCGGCGATTTTATATCGTCCAAATATTATTCAAACATTACGCGTCGTTGATCACTGCGTGGACAAAAGCCCGAAATCATCCGGTTTAGAGAGATTTGGATTGATCTTGAAATTCCTCGAGCGGATGGATCGAATTTCATTGGCCGCGGTCATCATTAGGAGGTGAAATGAGTAATAAAAAGTTCAACGCATCGTGAAATTCGAAAATTAGACGCCACCGTCGAAGCCGGCAGTTTGGAATCGTTTCCGGTCATTCAAAATAAATGGAGATTTTTTTCATTGAATTGTATGAGGCATCTGTTTTCTAGGATTGAAAGAAATTTGCAGGAAAAAATGCATAAACAATGACAGACATATGTATATGTGAATACATCAGGCCGGAACAAATATAAATTTCTTCTTTTATCACACCGCCCCTCCCCCTTCGAAATTTCCAAAAATACCCGAAGGAGAGAAACCGGGTCGTTCATATTAATTTTTCAATGTTTTGCAATAATTATGTTACTAAAATTCATAAACGGGAGTTTTGCAGAACGGAGGATCTATCCCTGATTTCATATTGTGTATCACACAACAGAAAAACGGGTCGTCCATATTAACTTTTAAATGTTGTATAAATAACTTCGATATTATGCATCCGAACAATACGAATCAATCAATTTCTTATTTTGAACTTCAATTTGATAGACAAGCAAATAGGTCTTTTATAAATATTTAAAGCCATTTTGTCGTGAAAATGCGTTCCAATAACATTCAAATATAAATTCTTCAACAGTTTATGTTACATTCAATCATAAAATGAAATTCAATTTCCAATTTTAAGAAAATGCATTAGATTTGATTTTAACAATTTTATTGAAGACTGCAAATCCAACTTATGGTTTCAAAATGTCTGAGATTCAATAGACTTTAATTTTTTAATTTTTTTATTTCGTCAAAATTTCCATAACATATTTTGCATATTTGAAATAAAGTATAAATTTAGATACTTCTCAAGACGTTCTAAAAAATGACGTGCAAGCTAGTAAAATGCGATAATAGAGAAAACCCGGCCACAGAATAAGAAAAACCTGGGCTTAAGAAATATAGCTTTTCTGGAAAAGTGCAAAAAATAATTAAAAGAATTTTTACCTTTGTTTCAAAGTTTATTACGAAAACAAGAGCTGAAAAAAATAAAAATAGCTTAAGAAATATTACAAATCAGCGCCCCAAATTTAATCAAAACTTGCTCTTCTATTCTTTGTAACTCAAATGTCGATTTTATTGCCTTGCGTATTTTATATTTTCCTCTGGATAAAGACTTCAAATTGAAAAAAATTATTTGTCGTGGAAAATCCCAAAGAACTGGTTATGGCAAATGCCTAAGGAGCTCCATTTCAAAGCTCTCGATATAAATTCATAACTCATTTTAACTGAATTCTAAGTTTATCTTGTATGTTCAAGCCAATTTCTCAATTTATAACCTAGATTTCAGAATATTTAATGAAAATAATATTATGAAGTTGAAAAAAAAAAAATAAAAGGAAGGTGTATAAAAAATTCAGCTTATCTAAATAAGAAAACCGTTTTAAGTACGTCCAATTCTCAGTCTTGAACAGTTCCAAGCTTTTACTAACGTAAAATAATAATGAGCCACTTTTAATGAAAGTAAGAGGCATCACATTATCAAAAATTGAACATGAACCCACAGATATTCATGTGGTTGTTTCGCTAATAATTCTTCGAAATCAAACTCATTTCCAATTTGACAAAGCTGAAATGGAACCACATTTTTGATAAAGAGATGATGAAATCACTGTGATATAATGCAATTGCTCGAAATTTCGATCAATATTCTTCCGAGAGCCAAAACAACACAACAGCCCCGTCCCAACCAATCTACATAGATAAATGGCAAACCTCTTGAGAGTCACGTGTCACGATTCAGAACATGCAATCGCTAGATGCCGGACCTAAGAGAATCTGAATATTGATCATTTATTCAAATTTCCAGAATCATAAAAAATAAATCTGCTCGAATGTTTCGTCATCAAACCATGATTTGGCCGAAATTAATGATATTGGAATTTGCTGTTGTTTTTCAAATGGGATTGGTTCCAAGAAAAAAGAGAAACCGGAAGCTTATCCAGAATTTGTTCGACATGTGAATCATATGCTGTGTTGAAATTTGAAAATCTCACGAGAAAAGGCTTTTCAAACTCATTTTTTTTTGGGTACTTTGAATTTATAAATCAGTTACAATTCTTAGCAATTTAGCTGATTCCTCTCTCCAAAAACCAATTCATAAAACTGTTTAGATTGCAATGCGTGGTCCTTCTCTTGGAAAATTATTGGTACCAGTCAGCTCAAAACGCTGCACAGCTGTTGCCTGAAACATCCCATTCAGCAGAGAAGGAACGCGACAAAAAAAACCATAAGTGAGAAGATGGCGCCAATCACGAAAAATCAAACCATGTTTGGCCAATGAAAAAGGCGGGAGGGTGCGATGTTCGGGAGGGGTTAATTTCCCATAAATTTGGGTCTTACAGTCAATCCACGCAAATCGATGATTGTCTTTTATCGCTCTCGATTTGTGCGAGAACGGAATTGGAAATGTGTATGCTTCGAGTGGTGGAGATTTTCCTTACCATCGACCTATGAGCTGCAATGGGGTCTGGCGAGACAAAACGCACTTTCGTAGTTAAGTGGATAAATTTTGATTTTTTTATATAGTCTAGATTATTTAAATAAATCTAGAATTAAGGCTATGATCATTTAGTATCCGGGCACTTTATTTCGGTGATAGCAACGTTGTTAGAGCTCGGATATGAAAAACTCTAGCAGCGTTGTGTTGTGTTGAAAAGGACTATCTTGCCTATCTTTGCCAGATTTTTAAGTTTATGTGTGTTTGAGATATTTACGATGCAAAAAGACGTGGTAAAAATAATTTTGCACAAATTTGCGCCTTTTGCGCATTTGGCGCCTCGAAAATTCTTCATTTTCGACTTGAAAACTCATAAATTGTTGATTTTTTTCTGATTTTTTTTGGACCGAATGGTTAAGAAGTATAAGGAGACACTCTAGAATCCACACGAAGTTCAAATCAAGCATCGGAATGGAACCCTTGATCTTAAATATGGTAAAAAGTCTATGGTTATTGGGGATAACTGAATGCAGACCCCTTAAATAATGCAATCAATCCATTTCCGTCAGTCAAAAAGTGTTTTCCGACTAGTAGACACCAAATAAATAACTAATAGTGAACAGTTCCTTAGATTGCAACATGTGCAACCGGTTTTTACACAATGTGACAGATGTGTCCTGATGGACGAAGAAATTTATGTTAAAACCGTATTTAAGAGATCAAATTTTTCGAGATGTCTACTAATAAAAAGGTTCCAACAAGATTCCAATTGCTTTTTTCCAGGTGAGTTTGTGTAAAATATCATGATTCTGCAAAGGTTTTACATCTGTGGTAAAAATAATAGATCAATACATGACTGACACAAGTGTGCAAAGATAAAAAAGAGATTTTATGAAAAAGTAAGATTATTTCTTGAAATCATTGATAAATATATTTTTTTAAATATTTTTATATTAAATGTCATATTAACACCTAAATTTCCTCCATAGAAAGTTTTTCGATCAAATGAATAGTTTTAAAAAAACAATCGTTTGTAACTGCCCGGATACTAAATGATCATAGCCTTAGTTCGAGATAATTCGAGGTAGAAGTGGCTCTACATCTGTGGCAAACAAATATAGCATTAGGGATGTTCAACAAGATATTACAAATTAGAAAATTGTTAAAAGATACATACTTGTTTTTCTTTTCTCACTCAATCAATTCTATAAAGACAATGTTTATTAAGAACTAGCTGACCCGGTGTGCTTTGCTACACCTTGCAAATTTTAATGAAATTTGTTTAAATTATCAAATTTTTTTAGTTTAAGTGTAACTTGATCTTAATATTTGTTTTTAAGATCTGAAGATTTAACTTTGTGTTTCGAAGTTCGATGAGATTCTCTACCTTATTCTTCCAAAGTGGGCAGGGCTTACAAACTTCCATATTGGTATCTTAATTACGTCACTTATTCTTTGTGGCTCCATTTGTTTGAAAATATTGAGAAAAATAAAACTTCTTTTCTTTCCTACTTTGCACTGAAAAAAAAACGGATTGTCTCAATTTATTCTCATGCAAACAGCCTCATACAAAATGGACTCTTTTGATTGATAAGTGCTTGATTAATGCTTAAAAAATGCCCTTTCCTCTTCCCACCGCCATTACTTTAAAGAGGCGGGCGTTTCTTAGAACAATACCCTTTTATAGTTCCCAAAGCCCTCTCATATCTAATTTGGTTCAATTGGATTATATGTTCTTAAGAAATATATCAAAATTATATGGAACCCCCTTTTCCTAATCCTTTCTGCAAGGTGGTTTTATAACAATCTTAGAAACAAATGTCGTATCCAAACACCTTCCCATGACAAATTTGATTCTGTATCGTTAGGAAATAGATCACGGTCAAAATTTAAGGAACTTCACTTCACTTGGATTTAGTCCAATAAATTATACTTTGTTATAGGAAACTTAAGGATACACATTTTATTCTAATTTCACTTTTTATTTCTACGTGGTTGGTTAGGTGACCGGTTTGTTCGACATTTGATAGAGAAGAGAACAGGAAACAAAAATGCTCTATCATTGTAGGCGGGAAAACAGATTTTTCATGATATTAAGGAAATTACAGTTGAAGAGATGGATTCTAAATTTAACTCTAATATTTTGTGCGCTGATTCAAATCTTCTTATTTTATTTTATTTACATAGTATTCCGTTTTACGACATAACTTGACGAACATAATTCCTAAAATTCACTCGGTCCATAGCAACCGTTCTCCAATTTCTCGGGCACCCCACGTTCGCCAGATCACGCTCCACTTGGTCTATCCACCTCGCTCGTTGCGCCCCCGCTCGTCTTGTTCCTACCGGATTCGTAGCGAACACCTGTTTTGCAGGACAGTCGTCCGGCATTCTCGCAACATGTCCCGCCCAGCGTATCCGGCCAGCCTTCACCACCTTCTGGATACTGGGTTCGCCGTAGAGTCGCGCGAGCTCGTGGTTCATCCTTCGCCTCCACACTCCGTTCTCCTGTACGCCGCCAAAGATGGTTCTTAACACTCGTCGCTCGAATACTCCGAGTGTACGCAGGTCCTCCTCGAGCAATATCCATGTCTCGTGCCCGTAGAGAACAACCGGTCTAATGAGCGTCATATACAGGTTACACTTCGTGCGAGGGCTAAGTCTTCTCGACCGCAGTTGCTTGTGGAGTCCATAGTAGGCACGACTTCCGCTGATAATTCGCCTCCGGATCTCACGGCTGGTGTCATTGTCTGCGGTCACCAGTGAGCCGAGATAGACAAAGTCTTCGACTATCTCCAGCTCGTCGCCGTCGATCGTGACCTTGTTACTACTGGACAAGCGGGTTCGGTCGGTCTCGGATCCGCAGGCCAGCATGTACTTCGTCTTGGACGTATTAATCATCAACCCAATCCTTCCTGCTTCGCGTTTCAGTTTGCGGTAGATGTCTTCCACCGCCGCAGATGATCTGCCGACTATATCAATGTCATCGGCAAAGCAGATAAGTTGACTGGATCTGTTGAAAATCGTGCCCCGCATTTCGCCCACCGCTCGTCGAATAACACCTTCTAGCGCCACGTTGAACATCATGAAGGATAGACCATCACCTTGTCGAAGCCCCCTGCGCGATCCGAATGAACTCGACAATTCACCCGAAATCCGCACACAGCACTGCGTTCCATCCATCGTCGCCTTGATCAGTCTAATCAGCTTCCCGGAAAAGCCGTTCTCGTCCATGATTTTCCATAGCTCGTTACGGTCGATCGTGTCGTATGCGGCTTTGAAGTCGATGAATAGATGATGCGTAGGGACTTGGTGTTCACGGCATTTTTGGAGGATTTGCCGTAATGTGAATATCTGGTCCGTCGTAGACCGTCCCTCCATGAAGCCGGCCTGATGACTTCCCACGAATCTGTTTGCTTGTGGCGTTAGGCGGCGGAGTAGGATTCGGGACAACACTTTGTAGGCGGCATTGAGGACAGTGATCGCTCGATAGTTCTCACAGTCCAATTTGTCGCCCTTCTTGAACTTTTGTTTTATAAATATCGAATTTGGGGTCAGGGGTCGGCAAAAGGGGTCGTCCATAATAATATTATGGATATTATTCAATATTTTTGTGATATTGAAGTTATTATTCATCGGATTGAGAAGAAAATTTGCACTCGGATGTTTTTAGGGACGGGCAATCGATTGCCGTTATAAAATTTTGTGTAAGGGGTCAGCCAAAGGGGTCGTCCGTATTCACTGTTAGCTATTTTTGCGATATTGGCGTTATTTTTCATAGGATTAAAAATAAAATTTGCGACGGATATTTTAGGGACATGCAATTGATTGCTGGTATCAAATTTTGTGTAAGGGACCAGCCAAAGGGGTCGTCCATATTGACTGTTCGCTATTTTTGCGATATTGACGATATTATACATCGGATTCAGATGAAAATTGGTACACGAGAATTTTTAATAACGTGCAAATTTTTTTGTGATATTGACGTTATTATACATCGGATTGAGGTGAAAATTTGTACAAAGGAATTACATTGGGGACGGACAATCATTCCAATTATCCAATTTTGGGTCAGGGGTCGGCCAAAGGGGTCGTCCATATTAACTTTTCACTGTTTTTTTTTTTTGCGATATTGACGTTATTATGCAATGGATTGTTTTGAAAATTTGCACACGGGAATTTTGAGGAAAGGGCAATAGATTTCAGAAATCAAATTCGTAAAAGAGGCCACGGGGGTTGGGACGGTCAATTGATTTCTGATTTCAATATTTATATCATAGGACAAAAAGGGAGTCTTCAATATTAACTGTTAAATTTGTTTTAGCAACAATTACGTGAGCTTTTATCGCATCAAGACGAAATTTCATATTCGGGTTTTTTTGGCACGGTCGATTGATTCCTGATTTTGAATTTAGTAGCAAACGACAGAAAAAGTGATCGAACATATAATGTGTTCAACAAGTTGCAATGATTGCTCAACAATGCATTCGAAAATGCGTCTGGAAAATGCCTGACAATTGACATTCATTTCAACTGTTCATGACATATTATAAATTGAAAGCGAAACGGAGTTCGTATGGGATCAGCTAGTACTATATAAAAATAAATCTTTGTATTTGCCTATCTTTATATGTTTGTAAATGTTTTCTATTTAAAGTTTTTATAGTTAATATGAAATGATGCGTAATATTTTGAAACATTATTGAAAAAAATATAACAAATCATGCAGACCTATATGTACAAGAATTTTCTACAATGTCATTCGAAGGGTTTGAAATTTAACTGCCATTTCTCTTTAAGTTTAATACGAAGTGTATGGGTAATACTAGCTGACCCGGTGTGCTTTGCAACTCATTTCAAAATCAACGAAATTTGTGAAAATTATTTAATATTTGCTTAGTTTATTATATATAACATTAAACTCGTAATGTAACACAATAATGCTTTTCTGACAATATTCAGCAACACTTCATTTTTCCGATATTAAAAGTCCAAGAAAAAATCCGGAAAAACATGCTCCGGAAAAAAGACATCATCAGCTACGAAATGCTAATAAAATATTTCACTTAGTGTCCGAGGTGATATAGCTCAGTTGGCAAGTCTGTTGCCTCCTGAGCCGATGTCCGCGAGTTCAAGCCCAAGAGTAAACATCGAACGCAGTTGTACCGGATAGTTTTTCAATAACGATCCGCCAACTGCAACGTTGATAAAGTCGCGAATGCCATAATGATGGTAAAACGACTATAATCGAAACAAAAAAAAAACTTAGTGTCCGAGAAAGTTGAAGCTAGAGCTCTAGTTGCGTACAAATTATAATTAAAATTTCCTCAAAGTTCCCGTTTTAAGCATATTTGGAAAAAAGAATTAAAAAAAGAAAACGTCAATCACTTTTTCTCAAAAGTTAAAATTACTCACGGTCCTAGGGAAAGTTTATCATTAGGTTAAAACCGTGTTTTCCAAACATTTGTAACGTTCTTCCCAAAAGTGCAAAAATTTATTTAAGAATTTATTACCTTTTTAAAAAATTGATCAACCGAGAACTGATAGTGTCAAAAACTATATAAATATTTTGAATCATCGCCCCAAAATTACCTAATCAAAATTTACTTTTTTGTTTTTTTGTTCCTCAGATGATTTTTAGCCTTGTAAAATTTAAATTTTGCCCTGGAAAAAACTTTCAATGAAAAACTTAATTGACGTGGATAATCTAAAAAAAAACTTATTTTGGCAAATTTCCTTGGTGCCAAAGCTTTTCAAACTAGTTCATTACTTATCTGCTCTGCTCTGCTTCAAGATTACGTCCAATTCTCAGTCTAAAACTTGTTCTAAATATTATTAACGTAAAATAATGATAAGCTACTTTTGATAAAAGCAAGAGGTACCGTAAAAAGGGGCATCATGCAACAGCGGGGTTTGATGCAACATTTATATAACACCACACTGAATCAATTTTTAATTTAATGTATTGTAATAAAGTTATCTTGTAATGATTACAAAATGATGATGACATAATTTCTCGCATCTTTATTTAATTTTTTGAAATTTTTCATTTTTATATAAAAATTGAAAAATTGAGCAATAAATGTACAAATTTTAACATATTTTTCGAACAATCATCCAATGTTTTTAAATAAAAATTTTTATAATTCAGTTATGTGTCTAGGGTAAAATGCAACAAAATGCAAATCAAATAAACACCACGTAGATCTCGTTTCCATGTGCTGCAATATGAATGTTTTGCATCACGCGTTAGTAAACATTGAAATTGCATTCATCCAAACATTTATTTTCATGATTTCAGCTAGTAGAATTTTTTGTAGTATTTTTCTACCCCTAAATGTATGCAGCATCCCCATTTTAAGAAAAAAAAATTAGTTTTTAAAGACCAAAAAATTACTGTAATTGGTGTTTTCATGCGTAATAGTCTTTAAGGCATCGCAAATATATCAAAAACTATAAATTTTCATACGTGTTCATATGTTTGTTACAAGTTACCTCGTTTTCTAAGGAGGGTGAAAATCTCATGTTATTAGAAAATTAAAAATAATTAAAGAAACCAAGAATTTTTCTAACTACGCCAATTTGATGTCCCATCATCCTTAAAACTTTTGATGCATAAGGGGAACGATTAACTGTGATCATTTTTTTTAGAAGCCGTTGAAATTGAAAATTGTTGCATGTTGCTCCGGTTGACGGTATAACATAATCGTAAATTGAACATCAATCCACAGATATTCATGTTGTTCTTTTGCCAAAAATTCTTCCAAATTAAACTTATTTCCAATTTGACAAAGCCGAATTGGAACCACATTTTTGATAAACAGATGATGAAATCAATGTGATATAATGCAATTGCTAGAAATTTCGATCAATATTCTTCCGAGAGCCAAAACAACACAACAGCCCCGTCCCAACCAATCTACATAGATAAATGGCAAACCTCTTGAGAGTCACGTGTCACGATTCAGAACATGCAATCGCTAGATGCCGGACCTAAGAGAATCTGAATATTGATCATTTATTCAAATTTCCAGAATCATAAAAAATAAATCTGCCCGAATGTTTCGTCATCAAACCATGATTTGGCCGAAACTAATGATATTGGAATTTGCTGTTGTTTTTCAAATGGGATTGGTTCCAAGAAAAAAGAGAAACTGGAAGCTTATCCAGAATTTGTTCGACATGTGAATCATATGCTGTGTTGAAATTTGAAAATCTCACGAGAAAAGGCTTTTCAAACTCATTTTTTTGGGTACTCTGAATTCATAAACCAGTTACAATTCTTAGCAATTTTGCTGATTCCTCTCTAGAAACACCAATTCATAAAACTGCTAAGATTGCACAATGCGTGGCCCTTCTCTTGGAAAATTATTGGTACCAGTCAGCTCAAAACGCTGCACAGCTGTTGCCTGAAACATCCATTCAGTAGAGAAGGGACGCGAAAAAAAAAACCATAAGTGAGAAGATGGCGCCAATCACGAAAAATCATAACCATGTTTGGCCAATGAAAACGGCGGGAGGGTGCAGAGTTCGGGAGGGGTTAATTTGCCATAAATTTGGGTCTTACAGTCAATCCACGCAAATCGATGATTGTCTTTTATCGCTCTCGATTTGTGCGAGAACGGAATTGGAAATGTGTGTGCTTCGAGTGGTGGAGATTTTCCTTACCATCGACCTATGAGCTGCGATGGAGTCCGGTGGGTCAAAACGCACTTTTGTAGTTAACCGTGGGTAAATTTTGATTTTATCTATGTAGCTTATATTATTTATATAATCTAGAATTAGTCCGAGATAATTCGAGGTAGAAGTTGCTCTACATTTGTGGCAAACAAAGATATATTACAAATTAGAAAATTGTTAAAAAAACATGTTTTTCTTTTCTTACTCGAGTGCTCGATTAATGCTTAAAAATGTCCTTTCTTCTTTCCACCCCCAATATGCAAAAGAGGCGGGGGTTTCTGACCCGACCCTGTATTCGAAGAAGACAACGGAGCTCTCCAGCCTGTGCTATCAGGCAAGTACCAATTTTTAAATTCTGATGCGTTAAGTGATCGTCCCTCGCCTTACAGAATCCGCCTTGATCATAGAAACTTTGCTGACGGTGTACGCCTCTACTATCAGAACGTTCGTGGCTTAAAATCGAAAATCTCTTAATGTTTCGTCTCCACATCAGAGCTCGGTTATGACATCTACGCTTTCACCGAAACCTGGCTTGACGCAACAGTACCATCCAGTCAACTTTTCTGCCCAGATTACACCATGTTTCGATGCGATAGAAATGGCTCTAATAGCTGTCGTAGTCGGGGCGGTGGAGGGCTTATAGTCGTGTCAAGTTAGTTTAGCTCGTCCATAGTCACTTTTTGTAATAGCAGTAGCATAGAAAATTTTTGGGCAAAAATGTCCAATGAACAGTTCATTTTTATTCGGTTTATCGTATATCCCACCTAAAAGAAGTCAGGATAGCTCAGTGTTAAATTTGCATGTTGAGGCTTTATCAGATGCTAGATTAAAAAAGCTAACATGCGGTATTATTTTCTTTGGTGATTTGAATTATTGTGGGTTCCTGGTCATAGCAACAAATTGGTGGTCGATTCTGCTTCAGTACTTAATATGGGTAGTGCTACTTTTTTGGACGGCACTGTATTGAATGGACTTCATCAACGAAATGGTGTACAAAACCTTCAAAATCGGACGTTGGATTTGGTTTTCACGGACGAATTAATCTTGTGCCCATGGCTCGACCTCCACTCAGACCTCCTTGGACTAATCCTCGTTTTAAACGATTGAAACAGCTGAGCTCGAAATTGCTACGAGCATTTACTAATTCTAGATGCCCATTCATTAAATTAAACTTAACGATGCTACCAGAAAATATCGGATCTAAAATCGATTATGCTATCGCCGTTATGTAAATAGTACTCAAAATGAACTTCGTCGGAACCCGAAAAAGTTTTGGAATTTCATGAATAACAAACGAAAGGAATCCGGTCTACCTGCTAAGGTACATTTAGATGACAGAATTGCTAAATCAGCTGCTGAAAAATGTTTTCTTTTTGCAAAGCATTTCTCCAGTGTATTTTAAATTCAATCGCCCACTGAAGATCAAATTAGCGCTGCTGTCACACGATTGCCCACCGATGTATTAAATCTCGACGTGTTTGTTGTTAGCGAGGAAATGTTTTTTGAGGCTATAAAAAATTTGAAGTACTCTACCTCAGCAGAATGGAATACCTGCGTGTGTATTAAAAAAGTGTTGCACTTTACTTGTAAAGCCCCTTACTTGTATTTTCAACCAGTCCTTACAACAACATCAGTTTCCTGCCACCTGGAAAAAATCCTTCATGAGCCTAATCTTTAAAAAGGGTGATAAGCAAGAGGTGTGCAATTATCAAGGTATCACATCGCTAGCTGCCTGCTCGAAGGTCTTAGAGAGAATTGTCAACGATGTAATGTTTTCAGCCTGCCGGAACTGGATTTCGGACAATCAACACGGTTTTTTCTGAAACGCTCGGTTATGTCCAACCTAGCAGTGTTTACATCATTCTGCATATCCAATATGGATTGTGGCAAACAAGTTGACGCAATTTACACGGACATCAATGAATCACTTATTTTTACTTTTAAAGTTAAAACGCCTGGGATTATCTGAGAGATTAGACGCCTGGATCAGAAGCTACTTAAGTAATCGTCATCTTGCTGTCAAAATCGGATCCTCCGAATCTCCAGACTTAATTTCGACATCAGGGGTACCACAAGGAAGTAATTTGGGCCCTTTATTGTTCACCCTGTTCAGTAATGATTTTAACATGCTGCTTGTTGGATGCGGAGTACTCATGTACGCGGACGATTTGAAAATTATTTTGATCGTTAACAGCTTGATATTACAGCGATTCCTCGATATTGTTGTAAATTGGTGTGCTGTTAACCTACTGGCCTTAAGCGTCTCTAAGTGCTGTATCATAACATTTGGACGCAAGAAACTTCCATTATGGTACGCCTACAATATCCAGGGTGAATTTTTACATCGTGTTGATCCAATAAAGGACCTTGGCGTTGTTTTGGATAGTCATATAACATTTAAGCGTCACTACCAGGGTTGGTAAAACACGCCCGTCTCGCTTGACCCGACTAGTTTTGTTTCACCAAACGACCGGCACCGTACTCAATTGACGGAGCCTCACTACTCGCATGGCGGATAAAGCACGACAACAATCAACATTTCTCCGTCATGCTACTGGCGAAGCCCCTACACATGGTCAAATTTCTTCTGAGAGTGACAGGCATGTTGGCATTCGTCCTATCACGGCGAATGTAAACAACACACGCGTTGCAATTAGACGCTAAGAGTTTTACATGTATATAAACAAGCGGGTTACGCATAATAAAGTCATTCCAGTTTTGACATTCAAACAGTGTGTTTCTCTCCTTTCCACTCCGAAAGTGCTCCCTGTCTAACAGTTTATGGGCCCAGCACTAGTAGAAAGGAGGAGAAGAGTGGAATCGGTAGTGGTATCCAGCCAGGAGGAAACCAATGGAAGGGCAAGCCAGCGCCGGGAATCCAGAGGAACGTCGTCGAGCCAGAACCGTGTAAGGTTTTCGGACCAGGAGCCTGGTAGGTCGTCGGACCGGGAAGCCAGCTGGAGGTCAACAAGCAAAGAGACACGGGAGGGAGGTCGTCGGACAGGTGCTTTGGAAAGTCGTTTGGCAGGAGCCATTGGAAGCGGACCGGAATCACTTGTGGGTCGTCGTGCCGGAAGCCATGGAAGGTTGGCGGGCCGGAACCGTGGAAGGTCGTCAAGTTGGAAGCCAGATAATGATCGTCGGATCTGGAACCTCTGGAGGACTTACGAGCCGAGAAACATGGGAGGTCGTCAAGCCGGTGCCATGGAAGGGCGTCGGACCGGAACACCAAGTGGAGGTCGTTGGGCTGGAGCCACTGGGAGGCGTCAGGTCTCAGGAGGAGCGTCGAGGCGGAGAGTTTCATTTCGCTGCGAAGGGTCGTGCGAGCCGTGAGAAACGGCATCGGTGGCAGGAAGGGTGCCAGGCCAGACGGAAGGTTGTCATCGAGCGAACCGGAGGATGGTAGTCGAACGAAACCGGAAGAAGGGTCGTTGAAGTGAAGGCGACAGTTAAGGATGGTCCGGTACGTTGCTGAGTTTTGAACAGCGTGTGTTGAGGAGGAGTGTTGGCATTCGTCCTATCACGGCGAATGTAAACAACACACGCAGTTGCAATTAGACGCTAAGAGTTTTACATGTATATAAACAAGCGGATTACGCATAATAAAGTCATTTCAGTTTTGACATTCAAACAGTGCGTTTCTCTCCTTTCCACTCCGAAAGTGCTCCCTGTCTAACAAGGCAAACCTCTTCACACTTCGACCGGCTGCAGACGGCAGGTACAACAAATTGACCGACTTGCTGGCAGAGAGCAACAATAGCATTAAAAACTGAAAACGGGCTTGCTGGCAGGAGTAACAATAATAATAAATGCGTTTCTTTTTCGTCTTCAGTTCGGTCGATGACTCGTTCGAATGCGATTGGTAAATGCTTGACTAAGAATATTTTTTTAGCTTCAAACGACTGGGGGTTGAGTGACTGGAGAACGAAGTGACTGGCGTATAAGGAACAGTCAATTGAGTTTGACTGACCAAGAGGCTCAACAGTCACAGTCATTTGACTAATGACGATGACTGATGCCAACCCTGGTCACTACTGTGCTACAGATATTAGGCTAAAGAATTTGTTAGAAGTTAGGTCAAAGAATTTTATCGAAATATATCTAGAATATTTTCTTTTCACGAAAACTTACATTGAATAGGAATAGGGGATTAGGGAAACCGCTGAAGAAGACCAAAATGCTGTCGATGACGCCATCAACATCTGAAAGTGTGGAGCCAACTCGGGAATTAACGAGAACAAGAAGGAAATCAACGAGGGGAAGAAACTATACTGGATTAATGGACGAAGCGGACGGAGCGGAAAAGCTCAATCGGAAAATGGGCATGGAAACGAAAAAAAAAACACAGAGAGGGTGACGTCAAGCGAAAGCGATCAGGACAGCGAAGGCGAGGAGGATCTTGGCACGGGGTAGAGCCAAGAAAGGCAAAATGGAAGTAGAAGATCTAGCAACTCTAGAAAGACTAAGTCAAAGTTAACGACAAGATTATCTGAAGGGATCATTCTCAGGTTCGGTACATGCGACCGATCGGCTGATGAAGGAACTACGGGACATCTACCGGTCCGATTCGTTCAAGAGCAACATGTACTCGATAGAGCTGGTCAACGTTTTGATTTACGAGTGGAACGGCTGATGTCGGTCAACCCGGACAGCCCATTGCACAACGATCTTGTCCTGCTGAAGAAGAAGGAGGGGCAAGGACAGCATCCTGCTCAACATCATCTTGAAGGAGAGGCATCTATTCGAGCCACAGTTCGTTCGGGTCGTTCGTTCGGCGGTTACGTACTGGTGGGTGGTGAAATCTGTATGGAGTGGTTCACGGAACAAGGCTAGAGTTCACGGTCGAGGCGGTTATAATGCAGAAAACGGCCACTCTAGTCAAGGGTACAGCTCGAATACAATTTGGTGTGACCAAGAATCATTCATAGGGCCAGGTCAGCTTGGCGCGAGCACAGCAGAGTTTCAAATCGTTGGTCCAAATCCACAAGAAAAACGGCTGGTTCACTCCGCCAAAGGAGGACGGATAAAAGCAAATTGAACGGGCTTAAGCAGCTGCAATCGGAACAGCAGTAAACCAGCAAACTATCCTAATCTTTACAGTAGCAAACAGCGACTGGAAGAACAGAGACAACAACCGTAGCAGATGAGCCCCAGCCAACACACAGATTGGGAAAATAACAAGCCAGCAACAGGAACGATAAAAAGGATGACTCAGCAATTCAGTTAACTACACCGCAAGTTTGGAGTTCAACCAAGGACGGCATTTTGGATCTTCGATTAGCTAGATAAAATTTAGATTCCTGCGCTCCCCTGTTTTGAAGCTATACTCTTCTAGAATAGCCTCAAACTCAGATAGTAGGGGGAGATGTAACGGACCTGAGGCCAATTCCAATGCAAAGTAGGTTTGCAAAAGGTTATTGGCCAGGGTACCGAGAAGTGAACACTGCTACTCATCAGTTTTGTTTTTTTTTATCAACTTTGTCAGCAAGAATTCAAGTGGGTCTGGGACCCAGAAGAGTTCTTGAAGGCAAGTCAATTGGAAAAAAAACAGGTGTTGACTGAGTAGCCAAAAAGAGAAATAAAGAGAGAATGAACTAAGTTCTGTTCAGAATGAACTAAGTTCATTTCTTTTAAAATATATATAAGAAAAAAATTAGAATTAATAAAGGAGATGGGATGAATAAACCCAAGAGGTTTAAAATCCCAAATAAAACAACAAAACAAACAAATTAATAAAGGAGTGAGTTGTGGAACGAACTCAAACGTGGTAATTTATTAGATGACCGCTCCCGCTATATAGGCCGGGTTGTACAACTTGAAGAGGCTAACCGAATGCTGGGGTTTGTCATACGTCTGAGTAAAGAATTTACAGATCCTGTTTGTCTACGAGCTCTGTATTGTTGCCTGGTCCGTGCAATATAAGAATCTGTAAATCTGGTGTAGTGGCCATTTGAAGCTACATGGGTAGGCGTTGTGAAGCGATTCAACGGAAATTCGTTCGTTATGCTCTGCGTGAACTACCGTGGGATAATCTTCGGAACCTGACACCTTATGCAAAACGTTGCACTTTGCTTGGCCTTCACACGCTATTTGAGCGAAAATTCTCAGAAACGAAATCGACTGTTCTTGGATAATTTCCCGCTGTATTATTTATGCCCCACAAAGAGCTCTGCGAAATCGTGACTTACTTTCACTGGAATCGAGAAATACACGCTATGGCAGCAACGACCCCTTACGTTCCGCAAAAATAAGCTTCTTACGCCATTATACTCTCTTTGATTTTAATGTCTCAACTGCAACATTTAAACGCTTGATCGAATCTAACAAACGCGACCAGCTAAGAAACAACTCATTAAAAAACTCATAATGTTCGTTTAGTTAGACCTAGATTTAAGTAAACCATTAAGACACTTACGTCAGATGTTCTTTTTTTTAAACTATAAACAATAAACAATAATCATTCCCGTTTTTCGTTCCTATAAGCCCTCTCATATCTAATTTGGTTTCATTGGATGATAAATTCTTAAGCGATACATCAAAATTATAAGGAACCCCCCTATCCTTTCTGCAAGGCGGAAGGCTTTATAACAATCTTAGAAACATACATATGTCGTACCCAAAAACCTTCCCATGCCAAATTTGATTCCATTAGCTTGATTATTTTTTTAGTTATGTCAATAAAATTGTTTCAGGGCTCCTCCCACCAACGTACTCAATGGAAGAAGGGTGGTGCATCAAATAAAAATAGAACCATTTCCAGTGCCCTAATTTTTTCAAAGTGAAATGCATTGAAAAGTCTCGTCTGTGTTTTCCGGATTTGAAAACGGAGAAAAAAAATGATATATTTGATGCCTGATGATCAGTGGAAGCTGAAGATCAGTCAGTGTTTCATACCGAATGACACCGTGAAGGGCTAAATATACGAAAAAGATTGCCTCCTAATGCGACCATTTTCTCTGTATAGCACTTCAAAAGGTCCCTCAAATGATATACTCTGTTTTGATTGGATCTGTCATTACGTGAAAACTGTCGTGGAGTGATTATAATGTTGTTTTTGTGCCGATAGAAGACAATCGACCAAATTTGTCATAGCTTCGACCAGATTGAAAACTTTCAGTAATTTTGAAGGTCAATCAGAAGGAAACAGAAAATTTAATCAAAAATGGCCTTGATTTGGAAAAGGATGGTTCATAGTTTACATTATAGTTGGCGCTCGTGGTGCCCAATAATATGGGCGAAAAACTTTTTCATTTGACGCTCTTTCAAAATCCACTTTTTAGAACGACTTAAAAATTTGCACCTATAGATAAACATGACATTATTAGGCAGCTTCGCTAAAAATTTCATAAATTTCCATTCATGCGTACAAAAGTTATTCACAAAACCAAGTGTTGTGGGAAATTGGTCTTCTAGGATGAAAATCTAAGGTGCAACCAAAATAACAAATTAACTAAATAGAATGGCAAAATATACGTATGCAAGTGGTTAAAATGGCTGAAAGGTAAAAAAAGCGTTATCGGCTGTGCTCTCGTGGATGCGAGTTTTTCAATACGCCAAGTAATGTGAGAAAGTCAGTTATTGCTCAAAGAGAATTTAGTTAAAACAGAGTTGAAAAAGGCGCCTACTTAGGCGTGCTTGGATCTGCGAAAGTTTGAATGAGCAATGGATAAAGAAGTGGGTGGAAGGAAGTGGAATAGTATGATTCAGCATAAATCTGGTGAGATTGAGTGGTGAAAAAAATCCTGTATGCAGAAAAATATTTTGAAAAGGGGAAAAGAGAAAATTTCAAATGACGAAAGTTGGCGAAATGATGTAAAATTAAAAATTGTTGAAAGAGAAAACAGCGTCATGAAATCTTTCATAAAGCAGTGAATAATAAAATTTCGTTCGACGAGAGTGTGTAAGTTCTATTGCTTTTTCAAATTATGATGAGTCGAATTGTGAGGAGGTGATTAAGAAGAAATGCGGATTGGCTTCCTCATTAAACTGAAGGCTTTATATTGAAATCATTGCCCATTGCAAGCTCATGGAGCTTTTACCTCTCTTGATATTTTGTTTTCTTTTATAGAAAGACGCAAGTTTATTCAGGTGCCAGCTGGCCAGGTATATACACGGATACAGGAATTCCTGTAGTGAATGTATAATATTGAAAACATAATACAACATGCCGGGTATGGAATTTGGGAATGGTCTTGAAAATTATTTTGTATCTGGGGATTTTTTTTTATTATCTGACGGGTTTGCGCCGGGGGTCTTCAGATTTTCCCCAAAATTGAAAATACGGTTCATTTTTGCGACTTAAAAACACATGTATTTTTTCAGATTTCTAACATTTTTATTTTTTGAGTTAGCTTCGGTTAGATTATTTTGTCAATAAAAAATAACCATTTTTCAAAGCTACATAACTCTGTTATTTTTCATCGGAAATTATAAAATAGCACATCAAAATGCATTGAAATTTTATCAGCTTTCCAAATAAATTAGTTGAAAAAAGATAAACAAAGACCTTCAACATGAAAAGTTGTAAATAAACTTTAAATGGCGTCTAAAAGTACCGTCTGCACCACCGAATGTTTTGCAAATAATACCATCGAATAGCTTAATTTATGATGCAACTTTCATCTGAAGACACCAAAGTGGGCCATCAACTCCTTGAAGAGTTATGAAAGAAATAATGACGATAAATCTCTTTTTTTGCGACGAAAACAAACAATGGTCGAACAACTGCACTCACATATGGAGATAGTGCGCACTTCTAACAACATGGAAACAAAAGAACTTATCAAGGCAGGTAAAAACTCTACTTTTTTGTGCTTTGTAGACTGCCCCTATTCGCATAACAGTCCCATATGAATTTTCGTCATTTTAGGTCAACATAGGGATTCAAAATAAAACACTAAAAAAAGAGGTTTTGATCTACAAATTTCGAATAAAATAATAATTTGTGGCTGTCCTATATGAAATATACCCGAATAACAGTTCCATATGTGAAATACCACGGATTTGGTTACTTTTCAATGCTTCTTTCGGCGAAATAGTCGTTGATTTATTGCTTTGAATCATTTAAAAAAATTTAACTCACTTGATGTCGAATGATGCACACAAGTTTTCGAAGTTCCTTAGGAATGACTTCCTGAGCGAAAAACTATCGGATGCAATCAAAAATCGTAAAAAGATTCAACTTACAATGTGGAATTCACGATATTTTTCCAAAAGTATGTTTCTTTTTCTGAAAATTGCATTTAGAAGTTCAAAAATGATCAAATTTAAGTCTTAGGAAGTAGCTTGGTGAGAAAAAAATATTCTGTATGGGACTGTTATGCGAGTAGATTTGAAAATGGTTTCAAATATGGTCGATTAACAGTCCCATAATGAATAAAAATAGTGCTCTCGACCTTACCAATAACCCAATTTCGAAAATTTCAGGTCTTACAATTTATAATGACAACCTAGAAACGATTTTCGTTTATGCTGAAAGTGGTGATCACAATTTAAGAATGTATTCCAAAACAGAAAAAGCTGATTTTCTCGCTTGCTTGTTTTTGCATATGGGACTGTTATGAAAGTAGGGGCGGTAGAGTGTTGCAGCTAAACTGACTTCATATTATATCCAAAAATCTAATAACGTATTCGTTTATACCCAGTTTCGCACCAGGTCACAACAAGTTTTGCAAATTTTGCTGTCATTTTTAGAAGTTTATGCGCTCAGTTTTGCATCCATAATTTCCCAGATTTGATTTAAAACGGACGGTGGAACACTGAAGATTCGTTTGTGAGCGATCGAGGTAGCAAAACACTGACGACGAATTATGTTCGTTCTAGTATGGTAAACCTCAAAACTGGGCGAATGGAGAAAACGAATACGGTAAAAGTATCATATTTTCAATGTCATATTACCTACAATGGGAATGATGCTTTCTACAGCCTGAGCTGGCCATACTGAGCTCTTCGATTATTTCTACATTTGTGCCACACTCTTTGTTTTGATCAATGGGAAAGGATTGTGGTGTCCAGTGCTTAGCTCCCGATATAAAAACTATGTAAAGCACGTCTATATTTCATTTTTTAATCACATTCTTGTAATCCCAACACAGGGACTGAACCTTCTACTATTGGCATTGATTATGCTTCACAATGATCTTTGATCGGTTGTAAAAGCAACATTCCCATTATTTGTTATATCACATTAACAATACGATACTAAGAATTTTAGTTAAAATTCAAAGTCAGTTATGCTGCAAACACACTACAAAGCACGAAAAAGTAGTGTTTTTTACCTGCTTTGATAAGTTCTTTTGTTTCCATGTTGTTAGAAGTGCGCACTATCTCCATATGTGAGTGCAGTTGTTCGACCATTTTTTGTTTTCGTCGCAAAAAAAGAGATTTATCGTCATTATTTCTTTCATAACTCTTCAAGGAGTTGATGGCCCACTTTGGTGTCTTCAGATGAAAGTTGCATCATAAATTAAGCTATTCAATGGTATTATTTGCAAAATATTCGGTGGTGCAGACGGTACTTTTAAACGCCATTTAAAGTTTATTTACAATTTTTCATGTTGAAGGTCTTTGTTTATCTTTTTTCAACTAATTTATTTGGAAAGCTGATAAAATTTCAATGCATTTTGATGTGCTATTTTATAATTTCCGATGTAAAATAACTGAGTTATGTAGCTTTGAAAAATGGTTATTTTTTATTGACAAAATAATCTAACCGAAGCTAACTCAAAAAATAAAAATGTTAGAAATCTGAAAAAATACATGTGTTTTCAAGTCGCAAAAATGAACCAAATTTTCAATTATGGGAATAATCTGAACACCCCCGGCGCAAATTGTCAGATAATAAAAAAAAATCCCCATCTATACTTTGGTCAAACTGCGGTGAAACCGTGCACCCATGGTGAACTATCAGCATTAATACATACATACAATATCAAGCGTGCTTCGCAAGATACTAAAAGTTCATTGAAAGTTCACACAAAAAAAATCTCACCTTTTCATCCCACTCGAAGGGTGTACAAAAAAGTTGTTGAAAAATTGATGATGAAAATCTTTCCTACTTATTTTTATTTTCTTATTACTACCAATTTTTCCCGACCATATGGTTCATTGCTCCATCCGACCCAACCTTGTCGACGATGGACGACGACGGTGCCGAGATTAGAAACCAGAACATCTCTAGTCGTTTGATTATTCATAGCTTGGTTTGATCCCAGGCAGATTGTTCTTCGATGGGACACACGTTTTTCCGAGTGATTTGTCTAAGGAGCTCGCCCGTTGATTATGGCCATTTTCGGGGAATAAAAACGTCAGCCAGCCACGAACGAATTCCGAATGATGGGATCCGTGAAATTGATAAAAATTTAACTCGCTTGTTGCTAACTTATTGCTACTTCCATCTAAAGGTTTTGCATACAGATTGATATCTCGAGCCTCGTTCAGTGCGATAGCTTAGCGATCTGTCTAGACTTGTATCTAAATGGAAATTTTAGTTTATTTTAATTTAGTTTCCGACAACTTTTGAATTCATATTGTTTGAAAATATCTTTGTAATTATTCTATCCAGTTTTTACAAATGATGTGTAACGTTTAAACTGCTAATAGCTTCAGGATTTCTGGTGCTCTAATAGCATGAATCCATATAATAAATTGTTTTTCGCCTTTCTCTCATGCATTCGGTACAAATTATCTCTAATGTAACCTTTCCCCGGTTGCCCTTGCTGATGAGATTATCACCGGTAAGACACCGGCTGTTTTCCTTCCAGGAAATGTTTTCTTCAGTGTAGAAAATAGAAACTTTTCTTGGATTGTTAGTCTCAATGGTTTCCTTCAAAGTTTCTTTCTAAGTTTCTTTGGAAAATAAAGATTCCTGCTTCATTACCTGTCAAATGGGTCTCGGGCAGAAGCATCAGGAGAACTTTTTTAATTTGAATTTCTGTACATAGTTGCATTCATTGTCCAAAGCCTTTTACTGTTGATACAGCTTGCAAACTTTGTAGACTAGCAAAAGCATTCTGGTTTTTCAAAGCAAGTCATTTTTTCTCCTAATAAAATACTAGCTTAACCCTAGGTGCGATGCTACACATCCATTCACGAAAAATTTAAATCGTATATTTAAAACTTTCTAAACTTGTTGAACTCACTCTCGGCAAGTTGAACTGCGATTTTGGTTGCTGAGACTTGTTGTTTTCAATTAAATTTGAATAAATTCGCCTGATAGGTGCCAAATGTCCACGCTTGGCCACGGAGGGGGAGTAGGGGGTCAAAAATCTCATTTTTCTGTCCACATGGTATCTGAACGGCCCCCATGTGAATCAATCTTTTCGTCCATTTTCTTAACTTATAATTTTTTCCAATAATCTATTTTTTTTATCATAGCTTTATATTTAATTTTATGCGCTTCTCGTTGATCTGTATAAAAGAACGATTTTCTCGTTGTTACTTTAAACTATAACTATTGGATTTGGTTTAGTTGTTACATTTAATAAATACGTTATATAAAAATTTAAATAGTTTCAGCTTAAGACAGTATAAAATGTTAAGTTTTAATTTAAAATTTTCTACGGCAAGTTGTTGTATAAATATAATTTTCAATAAAATTTCCCAAAAAAAATGAGATCATGAGGTCCGATAAAAATACAAAACATGTTAGAACCATTGAACGATGGAAATTGAAAAGCATTTGAGAAAACTTGAGTTGTGTAGTAATCCAAGAATGTAATTTTTTATCTTCATTTCAACCACCATCAAAGATCCAAATCCTTCTTACAGCTTTAAAATTATTACGCCTGATTGTATGCAGCTGCAGAAGGAAACCTAATAGAAAATAGCAAAAATTTATGTTTTTTCGAATAATAAATTTTAGCTTACCAATTGTTGGTTCTTTCCCAAATTTTGAAGGAACGTTAAATGACTACTCTTTTAACAAACTGCAATTGAAAATGTGCATCCGGCTCGAGTTTTCATTCAAAAATATTTGAAATACTCAGAATAGTTTTTGGAGTAGTAAAAAATTAACCTTTTTTGTTGTCGATTTGCGATGCTTCACGGCACATACACATTTTCTCTTATAGCTCACAATATTCTCTGAACTTTCTACATCAAATTTGTATCCGTCATTTTCTGAAAAACCTAACCAAATCAAAGAAAAGAATGATTTATTAGAAGCCAGTATTCCGTTTGTTTACATTTTCTTGCACACACACGGCCTGTCAAAAATTAGCTTCGAAATCGCGAATTACAACTAGATTCATACACCGAAAAAACTCTTCACATGAACGCTACGTGAAAATGTACATGGATTTTTGCCACCATGAAAATCACGTGAAACTTACGTGAATTTCAGGTAGCAAACAGAGCTCGCCCAGCAAGCAGATTTCACGTTATATTCATATGAGTTGTATTTGAAATCAACGTAGATCGAATGTGGGGAGGGATTCGTTCTGCTACATGTAATTCACGTAGATTTCATTTCAATATTAACTTAAAAAAAATTTTCGGATATTTTTGATTTTGAAAGTAATCTTTATTGTTCGACAAAATTACGCTTGCTCTTTTCCATTTTCAGACACTGTTCACTATTCACTTCATTCAATTTATTGAACTCAAAAATTGGTATTTGTTTCACACAGATTTTACGTGAATGCGCCATTCAGGTTTACGTGAACATCACATAGAATGCACAAAATCCCTCTGTACTTGACGGATCACTGGATTCTCACGTAAATTGAATGTGTCTTTGTTTTGACAGCATTCAACTATGTGAATTTCACGTAAGGATCAAGTGATTTTTTATTAACTCCTAAGTGCTTCACGTAAACCAAGCAAAAATTCACGTAACGAGCGGCTACGTGAAAATCCAAGTAAATTTAACGTTCCTTTTTCGGTTGAGTGTACGAGAATGAACAGAAAGCTCAATCTCGAAAGCCTTTTGCACACTTATTCACCAAACGGCAACATCGGTGCTCATTATACATTCAGGCTCTTTGCAGATTCATGAGGTTATCCAATCTTCATTTTCAGTTTCAAGCGATTATTGCTGATAGTAAAAAAAGCTCCATTAAGTTTAGTTGAATGGTGACAAAGATTGTTCGACTCGCTAGACATGCGGAAATTTTAAAATAACTGCTGAGATCGCCATTTATGAATGATTGTGATAAAACATATGTCTTTTACAAATGGTGTAAACAGGTGGGAAGGTTAAAAAATGAGTGTTCGAGTTGGCGAGCAAGGTTGCCGAAAAAAAATTCTGTGTTTTTGAAAAAAATTATTCTGACTTTCTGTGATTTTACCCAAAAATTCGGTGATGGATTTCTGTGATGCTATTCCCTTGAAATTCATAGAAAATTCATGATAAATTGGGTCTTTTTCACATTTTAGTTGGACAAAATCAATCACCATTACAAATCTTATCATACTTTTAAAGTTAGAAATCTGGACAGCATCAAATTTGTCCAAAAAAAGTATAATTTCGGAAATCCTTCCCAATTTTATAAATTCTGTGAAATCTGTGAAAATTTCAAAATTCTGTGTTCTGTGACACAGATTTTGTGATGAAAATTTGCTCAAAATTCTGTGAAATTACAGATTTTTCTGTGATTTCGGCAACCTTGTTGGCGAGACGAACGTTGGCGAGGGAGCGTGTGGGACGAATGTGAGGGACAAAACTATGATAAAATTATGACACAAAATACAAAAAGGTGGCAATAAAATGACAAAACATGACAAATGTGGTAAAATTATAACAAAATAATGACAAAAAAAATCTGACATATATGACATTACAATACAATGAAAAAATAATTACTAACCAACTCTGTCGAAAATATGAAAAAATTTTATCACACATATGACAATATTATAACAAAAATGACAAAATCATGGCTGAAATATGAAGAAAGTCGTTAACAATTGCCAAAAAATGATAAATATAACAAAACTATGACAAGCGTGGTAAAAATATGACAATAAACTGACAAAATCATGACATAAAATTGTGATAAAAATCAGACAAATTTATATATTTAGAAATTTGAAATCAAAAGAACAAAAATCCTACTGTGTCGTCAAATATTACAAATGTGGCATCTTTCAGATTGTTGTCATTTTTTACCACATTTTTATTTTATTGTCCATTTTGTGTGATAATTTTGTCATAGTAATAAGATTAATGTCATAATGATGTCTTATTTTCATCACATAAGTCATATTTCGACAAAGGTTTTTCGAATTTTAGTCATCTTATTGTGAAATTTATGTCATATTTGTTCTATTTAGTCATAGTTTTGTAATTTTGTTATCATGTTTTGTCATTGTATTGTATCAATTATGCTTTATTTTGTGTTGTTTTTCATCACATCTGTCAAATTTTTGTCTCATTAGTCGGATATTTGTCTTATTTTTGTTATGTTTTGTCATTTTATTGTCAATGTTTTGTTAAATTTATGACATAACTATGTCATAATTGTTAGATTGTTGTCATTTTATTGCCAAATTTTAGTGAAATTTGTCAGATTTTGCTCGTACTATAGTCATAATTTTATCATGTTTTCAACATATTTATCACAGTTTGTCATAATTTTGTCATTTTTTGACCACATTTGTTAATTTTTTGAGATTTTCGTCCTATGTTTACTTCATTTGCCATATTTTTGTCATTATTATTTATCATAAACTCAATCCTCCAGAAATTTGTATTCATCCATCCCCTTGTCCCTCCTTTAAATAATCGTAAGGTGTTAGCGATTTTCAAGTCGCGTTTTCTTTTCGAACCCCAATTCACAATTTGCAAAAATTGCAAAAACAAATGCTTGCTGAAATTATCAGCAACTTTCACTCACACTGTTTGAATGCTCAAGCTGCAGTTACTGATCGAATACAGTGAGTGATAGAAATGCCTAAGCAAAAGACGCTTTCGTAGCAGTCGAGTGAAACAAGATAGTTCGGGTTTACGAGGAGCTTTCTACTGACTGATAGGCAAATAGCTTTCTGTATGCACGAGGATGACCGAGCCTATCAGAAGATTTTATATTTGTTGACTTTTCTATTCGGTTCATTTTAGTTAAAGCTTTTTACACTGATACAAAATCACAATCTGCATCATTCAAGCTTTCAGAAAGTTTGCAGCACTGGTCTTCATATTAAAAAAAATCTTAGATATGTTTGTATACAAATTCACTTAGCGCCCTGCGCACTCCTTACCTACTCACTGTAAAAATCGGAGAACCTTGTGTTTCTAAAAAACCTTGATTCGAACTGCAAGTATCTCCTTGTGGGATGACCCAAGCTTGGCCTACTAATGTGAGGTGGTAGATGCAACTATATCTGTATCCACCACTTCACAGTAGTTGGCCCGTGATGACAAAAATTAGATAGATAGGTATGTGATGATAATACTTCTAATACATTTTACCCGCTCATTTTCTTCATCTTTTATTTCTTTTAACTTTCAATCCATCTATTCTCACTAACAAGGAAATCCCTTTTCACCGATAAAGACAATGTTTATCTGATAATAGATGTCAATCCATCTTTTTTTTTAAATCGAAAAGCCATGGTCAAAGAAACTTCAAACGCACGTCCCATTCCGTTACATTTGAAGATGTGACCCACTAGAAATTTCTCTCGTCCGACCTTTGCAAGGGCTTCAGCCTCTTCTTCTGGGGGACGCACAGCGTGGTGTCAAAAAACTTGATCTTCAAAATGCCGCCCTTCGCCTTGAAAACCCAAAACGACACGAAGCAAAAATACAACCAAAACAGTTCGAAGAAGCGGTCGTCGATCTGTCCACCTAGATACCTACAGTTTGACTTTAAAAATAATCAAAAAAAAAAAAAGTTTAAGATGCTCCCAGGTGCCTTTTGGAAGGCGCAGATATCCATATCGTAGGTCGACCCGGCGCGAAAAAATCCGCCTAGCAAAAGGCTGAATTCAAACGTCTCTAAACAAACGCCACCCGGTCGATCATCAAATTCTGCCTCATTTGCATAACGCGATTCGGACGTTCTGCATACACTGTGTGCTTAATTTTATGCACAGCTTTGGAGTCATTTAAAATCACACAGGAAGACGTTCCGATAACGATGATGAAATCTTGCAAACGACGACGTATGTATGTTTTCTAGATTCTTTTTTTCCATACATTTTAATCTTTTTCGCTGTTGCCTCGATGTGTCACCTAAATCTAAACAGAAGAAAGGGCGCGAGGCAGGCCCTTGATCGGGAACCTCGAAGGGGAAAGTGAACGGATCTAGGGCTGAAGCAGATGAGCATGGCGACAAACCATTTTTTTAACGACCGATTCAATCTTTGAAAAGTTCTTTTGACCGATAATGGCCATTGCCATGGACATGGTTCCAACACCCTTTAGAATTTGGATGCTTTACTAGGGCGTTGATCGCACTACAGCCAACCATCTGCTGCCGTGGGATTAGTCAAGGTGGTGTTCCTAATTAAATTTTGTTGTTCCTTCGTATACGGACAAATTCGAGTTCATAATTCCTGCTCATGGTGATAATTTGATTCGATGTATCATCCGATAATAGTCTGCCGAACAAAGCGACTAGGTGTTTGAATATTCATCAAAGCTGCTAGTGTTAACTATTTGAACCCATAAATAGGACACCTCGAAACGGAACCAAAGTTGGAGAAGACATCCCAGCTATGGATAAAATATTTTAACCAGAATTAATGCTTATTGTCTTCCGATCTTATGAGCATGAGCTTGTTCAACAGAAATTTGTCAGTTTTAGGGTTTTTATCATTAACACTCAAAGGTCCAACGGATATTTTACTTTTTGGGATCCAAGATCTGTTAATTTGACACTTTTCAAAGCATTGAAGAAAATTGCATGATTCTACTTATATACATATACAGTGTATATTATACACCCACAAATCATACTCTACTACTCCAATAATGAACTTCCTTGGAGGTGGAGTTATCGGTATAAGCTTTTATGCCGTACCGGCAGTAACAAGCTTCCTAATAACTGACATTGTCCTCCCAGCGCTATCACTTTGCATATGTCTGAAAGAAAACAAGGCTTCGGACGACTCCTGAGGTGTCGCTCATAAGTGCGATAGCAAAGCTCCACAAAGAAGTGTGGAACCACACCCACTCTGCTTGTGCTTCCAGAAAAATCAGGGCGCGACACTCACTTATATGAGAGATGCGTTCTCCGTGAGTAGGGCTCTTAGAATGTGCTCTTAGTGTAAACACTAAGTGAAGCGAAGTGTGTTTCAGGATACCATCCTGTGTATTTTACGATACGATCGTGAAAGCAATTTTTTAGGAAGCGCTTTGATTGCGCGCATGGTTTGGATGTTCAATTATAATGCTTTTATGAAATTTATGGAAAGAAAAATAATCGTTTACATCTCAATATAATTACATATATGCATTTGTATGACAATAAATGGATAGAAAAACTATCAAATTGAAAAATAAAATTTGTACAATTTTATGACTGTTTGATGTCAAATGACCTAGAAATTGCATAAAATGCCTGAGATTTTGAATTTTGATTTTTCAAATATTTCATAACTCGCTAAAAACCACATGTTGATCATTTGAATTTTAATAATGCATATTAAACTTAAGTTTTTACTAAGGTGGTTGCTTTATTTTCCATAAAACTTGTCTTATTCTGAGCAATGGGTCGGAATTACTGGATTACCGGGTCTAATCATGCTATTTCTCTTCGCTTTTTTCAAAATAAAGGTGTACAATAAGAATACTCATTTATCTTTTATTTTTGTAAATCTTAACTAATCTCGCTTTCCTTCCAGCTAGAATCCCATTTTTTTTAAAACGAATCAAAATAAATCTATGTCAAACAATAGAAATATTTCTGGGTTGATTTCATATAATGAGGTGGTAAATTATACATCACTGCACAGTGGTCCGAAGGGGCTAAAAGTGGAACTTTTTTCGTAGCGCCTCTGTCTTTCATCTTATCTCTTAAGTGTCTTGAGAACATTTGCTTCTTGAAACATGCTCCATAACTTGAAGGCATCAAAAGTTAGTCAAAGTCCACTAGAAAAAAATTGAAAATTCTAACTTTTTTATTTCAATTGATAGAGCTTTTCTTTATACTACAAAGTTGTAGAATACGTAAAAATATGAAACTTTGTTGAATACATCAAAACTCTATCTCTTTTCAGAGCAGAGTTATAAAGGTTTTATTTTGAAAGTTATTTAAAAGTTAGTTTTTTAAACTTAACTATAGTTAGATGAGGATTTACATGAATAAGATGTTCTGAACATTTGATGCGGCATTTAAATCACACGTTTTGCTCAGGATTTCAACTTTCTACGACGTTTCCTAGCCAAGTTATTGCAACTTTAAGTATTATTTTTACTCAACTTCACGAGCGTTTATTGCAAAAACGTGCAAGTGGATTTTAAAAACTAATAAACCACATTGAAGCTTAAACTAAGTGCAAAAAATTGGTGTTGGTTTCATTTGTCTCCACGCGCACGTATTTGAACACAACAAGCATACGTTTGATGTGTTTCACGTATTTCCATACGAAAAATGGAAAAATTGATTTCCAGGCTACGCAGATGCTGCGCAAAACGAAGGTAGAAGGCAGTTGAAAACAATATTTGTATGGAAACACGCAAAACACATCAAACGTATTCTTGTTGTGTTCAAATACGTGCGCGTGGAGACAAATGAAACCAACACCAATTTGTTGCACTTAGTTCAAGCTTCAATGTGGTTTATTAGTTTCTAAAATCCACTTGCACGTTTTTGCAATAAACGCTCGTGAAGTTGAGTAAAAATAATACTTAAAGTTGCAATAACTTGGCTAGGAAACGTCGTAGAAAGTTGAAATCTTAAGCAAAACGTGTGATTTAAATGCCTCATCAAATGTTCAGAACATCTTATTCATGTAAATCCTCATCTAACTATAGTTAAGTTTAAAAAACTAACTTTTAAATAACTTTCAAAATAAAACCTTTATAACTCTGCTCTGAAAAGAGATAGAGTTTTGATGTATTCAACAAAGTTTCATATTTTTACGTATTCTACAACTTTGTAGTTTAAAGAAAAGCTCTATCAATTGAAATAAAAAAGTTAGAATTTTCAATTTTTTTCTAGTGGACTTCGGCTAACTTTTGATGCCTTCAAGTTATGGGACATGTTTCAAGAAGCAAATGTTCTGAAGACACTTAAGAGATAAGATGAAAGACAGAGGCGCTACGAAAAAAGTTCCACTTTTAGTCCTTTCGGACCACAGTGCACTGTAGCCGAAAGTCATGAGGACGAAAGCCATTCGGCCGATGGACCTTAGGCCGAATGGGTTATCTGACCGAATAGGTCACTAGGCCGTATAGGGTACTTTGCCGAAGGTTGTTAGGCCAAAAGGACGCAAGGTCGAAAAGATGTTCGGCCGAATGTTCGTCAGGCCGAATAGATGCTAGGCCGAATGATCATTAGGCCGAATGGTCATAAGACCGAATCGTCGTAAGGCCGAATGGTCGTTAGGCCGAATGTATACTAGGCCAATAAGACATATTAAAGATGGTTTGCATGTTGGGATGAATGGCAGTTAGATCAAATGGTCGTTAGGCCGTATGGTCATAAGGCTGAATGATCATAATGAATGGTTGCTAGTTCAATAAGATATCTTTTACACTTGTCTGCATGTTAGGCCGGATGGCTGTTAGGCCAAATGGACGATAGGCCGAACGGTCGAATCCGACCTTGCATCCATTCGGCCCGATGACCATTCGGCCTGATGATCATCCGGTCAAACAACCATTCGGCCTAAATGCCGATCGGCCCAACATGCAAAAAAGCAATAATATGTCATATAGGCCTAGCACAATTTCGGCATAACGACCATTCAGCCTATCTATCATTCGGCCGAGTGGCCATTCGGTCTAACGACCTTCTAGCATCCATTCGCCCTTATGACCATTTGGCCCAACGAAAATTTGGCCTAACGACCTTTCGACGATGAAGCGGATGATTAAAGCAAATCCCAACGAATCAAGCCGTGATTTGGCTAAAAAGATCGGCATGTCGCAGAGCTACGTCCAGAATGTGGAGAAGAGAGTTGAACTACATACATACATACAAGGTACAGAACTTTCAAACTGGGATGAGCTGCAACAATCGATGGCTAAAACTCGGGCACGGAAGCTCTACGAGAAGATGCTGACAAAATATGGCTGCTGTGTGATGGACGAAGAAATGTAAATAAAAGCCGATTTTAAGCAAATTCTGGGGTTGGAGTTTTTCCCCGGCAAGAGCAAGTTCGACGTGGATGACAAATTTAGGAAGAAGAAAATGTCAAAGTTCGCCTCCAAATATCTGGTTTGTCAGGTCATCTGCTTTTGCGGAATAAGGAGTGAGCCTTTCGTAACAAAGGGCACAGTAAATGGCAAGATCTACAGTTAAAACAAGAAGAACATGTTAAGAAAATGGGATAAAACTGAGAAACTGGTACCAGATGACACTGTAAAGACTTTATTTGATGGAGGACATCAAGCGAAAATGCGTTCAATTTAACACTCGAGGCTCCATCGATAAACTTTTCTTTTGATTTTTGACGTAAATATACATATAAAACTACCTTAAAATTTTAATTTGATTCTGAACATTATAAGAAAATTGGCATGGTATTTTCGGTGTCGCAATAATTTCGTGTTCGTCCTTTATTCGGTTCAAAACCTGTTATCGATGAAATTCACGATATTTACCCTACTTGCCGTGAGTGGTAGTTTCCACTCGAAACAAAAAACAGATTTTGAAGGGAAATTTTATTGAACTAATTAAAGCACTTATTGTCAAGCATACTTGCAAAGTATATGGAAAATTGTTTGACTGAAAGTAGTTTTGGTCGTGAAATAATTCAAATAATAAAAAACGAACAAAATTAAAATTATATAAAAAACATACTCAATAGAATGATAAAATGACTTAAGTTTTAAAATGCCAAAATGACTTAAGTTTGTAATTTTTCATCATTAGGTACTGTAGATATGAAATTTATATTTATTTATGAAGCAATTGAAAAAAAATCAAAGCACTCAGTTTGATAGTGAATATTTGCAGTATATACGAAATATACATATTTTGTGAAGCAAAGCAACCGAAAAATTCCTTTTTATTCAACCACGGTAAATGAAAAGTTCATATACCGGTATTTCGATAGCAACTTACTACCTTCTTCAGTGAGCGTTTTCGATTGATGAATGTGTATCGTTTCCCTCCCTTGTATTATCCTAGTTAGGTAAGCTACTGGTAGGTAAGAAAAACCTGCGAATGCTCGACAGTGCCGCTGTCTGTTTTTTGGGTCTACCTACCCTATTATGGGTGTTTCTGGTAGTGCTAAATTATTTTCTACCCGTTTTTGGGCATTGTCAGGTAAATTATTGTATTTCTTTTTTCCTATGAATTTGAACAACCAAGAGAGCTGAACTGATTTTTCATTGAAGATTTCAATGCTTTCAGCAACATCCGATTTAAGCGAATTACTATTCAAAGACCGAATCAGCGAGACATTTCCTCCATCAATAGAGTGACCAGATTCATACATATGTAAAGCTACTGCAGATCTAGGATTCTGTGAAAGAAGGATTTTCTTCTTTGAGTCAGATCTAGCTATAGCCATGTGTTCCTCGAATCTATCAATCAATTTCCTTTTGGTTTGTCCAATGTAAACCTTATCACAGTCGGAACAACTAATTTTTACACACCAGATCAATGAAGGAGCTCCACTGGATCTTTAGTCGATCCTAAGTTGGATATCAGTTGATTATTAGAGCTAGTGAACACTAGTTCAATATCAAACTTTGTCAACTTGTGTCGCAATTCTACTGCGTTGACACTATTGAACTCCATGGACCTTCGTTGAAACTCTTTCTGAATAGGAGTTAAAGTAGTGCAAGATTTGTTGAAGCAATCTTTCTTTTTTTCCTTATAATGGCTTGAATGGATCTACTTTGGTATCCATTTTTATTGGCCGTTTGGAAAATATATTGAAGTTTCTTTTATTTACCTTCAGTTGATAGGGGAATGGAGTTCATCCGATGGATCATGTGGTGGAACGCCGCCATCTTATGCTTGAACGAGTGGTTCGAGGTGCTTGGTATTACCCTCATGGTATTTGTCGGCTTTCTGTAGATTTCGAATTGGAATAGGCCATCATCTCTCCTTACCAGGACATCCAGGAAAGGTAATTTCCTGTCTTCTTCTTTTTCGCAAGTGAATTTAATATTCTTATGTAAACCGTTTATGGATGTTAGAAGTTCTTCAAGAAAATCTTTGTTTACTACACAAACGAAAAAGCTCACTGAAGAAGGTAGTAAGCTGCTATCGAAATACCGGTATATACACTTTTCATTTACCGTGGTTGAATTAAAAGGAATCTTTCGATTGCTTTGATTCAGTTGAATCATTCAACAAAGTAGGCTCACAACACAACAGAGAGACATATATTGGTTATTTATTGATCAATTTGGTCTTAAATTGCAAAAACCAAACTCACTTAAACTTATCCCTGAGTTTTTTTTTGACAATTATTACCTGAAAGAGAAAGATTTTTTTTTGTAATAGGTACTTTCAATTATTATTTTTTTCACTTTTTAATCCTAATTGCCGAAAGCCCGACGTAATTTTATTGTAGGGTTGAGTGTCTAATTTACGATATATTGGCAATTGCCACTTTCCGATTCGATTACTCATCTTATTGGTATTTCACGAACGCCGGTCTCCAAAAACTTCGGAATAAATACACTTTTCAGAATTACTGGGGATCGGCTTTAACATAATTCATTCAATAGATCCGAGTCTTAAATCAGTTCAAAGAACCTATAAATTGCTAGTGTACAACAAGCCTCAAACATCTTTAATCAAATCAACCGAAAATCCACACAAATCGATAATCAAATCAACGCTTTTCCGTCGAACCGATAAATTTAATCAAACAGCCGTAAAAAGAATCCTGGTTGTCCACTTTTTATGTCGCCCTCCTCCACGTTGTTGTTTGTTTGCGATCTCCATTTTCACCAATACTGACTTTAGTATCGTTGATATAAATTCCGGGAACTGTCCGTCCAGTCATGAAGAAAAGTGTGGTATTCCCGGATCGAAATGAATAAATAAAAAAAATACAGCGACCATTTCATCGGGGTAAACAACAACCGGTACTGTCCTTTTCAAGTTATTTTTCGAGTGGGGACATAGGAGGAAAAATTTGCAGCTTTACAAACCCTCCTGGAGAATGTTTTGGTGGGTCTCTGGAGGGATGACGAAGAAAATGGTTGGCGCTGCAGTAAAACCGCATCTCTCTTTAACTGGCAAATTCGAGTCGTTTTGGAATTTTCGAAAATGGTCGCATCGTTTATCAGCCGGATATTTTGGGGTTTCTGTTGATTTGCCTGATACTGAGCCACCTCTTTCTCTTTCTCTTCTCTTTTGATAGGTTGTTTGTTTACGTTTTTCGGTTAACAGAAGAACTCCAGACGATCCGGTCCGAACTGGTTATCGCTGAAAGTGTAATCATGTTATGAACAGCAGGATTATCTGTTTTTCTAGAAGACTTTTTATGAGTCACTTCAAAGATAAGAACACTTTTGGAAATAGTAAAAAATTGAAAACAGTTTTCAAATACGTGCAATTAAGTAAATTACTAAATGGAATACATGCAAATTTCTTGGTTAATTTGAACCTGGAAATTACAATATTTTTACAGAAGGTGAAAATGATTGAAAATAGAATCAGAGAAAGAGAACGCACGATATATGTTACTATTGATAAATATCCGAAAAAATACAACAAAAGTTATACGAAGTCAGAGTGTGAGTTTGAATCCTACCTGGGGACAGTTTTTTTTGCTAATGCATTGGAATGATAAACACTGAACCTTTTGTATAAAGCATAAGGTACTCTTCAATGATTCAAAGATATTGGAATGCTCGTTTAAGAAGCAAGATTCTGACCTTTATATTTTAGAAATTCAATGATTCATATTTCCAACCAAAGTTATATGTTCAGCAAGGGTGGTTTTTCTTTATTTTTATATATTTCGAAAATATCATAGTTTTTAAAGATTCAGTATTTCCTTGTTGTCGAGAATAAACTAATACAAGAAATCTATTTTGACTCTCTATAAAGTCGTCAGCATTATTATGGGGAACAAAATTTAAACAATAGAGGAGCGTTGGTTTAAGGTAAAAAATTTTTTTTTGTTTCGATTATAGTCGTTTTACCATGGCATTCGCGACTTTTAAGGTAAAAAATGTTCTCAACAAAATGTGTGATTGACCATTATTGAATTTATCGACGGAGACATCACGGCGATACGAATGGAAATACCGACACCAAGAGGTAAGCACACGGTAAGTGTAGCCTCGGCGTATTTCCCAGGAGATAGCACCGATATACCTCCACCGATGGTAGTAGAATTTGTAAGAAAATGCCGGGCACAAAACCAGCAGTTTCTCGTCTGCTGCGACGCACATCACACGCTGTGGGGAAGTACAGACATCAACAACAGAGGTGAGTCTTTATTAGAGTTTCTTTCACAAAACCATATTGAAATATGTAACGAGGGAAACAAACCTACGTTCACAACGGCGAACAGACAAGAAGTCCTCGATTTAACTCTATGCACACCACTGCTTCTAGGGAAAATAAATAACTGGGAGGTGTCGGATGAAGAATCACTGTCTGATCACAGACATATTACATTCGACATAGTGGAAGGAGAAATAATCAGGGGCGTTTATAGAGACCCTAGGAACACCAACTGGGATCTCTACAAACACACACTTGAAGCTTTGTAAACCTCTCCGCAAATCGCGAACAATCTTTACACTGTCAATGGTTAACTGGGCAATAAGTACATTTGAGCCATTTAAAGCTGCTGGTGAAGATGGAATTATGCCAATCCAGATACAGCAAGCAAAACAAATGGTAACACCTGCCTTGGTAGAGATGTTTGTCGCCAGTATGACCCATGCGCGGTCCTATGGGGGGGGGGGGGGGGGGGGGTGATCGGGGTGATCACCCCCCCCCCCAAGCGTCAAAAAACCGTTACGAAGTACTCGCAAACGCTGGATTTTATATAAAAACTAAGAATTTTTCTTAGTAGGTGTACTTTCGAATTCTCAAATTTTTCCACTCCGTGGGGGGTTTGTTCAATTTATTAATCACTTATTAGCTTAAAATTTAAAAAAAAGTCGGTCTGCCAAACTAAACCCGCTGAAACTTGCAATTCCCTGGACCAAATTTCACCAAATAACTTTTGTTGAGTTACTTACAGCGTTGAATTCAAATTTGCTAACCATATACGCTGCCGGCCATAAGTTCGAGATCACCCCCTCAAAGAAAAGCTAATTTGTTTGGTCAGATCTCTGTCATCTTATGACACATTGCATTTCGTTTGATCTTATTCTAAAGTCGATGAGCAAAACTTTCTTCGTATGTTATTGGCAAAATGTATATGTTAACATAATATGACTTAAACTTGGCTTAAAGTTGGAAAATTTCCTAAAAATCGCACTTTATATTAAATCCGATCAGTTCAGGGTTGGGTGGGCCGAATTTAAAAATTTGAGTTGCTTTCGAATCTTTTTTCATAAATATCAAAACACATTTTTTTAATTTTGTGCTCAAAATTTGCATAGTGCTTTAAATAGATAAAATAGCTACTTAAGTTATCAATCAAAAGTTGGGGCTCGATCCTCAGTATGGTGTATCTGCAAAAAGTTTGGGATCATGCGAAACATGCAATTTAATCTCTTTAATCTGTCATCTAAGTTATCTTTAATGTTAATGAGTTTTTTCGCTTTTCGGATATTCAGTGAAAATGATTTTTCAGATTAACTTCGTTTAAACTTTAGCCTTAGTTTGATCATTTTTCGACAATGTTCACCAAATAGTCGGAATGTTAAATAATACCTGCAAACTTGTTTCGACCATTACTTTGTTATCTTACAAGATATTGCAGATCGGTTTGGCTCCATGTTTGATGGATCAACATACCTCGATCTTTTTTTGATTTAAAAAAGACTTGAGTCTTTAAGTGTTAAATTGCATTTGGGGCCGTCCGTTCAGATACCACGTGGAAAAAAAATGAGACTTTTACCCTCTTCTCTCTCTCCGTGCATAAGTGTGGATATTTGGCAAACTATATTTTTCTGAATTAAAAATATCGAAACTGACTATATAATTTAAACTTCAAAGATACATTTAAATTTCTGATTTTTTTTAAAATTATTTCTTATTTTGGAACGTTTTTAAAAAAAAATTAGCTTTGATTGTATTTGCCTCGAAGGAGCAAAAATGATCGATTTTGATTTATTGATATAAAACAATTCCTCATAATTTGGTAATTTTCCAGATTTGTAGTATTTTAATTTACATACTTTTACGATTGCAAAAGAAATACAAATTTTAGATAAATATATGGAAAATGGCCAAAATATAAAACTTAGGTTATTGGTTGAAACTTGATATCGATTTTGCTTCGAATTCTATATAAAGCATAAAAAGTAGTGTTTTACACCTGCTCAGATACATACGCTGTAAGAGGCTCGCGTTACCTGCGTATGTATCTGTGTGCAGATGTTCGCGCATAGTTTGTTTTCTATGCAAAAGTGAAATTTATTTTCATCAATTCTATGATCACTTTTAAAAAATTACTCACAACGGTATTTTTCTCAGAATATTCGGTTATTCACATTTTAAGCTTATTTACAATTTTTCATGTTCATGCTATTTATTTTAAAAATATTCGTTTCACTGGATACTTGAAAAGGGCTAATAGTCGATATTCGGCCGTTCGCACTTTTAGGTACATCTCTAATGGTATCTATTCAATTTTGTAAAAGTACTGAAAATACTACTTCTGGAACTAGAGGTGATGGATAAAATGTGATAAAAAACGAGTTCAGAAATTTATTTCCAAAATCAGTTTTTAAAGCGTAGGCTCCAAAAACTTGCAAATGTTTTAATTTTTCCCAGGTGAGATAAAACTATTGCTTCATCCCCGACTATTTTCTCGGAAACAAGGCAATCGCTCAAGTTGAACATTTGGAAGAATTTTTTTCTTATTTTTGACCAACACAGCTGGATTTCAGGAACCACACCAATTATTTCGCCAATAATGTTTTAAGCTCATCTACACAATAATGTTCACACTTTTGAGTAGAAATCCAGCTTAAAAATTTATTTTAAAAAATCCACTCTGAATCTGAAAGTTTGGTTATTTGAATTGCAATTGATTATGACTTTTCACTTAAAAATTGAAATAGTATAAACTTTCAGAAATTAATGCTTTATTCAATACTCTTTTATTTTATTCAAGCGTTATACAAAAAGTTTGAAAAAAATAGAGAGAGCATGATGAATAAATACTACTTTTTACTTTTTTCATAAATTTTTAATTGCAAAATAGTTAGTTGGATACACTTACAAAAAAAAAATGGAAATCTAGTATGAAAGCTTGAAATTCAAGAAAAACATATAAAAATAAAGTTTCACAAGCTTCATACCTCAGAATTTGATTTTGATGATCTTATTTAAAAATTGAAGAATTGAGATTTCGAACAACGATATCTTAAAAAAGAACAACGGTTCAGCAAAATACTTCGAGATGTATTTTTCGGCTTTCAGTCTTTTTAAATAGTGAAAACGACTATTTATTTAACGTTCCAATGTTTCAATCCATATAGGATCGTCATCAGGGACTGCAAAGTTTATTGTGTGTGAACTAAATTATCAAAAAATTCTTCACAAGATTATCTGATTCTTACCTAAAATGTGTCGTATTTCTTGTCAGGTTTGATTCGGCTGACTCCTAAACAAACTTGTATCTATGGGATTCGAAGTTATTGGCTTTGCTGATGACGTAGTTATTATAGTTCGGGGAAAACATGAGAATGTGTTGTCTAATAGAATGCAATCTGCACTTAACTACGCACTATTCTGGTGCAGGGAAGAGGGACTGAACATCAACCCTTCCAAAACTACTGTGATAGCATTCACTATGAGACGAAAAACTGCACTAAAACCTCTAACACTAGATGGGGAAGTGCTAAACTTCGAATCACAGGTGAAATATCTAGGAATCATACTAGACTCAAAACTATCATGGAACCCACAGTTAGAGCATGTAATAGCCAAGGCTACAACAGCTCTATGGGTTTGCCTCAAAGGAGTAGGGAAAAAATGGGGACTAAGCCGAAAATCATCCATTGGATATTTACAGCTATAATAAGACCCAAAATCTCCTATGCCTCCTTAGTATGGTGGACCAAAACTGTGCAAGCTACGGCCCGGAAGAAACTAGCGAAGCTTCAAAGAATAGCAACGCTATCTATAACTGGCGCTATGCGAAGCACATCAAGCGAGGCTCTGAATGCACTACTAAATATTCTGCCACTGCATCAATTTATTGAGTTAGAGGCAGAACGTAGTGCCTTGAGACTCTCAAAAATCAAAACTCTCTATGAGGGGGATCTTACAGGACATCTAAAAATCCTAAATAAATTTAAAATAAACTCACTTATTGTAAAGAATGATGACTGGATGGAGCCCGTTTTCAACCTAGACATACCATACAATGTAACTATCAACGATAGGGACATGTGGGAGTCAGGTGGTCTTGAGATTCCTCCCGGATCGATTAAATTCTTTACTGATGGGTCAAAAATGGATAATAGAACTGGGGCAGGGGTGTTCAAACCTAGACTCAGGATCTCAATTCCTATGGGAAACTGGCCAACAGTATTCCAAGCAGAAGTTCAAGCAATTCTAGAATGCACTTTAGCCTGTTTGAAAAGAGGATACAGGTACACAAGTATCTTTATATTTTCTGACAGCCAGGCCGCTCTCCGGGCACTAAGTACGTTCACATGTTACTCCAAGCTAGTATGGGAGTGTATTGTTGCACTAAGAAACCTGGCCATACGGAACAGAGTATTTTTATTCTGGGTTCCAGGCCACTGCGGTATTCTAGGGAACGAAGAAGCAGACCAGCTAGCTAGGGAAGGATCTCAGGGCCTGTTAATTGGACCAGAACCCTTCTGCGGAGTATCGAGGAGTGCCTTAAATATGGAACTCAAGAACTGGGAAAGCACCACTATTGGCACCAACTGGAGAACAGCAGAGGGAGCAGCTCAGGCGAAAAGATTCATTGAACCAAGCGCACCACTCTCCAAAAACATGTTGAACTTAAATAAGCACGAGTTAAGTACTTACACAGGTCTCTTGACCGGACATTGTCCAACAAAACAACATCTCAAACGGATGAACATTATTCAAAACGACGACTGTCGGTTCTGCGGGTTCGAAAAAGAAACTGCAGAGCATCTTCTATGCAACTGCTGCGCCTTCCTTAATAGGAGAGAGCGTGCTCTTGGGGCAAAGTTAATAAGCGCACAAGACATATGGTTGCATATCAGCCCTAAGAAGGTTATATCATACATCTTTGATATCATACCCGATTGGGATAAAATGCTTAGTCAGCAATCAACTGTCACTTCAACCCATAGTGCAGGTGAGCCTGATAGCATACAGTAACGCGGGGTAATTACCACAATAGATCAACTACTGGTCGCAGTGGGCTCTCCCCTACAAGAAAAAAAAAATATTGAATTACCTTTCCAGTAAAAAAAATCTGTCCAGTTGATTTTGAATTAACGCTATTTTAATTTGTATTCGAATTTATTGAACACTCTGTACATTAGGGTGGCCCTTGGCTATATGAAAGTTTTTAAAAGCCTATGTTTCACTACTGCCACCCTCTTATATTGATCCGTTTATCATTGGAAAACTCCAAGGTGACCCTCAAATTCCTTGAAGTTGAAAAAATTTTGAGAAAAAGATAAAAATTTTCATTGAAAAAAAATATTATTTTGTCTGGCAACACTGGAAAAATATGAAAATGAGGATTTTAAGACTTGTAAGAAATTTTTAGAGGTTGTTTTTGACTTAGTCAAAAAAGTTACAGACCTTTTTGTTTATATTTTCCTACACATTTTGTTAAGGGATATATGAGAAATAAAAAAAAATAAGCAAAACTATCAGTAACATTCTTCGTATTGAATTAATTTATTTCAACTTCGAAAAACTTTTCTCTTTAACTCATAATCTTGAAAATCGAATACCCAGAAATTTTTCAAAGTGTTTCCCAGAATATTAAAGTGGTTTTAGTATGAATCATCGAAACGTTCTTGCAAATTTCGAAAAAAAATTGCATTCTAATCAATGAATTAACTAACTATTAATAAGGGTTTACTGCTGATTTACACATGATTTACACAAGACGGAAAAAAGGAACCTTGGTCCAATCAAGCTTTTTAAAAGATTGATATTTTAATTGTTAAGTAGTTAAGCTGATTGATTTTGCTATGATGGGATTTTTTTCCACCACAATCTGCGCACTGTTTTTTGAATTTTCTTTTGTAAGAATTTTATCTTTTATTCCTGAATGGATTAGCAGCTTTTGTTTAAAAAAAAGGGTTTACCAATATGATTAAATAGGTAATAAGAAAAATATCGATGATACCAAACAATTGAGAGCAATGCCTACTCATGAAAAGGTTCCAACCAGATTCGAATTGGGTTTTTCCATTTGTGTTAAAAAATTATGATTTTGCAAAGGTTTTGCTTCTGTGGTAAAAATAGTAGATCAATACATGACTGAAAAAAGTGTGGAAAGATAATAAGGGATTTTACCATCCCTAAATTATTTCTATTTCCATTATATGGCCCTACTTAAAATTGGTTATAAAATTTATTTGAAAGTATTTGCATTGTAGCTTATGCACGTCACATGGATCGCGGAAGAAACTCTGTTGAATTAATCCGCTTGAGTATTTTCAAAATAGGTTAGGTACTTTCCCGCGCCACATTCAAAACTAAACTGATACGGTTAAAGACCTGGTCGAGTGCCGCATAGATTACACTAACGATGACATCCGAAAACGTCAGCGCAGAGAGAAGGAGCGCATTTTATGGATATATCATTTGGAGCCGTCTCGACGGCACGGTGGCGTCGTCACCAACCCAACCATCCTATGTATGACGCATTCGCTGGAGTTGTTTTCCGTTTCGTCGTTTGTCGCGCGTTTAGGTCGCGCAGCATCCGTTTCAGGCGGATTTGCGTGCGCGCGTCCGCTAATATTCGGGCATGAGGGCGCGCGCGACTGCGGATTCTCTTTCTCTCATCAGTGGCTTGTGTTTCGGCTTTTTCGGTTTGTTTTCGTGGGGCTGTTGTTTTCATTTTTCGGTTGATTGTTTGTTGTTTTTCTACCGGTCTCATCTCGGCTATGGAAATATTCATATGGTATGCGGCCGGTGGAGGGTGGGATGCACGGCCGAGTCACTCGAAATTCTGGCATTTCGGATGGCGACTGTCTGATAGCAGTTTTAGAGCGATATTTAAATAAGAGCAGCCGGCATACTGAACAAACGCATAGTCGGGCACTGTCCAGCTACCGGTGTAGTAAAGTTCTTAAGAATCGTTTGGGTCTTTGCAAAAGGGATCGAAAGGTGTTGACATTATAGAAAAGATTCGATTTGAGTGAATATCAAGTGAGGAATCTTGAAAGCAAGTGAAAAACTGGAACTGTTCCAAGTTGAAAATTGGTTGGAACCAAAGATTATTTGTATCAATTAACATCCTGGAGACAAAAGTGAACCTTAAAGAATCTGAAGGTGTTTTGTGCTTTTATCCTATATCATTAATATTTACAATTAAACTGATAAAAGCTACACAAAGATGAAGCGTTTCGTTGCATTGGTAAGTACAAAACCGTGTTTTTATTGCAAACAAACTCAACAATACTTGAACATTTTTCCAAACATCAGTTCAGTGTGATGTACGAAGATTCAATTTATTTGTATGAATTTGGATTTATCGCCGCGAATGTTTGCTCTTGGATTTTATCGACTTTTTTCGGCGAGTTTTAATATAAAAAAACCAATTTTCACCAGTTGTCCAGACGTTTCGAGCTACTCTGACTTTCGCTCCTCTTCAGTGGACAAAATTACTGGCCATCGTCTGAACTACTTTGATTTCAAAGTAGTTTAGACGATGGCCAGTAATTTTGTCAACTGAAGAGGAGCGAAAGCCAGAGTAGCTCGAAACGTCTGGACAACTGGTGAAAATTGTTTTTTTTTATATTAAAACTCGCCGAAAAAAGCCGATAAAATCCAAGAGCAGCATTTATTTGTATGGACGAATTTGAAATTGGAGAGGACTGAAAGCCATGAAACTTAAAATTTTATCTTTGATATTAATTTTTTGAAAAAAAAATTAAAGCTTCAGAAATTCATAAAAAAACATTAATTTCGTCGATTTAAAAGCTATTTTATGCCGCTAATCGGCGGTATTTTTGTGTTCTTTGGCGATCAATAAATTACATCAATTTACAGGTTTTTCAAAAATCATGCCAGGGACGGGATGAATCATCCAACCGGATAAAAATCCTCGAAAAAAAAAATCATGCCATTTACAAATGTTTCCAAATCAATAAAATTCACATATTTACATGTATGAAGCATATATTGGCTAACAAAGAGAAACATCTGCCCAATTCTCTTGGGATGTAGAGGAGAATGAGGAAACTTGATTTCTTCGCAATATTTCGAAACCGGAATGTCTTATAAAGATCAAATGTTCTAAAAAATGCGCTACATAGAGAAAAAACTATACTTAAAAGACATTTGTGTAGAAGACAAACTTTTAGAGATTTATTTGTGTGAAACTTACAAACTGTGAAATGAGTACAAATATAGCAAAAAATAGTCAAAGGACTTTTATATTTTGCATAGTATTTGCCAAGAGTTAGGGCACCTTCAACAAAGGATGAAGTCTCCTTTATCTTTCAAAATATAATATTTTTTTTCATCTCACGAAATTGCTTCTAGCTCATCTATGGGTCCATGTAAAGCTTAGTTCTTTAAGAAATGGGACAGTTACGAATGCGTGTATCTCATAAACCATTCGTTTGATCTAAATACTTTCTATGAAGGAAATGAAGGTAATCTTATGATAATTCATGAAAAAAATTGAAAAAAAAACTTAACGTTTTTCGTAAGAAAAAATGCTACTTTATTCTTGGTACCTACCATCGGCCGGCGCACACTTTTTTCAGCCATGCTATTTTTTCCAACTTATAGTTCGTCAAATCTGTATTTTAGGTGGCTACAATCTTCTTCTTCAATTTCTGCTACTTTTTGGTCCAATTCTTCTCTTTTAAAAGAAACCGAGGCCAATTTAGTGGATACAGCTGTCTCGAAATTGCCAAAATCTTGATTATTTTTGAGCCACTTAAAGACATTTTTAATGGAATTTCTGCTAGCAAAATCTGACAATAACGAAGTAAAACCATCATGAGAGTGAACTTAAAGTATAATTGGTTAGTATAGATCATAGGTTGCGACAAGATTTCTCTTTTTAGTCTTAAAAAACAGCGAAACCCAAAGTTTTCGTTTTGAAAATTGTTGTTTGATCTTTACAGAAGCAGAATCTTGACAAATCATTATATTTTTTTAACAAAAACAACCAGCAAATACATAATTCAATATGCCAGGGACCTTGCCACGAGCAGACACGTTATAGGATGGAAATTGTTTGAAATAGGGTTTTTCATAAATTTTTTCGTCCATCAGAAATCATCTGTCCCATTGCCTCGGTACCAAAAAATTGTTGTTCCAGGTTAGGTTTGAATGACTCATCACTAGGCTACACTTTCAGGTTATCGAAGAGAAAAAAATCGGAAATTTCAGCTATCTACACTTAGTTTTTTGCTTATTCATAATTGAAAATGCTGGTATGAGACTTGACTTCCCTCATGACCCTTAACCTTAGTTGCCGATCTTGTCCTTCAGTGTTTGCATACTTTGCCACCACTCACACACAGTAATTCTTTGAATAATCAACGGTTTTATCAGCTATCAATTTGATTATCATGGATTTTGATGGAAACTGTGCCAAATTATATTTTTCATTTTTTCTTGCATCATGAATGTCTCAAAAATGCGTTAATTTAAAATTATGAAAAAATAGGTCGGATAGAACTTTTTACAGGCAGCAAAATGCTGTAGAAGTTTTGAATGTGTGATTACTAGTAAACGAGCTATAAGCAAAAGAAAGTGTCCCATTTCTAAAAGAACTAAGCTTTATCGTTCTTATTTTTGGAGCAAATGAACTTAAAATTTCACGCTTTCAGGAAATGCAAAAGAAATTTCCATTCCAATGAAAAATTTTTTCCAAAAAAATATGATGGAAATAAGAAAAAGTACGTTGTATGTGACTGATTTCACCCAATTCCCATGAGTAAACTATGTGTACGCATTAATGGACTTGAAGGTTGCGAAAGTGATTATATGAACGTTGTAAGGGTCTTGAGTCACAAAAAGGGCACCAATTTGCACAACTCAAGTAACTATAAGCACTAAAAACTAGCACCAATTCTGCTCTATCGTTAGGATATATTAACAGTTCTACACAAACACCACCTTAGCAGATGGCCTCAGTCCTAACCTCAAACCATGGGAGAACAAAATCAATTTTTATGAAGGGCGCACGATAAACGCGATTCCCTGGTACTAATATCGTCGAATTCGCCCTGTGGAAAAGCGTAACACAGATGTTCGTGTTTTGATTTTTTTGGGTGTTCAGAGGTGCCAAATGTATTGATATTTCGAAAATGATTATATTTTTTTAATTGTTATCCTTAAACCTTTCCATGAGTACTTAGAATTTGCAACTTTCTCGTAGATTGCTATCCAAATGTGAAATTAAAAGCATCATTTATCTGAACCATGCGCGGTCCTATGGGGGGGGTGATCGGGATGATCACCCCCCCCAAGCGGCAAAAAACCGTTAAAAAATACCCACAAAAGCTCGAATTTCTATTAAAAGTTGGAACTTTTCTTAGTAGATGTGCGTTTAAATTTTCAAAATTTTCCACTCCGTGGGGTGTTTATTCAACAAATAGTTAAATTATCACAAAAGGCTCAATATTGGAAAAAGTCGGTCCACCAAACTCAAGCAGCTGTATCTTGCGATTCACTGGACTAAAATATACCAAATAATTTTTGTTGATAAGTAACTCAACAAAAGTGTGGTTTTGAGTGTTGATTTCTTATATGCTATTAGTGAAATGTAAGCACAACTTTTTTTTTTAAATTGTCACTAATTTCTCTCATATGAATAAATTAACACGAGAAAATCGTAATAAATTTTATATTTGTCTTCAAATTCAAAGCTTCAAAATTCTTGATTTTGTTTTGAATTTTAATGAAATGACAAAATGGAAAAAGTCACATAGGGGGGTGAATATGGTTATAACACTCAAATACACCAATATTTCACTAAACAAATTAAATCGTTATAAACAACAAGTGTTGATGCCGCATTAAATTCATTTTTGATGAAGTTTTGAGCAGCAAAAAGCTTCCCTTAAGGATTTTTTTTTGTATTTCAGAATATTTTTTAAATCGATGGAAAATCATCAATTTAGAATCAAGAAAAATCTTTCTAATAAAAATTTACTTTATGAATAAAAAGCTAATACATATCTGAAATTTAATTATAAATTTGAATTTCAATTTTTTTTTTCTTTTGTTTACAGCTGGTTCATTGAGAATTTGTAAACTTTATAAAATCATATCAGATGTCTAATGCTAACCTCGTTTTAAAATCTAAAGTAGTGCTATTTTCACTTGCGTTTACAAGGAATTCATGAATTCATTGAAAAATAAGAACTTTGGTAAAGATTCTCTTTCGCGAGTTTTTTTTCATTCTTAATTTTCCACCATTCAGATATGAATTATAAACTTAAAATAATAACCTATGTTAAGAAATTCAAAAACAAAAATTTAAATTTCAGTTCTGATTTTATTTAATTCTGTTTGAAATTCATCACATCAAACTTTCATATTATGGATGACCATGAAAAAAATACAAGTACTGTCTAACAGATATCGAATATGAAATATTCATAGTAAGAGTTTAAATTAAAAAAAAGCTTATCAAGAGATTTTTGCAACAATAAAAGCTGTTTGAATATGAAGGAATTAGTGTTGGCGATTGAGATTCAAATTCATCTCCAGAACTCAAAATCTTCATTCAAAACTATAACACAAGGAACAAAATTCACATTTTCCTAGGTGCAATGTTCAACAGTTTTTGTTTTCGGTATAAATTTTGAAAATACAAGGTTTATTGAAAAAAAAATGTGCACTTTTTAGCAAAAGTGTGAAATATCAAAAATATTAAAAAAAAAACGTTTTAGCTTAATGATCAATTTCCATGAAGACTGTGAGTAATTTACCATGAGAAAAAATATAGGAGTAAGTATGTTTCCCCATTTTGTAAAATACGACGATTATCTAGACGAAATCTGTATTTTTTTTGCGGGAATTCGCCAATTTTTGGCATTCTTCCTTCTAATCTGTATCGTTGAATGAAAGCAGAATAATGAAAGGATTTTATATTTTTTTTGTTTATGTAGGTTGGTTACTTCATCAATTTATCATTGATCGATTTCACTCTAAACTGCTTAGTTTTAAAATTACTAAATGTCAGAAAATAAGAAAGGAGAGAAAAATCTGACAAAAAAAAATCGAGTTTGGGACTGAAAAATCTTCCAAAATCAGTTTACCTCGGTTTTAATGTTTCCCATGTGAATTAAAACTATCCCCTTATCATTTCACTATTTTATCGGCAACAAAGCAATCTATCATCTATAGTCAGAAGATCTTTTAAGGTTCGATATTCTGAATCTGAAAACTTGGCTATTTCAAATGTAAATGATTGAGATTCTTCACTAAAGAAACGTATTAACTTTCAGAATTTCCCTTTCATCTTATTTTTTTATTAAAATTCAAAATTATTTGAAAAAAAAAATAAGAATTATATGTAGGTACACTTTTTATTTAATTAATTTTTTGTAATGCGATTAAAATTGAAAATTTTGAATGATAACTTTAAATTCAAGAGCAAATGAAATTAAATTAGGTTCCAGAAGCTTCATATTCAGAAACTGATTTTGATAATCGTGTTTTTTACTTAATTTATATATAAAGTGTTTCCAAATTTGAAAATAAAAATACTAAATTTCCAAATCACGATTCAGTAAAATACCCCAATGAAGAACTTAATGCCCGTTAGTTATGTTTGTTAATTATTTTATCGGCCTTATCGGTGAAAAGTCAAATATTTCCGAAAAATTATAAAATATCAGAGCGCAAATATGTAGAAGCTCAGGAAAAAAGTTACGATAGCTTGAAATTTTTTTTTTCGAAATTTTCATCTCTCAGCAACGTGTGTATTATTTTTCATTTGAAAAAATTACATTTATATCGAGAAATTCTTTAAAGAGCTCTTAAAGTGACACTTTGAAATACCAGATATACATACAACTTAAAAAAATATCCACATTTTTTCGCAAAGGATATTTTAGATTCACTGGGTGTTTTATGAAAGGATGTATAAGTTGTGTAGAAGGATATTGAAATGAGTATAAAGAGAAACTTTGATTAAGTTTTCACTATTCAACTTTTGGTTCATCCTTTTTTTTCAGAGAAATTCATGGGGGAAGGAGGAGCAGTGTGCAGCTTATATTGTAGACTCATTTCCACTGACCATCCCCCCCGCAATCCCTCCCCCTCCTTTCGATCATTCAAATGATCGTTTTTTGCACCAGATATTAACGTTCCTTTATATTGACTGATTTTTGAAAATTGGAAAATCACCCCCCCCCCCCCCCCCCCCAAGAGCCAACTCTAGGACCGCCACTGATCTGAACGAAATACTTACTGAATCGTAGACTTTAACGAAGTAGCGAAATATGTGGATATGTTTAAAACAATCAAAGCATGTAGGCGATTATTTTCTCAAAGTCAACATAGACGAGGTTTTCATTAATTTACTTGTAACAGTGAATGATTTTGCTTTCGTTTAGAAGTTAGAAATAACTCTTTTTTAATCTACCAAGTATATAGTACATGAAAATATATTTCAGATGATTTGAAATCACCTTGAAAATTCATTAGCAAAAGATGGCTTATCTTCATCCATTTAGGGACTCCCTGTAATGGATTCAAACGTTTAGCTGTTGATAGTTGAAAAATTTAATCAATTCACAAATATTATGATAAGTCTGCATGCACACATGTGTCATGAAAAGATATTGGAATAAGAGACAGGTTCTGAATGCTCATACCAAGGCAGGTTAAATGCCTATATCAAGAAAAATAGATTAGTCTTATAAATTTTTTACATTTTATCACTTAAACATTAAATCTACGCTCAAATCACGGTCTTACAGCGAAAAAAGAAGAACTTCATACTGATCCGATAAAAATACGATATGAACAAAATATGACCATGAAATACGGCCATATGGCATACTTAACTATGTTTCATGCAAAAGAACTAGTGATGTAAAAAAATTTCACCAAAATTTCAGCCTTGACGTATGCTTAACATCCGTTTCTACCATTTTCAACTGAATAGTATCAAAATATTGCAAGTGTTAATGAAATATAGCTTAAAACATAAATATGCGCATTTAGCCCGCCAGCTATTTTGACTTCTTTTATTATAAAATTATTTTCACAACAACTGTAAGAGATTTTAACAGAAAAATTGCTCTAACGTATATAAAACAGATGTCCGCTCATGTATATATAGTTTTCAGACTCCTATCTTCTGGAATATGGAAGAAAATGAGTGCTTTCCTTAATATGCGCATATAGCCCGCCTCTCCCCTACCCTTATCAGATCCCTGCAACGTTACACGATTTGTCTATGTATCGTGTGACCAACATCTTTTAAATATGCGCTCGTGAATCTCGTTTTTAAGCTTTTTTTCCTCAGATTTAAGCTTTTTTTGCCTTGAGAGCATAGGAGACGAAAGCTTAAATTTGAGGAAAAAAGCTTAAATCTGTCAAAACGAGGGGAAAAAAGGGGAAATCTGAGAGATATGATCCACACGGTTTGAATAACATTGCCGGGAAGTGACCCTTATAGAGTTTGATAATGTGCATCATATTAACTCTGTGATCAAGGTTTGGCGAAATTTAACTGGTACTTTACTGCAGAAATTGGTCTAACCCTATGAAAGCACTATGTTAGCATTGGTTGATGCAATAGTGTTGGCGGGCAAAATGCAAATGGCTTTCAAATGAGCTGACCATGAATGTTTTTTTTTTTGGTTTGGCATCATTTCTTTTGTTTATATTCGCTTATGCATATTATAGGGGATCTCACAAGTTGAATTTCTTGCATGATTTTTTAAATTTTTTTGGCTGGAGATAACCTAGAATCAAGCTCATTACATCTATGGCTCGGGCATTTTTCAGTGGCTATGTTTATAGACCTATCAGGTCCACGCATATCTTTGAAAAAAATGCCAGATTCTAGAAACCGGTGCCCTGAATTTGCATTGATTCAGCATAAATCAATGCTAATGTGTTTTGCCCTGATATGCCACTGTAGTGCTTACATAGTGTTAAAAAGCATTAAAGTAAGCTTGTGTGATGCAAATTTAATGCTGTAAAAATATAGCATTTAATATTCTGATTTAGAGCTATGTTGCATTTCGAAAGCATTGTGCAAAGCTTATAAAATGCTTGTTGCATTTTAAAAGAGTGGTATTTTTCTAATATGATACAGCATAGCACTCGAAGGGCTGATATAATGCAAAATTGCACTAGATGAGCTGATAAAGTGTAATTTAGCACTTGAATGCTGGTATAAAGCTATAAAAATACAAAGCTTTAGTGCTTATGGGTTACTTGGTATAAGTACTCAAAACAGGATTTACTAAGTCACAAAAAGTGCTTTCAAGTGCTCTTTTCGGGGTTCGATCCAAAAGGCGGGCATGTTATTTTTTTTCAAAAAGTTATTTAATTACTTAACCCTTCATTTCATGATTTTTTATTTTTCGTTAAAAATCATTTTAAACAGTTGGGAATGATGAGTACATCAAGAAAAAAAATTTAAATAAAATACGATTTTTCACTTTTTCCATACATTAATTGTTGCAAATTTGTTACTTTATGAAACGAAGGGTTAAGTAACCAATCTGGTGCGATATATGTAAGAAACGTAGGAAAAAAGCAATCGAGCAGCAAATTGAAAACCGCAATTTGAGGAATTTGAAATCCGGCGCGTGGCTTATCACTGATCACAAACGTGTATGTCGCCTATTAGTAAATAAAATATCTGATGTTTAAGTAAATTTTAACTAAAATCTCATTACAATATCTTACGACGAATTTTTTTTTAATTTTTTTAACAATTTTTGCAGATGCTTCAAATTATTTATAGAGATTAATTTATCCTATCCTAGATTTAAACACAGATTCCGACAAATTAAAATCCAATTTACTAGCAATTTCGTAGAATTTTGCACAACATACATCTAAAATTTAAGATCCATTCCTTAAATTACGGATTTTGAATTTGAATTTTATTATTTTTAAAAACCTTTAAATTCATGGCGGCAAATTGTACTGATCATAGAAAATATTCAGTACATTTTGAGATAGAGAGAGAGTATTTTGCTCATTCAACAATTTTTGGAAGCTGATTTAAAAGGCTGCTGGAAGCTAAATCAAAGTTCTTTTATACTTGTTTTGGAACTTTAAAATATCAACAGGAACATAAAGTTTTAGCTGCATAGAACGTACTTAGATCAATGATGGAGCTGCATAAGCCTTTTCTTACCCGTTTTAAGAGAGTTCTGGTTGCTTGGGTTTCTTGTTATTGAAGAGACTCATTGCAACAATTGGTAGTAAAAAATGTGTTTTAATTTAAACTTTTAATCTTATAAATCTGGCTGTTAGATGGCTTTCGAATTCAATCCTCGTAAAACTTTTTACAAACGTAGATGTCGGCTATAAGTAAATTAAAAATCTGATATTTTAGAATCGTATGCAAATTATTTTAGCTATCAAAAATTTACATAAATCTTTTTTTTTCACCTTGCATTGAAAGTTCTTGACTGATTTGTTTACATTTTTCATCAGTTAACAACGGAGTAGGTATATTTTATATCACGTTTCCGTTAGCAACCACTGATAAGTTTGTTTGTTTGCAATTTTCCTGGCAATCTAACTTCAATACGAGTCATTTTTATGAAAACTAAATGCAAGGTCCAGAAAGCAACAAAAAAGTAGGCGGTATAGGTGTTTTTGGTTTCCGGGAATATATTATGTCTTCTACAATGTTCAGGAGATTTAAGCCATGTGATTGAGTTTATTATAGTTCTTATCCTGACGCCTAAGTGTAGTGTAGACTGATAAATATTGAAATCATTCCAAGTAGTAGACAATTTTCTTTGTAGCTCCAAAATAAGGAAGGACTGACTCTTTTACGAGAAGAACAATTGAGAAAAATAGAACAAAAACACTGTTATCTTCACCTTATTGATTCCTGCTTTTGGAAAGCAAAATAAGCTATCATTGATTAAAAAAATAAGAATCATGTATTTCATCTTTCCTGAGTTTTCAGGAATCGTTTTCTATGTTAAATATGTTTGATAATATTTCACTTTTTCCATAAAATGTGAAGCTATCGGAAAATATATTCAAAACGTTAACATATGCATTAACAAAAATGTTGTATTTTTATTCAAAAAATTTAAAATGAACATATCTAAAACATTTCGTTTGAACCTTTGGATCGATTTTATAACCTTTATTCCTACAAAATTTTGAGGATACAAAAATTTTATTAAAAATATTGGAAAAATTAGAAAATCCTCTCAGAAATTTGATATTGACAAAATTGTTGTGCATAAAGTCTAGCGCAAGAAAAAAATCACAATAAGTTCTATATTAAAATATCCTTATTGACAAATCTCATGAGGAATGCTTGAAAAAAAAAGTTAAATTCTATATCCATTGCTTAGATGTCGGATTTTGAAATTGGATATTTTATTTATTTTTAAATATTTTTATCTTTATTATAGAGATTTTCAGCTTTCAGCAGGTTCATCTCTTGAATTTGATTATTGTTAAAAACAATTTAAATTAAAATTGTTGTTGTTGTATGTTTATTTTTAGAGGGATTTTAGCCTTCAACTTTTACCCTAAAATTTAGAATTATTTTTTATTTCAATTAACAATTTATTGTTTTATTCCGTTATCTGAATTAGATAGAGAATGATGCTTATCAATGCCATTTACTGAATATGATATCTCCTAGATCGCAAAATTTATTTGATAGAGCATATTATAAGGTTTTGGAATTAACCCACTTTCCACATTATCATAAGCTTTCCAGATTTTTTTCTGATCGTATCCGGGTCTACTTACCGCAAAACCTGGTAAAATTCGGGAACGACTGAGTGATTATTTTTATCGTTCAAACAAATCTGCAAAAATTATTCAAGCCAAAAAAAATCGGTCAGAAGAAATTGAAAATTGTTTTTTGGGCTTGTTGCCGACTCCTCTCTGTGGTCCAATTTAGCCCATTTTTGCATGGAACCTGGTGCTAGTCCTTAGATCAATTTTAAGCGTACAACGTATACGATTTTAAAAAGCTCTCATTCGGGCTACTCAACTGAACGACAATTTTTTTTTTTGGAAAAGCAGTTTTAATTCAGAAAGATATATTTTCTGCGCTTTTAGACTGGTCAGAATCTGGCAAAATCTGGATTTATTTGGGCCCAATAAATACTGGGTTAATTTTGGTGGCTCTGGTATTTGAAATGGGCTGTAGCCAAAAATTAAAAGTTTTTATGAAAATCAGTATGGAAAAAATAAATCTTTCGTTCAAAAATTCCTGCAGTCTCACTATTACATTGAACTTGAATTCTTCAAACTGCATATTATTGCTGAAGATTCAAAGCATAACTTCTTCCAAGACCGTGAACCTCTTAGAAGCGCCAATCTGTTAGCACGAAATGCATGTGTGATATGTCAAAATTATTCATTTTTCCGCCAAATTCCATCAAATACGTAAATCTGAATACAACATTTCAGTTATTTTTAACAGAAAAACATTTGCCATCGGCCTAAATGGGCAGTTTCCTCCAACAATCTACATCCTCCGCACTGAATCTATCGTAAAGGTCAATTTTAGAAAATCTGACAGCTGCCAAATCACATGCCAGTGGCCATAATGTCAAACCCACATAGTGGATGGCTTCTGGATGCAGCTGAACTGAAGCTCCGTTTGAAGCTGCTCCATTAGGTTTACGCTACATCAATTCGAGCTTTCGACAGGCAGCAAAAAGTTAACTAGTACCACTTTCTGTAAAGGTCGTTATGCATCGTCACCGCATAAGATATGAAATGGGCGTAACACTTAAGTTTTAGAGAGCATAAGGTCAAGACCAATTAGCAGATAATGTATAAGAATGGAGGCCATTCTACAAGTGGGTAACTTGCAACATGACCTTTACATAAAGTAACTGTTGGCTTAATTTTGTGACATTTTCTTTTGAATTCAAATGCAACCAGTTGGTTGACCAATGAAGCCTCTTCACTCAAATCTCACAATCATTGCCGCAGGTTCGTTTGTCTAAAAAAGGAATGCTTAAAGTTTAACGAACCGAAAGTTAATTGATGCACATCCCAATTTGACATATTCAAAGCAGAACCTGTCGGCGGGGCTAACCGTAGAGCAAGTTTGACGAATCAATTCAGATTTGAAATATGCCTTGTTGTTTGGGGGGATATAATTTGCATTCACATATTTGTTAGGTTGTTGAAAAAAACTTTAGTTTTAGAAGTTTTCTGACAGCTGGTTCTCCTCGTACGAATTGCATTGGGAGTCATACTCATTGAAGATTACGTTCTCAGATTTGATTACCTTTTCTGTTTAAATTGTTTTCAATTTTCAGATAATCTAAAATCTGAAATCTGAATCTGAAATCTGAATCTGAAATCAAAATGGCTTGTGATATAGCTCAGTTGGCAAGTCTGTTGTCTCCTGAGCCGATGTCCGCGAGTTCGAGCCCAAGAGTAAACATCGAACACAGTTGTACCGGATAGTTTTTCAATAACGATCCGCCAACTGCAACGTTGATAAAGTCGCGAATGCCATAATGATGGTAAAACGACTATAATCGAAACAAAAAAAAAAAAAGAAATCTGAATCTGAAATCTGAATCTGAAATCTGAATCTGAATCTGAAATCTGAATATGAAATCTGAATCTGAAATCTGAATCTGAAATCTGAATCTGAAATCTGAATCTGAAATCTGAATCTGAAATCTGAATCTGAAATCTGAATCTGAAATCTGAATCTAAAATCTGAATCTGAAATCTGAATCTGAAATCTGAATCTGAAATCTGAATCTGAAATCTGAATCTGAAATCTGAATCTGAAATTATGCATTCCATTTAAATAAACCCAAAATATGTTGACCTTTTTCGCTTGATTGACTTTACGAGAAACTCTTCATTCATCCTATTACCTCGGTTAAAATTTTCCAATTAAAAAAAAAACTGCAAAACCATTCATCCGCTCATTGAACACCAAAAGCAAACATCAGATGATAATTTTTCCTGGACACTGCATAGCAAATTCGATTTTGTGTCGGTAAATGTTATTTTCTTTCTTCTCAATTGAAATAATACGTTTAAATTGACACATAGGGGTATTTAAAAATGGTTTCATTTTAAAATTGAATCATTATTTATTTCACGACGAAGTGGGAGCTAAGCGTTTTGAGCTTTTTAAAATGAACATTGCAATTTTAAAGTTTCTGGGTAGGATATTGTTGATCACTTCGTTTTGCACTACAGCATGTTGAAGTATCAAATCAAAGCTTTGATATAGTTTTTTTTGCCTACAGTCTCTCCCTCAAACTTTCTCTCAGTCCAACCAAAAGGAACACTAAACAAAAATGTAGCTGTTGGATAGATTTTCAAGAGCAACTTTTCTCCTGTGGTAAACTTCCTAAAGATGGCTTCAGCGTAAAAAGTACTCGAAGAAGAATCGTTTGATGTAGCTATTTTTTGCTGAGGCTCGCAGAAGAGGAAAAAATTGATGGTTTCCGAAATTGAAATTCGAACCCACATTCTTTCTGGAAGTGTAAGTTTCCTGGCTGAAATTATAGTTTTGGTTTGTCAGCTTTGGATAGAGAATAAAGTTGTCATAAATTTTGCTGAGTGTTATAAGTTTGAAGTGGGCATTGGAGTTAATCATGATAAGATTTTGTCTTAAGCTTTTTTTCGATTTTATGCTTTAAAAACGTTTACCGTTTGACAAAAACCTATTTTCTCAGACTGTGAATTGATATCAATACCTGGTCACAGAAAATGATATGAAATATTTATTTTCCAAGTTGACTATCAATTATTTTCGAAAAGTTTCTAGAATTATGATCCTATTAACAGATTCCAAAGCGAAGTCATTCATCCTTACTTTAACGGGCTATAAGTTGCCATTCTAGGTGCCACACCATTAGCACCAAAACCACCCCAGAACCCCCTTCTTGTCTAATGGTCCGGATCCTAAAGCTTCCTCATCCATAGTAAACAAACAGCGGGAGGCACCATTTTGACATTCATTAGCGCCTCCTTAATCGTGCTCATCATCATCAGAGTCAGAGTTTGACGAAGATGCGTTCCTAGGAGGACTTTTCGTTATCGCCTTACTTATCAGACACATCGCACCTGATTCATGGATCAGGTACAAACCAAGATGGAAGATTCTCCACTTCCCTAACTTCAGAAAAATCGCAATTTTTTTACTCCCACGAAAATGTTTCTAGTTCATCAACGGGTTTGAGTATCGTTCTAATTTTTGGAGCATAGAAATTTGAAGTTACAAGCTGTCAGAAAATGTCAAAGACGGCGAGTTGCTAAATTTTTCCAAAAAGATATGGTGAAAATAAGAAAAGGGGATCAAGTATCCCCACTCTCCCCTATTGTTTAATGTAATCTAATAAATTTGTGCATGGATTAAATTGAACGAGCAACAAGGAGTAAATTTTAATAAAATTAAGATTTTTTAACAAAAATTTTGAAAAGTTATTATGGTGCTAAATTGGCTGTATTCAAATCTTACAATTTATTTTGACTACAAATCCCCATATCAAAATGTTGAAAAATGCATAGCAAAGAGCATGGCCGTAGAAATTAGGGAAGGGGGTTAAACCCTACCTCTCCCTCACATGGGGTTCTAAAATGCCAAGCGAAATGTTTTTTTTCCAAACTCAAAATTTGAAATTCTTGATCAAATTCGACTCAGAACTAAAGCCAAAACCTCGAAGTCTTATTCCATGTTCAAAATTCTTCTACTGTTTTTAAGAAAATCTCACTTGTTGATAGAAATTGAATTCCGAAGATCGAATTTAATAGGATAAGACTTAGCTTGCCCAGATGTTGCTCGATGTTGTTCATTTTATTTACAAAATCAGACGAAAATTTGAATTTTTTCATTGGAAATGTAACTCAGTATTTTATGTCCATATTTTTTGGGCACATTTCATCAAAATGAACGATGGTTTAGAAACTCAAAAAATTATTTAAAATTGACTGATGTCTTTTTATATAAAAAACAGGTTTTAAGTGCTTTCCTTCATGAGTTTTGGTAAATTATTTTGTTATTGGCGGATTTCGGGGACAATAACCCAACATTTCTCGGCCCGGTGATAAGCGTTGAAATATCTGGTAAGCGTAGGTTAGAATAATTCTGGATTTTGCGGTTCCAAATTTGTTAATAAACATTCAAATTTGCTGTTGGAGATCAGAATGCGGATTTTTTATTCATTTTTTTTTAAATTGAAATCCAGTTTGAATCATCATTGGAAAAAAACCTGATTCGAATCTTGGTTTTACATTTAAAACCTCAACTAGATGCATATTCTTATTTGAAACTCATGTTTTCGGAACTGGAAACAAATAATTAAAATTATATCCATTAACCCATTTCAACTTTTGATTCTTTTGCGGAATTGGAACTTAAGAAAGTGTCATAATGGTGATACAGAATTGAAAAATCAGAAAAAGTTTCATCATTCGCAATTTTTGTTTAGATTCACAAATTGAATTTCAAATAAATAACTGAAGAAAAAAATATTTAAAAACGGCCAGAAGAATAAAAATTAAAAATTTCTGGTTGAAGGTTTTGGTACAAATTTCGATTGTTGGTTCATAATTGAAAGTAATATTATCTGGAACTTAGTATAAAAATTCGCTTTCAGATTCGAAATTCAGATTTTGAACTCAGGTTCAACCAGAATTCAAATAAAAAAAATCAGATTCAGGTTCTACTCGAAGTTAAGTTTTTTAATCAAGTTAGACATATCAATGTGAGAACTTCGTTAAGGATTTAAATTGCAGGAGATCGCAGTTTCATAGTTTTTAATTTAAGATTCAAAATTTTAATCAAATCCAAAATCACTATCAGCAGAAACCATAAATATGAAATTAAATTATATTTTTTTTAAGATTTTGTTCATTGACAAATATAGGTTTTAATATAAACATATTATCACAGGATTCTTAAATTAACAAAAATTATTAATGATTTTTTTTAAATCAACGAACTTGTTCTTCAAGCGATAATTAAGCTGTTTGTATATGTTATTGGATTTCATATTGCAAGTTTAAGACAAACACTGTTTTAGCCATATCAGCCTTTACAGACTGAATAAATAATTCAATACTGTTCAGTTATTCAAAAACAAGGTTTCTAATTAAAATTTTAAATTTTATTGAAGTTTATAAGAGTAGAAAATGAATATGTTTTTAATCGCAAACATAAACTGTTTCTTTTGTTTCTAAATATTTTTTTGTGGAAATAAAAATTTGGTTATTGTTTTCAAATTTAAGTAGAAACAAATAGTTTTACTCTATGATACTTTTGCCTAGAAACAGATTGCACACTGATATGACAGATTGCACAATAATAAAAGTTCGACGCCAAACTGTCACACGGTTGCAGATTTTGTAGCATTTTAAGAGCTTATATCACGCCTGTTCTAGCCAAAAAAACTCGAGTTGAACAATAGTTTGAGAAATAAGTTTCTCTTCGATTTTAAAAATCTTTGATTTCAATATCACACTGGTGAGAAGTGACTATGATTTCTAGGAATTTAAGTATAAGAATCTCAAAATTGCTGAACTCATTCCTCGTTTAGATCATAGGTGTTTTTATATGAACGAATGAAATTTTTAGAGACACTCAATAATTTTCCAATTAAGTATTTCTTTCATATCAGAGCTTCGACATAACGTTTTAAGTACATATTTTAAATTTTCGGATGTTTACATACAATTTTTAAAAAATTCACTAATGGCTTCTACCTTCTTAGTCACATAATTTATCAGCATGTTTTTCGGTGTTTAATATTAAATTCAACAAAATAAAATTACCAACAAATGATCCTAGAAGCGGTTTTTGATAAAATCTGCATTTTTCCGAAGAACGTTGCTTAGTGTGACATTCTTGCGTAGAAACATCAACGTAGAGAAAATCTCATTTATGAAAATTTCGTAAAGTTCAGAACAAAAACTAGGGGAGACTGAGGATACTTGATCCCTAGGGTTACTTGATTCATTTTCAACATCTCGAAACCGGAATGTCTAACGAAGATCAAATTTTCTAAAAAAAAAAAATGACAAATAGACCAAAACTACAAAACTGTTATCTCTAATAATAACACTAGTTTACAGCATTTTTGAACTCAGTAAACTGAAGGTCATTTCTAATGTGAAATCGGACGCTGAATCCGAAACTGAAATTCAAAAAAATCTCAGTAGAGCCGTTTTTGAGTTATGCTCCAAATATGAAATTTCGAAAAAATTAAAAAAGTTCTTGTACTTAGATTACAATATCTCGGACGGCATAACAGTAATTTGAAATCCCTCTTTTGCATATTGAAGGTGAACAAGTTTTCTATCGATCATCTCAACACTGTTTTTGCGTTTGACCAACAGTATTGCTGATATTAGTGACTTTATGAGAAAAAAAATTATAAAAAACGCATTTTTTTAGAGAAAATTTTTGTTCAACGAAAGTTTTAGACTCGATGGTAGCATTTAAAAAATCTGATTTTCTTTTGCGCCTAAATATCAATTCAAAACAAAGATTTCAAGTGGTTATTTATCAAAATCGGTTGAAAATTGAAGAAGTTATTGTTACTTTACAATAACTGAAATTTTTGGAGTTTTTAATGATTTAACAAACCGCAGTACACTTATCATAGTATAGGAATAATGAAACATGATAAATCTCACTCGCTTCAAGTCAAAATTATTTATTAGCTTACCAGAAGGTCATATGCCAAGTTTCAGAAAGATCTGACCATAGGGAGGGGTTGCTTAAGTCTCAAACGTGAATAATGTTTTGAGGTAATTTGCCCGGAAGGAACGAAAAATACTGGTTTTTCATCAATAACTTTTCTCATAACTAGTTGATTGTTTTTTATGGTTGATTTTCTTAAAGCCTAAGTTGAGACAAATATTTCACCCGAAGACTGTAACTCGATTGGATTAGAAACAGAAAAGTTATTGCGTTTTAATTTAAGCGCAAAAGAAAATCAGATTTTTTAAATGCTACCATCGAGTCTAAAACTTTCGTTGAAACAAAATTTTCTCTAAAAAAATGCGTTTTTTATAATTTTTTTTCTCATAAAGTCACTAATATCAGCAATACTGTTGGTCAAACGCAAAAACAGTGTTCAGATGATCGATAGAAAACTTGTTCACCTTCAATATGCAAAAGAGGGATTTCAAATTACTGTTATGCCGTCCAAGATATTTTAATCTAAGTACAAGAACTTTTTTCATTTTTTCGAAATTTCATATTTGGAGCATAACTCAAAAACGGCTCTACTGAGATTTTTTTTGAATTTCATTTTCGGATTCAGCGCCCGATTTCACATTAAAAATGTTGGTCAGTTAATCAAGTTCACGATTTTTTTTAAATTTTGTAAACTAGTGTAATTAAAGTTTTTTGAATATCGATCTTTTTTTTTAAATTTTACAAAAAATGTAACTTGAAGATCTTTTCATTCATCATTACTTTTAAATGTTTCTCACATGAAACAATTTTAATAAAAATATTTGAATCAATATTTCAATCGTTAGAGTACAACATGAACTTCATAATGCCATATTTTCAAAGCAATAGTAAACACTTGGGTATTTTTTAAGGAAAAGTTTAAAAACCGGAATGTTATGGGTTTAATTGATCCCTAGAGTCCAGAGAGTAATCTATAGGGGAGAATGAGGATACTTGATCCCTGGGGATACTTGATTCCTTAGCCATATCTCGAAACTGGAATGTCTTACAAAGATCAAATGTTCTAGAAAAATGTGCCAAAATGAGCAAAATAACAATACTTGTAGTTTAAAATTTTTTAACAAAATAATTGTTTGAGTAAATGAACTTTGTTTGAAAAATTTCACTAAATGTGACTTGAAGATCTTTTTTCATCACTTTAAAATGTTCGTTACATGGGAAAATTATGAAAAAAATATTTGTTCCAATGTATCAACCGTTCGAGCATAAAATGAACTTCATAATGCCATATTTTCAAAGCAATGAAAAACTCTCAACTTTTTTCAGAAAAAGTTTTCTAAAATAATGATTATGGGTACAATTGATCCCCTAGAGTTGGGTACAATTGATCCCCCTTCCAAACTGCATATTCTTCTTCTGAATTGATCGTTATGATTGCTGATTACGAAATAACTAATATTTATCCAAAAACTAATATTTATCAAACAGTTGTCTGAAGAAATGAGCAATAATAAATAATTTTCTCTTAATTATAAAAGAAATAGCGCCTTTAAGTATGCAATGTTATTGCGTTGAGACAAAGTTATAGAATTTTCATCTTATGTCTGCTATAGATTGTGAAATGAGTACAAACATGACCAAAATAGTCAATTAACATTCTATCTTGGGGTTTTGTTTGATTTTTATACAAGGATTAGGGCTTCCTGAATAAAAGATCTAGTCTCCTTCAATAGGGGATCAAGTCTCCCCTAACTTAAGAAAAATCGCAATTTTTTTACTCCCACGAAAATGCTTCTAGTTCATAAACGGGTTCAAGTATCGTTCTAATTTTTGGAGCATAGAAACTGGAAGTTACAAGCTAACAGAAAAAGCTAACAAAGACGGCGAGTTGCTAAATTTTTCCAAAAAGATATGGTGAAAATAAGAAAAGGGGATCAAGTATCCCCACTCTCCCCTATTTTTTTCTGAATAGATCTAACTCATTGTTTAGCACTTAAACATGAAAAGCTATCCAATAACTAATATTCGTTCAATAAGGCTGGAACAAATATCAATTTCTTCTTTTGTCAACCCCCCCACCTCCCTTCGAAATTTTCGAAAGCCCCGAAGGGGGAAATAAATAAAGTTTGAAGTAATTTATGAAAATTTCGATAAAAAAATCCAATATATGAAAGATAACAACACCAAAACACAAATTTAAGAAGATGGAAGTTATTTCACCTTTTGTTTTCTTGATTTGATTGAATTATTCGATAAAAAATTACTTGTTTTATAGGTTTTGTGCAACGATTTAGTATGCAATTTTGTTGTTGTTGTATTTGTTTTTCGCATTATTTTTTATTGTCCCCCCCCCTCGCGATTTTCCAACTCCGAGTGACAAAAGAGTGCGCCTTTAAGTTTGCAATGAACTTAGAGTAGTAGACAAACTTTTAGAATTGTTTTTGTCTGAATCTTACTAACTAAGAAATGAAAACAAATTGGGTCAAAAATTATGAATGAACTTTTTATTTGTAGTTTTCACTTGATTTTTGCCAAAGGTCCGGTTCACCGGACTGAAGGAACTAATCTCCTTTAGTTTATTTTTTTTTTGTTTTCTAACCGACGTTTTTCGGCGAGTTTTAGAAAATAAAAACGTTTTGACCAGTTGTCCACGGGTAAAAACTGGTAAAAACGTTTTTATTTTCCAAAAACTCGCCGAAAAACGTCGATTAGAAAACAAAAAAAAAATCATCGCGGCGATAAAACAAAAATCTCCTTTAGTTTAGGATCAAATCTCCTTAAAAATATCACTATTTTTGGTCCCTCGAAAATGGTTCTAGTTCTAATTTTTGGAACATTTAATCTTGAAATTAAGACTGTTAGAAAATGCAAAAGACGTCGAGTTGCTTAATTTAACCGGGGTTTTACGGCTTTTTCAGGATGTTTTCAGGATGACATTCGACGTCATTTTATAAATTTAAGGTTTAATGAAACCACTTTTAAAATTTTCATTATACAGGTGTTTAAGTAATATTTTTCCCAAAATTTAAAAAAAAAATCTGAAGACTTTTTCTATATTTATCGGTCAAAAGCTTGCCAGATTGCCCGGATAATTTCGGACTCGCCCTGATATCCGGTCCGATCCGGATTTCGTTGAAGACAGCCCAGGTTTTGCTTTGATTTATTCATATTATTTGCTTAATCCAACAAAAAACTCAAATAAAGTTGTGATGTTTATTTTTGCGTCAAAAACGATTTTTTGAGCAAGTCATAAAAATAACTATAACTTTTTCGAGTTTTTTTTAAGTTCAAAATACGATGAAATATCTGCTGATATGTTTACAAAATAAAATTTCGTGTGCTTTCTCCTTCATTTTTATTGAATAATTTCGATTTTTATTGAAACATCATTAAAGTATGTCCGGATTTTGGATTGAAAAATTTGAACTTTAATGCCAAGATTTTGCTTTTGTTTCGAAATAAAATTGTTCGGATTTGTTTGGTTCGAATAGATCCCAAAAAATTCTGGAAATCTTTTACTCGCGATTTTTTTTTATGTAAAACCGTTTGATTTTTGTATTTTTGGATCAATGTTTGATTAAAAAAAAAATTGATGCTTAATTGTCAATCAAAAACGTACCGATATGTAAAAACAACAATTTCTTAACGCAATGTGTGAAATGTACTCATTGTGTGTAAACGACAATTTGCGGTTAAAACACAAGTTTTGAACCGCAATAACGTTTTTGTTTCAAGTTCAATCGTGTTGCAGGGAAATATTTGTCTCAGTTTAGGCTTTAATAAAATTATTCATATAAAGAAACCGGCCAGTGAAGATAAAAATAATGATTAAATAAAATAAGTATTGTTATTTGAAAGTAGAGAACATGATTTCACAATCAAGAATTTCCGATTAAAAAAAAGAATTGCAAACAGAGGGTGTTTTGAATTTGAATGATTTAAAATAAAACTTTAGTTAGGAACGAGTTGTTATAGATTATTTCCATTTTCTGAAGATGAAATTAAATTATAAAAGCCTTTTTTTTTTCAAAATATTTCATCTTATTTTCCCACATTCCATAAAGTTTTATATTATTTTCTTGATCTTATTTTAAATTTGTTACACAAAGGGAAGTTTTATAATTAAATCCTTATAAAAAGTGTTAAATAAAAAAATGTGATCTAATTTTCTACATTTTACGCTGTTACCAATTGTTCATTCTGTCATTATTTCGATTTATCAAAAACGAATTCAAGCATTCAACAATTATTTTACTCCATTCCGACAAACGTTTTCCGAAGCGAACAGTTTTATCGATTCGATTGAGCCAATCGAAAGCGTAGGTGTCAATTTTGTTGCTGTTGTTATTACGTTTTCTCACTTCTTTTTGCCTTTTGCCGGTTTCAACTTGGTTGAGGGTGGTCACCTTTCGAGGCAATGATTTCGAAGATTTCACGCTGACACTTTGTGTTCGGGTGACATTTATCGTCCCCGGGTAAGAATGGAAAAATCTTTGGCAGGGAATTTTTCTTGTCTGGCTGTCGGAATTCTTTTTCGGGAATGTTTCTGCGGTTCTCCTCCTGGCAGGTGGGACGCAGCAGAGGGTTCAGCGTGACGTCAGATTTATGGTTTATTTCCATAGTTTCCAGGGGTTTCCGAATTCTTTTGCGGAATGGCAGCCTTCGGGGTGGAAATCATCTCATAAAAATGCTAAACAGCAGTGACACAAATTTTACACATGTTCTGGAGATCGTTCCTGTTGGGAATGGTTTTGAGAATTTGCGAAGTAATAAATTTAGGGAATATATTGGATTTGTTTTCTGCTACTGGGGGCCAATTTAGGGAAGAGTAAAATTTAAAGTTGAAGATGATATTCGACAAATCGATTTGTGATATGATAAATCGTACAAGTGACAAGTGAAATGATTAAATCATTTGTCGGTATAAGAGTTTGAGTTGTAGATATCATCAACAACCGATGTCTTGGTTTTTTGCATATTGATAAAACGTTGATTGGCGTTCACCTCAAATTGATTTTAAACAAACATCTTAGAGCAATAAAAATTCTTTTCGCTTCACAATCAAACCACCCACAGGATCGATTCGCTTTTTAATTCCATAGGTGGGCGTCATAGCATGGTTTGATTTAGAAAAGATTTTTTTTATCTTCAAGATGACTAAGCTGTTTTTACAGTCTGTTGACATTGGAACTCTCGCTCTCTCATTCAGAACCTCTGATGAAGTGGTATCAATTTTAATCCACCATCTTGGTTTTTTTGGTTTTATCATTCCAGCTGGCATTAGTCACCCTGGCCCAGACGTTGTCGATCGACGATAGAACCCTGGACATCAACATCAATGTGGAGAAAAACTCGAATCACTATCACCATGGAAAGCTGCAGGAAGGATCCTTCGAATATGGACTGGATGTGATTAAGCAAGTGGACAACCACTTCCAGCACAAGGTTAAGGGACCGGATGGAGTAACCTATGGATGTTACGGATTTGTCGATCCCGATGGTAAACCTCATCTGGTCCATTACGTTTCGGATCTGAAGGGATACCGCGTTGTGCCTCCAGATCATGCTACCAAGATTTACATTTCCCGACTGGAGAAGAGCATGTAAGTATAGGCTTATCGATTCAATGATAAGTTCTCTTTTAAGATCAAACATATTGAATAAATAGGGCCAGAAGTTTTTCAGAACGTATCCGGGAAATTTCATCTATATAACCTAGCAAAACTCGGGCGTTATATTTCAAAATTGTTGACCAAAATCTGGGCAAAAGCCGGGCAAATTTGATCAAAACCTAGGAATGACTGTAGAAAAAAAAATCAAGCAAAAAATTTTTTTTTATAAAATTTATCAGCAGATTTTAAATCGTATTTTAGTCATTCAAAAAACCTTTCATGATTATTTTTGTAAAACTTGCTCAAATAAATTCGTTTTGAACACATTAATAAAAAAAAAAATTACAACAAAGTTTGTTTTTTTTTAAGATTCGTTCGAGAAAGAGAATGAGAATCAATGCGTGCAAAATTTGGACTTGAAATCCAATGAAATCCAGGCAACCAGACTTTTCCCAAGTTTGCCCGGACAAAAGCAGGCAATATGGCGTCCTTATTTTAGATAAGCTTAGATGGATAAAAAAATTAAACATAGAATGTTTTAAAAAATCAACAATCTGCAGTGTTAACTTTAAAATGAGTAGAGATTATTATTATTTTTTTTTTTTTAATATTTGGAAATAAAGTAGATACCTAGTGATTTTCAGAAAGTTTAGCGAAATCACCCAGATTTAAATTTTCTCCTGGATTTAGAAACCATTTTTCTTGCTATTTGAAATAGCCAAAATGCCAATGCTTAAATAAGTTTTATCTATTCCAATATTGTAAAAAAAAGAATACGTTATAAATTTCCAAAAGATTAATTTTGAACACTTTCAAAAAAGATAATATTCATTATTCTAGAAACTTAAAAGATTTGTATTAGAAAGGGTTTCAAAAATCCTATAGAAGAAACTTTACTACATTTTTAAACTTCTGAATATTTCACAGAAAAAATCTTTCTGCAGTATGAATTATGGCAAAATTTTATAATAATGATTTACTTGATTGGTATGAACTCGAAGACACCGGTCCAATAATGCGTAATAATAATTCTACGCGATGAAAATAGGCTTGCCAGATGGTTTTCAAAAAAGCAGGACATTTTAAACGTGTTTGAAAAATTCATGATATTTATGTTTGTATATTTTTGGGTAAAAAAGAGGTGCTTTAATACTTGAATATAAAATGTTATGAACTGACAACTGAGGCATAGCTCAGATGATATAACATTCAGATTAAACGTCCATGATTTCAAACTTAGGCGTAAAATCGAAGAAAATTAAAAGTTTTTTTTACCTTTTCACTTACTGCACCGTCGGATATAAATTAAGCGAATGACTCATAGTTTTTATAAGAGCTTTGATTGAAACTAAAAATAAATTAGGTAATCATAGATGACAAATGGTGAGCATTACAAGCGATTTTTGTTTAAAAAATCTTAAGATATTTTAAGATTTTCATCATACTTTCTCTTAAATATCAACTAAAAACAAATGCTTGGATCTACTCTGAGCCACATCAGTTTCATTTTAAGATTGATAACATCTAAGAAAAATTATTTCCAAATCTTATAAATCCATAGCACTAAGCTAAGTAGAGCTGGTGGGTCATTATTTAGGCAATATTTGACAATATTTTTTAGTATCAAAAACGCTAAAATTTCGCTTTGCAGCAAAAAAATAAGTTACTATCGAGGAGTTTCCCGAAACAAACCCTTTCTAAAGACTATGCTGATAATTTAAGGGTTAATCAACCGTTATATTAATATCATACTTATTTCAAAACGTTGAAATTAAAAGTAGGTTTTAAGAACCGCTTGGCTGAATAAGACTTTGATTTTTAAAGGTTTTCGAAGAATCTCTTTTAATTCAGCCACCGTTGAACAAAGAAATTGCTTTTGAAACTTATTTGCAAATATTCACCAGGTTCGAAAAAGGAATAAACACGAAGTTTAATTGCGTGTCACAAAATGAAATTGGGCTTGGCAAAAAATAAAATAAAACTGTAAAAAAATTATAACAAATGAAAATTTTTTAAATAACATTAAGTTTAGCAATCAGCTCAAAAAGCAGTATCGTGGCCAATAAAATTTGATGGATTGATATCAGATACTGAAGCCCATTTGACTTTCTTGAAGAATGGAATAAAATTCCATTTCAAGTTAAATCAATTAATTCAATTAAAATCTTCTGATATGTAAAAATGAGATGAGGTGCATTCTAAAAGAGTAAATATTTCATTCAAAATTAAATTTCGTGGGGTTTCGTGGTATGCGCAGATTAAACATATTCTCACTTCAACAAAATATTCAAATGTAACTTGCATCGCAAAATTGAAGGACATCATTTTTATAGAAATTAGTGATCATGTTTGAGTGTTCTTAAGTTTGGATATAGAAATGTCCCCCCACAATCATTAGTCAACTAACGTATCCTTTCACCACAAAATGTTCGTTTATTCGGGTGTTAGTTTACCAAATATCAAGCTTTGCATGTATTTCAATCATTAAATACTTCCTCTTTGATTTCAAATATGTTTTAATTTTCAATTTTGTTAAAAAATAACATAATTTACCAAAACAATCAACGTTTTTCAAAACCCCAATTTTGGGTCAAAATTGTAGCTTGTAACAATTATAAGTCAAATTGCCCACAATTATTAGTCACATAGAAGCCCATGGCAACCCCCGAATATTAACATGAAAATCAACAAGTTTCTGGCAAACATTCAGGGGCATTCTTCGCTAGTATACATTAAAGGGGCAATTAGGTTGAGCTAGCAACCAAGAAATATTTTTTTTGCTTTCAAAAAAGTGACCCATGATTGTATGGAACTTGGTGGATTCTGTAACAATTATGGGTCACTTTGGATTATTGGATTTTCACAATTCATTCGCTCAGTTTTACTTGGAAAATTTTATTTCGTCCATCGTGCTTATGTAGTTCGACAGCTTAAAGTTCACCTAAGATAAAAAGTATTTAAACAGCAATTTTACTGTTATCAAACGCTCAAATATTTTTTTATAAGGCATTTTGATGATATTGTCGATTTACTAAAAATAATATAATGAAAAAATATCTTTTAGTTTAATAGATATCAGCAGTTCTTATGGTCGGTGGCTAATAATTGCGTGTGACCCATGATTGTGGGGGACTGTTAATTAAATTCATTAAGGAAACATATTTTTATTTGATAACCTTGTTGAAAAAAGCGGGATATTTCGGGATGGTTTGCAATCCTAGTTTAAACTGAAACAATTATTTTACAAAAGTGCTCAAAATTAGTTAACAAAAATGCACATTTTTATCGTTACCGTTGAATATGCTGATCAGGTAATGCTAAAACAAACAACTTAATATCTTAAGCAAAACCATGAGTTGTAATGAGACTTACCAGAAAAGCAGGTTATTTCGAATGAGAAGTTCGAAAAAATTAAATAAAAGCTTTATCCAAGGAAAGTGCATAAAGTAGAATCTACAAATTAGAAGGGAGAGTGAGGTATCATGGGCCACTTTTTTTCTTTGTTTCATAACTTCTTTATTATAAAAGATAAAAAGAAAAAATAAATGAAAAGGTTTTCTGCATTTTTGAGGTATCATTAGGCATTTTTATTATCTTTTAAATTCATTAATTTCCCAAGTTTTGACTGTTTAAAAAAAGCATTTTTTTTTATTTTGAAAAACTGTGGGGAAACGTGGGCCACCAAATTCAAATTGACCAGATAACGTGCAAAGTTTGTGATTTTTTTTTCAATCAAAAAAATGTTTCATTCAAAAATCGCCAGAGATGTACTGAGAGTACCAAAAAATTGAACTTTGGATGAAAAATATTCCTTGATTCTTGTAGTACTATTCATGCGAACAAAGCAAAAACCTTACTTATACCCCAGAAAAGTTATTCAATGTTATGAAATAAATATTGTTGAAAAATTTTTTTTTTAAATTTTGCGTTTTTTTCTGCCTATTTGCAAGCTGTGTAACCGTTGGATGGAAATAAAAATTTCAAAAAACAACTTTGCATTGCCAGAGAATTTATTGTTTTAAATAATCTTTGCAAAATCAATTCATGCTATCATTAACAGCTCTAGCAAGCATAATCTATTATTTTTAAATACTTTTCAATGGATTCAGATTTTTTATTTTGAAATGGTTATAACTTCTTTCATGAAGTTCTAAGCTGCTTGTCATGTTAGCAAAAAAAATGATGCTTAAGAATAGTCAAAACCAAAAATCAAAGACCGGCTTCATTTCAAGCTAATTTGAATTTTCTGGATGAATCAATGTGCAAAAATTTCTTCTTCCATACTAATTTCCATACAAAATTGAAACGCATTGCGCTAACTCAGGAATCAACCAAATCGTCTCAAATTTTACACTGATGCTTGGTGACCCAAAAGGCATCGAAAAAACATATGGGAGCAAAAAGTCATTTTTTGCATCGGTCTAATGGGCATTTTCTGCCGTAGAATCTAGCAGCGAATTCATCTCGATGAAGTCAACTCAATTATAGAGCTACAACATGAAAAATTTCATCTGATGATTTGGCCTAGTGGTAAGGTGTCGAAGAGTTATTAAGAGAACTCGAGTTCGATTCCTGGTCGAGGCGATATTTTTTTCATTTACCATTTTACCACATAGACACCATTTATTTCCTGGTGCTCAATAATGATAATATTTTCGTCACTCGAGAAACTTGATGGTTTTTTTTAATATATCTGGAAAGTTATAAGGAGTTTTTGCTGAAAAATTAATCCCTACTATAGGAACTACAAAACTGTTCCTCGTGAAAATTTATTTGAGAAAATACGTTTTTCGTTAGAAAATAGGGGTACAAAGTTCGCTCATTGTGCCCTTATTTCGCAGACAGACGTTCAATTCTTATGTATAACATCTCAACCCTTAAATTTACAAAATATCATCTGAGAAAAACTCACAGCAAATTAAGAATGAGTTCCCCGATTCAGCTTAAATCAATCACTTCGATTATTTACAGTGCCCAAAAATTGTTTTGTTAATTTTTGCTCAGATGGAATTGTTGTTGTTACTTAAGTGTTACTTAAGTTTATAAAAAGTAATTTTGAATATCGTTTTATTGAAAGATAACTTTTTCCATCAGGCTGGAACCCCCCCCCCCCTTGAAATTTCCAAAAAAAAATTCCGAAGGTGAATAAATAAAGTTTGAAGTATTTTATGTAAATTTAAAACAAAAATATTCATCTTTAAACTATTATTGTAAGATGGGAGTTATTTCATCTTTCATATTCTTGATTTTATTGAATTTTTCAAAAAAAGTATCTTTATTGAAAGGTAAAAGTTTTTGTGCTATGATATAGTATGCAATTCTGTTGCATACAAGTTTTAGTGCAATTTATTCCACTTTATTAGTTTTTCGCATTATTTTTTATCATCCCCCTCCTCGCAATGTTCCAACTCCAAGTGACAAAAGAAGGATTTGAAATTTGTACCGGCTTAATTTGCAGTTCGTGACAAAAAAGGAAAAAAAAAAGTTCTGTTTGCTTGTGTAAGTTATACATTTCCAAAAAATATCATTGAAGTTATGTCGTAAGACGAAATAGTATGGAAAATTGAAAAGGTCATTGAAGTCAAAATCAATCAGAAAAATTAGAATATTATCAAATCAATAAAAAACGTTAGCTTTTAAAAATAATGTAGAAAAAATAAGGATATTTTCGATCAAACCATATATTATACCACATTTAAAAGCAAAATTGTAAAAGATAGGTAATGGATTGAAAAGTAAGGTTTTAATTTTATTTTTGTTGATCATATTGTAAAAAAAGTAATGAAAAAAACTGGCTTTGTTTCGTAACAAACGATCCCAGTGTAATTCCTTCCATTTATTTGATATTTAGAACATAGTGGCATGCCTTTTTCATGTGACAAACTTCAAGTATTTATGCCCATTCTCTGGCTAAGAAATAGTTACATATTGAGCAATAAAAATATGATAAGCTTAACGCTTAAAATCGTTTATCATTAATCCCTGATATCATATTTGTTTTATATTCAATCAAAATGAAACTTATAATATTGAACACTATCATGAAAATAAACTGCCCTATTTCAATACCCTTTCCATATCTGAAGTTATTTAAAAACTAACTGATAAATGTTGAAACATCCGAGATTAATGGACTTTTTCCCCATTTTTTAGCGATAACATCTACCAGGCCTCCTCGGAACGCAACGTCCAGTGGAAGGATTTGTTCTTCCCACCGGCCTGCCGAAATCTACAAACCGAGCTGACCCAGAAGCAGCCTCCAACCACCCCACGGCCAACCCTTCCACCGCCACCTCCACCACGCCCACAAACCACCCCGGCCCCTCCTCCAGCTCTGGAACCAGAATTCTCCGACTCGAGCAACGTTCACGAATCACGAGTCCTGCCCCAGGAGCCCGGCTGTTCCCGGGTGTGCGACGAACTGAAGGGAGAACTGCAGGAGATCAAAGCCAAACTGAAGAACCTGATTGATTCGCTGGCCGAACGGGATGCCCACAAGAGACCATCATCAGCCTCGGATGGAAACGGATCCTACGCCTTCTTCCCGGTCATGCTGAGTGACCGGCTTCCCGAGGGAATCGATGCTAGCAAAGCGAGGTTCGCCTTACCTGCTTCCGGCCAATGTGGGCGTCAGTGATATTGATGGTTGAGATTGCAGAAGAGATGATGTACCTAGTTTTTTTTTTGTTAATATTAGATTTCATTCAAGTCAATGTGCAATGTATAGTCGTAGCTTTTAAGCGAATGATTGAGATGTATGACAGTGCTCTAGCTATAGGCAAATAGTAAAAAAGTCAAAAGATAGTTGTATATTAAACGGGATAGAAATAATAGTTCAGCTGTGCTATTTGATGCTTTCGAAAATTCTTACTTCTGATAACGATGTTTAAAAAAGTTTCAAAGCCAGACATTTGAACATTGGAAAGCTTAGTTACTCGATGAGTGAAAATGTTGAACCTTTGTCCCACTTTTGTTTCTTTATCACTATTTTTATTTGAGATTCGTGTAATCGTGTCAACTCTTGTTTACGTGTCCCACACATTTTAAGATAAATCAAAATCAGTCTTGCTTTCGAGATATCGTATGAACTTGATATCTTTACATAAACACTGATTTCAAAATAGACAGTACGTAAAAAATATCAAAGTCCAAGAGTATTGAAAGATATGAGGAAATGTACTTCTGTTTGTGTTTGAAGTTATGTTTATGTAAATGCAGTGTCCGGCAAAAAAACGCTATTCCGCTAATTGCTAGTTAGCGGACTTTCGGATAGCGAATTAATTTTCTCGCTACTTTTTTCTTCAGCTAGCGGATAAGAAAGTTCCGCTAATTTTTAGTTCCGCTAACAGAAGAACGCTGCTTCTTTGAAGTGTTAATTTGGCCAGAGACTTATAGATCATATATTCGGCATCATTCAGATTTAAAATTTTGATCGGTTTTTTTACTTTCGTTAAAGATTGATTTAAGAAGCTATTCGATCTCGAATTTTACTGGAATCATAGGAATATACGTCTTTTTGAATTGTCTTGACTTGATTTTAGGTCTGAAGAATAAGCCTTCTTCAAATTTAAAAGAGATGAAAAAAGGTTGTAAAAAATTGAAATTTCCAGAACAAAATAAGTCAATAAATCAACCAATCTTTTTAGTATCAATGTCAAAAAAGATAAAAAACTATTTCAGACAAAACAAAACATCTACCTTAAGAGAATCTTTTCATTAACTGAGGCAAAACAAAAACTTGATAAACGGGTAAATATTTTAAAAAATTTAATTCAAAAGTTTTTCCTTTAACTTTCCACCAAACACGTCAACTAAAATTAAAAGTAGACTGACGCAACTGACATGGTCAGAAATATTACAAAATAAGTTCGAAAACTGCCCCTATTGATATCCTTTAACAACCGCCGCTAACTTTTCAGTTAGCGATGCCGAATACTGTGTAAATGAAAACTATTCTACACGGATCGCTAAAAAATTTTAAGAACTGGTACTTTAAGGGTGATATGGTCAAAATTTGGTCAAGGGAAAACGCGTGTAAATCGGTGAAATCGTTTATTTAAAAATCAAATTTAATTTCTTTTTCAAGTTTAATTTGTATAAAATTCAGGAAAAGTATTCAGTTAGGCTTCCGCTATTCCAAATCCAAATTGCCGGGCCTTACGCTTAACCCCTGCCATCAGATTTTGTACAGCCACCTTCTTCGCCGTAGTTTGTCTGTTTGACTTGAACTGCTGCTCGTCCTTAGCAGTTTTTTTGGTCTTCTTTAGGTTCCGCTTGACAATAGCCCAGTATTTCTCAATTGAGCGTAGCTCTGGCGTGTTGGGAGGGTTCTTGTCTTTGGAAACCACCTGCACGTTGTTGGCGGCGTACCACTCCATGGCCTTTTTTACCGTAATGGCAAGATGCCAAATCCGGCCAAACAGTACGGAACAACCGTGTTTCATCACTCTTTCACGTAAATTTCTTGGCTGACAGTCCCGGTAGCTTGAAAATGCTGCTTTTCAAGCCACAGGTACTGATGACTTGCCAAACCAGATATTTCTTTGCGAACTTTGATAGTTTCATGTGCTTGAAAATATCTGCTACCTTTCCCCTTCCTTTTGCCGTATAAAACTCCTGTCCCGGAAGCTGCTTGTAGTCGGCTTTGACGTAGGTTTCGTCGTCCATTACCACGCAGTCAAACTTCGTCAGCATCGTCGTGTACAGCCTCCGGGATCGCGCTTTGGCCGTCGTATTTTGTTTATCATCGCTATTTGGAGTCACTACCTTCTTGTAAGTCGATAGTCCGGCTCGTTTTTTGGCTCGATGCACAGTTGTAGACGATACACCCAGCTTATTTGCTGCATCTCGGAGAGAGAGGTTAGGGTTTCTCATGAAACTACCGGCAACTCTCTTTGTTGTCTCAGCGGCTTCCGGTTTTCGATTTCCCTCCGATCCAAACTTCCTGGATGTCGACAAACGTTCCCCAAACACTTAATTACATTTGTAACGGTTGATTTGACAACTTTTAGCGATTTTGCCAGCTTTGCGTGCGAGTAGCTCGGATTTTCTCGATGCGCGAGCAAAATTTTGATATGCTGCTCTTCTTCCTTGGACGGCATTTTGACAAAATAGGAGCAACATTCTCCACACACACCTTCAGGTTTTTTAAATGCAAAATTGAAAGAAATACGTCAAGTTGATATTGACCAAATTTTGACCGTATCACCCTTTGTTTGGTTTATTTATTATAGCTTTCTCTTAACTCTTCACTTCATGATAGTTGAGGGATCGTCAAAAAAAGTGAGAGTAATGTGTAAATCATTATAAAAAGATTTTTCACTTCGTTTATACATTTGTTGTTGCAAATTTGTTCCTAAATGGAACGAAAGGTGAATATTGAGTTTCTTCTAATGTACACTAAAAAATATTCTTACATTCGTTTATATTATAAAACAGTCCTTAAATAGCTTTTATTGAATTTACGAAACTTCAACTGATTGAAACCAAACTTGAAGAACAATGCAAGCATTTTTTTGTTGTATGGCTACTTCACAATTTATTCAGTTTAATAACAAATCTCAAATCCAGTTCCAGCATGAATTTTGATGAGTGATACTTTAGAGAACAAAATAAGCTGAATTTTAACTTCCTGCCAACTACAAAACAATTTTAATTTCTCTTAATACCTCGTTTCTTGGATCACCATACTGTAATACTTTAGAATAAGGAGTGTATTCGAAAAATATGCAACACTTTATTTAGTGAATAACTTATGAATGCATGGATGGAAATTAAAAAAAAACTCAGTGAACGAGCCTAGTACTGTGATGTAAACATGGGGATATTTTTATGATTGTTCTGTTAAGTTTTTTAATTTCGTCCAATGATGAAGTTTATCGAGTTAAATCTTAAATGTATACTAAGAACAACCCTTTTTTCGATCAAGCATATTTTTGATAACATATTTGACAATTTATCACTCCACAACAGTTTTCACGAAATGGCACGATTCCAGAAACCAACCAAAACATAGAATGAACTTTTTTAGACCTAATGAAATGCTTTGCAGCGAAAACGATCGCATTAGGGGGTAGTCTTTGTATGAATTCAGCCATTTATTGTTCGAATCGCTATGAAACACTGATTTGCAGTCTCCATAGATCGTCAGCTTCCTCGAGTTATAGACATGACTTGTCTACGAAAAGTTCCGACTGCTGTTCGTGCTGCCAAGTGCTCTCTGAAATGTTCGTTTTGCTGTTCATTACAAAATTTTTCAAAATATATCCTCACTAGCGGTCCGAATATGTTGCGCACGATTTGACCACCGTATTTTGTTAATTTTACCAGTTGGCAGCCCTTAAGCCTTGAAGAAATAAGGTTAGGCTAGTTTATTAGTCAACTTGTCAATCCAGTCAAAAAAAAAAAATACTACATGAGTTTTGGTCGAAAAGTTGATGTTCATTTGTTTTTGGGACTTCACTGGAACTCTTCAAAAAGATTTGCCACCAGGTAGATTGTCACCAAATTTTATAGACGTACACATTACATTACTAGAAAGTTTCACTGAAAATTTTATCAATTTTAATTCATACATTCAAATGTTATTCTTAAATCAAAGTGTTTTTTCAGTAAACTGAGGTATTTAACCGATCCCATGATAAGGACAATAAATGAGAAATGTTATGAGCTTATGAAATAATCAAACATATTTTACAAGGATTCATTTTTCTTCGTTGCAGTACAAATGCAATCAGAATACAAAATATACTTTAAAAATGGTTCAAAACGCCAGTTTGCAGAACTTATATAAATCTCTGTTGATATGAACTTCTGTTAGTCTGTGTAATCAAACAACAAAAATAATAATTATCAAAAAGTAAGGCTCCTTTCTAAAAGGTCAGATAGTACAAAAGATTAATACAGTAGAATGACGAATTAGATCGATAAATGAAAATTATTATTGTAAGCACAAATGATTTCGTAAAATGCGCATGGAATGTTAATTAATATGGATCCTTAACTTTTTCCACCTTTCTTTACATGAAGCATTGGTGAAAATGCCATCTTTGAAGAAAATTGATTTAAACAGAGATGTCAAGAAAATTTAGAGATCGATTAGCGGTTGAAAAAATGTTTTTTCAATTAACCTAGTTGGGAATGTTGGGATTAATAAGCCTGAAACATGAAAAAAACCCTACAAGAAAGATGAACCAGCTGAAAGCTGAAAGTCTCTATAATGAAGATATTAAAAAAAAACCCTACAAGAAATTTAAATACGTTCGAACATGCAATTTTGAATAATTCAGCGTTGCAAATAAAGCATTTTAAATTAATTTTTAGTCATCTTGCTGCAGTTATGTTATAGAATTTATGGTATGAACATGAAAATTTAATTGGGTTTGTTTTGACATTTTTGAATTTTCATACAACTTATCACTATTTTGAACCCATTAAGCGGTGGTTTTTTAAATAATCATGTTTTTCTCATAAATGGACAGGAGGTTAAAATCTAGCAGAAAATTTATCTTTAGTTTATGATCATATCTGCAAGATTCATTTAAAGATTTGCAAAGATATGGATCATCAAAATTTCAATATTTGAATCTACTGTTCCTATTTTGGTACTGAACTGGTACCTTTGATTTTACCTAGAACTAAGATTCCTATAAAAAGCATGATATTTTGAAAACAAATTCATTAAAAGTATAATTTTCTATCAAATATTATCATAGAAAAGTACTATAGCTTTTTAAGGATTGAAACAATAAAATTGTTGTTATGAACATCTCAAACACCTTTATTCCCTCTCAGCTCTATCAGAAGAAAAAAAGCTGATCCTTTTTTGTGTTTACTGAGAATACTGACTAAGAATTTTGTGTTCAAATAGTTATAATTGTCAAAATAATTTACATTTTTTTTAAACTTTTTTGGGTATTTTTGTAGTTAATTATGTTTTAGTTAAGTTTAGTTCGGAATGTTTTATTGTACGATACTCATAAAGCTAGAAATAATTAAAAAAAACGTATACCACCTCAGGTCCGTATGCAGTCGAAGGTTTCATTAAATAATAACAAATCGAAACTAAACTTTAAACAACTTTAAACAGACATGCTGAGAACAGTAGCGTCCATTACCAGGGGGCTCAATTGAGCCTTTTGGTGTGGGGGTGTTGTGGTGGGCTGCTACAAAAAAAAATGTTCATTCATTTTCTTAGGGGGAGTTTGTGATATAGCTTAGTTAGCAAAGCAGTTGCCTCCTAAGTAAACATCTTTTACAGTTGTACCTGATAATTTTTTCAATAACTATTCAATCCACCAGCTGCATCTTTAACATAAAGCCGCGAATGACATAAGAATGTTTAAACGACTATAATGTTTGAAGGCCACGTGCAAGGTTGCCGAAAAAAATTTGTGTTTTTGAGAAAAATAATTCTAATTTTCTGTGATTTTACTCAAAAATTCTGTGATGAATTTTTGTGATGCTATTTCTTTGAATTTGATATCAAATCCATGAAAAATTGGATGTTTTTCACATTTTAGTTGGGCCAAATCTATTACCATTACCAATCTTATCATATTTTTCTAATTCAAAGTAAGAAATCTAAATTTATGCTGTCCAAAAAAATTATAATTCCGAAAAACCAGTCAAAATTTAAAAATTTTGTGAAATCTGTGAAAATTTCAAAATCCTGTATTCTGTGATACAGATTCTGTGAAGAAAATTTTCTCAAAATTCTGTGAAATTACAGATTTTCGGAAACCTTGGCCATTTGCGGTATTTGCGAATAAATATTCACATATTCAAGCCATCTGCTCTCCCCCCCCCCCCCCCCCCCCCACCCGCACTCCCAAAATTGTCATATTTGACATTTTACAAATGATTTTCAGTTTAAATTTTTCTGAAATTCATTGTTTTGAGCATTATAACTTTTATTTTGGGGCCCCTTAATGCCGGGGGTATTTGGCCCTTATTGCCACCTCCCCTTAATGCGGCATTGATATTTATGGTTGCAAGCGAAATCTAAATTTCGTATAAGGTTATGTATCTTTTTAACATCTTCATTTGTAGGAGAAAGTAGGGTATCGTGGGTTTAAAAATCTCGAAAGTGTGTTAAGATACCAGTTGACCAGTAAACGAATCGTTTGCTTCTTATATTTGACATGCTTAAATAAATGTACTTTTTAATTATTTCAAGCGTTCCATGAGCGGTTTCGTAGGGCTCCTATATTTTTGTAATAGAACTCATATTCATGTCTTAAAATACATTTTTTCGGTTTTTTAAATTTTCTGATGCCAAATGAAGAATTATTCTATCATATTTATTCAAAGTCATGGTGACGATCATGAATCTATCTCATCTTGTGTATTTTTTTTCCGAGGAATCCAACGAAGCCAATTTGAGCGGCTGGTTTCACCCTCAATTTCCCTACATTATCAAATAGTTCAGAAAAAGCATGTTCAGACTTGAACTTTTTGAAATAAATGGGACGTATCTTGTGTGATTCTTTCGAAGAATCCAACGAAGCCTATTTGAACCATCGCACGCATTGGAAACAGGAAGGAGTTATGGCTGTTTTTCTCACAATTCCATTACATTTTGCAAATAGTTTAGAAAACGCATGTTCGGACTTGAAAATTTCGAACCAAATAAAAAGTATCTTGTGTGATTTTTTTCCGAAGAATCGAATAAAGGTTGTTGTTTGAGTCATGACACGATTCATAAAATGGAGTGATGGCTGTTTTTACCCTCAATTCCCCACCAATTCTCAATGGTTTCAGAAAAAAGGATGTTCTGACTTGAAAATTTTTAACGAAAAAGGACGTATCTTGTGTGATTTTTTCCCAGGAATTAAACGAAGCCAATTTGAGCCACCGAGTGAATTGGAAACAAGAGTTATGGCTGTTTTACCCGCAATTTTCTTTATTAATTGAAAACGGTTGGTAAATTTAGGGTTAAACAGCCATAACTCCTGTTTTCAATACGTGCGCTACTCAAATAGGTTTCGTTAAATTCCATGAAAAAAAAAACACACACACTAGATACTGTAGAGTATAGATGTAATGGATAATTGGTATCTAAAAATAATACTCGTTTTCAGTAAATTTCGATTAAAAATGAGTAATCTTTATGAAGCGTGTAAATATCGTTTTGGAGGGAGAAAGGGAGAATCAAAGAAACGAAAAGATTGTCAACGGCAGTCTTTCAACGAATTTTGAAGTCAACGGACGCGACTATTTCATTTCAAATGGAAGTTGTCCGGAAGTTTCCGGAGAAGAATCCGACATTGGCGCAGTCGTGACCAGGGATGGAAGAAAATCTCTTCTAGCGACTTTTGAGCAGGGAGCGACCAACCGTAGAACACATTCAAATCGCCCTAGCTAGCGATGCTCTCTGCTCTGTTACTGTTATGTGGGGAGATCTCCGAGAGTGGCGAGTTACCACAATCTTAGAAAAGCAAGATAAAAAGAAAGTCCTTGATGAGCGCACTCGCTTTGCCTTCCAATATCGTACGTACGGATTGTTGTGAGTGGTTGCAACAAAATGCGAATCTCTAAACGTACAGATCTTGACTAAGCACAGATCGCGACATGTACAACTTGCGATCGGATCCCATCATAGCGTTAAGATTGTATTTTTTTGGAAGATTCAAAGAGAAGCTCTTGCTCGCAACAACATTTGTGTGTTGCTCGGTCGTTTGTTTGGAGTAGTACGCAACAGCAATTAATAAGATAACAAGCCTTGGAATGTTATATAGCATAAGATGAAAAACAATCCAAATGATGAGGGGAGGGAAGGGGGGGGGGGGGGATGGGCGGAAGGTTGTGGTTGGAAAACTGGGTGAAATCTGTTGCAAGAAGTAAAAATCTACAAAAAAAAATCCACAAAAATGAAAGAAATTTCGAAAAAATAGAAATAGTTTTTAAAAAAATTGACATTCAGAATCTATTGACTTTATCGGCTTTTTTGATGTTCTGTGTTGAAACGGTGTGCTAATTTTCAGCACTGTTTTTAGACTTCCTTTCTGTTTGATGCCCGATGGTTACCGACGAAATAGCAAAAAAAAAAATTGTATGCAACTCGTTGTTAAAATCGAATTTTTCATCACACGGTAACCCTCGTTAGATTAATCCTCGACTCGTGCTGAAAAATCTACTTTTCGCAACTTGTAGCATAAATAAAAAAAGAAATAACTATTTGAAAAAATCATCGAGATTTCAATTTCTGAACTACATATTTACTTCGGCTTAGGTGCAGAATGTTAGTTACATAATTTGTTAAAAAATTTCAGAGGCATTTTTTAATTAGTAAAATTTAGCTGAAACAGTGTTGAAAAGTGCTTCTTTTCATCACTGCTTTTTCCATATGTAATCAATAGTATTAACTGGGTTAATTTAACACTTCGATGCTTGATTTTTATGTAAGTGTATTAAATTCTGTTCCATTTAAATAATACATGGGAACAACATTATCGGTGTCTATGTTAAAAACCTGATATTGAAAGAATTTCGCATCCTGAATCCAAATAATGTGTGGGATATTGATAAAATCAAACAATAATAACTTATGAAACAACATACTTTAGAATTTAAATTCTGCATAGATTTTCAATTTTCAGAACAAGTAAAGAACTACGAATATTTTGATTTATGCCTTAAAATTAGCGTGGTTGAAAATTCTTTCAACATTAACATATAAACCAAACTATGAAAAATCATGCAAGAGAGACCCTTTCCAACTTTTTGTAAGAAGTCAAAATTACACGTGTTCTTAGAGAAAGTTTATAATTCAACTAAAACCTTTTATTTGAGCTTCTTCGAATCATCTATAGTTTTACCAAAAAGTGCAAATGAAATTTAAATGATTTTACTTATTTCTTTATTTTCCAAGTGTTGAACTTTGAATTCCAGATTTCAGATCTAGTAGAAAAAAACTAATTGTCCATTCAGCGCTTTTTAATTATTTTTGACACTTCGAAGAAAGGTGAATTTGGTAGCGTTGTGTATCTCATTTAAATTCTATGTAATAACATATCTCAATAGGTTTGTGCTGATTTTTGGGTTTTATCAGTTGAAGGTACTTTCGATTGAATGTCGTAAAATAATCGGAGATATTTCCACAAAAAAGAGTTAGAAGGCAATCAAGCAATTAAAATTGTGCCCTTATTTTATTTACGGTAATTAAAATCAATTTGAAATAACTCTATGTAATTGTATAATTAATAATCTGACAAGATTTTAAATCTTTTATGCCACAATAGTGGATTAAAAATGCATATTTAAAAGAAATGAATAATAACTTAAAGGTTTCTACGAAATTGATGTGTTTGTATTTAAACAAAAAAAGTCTAATGATTTTTTTATTTGATAATTTTGGTTTTTGCAGATCTAGATTATTCATTTCTTCGAACTTTTGTTAACCAATTTTGTAAGACGAGATGTCAAACTCGAATATCCACTAGCGATATGAACTTCTGATTGTCATTGGAAATAAATTGTTTAAATTGAATCAAAATTTAACCTTTTATTGAACAGAAAACAGAATAAGCGAGTTTTTGGCAATTTCAGATTATTAATAAAAATTTTTTTTTTATGTGGACATAGGTCCATATTAGACCTTTCTTTAAAATCATATATCGGAGAATCTTGAAAATCACGAAGTCTTGGCGAATGCACTAAGAAAGAAAATCAGATATAGGCATGTAGACACGATTGTTGTCCAAAAATCACTTTAATGTTAAATTTCAATATTCAAAATTCAAACATTTATTTGAATTTTAATTGATTTAAAAGTTTTATGGAACAAAAATTTAAATCCTTCATTAAAAGTAATTCGTTTCAGAAGAAGAATTGTCGTGGTCGTAGAAAATTCGAAATGAAAATTTAAAAGAATATGCAATACTAAAAATGTCAAAGTCAAACAGTTTTTTGCAAAAAATTCACACATTCGTATATTGGTAAAAAAAAACCATCCATGTTCAGAATATAAAATTATACAATATAAAATTTAAGATTTTAATTCATATTTGCATTAACATTACAAAAGTAAGCAGCAGCTTTCATTTTCAAAAGAGTGTTTCTGATTGTTTATGTTATAAGAAAATGCTAATTTATAAAATCAAAATTATTTTTAAGAAAAGTTTAATTATTTTAAGAAAGTGTAGCAAAGCGCTAGTGCTTGTATACAATAAACAAAGAACACAAAACATTTAACAAAAAAAAAAACATTTTCATCAGTAAGTAATTTAATTGATAAGGGTTCCACGTCTCGGAAAAAATATGTGAAGTTTGACGGAAGAATTTTATAAATATGGGAGTTTCCTGAAAATGAATTATAAAATCTAAACAGACTTGATATTTAAAACAATAGTATAGTAAAAAGGTATATTTGAGGTATCAAATCAAGGTTTTAGTAAAGAAAAACTAGCTATATCAAACACAAACTGCGTTTAGAAAAAACGAATATGTTCTTCAAGTTTAGACGTTTGATATCACATCGTATCACGGAATCATAAAATCATCCTTATTTAAATCAGAAAAGTTTAATTGAGCTTTCAAACTGTCAACAGTTTACAACAAAATGAGCAAAACTTTATCTTTATGTTCATATGTAGCGAACTGGTGCTGATACCTGTTCAAAGATTTAATGAAATATCATAAAATATCAATTAAATTATCATTAAAGAAAAGAGCACTTTCCCGGTGATTTGTGGAAACTTCCAGCTTTGAAATTCACGAAATTTTCCGGATTTTTCCTTATTCCCAAGCACCTCATTTTAACCAATTTGATTTTATTCCAGTTTTATCAGCTTCTGCTTGGAATTTTCAATACAAAAGTTAAAAAAATCATATTAAAACCAATTCAAGGTAATTATTAATATAAGCGCTATGGTGATCTAAAACAAAGTAATAAATTTTGAATAAATCAGTTAAAACTCCCATGTCCGTGCGCTAAGCCAAAAGAAATTCTTCAACATGTGCCGGCCGACAGTTGAACTTCCATCCACGTCGCCTGTCATATGTTTAAGCTTCGTTTGCGCCATTCGATTCAGATCCGCAAGGATCTGTGTATGTAAGACACTCATTCTCAGCGAGCCAAGCGTACGTTGTGATTGGTTAAAGTTAGCTAGCAAAAAGGGTAGCTCTTCTCCCCGAGCTACACACAGTCTCAAAATGTGTTTGTCGGTATTCAACCATCATCGTTTCAATAAAAATCCTCTATCGAGGGGATATGATTTTGCTCTCGGTTTGTACAGATCGCGACTTGTACACTTGACGACTAAACGTTTGTCGGATCAAAATCTCTTCGATTCCATCCCTGGTCGTGACTCCTCGGATCAGTGAGTGTTTTAAATGAAAATAACAGAAGTGTGAAAGGTGCAAGTTATAACGTAAAGAGAATTTTGAAAGTTTTTCCATATAAGAGAATGTGCAAAAAATAAAGATAGAAAGATAGAGAAATATAAGAAGTTTTTCTATAAACAGGACTTCGAGGAGAAGGCAAAGATCCTGAAAGATCAATTGAAAAAAAAAATAATAATATTTTACTTAGAATGGGGTTTGGATGGGAAGGCGAAGTTCTCGAATATTATGAAAGATTAATTGAAAAATAAAAATAATAATAATATTTTACGTAGAATGGGGCTTCGATGGGAAGGCGGAGTTATCAAATCTTATTTTTGTTGCAATTGAAATAAAATGAAAAAAAAAAAATGCAAATTAGATGAACTTCGATGGGAAGGCGAAGTTCTTAGTAAACAACAATTGACTTCGATGAGAAGGCGAAGTTCAATAATGAATGATATGGAATTTGGATGAGAAGGCGAAGTTCTAGGAATACTGAAAAAAAAAAACAACAAAAAGAACGAAAAGCATAATGATTACCAGCAATTTGTGATTCAAATAGTTAAAGAAAAAGTTAAACAGTAACAGTGAGAAAGCTTCTTAGGTTTCTTTGAATTAGGGCTTTAAAGGAATGTGTGAAATGTAATTTTTTTTGATGACTTCGTACTCTAGAATGAATATCGATGGAACTGTGAAATTCCTCGAAAAAAAATTAAACAAATTCCGAACGAAACCTTAAATCGATTGATGTTGCAAAAATGAAAAAAAAAAAGTTATTCAGTGAGAAAAATAATTTGAAGTAAAATATTTAAAAAAAACCAAACAAGTTCTAATTGAATAATTTAAAAAAAGGCACGTGTGATTTGTGTGATAACAATTAGAGAGGAATTGATGTTGCCAAAGTAAAAGAAAGTTTGTTGTAAAGATCTTAAAGAAAATAATGTGTGTAACGTGAACTTTGATAAAAAATATGAATGAATTCGATAATTTTGTTTTGAAAAATATATTATTCGATAAAGTTTGGATGGAGCTCTCGAAAAAAAAAATCAAATAGATTGAAATTAGTGCGAAATCGAAAATTTAAAAAGGATTCATGTTGCAATAATAAGCCACAAAGATTAATAAAAAAAAACAGATGTGATTTCAGTGTAAAAGTTCATTGAAACAATAAAAACAAAACAATTAAAAAAAATGGTGATTAACTAGTTTCTTCAAAAAAGGTTCTTTTGACTCATTTGAGTACAAAAACCAAAATATAAGAAAGCTTCGTGTAGAAAAAAAAATAGAATAAAAATAATATAAGAAAGCATGTGTTGAATGTGAACTTTAATAAAAAAAATGAAGCGATTTGAAAATTTAGTGTTTCAAAAAAAAAGTTTCTATCGAATATTGAAGTTCTCGCAAAAAAAAAATTGAGTTCGTGAAAATAGTATTTTATTTGCTTAGCAATAAAAAAAAATAAAGAAAAGTAAAATATCAGCTGAAAAAAAATCAAAAATTAAATGAATTTTATTTTTTTTTTTACAAATCATTTATTTGAAACGGCTCAAACCACTTAGTTTTACGGAGCCGAGAGACCATTATTTTTTGTACAACAGTTGCTTAAGTTTAATTAACAGGAATTTTCGCATTGTTGTCCATATATTCGTTTTATGGATTCAAGATATTGAGTTCGTCGTTCATTATTGAAAACTATGATAGACAAAATAGAAAAGGAGAATTAAATGAATTGATATTTTAAATAAATTGCCAATGAAACAGAGAAGCTCTTAAAAAACAAATTGAATTTGTGTGGAAAAAAAGATGAAATGTATTGATGGAGCAAGAAGGCGGGTGTCTCATAATTGAGTAGCTGAAAATAAACTGAAATTAGAATTGTAGTCAGAAAAATGATGTGGAGAAAATTAAAAAAAAAAAAAATGAATAAGTAGTTGGTTGCTTTGAAAAGAAAAAAATATAACGAAAAAAGTCAATTGTAATTAGTCAAAAAAAAAAAAAAAAAAAAACGAATGAATTCATAATAGAATTTTTATATTAGAAAAAACCATTTCAAAGTATTCCAACCTATTTTTGATATGTTTTCCACGAAAATTTAACATTTCTTTTTTTTTGTAAAATGCACATAAGTGTTGATTTTCATTATCTGATTTTAGAGAGTAGGGGAGGAGGAGATTGTAGAGTATAGATGTAATGGATAATTGGTATCTAAAAATAATACTCGTTTTCAGTAAATTTCGATTAAAAATGAGTAATCTTTATGAAGCGTGTAAATATCGTTTTGGAGGGAGAAAGGGAGAATCAAAGAAACGAAAAGATTGTCAACGGCAGTCTATTAACGAATTTTGAAGTCAACGGACGCGACTATTTCATTTCAAATGGAAGTTGTCCGGAAGTTTCCGGAGAAGAATCCGACAGATAGGGGAAAAGTTCATATAACGCCCCATGTGGCTAATACGCGCCACCTTCGTTTTGAAGAATCTGAAACATTTTAAGCCTGCAAAATATTACCAATTTGTTTTAAATGCTGTGATTGGTCATGGCAAGTATGAATTTTTCCTTAAAATGCCCCTGTGTCGTGATAATTTCACAATTTAGGTTTTTCATCACTTTGATCTAAATTTTAAAACACTTTCAATAAGGTGTCACCAAGCAGAGAAAAACGAATAAGACAATATTTTTTGACAAGTCGATAGAGGAGAATCTAAACTATGATTTTATGCTAAAAAATCATACTGAAATCGCACAGGTATGCTTTTTATGGGTATGTTCTATCACGGCCCATGCGCTCGTTATAACGCGCCAATCGTAGTAGGCTGAAAATAGCATTAATTTTTAAAAAAGGCCAATTTTTATTGAAAATGAACAAAAAGTCTAAAACCATATTTTGAGCGTTAATTCAGCCCAAAAAATTAACTTTTCATTTTTTTTCAAAATTTTGATTTGTCCGTTTTGATTTTCTATTCAGTCAAAGTGTCTGTAAGTATTGGTGTGTTTTCGGTCTTCGGCTGCGTTCGGGTGTGTTCGGCTGCTAGGCGCATATTGAATACACAGCGGCGCGTATTTGAAACACAGTTTTGTTCCGTGGCTTTGAATATGGTTTTAAAAAATCAAGTTTTTGAAGCAACTATAGCAATTTGAGTAATAAAAAATCATAGGCATTTGTAGAAAACACTTTTCTTCAACGATTACATCCATTTTTAACACAATTTGTACGTGGAATACATAGAAAATCGGCGATTCGCTTAGGTGGCGCATAATAGGACATGTTCCCCTACGTCTCATTTAGTTCGAAATTTTCATGTCCAATCATGCTTTATTCTGAAAGAAATGGAGTGCAATCTAGGGGAAATACAGCCATTGCTCCATTTTCCGAAGCGTGCGGTGGTTCAAACAGCCTCCATTTGGTTCTTCAGAATAAATTACAAGCCCGAACATGCGTTTTCTTAGATAACTGATTTTTTTTCTGGAAATTGAGGGTAAAACAGCCATAACTCCATTTTCCAAAGCGTGCGGTGGCTCAAACAGTCTTCATTGGATTTCTTGAAAAAAAAAAAAAAACACATAAGATATGTACGTCCCATTTTGTTCAAAATTTGTCAAGTCCGAACAAGCTTTTTTCGAAAATAATTGGAAAATATAGGGGAATTGAGGGAAAAAATAGCAATAACTCCATTTTCTTAAGGGGGGGAGGGGGGTAAGGTCTAACACTTTCAAAAAATCGGTTTTTTTTTTATTTTCTTATTGTAAAACATTTCAAGAATGTTGTGTCAAATTTTCAAGTCAATTGAAGAAACACTGTAGAAATTATAGGCCTTTATCTCTTCCTATCTAATACTGCAAGAAAGCAAGAGCAGAAACTTCAAACGCGTTTTTCTCGAAAGCACATTCACAAGTCCGTGGACATCGTCATTTGAAAACTACTCATCCGATTCTTTCCAAATTTGGAACATATTTTCTACATATAAAATACCAGACCCCAACGTTTTTTCTTTTTGTTTTACTTTGGGGAGATTTTAGAGATAAAAAATGGCGGATTTTTTCGTGAAAAATCGTAGTTTTTACTTCAAACAGTCACAAAAATTTCAAAATTTTTTTTTAAGTTAAATAAAAACGTTGGGGTCCAGAAAAACATCTATTAAAAATATTTTGCACTGATTTTTTGACTTCAGATGATTCTGTGCTGAGATACAGTGTCCACCGCAAATCCTGTTTTCAAAAAGGCATCCTCGAAAGTGCTCCGTCACCGGCTCATTTTTCAATATTTTTCTACGAAATAATTACAAAATGTTCTTTTAACAATGCTTTGTATAATGCAAAAAAACTGAATACATTTGTTTGAACGATAGCTCTAGAAAAAAATCGTGAAAATTAAGCCATTAAGCCTACGGTAGCTCAATTCATTGGATTTTTTAGAAAAAATTACAAAAGTTAGGTCTATTTTTGTTTAATTTTTTTTTGTCTAGATTAGTTTTGAATGGATTATTTACAAAATATAGGAGAAGCAGGGATTTAATAGGCAATATTACTCCGTTCGTAAGCTCGTTAATGTTAAAATTATGGAGAAAAATAGGCTTTAAAAACCCTACATTCCTTCATTCAAAACGGTAATAATGAAAACAATATTTCTTCCGTAAATTTTGAAGCTAATGTTTCAAAGTCAATCTACATTCCAATGCACAAAAATGCAGAACAGTTGTACTAAACTAATAGCGCCCAGCAATGGAGCGATAGACATTTCGTATCTTGGGCAAATTTTTTCAGTTTTACATGGAGTATATTTTCACATGAAATTTATTCCCGAGGGGTCCACCAATAGCGAAATAAAAATGCTAACTTTTTTGTTTTTCAAAAAAGGGATTTCATGTCTTCATGTCATGTCAGAGTTGTGAATCTGGTCAAAATATATAAATTTGTCGAATATGTCAAAGCTCTATTACCATCAGAAGTTAGAGTGGAAGTTAAAAAAATACCTTTAAATAAACAGTTTTTAAAATTGAGAATATTGTAGATTGGGTAAAATGGTTCTCTGTCTTGGAAACAAATAATGGAAAAGCCTAGATCTACAACTTTTTGAACCATTATGATGATTTTTGAAGATGCTGAAGCTCTGTTGAAAGCGTTAGTGTATTTCATAAATGATTTTCAAAAGCTCGTGCATCAAAAAGGCGCGTTATCGCAACACCACTTTTTGTGTGTTAATTTTTGATGATAAATGAAATCTTTTTTATCTAAAATTTGCGTGGAAAACGCTGGAATTTTAAGAATTTTGTATGATCGAAAATACTCTTTTTTGCATCAAAATTACCTATTTTGCTCAATGAATAAAAAGTTAAGAACATTTTATTTATGCATAATAAAATAAAATATTAAATTTATGTATTAAAAGTTGGATTTTTTTTCTCATTTTGATTCATAAAATAACATCATTAAATAAGTTTTCATAGCGATGATTTAGAACCGGTTCCAACGGATATAGGTTTTGAACAAACGATGCCTGCTATTTCTGTTGTTATTTAAAAAAAATTATTCATCAAATTTCACACGATATTCATAACATTTCTCGTAGGAGGTATGAATGATTCTAATAATTGAATAAAAATTTAACTAACGATTCAAAATGAGAAAAAATTGCAACATTTAATCCATAAATAAAATAATTTAATTTGTTTTTATTGAGTAAAACAGATAGTTTTCATACAAAAACGAGTAATTTGAATCATTTTAATCTCTTCTAGTTTCACCGATTTCCAAGATAATTTCAGATGGAAAAAGTTTCAATTATCATCAAAAATAATCACACTAAAGGTGGTGTTGGAAAAATGTGCAATTTTCGATACACGAGTCTTTGAAAATCACTTAAAAGTAAACTAAATGCTTTCTTCAGGGCTTTAGCAAGATCGAAACTTATCATAATATTTCAATAAAATCTTGGATTTTTCCAACTTTGTAACGAAGACAGCGAACCATTTTATCCAATCTACAACGTTCCAGATTTTAAAAACTGTTTTTCAAGGCATTTTTTTACTTTCACTATAATATCTGTAGGTGCTGTTATAGAACTTTGACATACTTGAAAAATTTATGTATATTGACCAGAAAAACAACTTTGTCGAAAACATCAAAGCCCTCATTTGAATATCAAAAAAGTTTGCATATTATCTCGCTTTTGGTGGACCCTCGGCTATATTTTAAAATTTATTCCTTGTTTTTTTTCATTTTTTATAGTTTTTTTATAGGAATACAGTGGTGTTCGAAATAATAGCAGCGGCTCGGAAATTGTTTAAATAATTAAGGCATTTTTCTGTATTGCCACTTTTATTTCAATTCTCTCTTGGTTTAGTAAGCATTTTAGTGGTACGTAAGAAATACAAAAGATTTAGGATCTGAATATCAATTGCAGGTTGAGAATAATAAAAAAATGATTTTTGCCCTGTTCGAAATAATAGCAGCAAGAAATTAAATATTTTTTTAAAACAAATTATGAATTCATACCAAGTCTTTCTCTATGTGAAAGTCATTTGTGACATCAATACTTCGTAGTGTACCCGTTATTTCTGATCACTGCAGCGCAACGGCGTGACATAGAGTCCACAAGCTTTTGGCACCGTATGACAGGTATTTCTGACCATGCACGGCGAACTACAACCCATAGTTGCTCTGCATTTGTCGGCTTTGCCTCGAAAACTGCCTTTTTGATGTCTCCCCACAAATTTTCGATAGGATTGAGGTCCGGCGATTGAGCCGGCCAATCCATCACATCAACGTTATTGTCCCGGAACCACGCTTTTGCTCGTCTGCTGGTATGTTTCGGGTCATTGTCCTGTTGGAGGATCCATTTCAAGGGCATTTCCTCTTCTGCGTATGGTAGCATGATATTCTGCAGAATTTCCACGTAACCAACTGCGTCCATGATACCTTCTATACGATGGATGGGCCCAACACCGTGGTACGAAAAACATCCCCACACCATGATTTTGGCATCACCATGTTTAACTGTTTTCACGGTGTACTGGGGTTGGAATTCTGCACCTGGAGGACGTCTGACGAACATTCGCCTACCGCTGGAACCAAACAGCTCTACTTTGCTTTCATCAGTCCACAAAATGTTACGCCATTTTTGGATGGGCCAATTGACGTGAGAGTTGGCGAAGTTCAAGCGGTTATGAATATGTCGGGAAGTTAGTAGGGGCACTTTCCTCGGGCTTCTAGCTTGCAATTCAGCTTCAATCAGACGTTTTCTTACTGTTGAGGTACTGATGGGAAGATCCAACTCTTGTTTCAGTGCTCTTAATGAGATGTGTGGTTGCATTTTCACCAACCGAATCATCTTCCGATCAGTTCGTGAAGCTGTTTCTCGCTTTCTGCCACGAGTTTTACCCTTTTCCTTCCAGTGCAATGCGTTGTATACCTTTTTCGCAGAACAGTTAAGCAGTGCCGGAACTTCACAATATGTTTTTCCGCTTGCAATCAGTCGTTTGATGTGATTTCGTTCTTCGAACGTACAATGCTTCGAGCGACCCATTTTGCTGAAATATTACAGATTTTCGGTAATGTCTAATCAACCAAAACGCATCATGGAACCTTTATGTCTCTTACCACAACAAATTCACATCGAAAACTATGGATTTCTTCAAAACTTCAGCGATTTAGTGCACTTTGTAACCTGTGCTGCTATTTTTTCGAACAGCCCAAGAACGATATGTTTTCAAAATGGCAACCGAATAAAGTAAACAAGTGCGTAGTGCATCGAAATAGTCGAGCGTTGCACTCATCACTCATCAATACACTAACGTGCGTAACATATGTTAGCAGAGGACAACACTCATACAAGTACGCAGTATAATTTGATTCGCTTCACTTGCGCTGCTATTATTTCGAACACCACTGTATGTATGGGAGAGTGGGGAATCATGGGCCACTTTTTTTCGTTGTTCCATAATTTCTTTATAATAAAAGATAAAATGAAAATAAAAAATGATATGGTTTTCTACATTTTCAAGGTATCATGAGGTATTTTTTTTTAATTTTTAATAAGTCATTTTTCCCAAATTCTGACTGTTTGAAAAAAAGTAATATTTTTTGGATTTTGAAAAATGGTGGGGAATCGTGGGCCACCAAATCCAAATTGACCTAATAACATGCAAAGTTTATGAGTTGACCCAAAACTGTGATTTCCTAATTCATTTCGTTATTTAAAAGCAATTTCAGATGATGAAATAAAAAAGAGAGCTGTGTATGATCGCATAAATTCCAAACCCTGGCTCGCGAACGTTTTGGCAAAATTTTTTATATAGAATGGACAAAATATTTTTCATAACTCTTCATTTGGCATAAGAAAACTTTACAGATAGGTAAAACGTATTTTAAGTTCCGAATGTGTTTAAAAACATAAAAATATATGTGATTCAAGATGTGTGGCCCACGATTCCCCACAAGCTATGATTTGCAAATTGGTTGCGTTTGTGTGACTTATTGGTGTTTCATCAAAAATTCCTTTTCATTGTGAAAGATCATGACAAAACTAAGATCATAAGCGTATGAGCATATTTTCGTTATGCACTTTAGGCTCCCCATCGATGAAAATAGCGGGTGTTTTTTTTAATTATGTAAGTAAATTTTTCTAACTTTTTATAGCTCGATAAATAAAAGAAGCATATGAAGCGTATTTCAGTCAACAACATATAGAAATATATGCTCACGCAAAGCGACGACGATGACAGTTGGTTTGGGATTTTTATCTCAACACACATCTGAGATATTAAAAGTGGCCCACGTTTCCCCATGGCCCACGATACCCCACTCTCCCCTACTATGAAAATAAAAATAATACTCCATGTAAAATTGAACAATGTTGCCGAAGGCATTAAATTTCTATCTCTTCATTCCTGGGCGCTATAGATTTAGTGCAGCAAGATTGCTGTTCTGAACCGCTGTGCAATGTTACAGTAAAATAAATGAAAAAAAATCTAAACAAAAAAAATGGAAATAACACAAACTTAGAGGAATTATCTAAATAAACCTAAATTCCTACAAATTTTTAGTATCCCATGTGGTTTGGATATTGTTGAGTGTTGTACCAAGGTGTCTTTTTTTGAAAATTTTAATAGAAAAAAACATCAACATCTTGAAAAATTTGCCACGTTATAGAGGAGAAACTTCCCGATCTAACGCACTGTTCTGAGAAAAATCGAACAAGGGTTTAGCACAACTTTTTATTAATATTTGCGAACAAAAAAAAAAAAACAAAATCACATTTTCACCAACAATTCAATTTGCTGCCCAGTGCTTTGATCTCCAGTGGAAATCGAAAACGCTCACGGAAAAAGCTAGTAATTTGTTATCGATAAACCCGGTATCTGAACTTTATTATACCGTGATTGAATTAAAGTTAATCTTTCGATTGATTTGATTCTTCCCCAAGATAATTTTGTACTTTGGATAGGCATCGGCAAGGTTGCCGAAATCACAGAAAAAAGACAAAAATTTTGTACGTATTTCAAAAATTTAAAATTTATTGGTCAATATAAATTGAGCGTTTTTCTTTGTTTTGGAAAATCATGATAAGACTGTTAATTTTAATAAGTTTTCCTCAAGTGAAATGTATAAAAGACCCAATTTACCATGACTTTTTAATCAAATAAATGCTATTCCCATCACAGAAAACCATCACAGACTTTCTTGGTTAAATCACAAAAAGTCATTAATTGTTTTTCGAAAAAACACAGAATTTTTTTCGACAACCTTGGCCTTAGGATGTGATTTAAGGAGAAAAAAAAACTGAACTGTTCTGGTGACTTTTAAGTATGTACATTTGTACTTTCTGCATTTATTATTTAAAAAAATGCATGTTTATTATGAAAAAAAGGAGTTATATGCTGTGTATCCTAGAAATTTTTACGTTTTACATCCAACTCTCCATTTTTAGATCATGTTACGCACATTATTCAATTATTTTGATAACCGTGAGTTTTCACAACATGTTTTGAAAATTTTTTCAACGTCTTGTAATAGGTATTACTTAATGTCCTTATTTCAATACAATTTACAAATTTTAAAACGTATTTTATCATATCAAGATAGAAACTTTTTCAAAAAATCTTAAAGTACGCTAACTTTAGACCTAAACAGTATGAAGTAGGAATAAAAAAAAAACATTCTGTATTATATTTTTTTATTATTTAAGAATGATTTGCTACCGTGAGCCTCCTAACATTTCTGGAAGCGATAGAAAGTGAGTTAGAAAATGGATTTTATGATTTTATGAAATGAAGAGGCAATATATTGTTGGATAATAAGGTCTTACTTTCTTCACCCAATTCAAAACTGTATTCGGTTTCTACTTAAATTAACCTAGAATAATCCCAAGCAACCAAAAGTCCCATAAAACAGGTACAAACACGCTTACTCAGCCCTATCATTGATATGAAGTACGTTCTATGCAGCTCAAAATTTAAGTTCTTATTGATGCTTTCAAGTTCCAAAACAAGTCCTAATGATCTTCTATTCAGCTTCCAGCGGCCTCTTAATTCAGCTTCCGAAAAATCGCAAAATGAGCAAAAAAATCTCTCTCTATCTCAACTGAACCGTTGGCTTCGGTTCATATCACCTTCACTTGATTATTTCCTGTGTTCTGTACCGGTGCCGCCATGATGCCACGCGCCGGATTTCAAACTCGACAAATTGCTCAATTGCTTCTTTCCTACATTTCCTACATATATCGCATCAGAATGGTCACTCAAGTACAAAATTATTTATTGAAAAAACTTGCCCGGCTTGGGGATCGAACCCCGACCTTCGTGGTGAGAATCGAACATGCTACCACGAGACCACGCCTTGATGTTGTTCTAACTGAAACTAAAACTCGAAGAGGTGATGTGATTTTGAAAGCACATCAATGCACTTTTTGTGACTTATCAATACCCGTTTGAGCACTTTTGTGTCCTTTATGTGACTTACCAAATCCCGTGTTGAGCACTTTTGTGCCCTTTATGTGACTAAAGTCTCGTATAATGTACGTATAGATCACTTTTGCAGCTTTTAAGTTCGTTAATGAGTACATATAGTTCACTAATGGGAATTGGGCAAAACAAGTCACATACAACGTACATATTAATCACTTTTGCAACTTTCAAGTTCATTAATGAGTACATAAAGTTCACTAAAGGGAACTGCGGCAGTTGATTCTCTTTGTCAGCCAATATGTAACTTTCAATGCTTTTATTCAAGTAAATAAGTGACTTTTGGTTGCTAGGGAAGGTTGCCAGAACTATTTCAGCACGTATCCGAAATTTTTTAAAACAACCTGGTAAAAGTCGGGCATTTGATTTTAAAATTCAGGACCTTTTGAAAAAATTATTGGTTCAAAATCTATCAGTATATTTTTTTCCAAGCAATTATTGATTTTAAGAACTCTTCCTAATACATAACAGCTTCAAAATCATTATTTTGAATGGATAAAATTATTGTCAGTGAACATTTGAAAAAAATTCTTTATATTTTGTTCCAATATCTTCCAAAACAAATTTTTTTCTAGGCCCCTTGATTGATTTTATTTTACTGAAAAGTGCGTTGAATAGGGAATAGTTTATTTTATAATGTAAATAGTAATTTTTCAGAGATGCCGAATTTTTTTTTTAAATGTCCCAAAAAAAACACACCGTAAAACGTCTGTGATAATGCGATAAACCAATTGGTGGAACCAGTAAGAGTTAGCACTTACAATGTTTTTCCCTTTACAAATGATGCTTAATTTCTCAACAAATCTAAGATGTGTTTCTCTGCTAAACCCATCTTCGGGAACTCTTGTTTTTACTGCTCTTAAACAGATGTATTTAAGTGTTAAAAATCTTAGATTATTGCCAATATAAACGAATCGTTCTATCAACATCTCGGATCAACACTATGCCGAACAGTTTTATCGATAAGCCATTAAACTTCGCCAAACAAAACAATACTTTCTTGGAGTTTATGTTTCAAACACACCTCAATGGGTCCGGATCAGGTTAAGAGACAAACCACTGGAAATAAACGGCAAACCCCAATCTTGTAGCTTGTCACACTCGGCCAAATCGGCAGCATCATAATTCACGAATGACACGAGCTATCATCCAGATTTTTATTGCCACTTTGACACTGAGATATTGGATCCGGTCCCCGTTCTCAAGTGTGTTTTCTTGTGTATATCTATCGCTGCTTTTCCCCCGGTTTGGGACGACATCTTCTTTTGCCCCGGCATATTTACCTGATGTCTTCAAACACCCATATCCCGGTGCCGCCGAATGAAGTGAGCCGCCAAATTTTTCGGTCGATCCGCACGTGGCTTTTTGCGGTTACCTTAAATTGGATACAAACTGTCGATCAACTTTTCTCAAGTATAAAAATCAAAAATTTATTTTAAAGATTATTCTAGCAAACGCAAAATTGAATGAAATGTTAATCTAAGAAAATATCTGTGGTGAGTAAATTTTTCATCAATTTCCCCCTTAAATAACCACACCCTAGTACCTGTAGAATAAACACAGAAATAGTAGCTGTCACTGGCTGAGTTATGGGGGATTGATTGTCCCGGGGCACGTCCTTGGATGTTTTCGGTATATTTTAAATTCAGATTAAGTGAGTTTCTGTTGGAAGATGTCGCTTTCTATTGCGGCCGGCGGCGTGAGAAGGAGGGAATGGATTACATCACCACAGTTCAGCAGAGCTATGACAACTAGCTAGCTGAGTCACCAACAGCAAGGAGTGGGAATCTGATTGAAAATGCAGGTCCCGAACCATTTTGGATTCCATCGAATGACCACCAAAAATACCTAAGAGGGATTTAATTATCTTCGGATCGTTGGAAACGTGAGGTTTCCGAAACAGGAAAATAGAAACAGTTTATAATCAAGTTGATATAAACTATCTTAATATATTTTGGCAGTGTGTCCAAGAAAGTTTTCAAAGAAATGACACCTTACACCAGGCAAAAAGACGGATTAAGGAGGGAGGGAGGAGGGGAGAGAGGATATCTTCAATCAAAAGAATTTTTGTCCTTTTTAGAACTTTTGATTTAAAACCGATCCAAAAAAAAATTATTAGTTTTATACACGATTTGATCAATTTATCAACTTTTTCATTCAAAAGAAACACCTACCTTCAGTTCATTAATTTTTGTAGAGAAGAGTGCGGTTTCTTGAGCCACTTTTTTCTTTGATTCATAGCTGTTATTTATGTAAGATAAAATAAAAAAGATTAATGGTAGTGGAGAGGGAGAACACTCGTTCCCTGTGGTGACTTGATCTCTCAGCAATATTTCGTAACTGAAATCTCTAGCAAATATCTGATGGTCTAAGTCTAATGTCTTCAGTCTAAAGTATGCAATTACAATAAGATTGGAGATAATTTTTTAAATTCTCTCTATCTGAGACTTAGAAACTTAAAAAAAAATGACTTGAAAAAAGTCAATCTACCTTTCACCTATCGACATTGATGTTTGATAAAGTTTTATGGTCTCTGAATGACAGATCATGTATCCTTGAACAAAGGATCAAGTTAAAAAAAAATTTTTTTTCGCTCGACCGAAATGCTCCATATTCAAGTTCAGGATTGAAATTTGCACTGATATTCGAAGCAAAAAGACTTGAAATTACATATTCTCAGAATTTGTTATGAACGGAGAGTTACTAATTTCTGCAAAAAAAAAAGATATGATGAAAATGAGAAAATGGAATCAAGTATCCCCATTCTTCCCTATGATTGTTAACGTTCCTGACGTAGCTTGGAAATGATATTTTTAACAAATTTTTTCCAAGAACCTTACCAGTTTTGAATAAATTGTTTGTTTTTGGAATTTAAAAAAATGGTAGGGAATTGTGAGCCACTAAATTTAAAATGACCAAGTAACATGCATATTTTATAAAAAACTGTATTTTCATAGTTTAGTAATGTTTAAGAGATTTCAGGTAAGGAAATGGAAAATAGAGTAGTATATGATCGAATAGTTTCAAAAACCTGGCTTGTTTGGCCCAACGTTGTGGCAAAATATTTTGCACAGGACTCAATAAAATTGATTTAATAAGCGCCGATGTGGTCTAGTGGATAGGCTGGCGCGAGTCTGGTATTGGTACGCCAGGCGTACTGGGTTCGATTCCCGGTATCGGCAAGAAAAACTTTTGGGTTCGAATCCCATAAGCGGGCCGACAGGTAAGATGTGTTTCATTATATAACTGACTATATAATTGGAATGTTCAATCAGTTGCCAGCTGGCCAGGTATATACACGGATGCCGGAATACCTGTAAGTAAAGTAGCCCACCTAATTGATTCGTTCTTCCAAAATATACCTACATCAACACACGCAATACATTCACCACATAACAGTTCATACGAAGCCATGGGGTCCGGGTATGGTGGCGCGCTGCATTGAAGATTTGTCGAAACTAATAATCTAAGGAATGTATGTGAACCCATACTTTGGCAGAAACTGCGGTGAATCCGTGCACCCATGGTGGATTACCAACATACATACATACATACAGGACTCAATAAAATTGATTTAATGTTTTTTATAACACTTCTAACACTTTCAAAAAATCGATTTTTTTATTTTTTTATTTTCTTATTGTAAAACATTTCAAGAATGTTGTGTCAAATTTTCAAGTCAATTGAAGCAAAACTGTAGAAGTTATAGGCATTTATCTCCTGCTATCTAATACTGCAAGAAAGCAAGAGCAGAAACTTCAAACGCGTTTTTCTCGAAAGCACATTTTTAAAGTCCGTGGACATCGTCATTTGAAAACTACTTATCCGATTCTTTTCAAATTTGGAACATATTTTCTACATATAAAATACCAGACCCCAACGTTTTTCTTTTTTTTACTTTGGGGAGATTTTACAGGTGAAAAATGGCGAATTTTTAAGTGAAAAATCGTAGTTTTTACTTCAAACAGCCACAAAAGTTTCATAAAAATATTTTTAAGTTAAAGAAAAACGTTGGGGTCCAGAAAAACATCTATTTAAAATATTTTGCTCTGGTTTTTTTACTTCAGATGATTCTGTGCTGAGATACAGTGTCCACCGCAAATCCTGTTTCCTAAAAGGCATCCTCGAATGTGTTCCGTCACCGGCTCATTTTTCAATATTTTTCTACGAAAAAATTACTAAATGTTCTTTTAACAATGCTTTGTATAATGCAAAAAATTTGAATACATTTGTTTGAACGATAGCTCTAGAAAAAAATCGAGAAAATGGTGTTTTTTTATACCCGTTAGACCCTACCCCCCCCCTTAAGGGTGGCCCATGTTTTCTCATGCCCACGATATACCACACTCCCTTATTCAATTGTTAGACACTGTTTAGTCATTACCTTTATCTTCAATATTTTTTCAGTGCAAATTCATTTTCTAACCCTATTTTAAAAGTCTGAGTTTTATTAAAAGCCTTGGTTCAAGATCCATTTTTTTATTTATTTGTAGCATTTGAAAAACAAGTTGGATATAAAATGAAGATTATTTTATTTTTATAAGAAATTTTTGATTTTTTTTTCATAGAAAAACTTATAATTTAAAACAACAAAATATTTAAAGAATTGAATTCTGTAATGGACAGTTTGGCCCAACAAAAAAAGCGAAATTCTGTCATCTTGGTTCGAAATAGTTTTTCTTGACGCTAACATTTTTTTAAATCCTTTTATCCATTCAGCCATATTGTTTAACGTATTGGGAATCAATAGACCAACAAACAACACATCATTATTAATTAAACCCGAAAATGTTTTCGAAATCGTACTCATTTAGCTAAATTGCGCTTTCCGCAAAAAGCAGATGATCACCTGTGTGTCTGTTTATTAATCAATTTTAAAGAATTTTACAATTTTGAGAATTTGGAACCGGATTGGAACATCAGTTCAGAATGAATAAATAAAAGGATCATGAAACGAACTCACTTATTGTTGATGTAGTAAGTGGAGGATGAAATAAACGGAGAATCGGGTCGGGCACATACTATAAAATATGCAATAATTGATCTATATGCACACCAAAAAATTATCAAATTTACACGAGACAGAAACGCTTAAACACCTAATTTTTTTTTGATCTAATCTAGAAACGATCTGATTTTACACCAAATCGAAGTAAAAATTCACGCACACTAGTAAAACCTAAAAAAATTATTACATCAATAAAGCCATTAAGCTTAAACGACCTGTTTTTATGATGACATAATCTAGAAACAGTCTAATTTTACATCATATTGAGTTTAAACTTGTGACCGTGTCCGTTCATCACAGGCAAACATTCAAATAAAACAAAGAAGATAAACATAAATAAACTTTCATGATAACATTTTCCTGCTTTTCATGAAATTGAAGTGTCTATAGTGTTGTGTTTATGTAGTGTGTTGTATTTTAACTGGGTCGATTTGTTGTTTTTCACGCAAAGATGGATGAATAATTAGTGCACTAAAGTTTCAATCCTTTTCGGTTTACTTTATCCTAATCCGAATCACGGATCTCCGGATGATGCTGGCGTACCAACATCTTCAGTTCTGTGTTGTAGGCTTACTGGTTAATGTCGGAATCAATACCAGAAAGAGGACAGCACCACAAGGACTTCTTCGAACGTTTTCAATAATTCTTACTATAGACACTATAATTTCATATAGTCTGGCAAAGAGGATGACGGGAGCCAATCGAACTGTCACTCGCGCGGAGCCAATCGAGCATTCAACGATAATGTTCAAGCTCTTCATAACTCTCTCCAGTTGCAAAATGAAAAATCGTTTCTCAAATTCGTTAATAACATGCTATTTTTATCACTTCAACTAGAAAACGCTTTTCAAAAATATATTATGATTTATAGGTGAAAAAATAGTGAAAATAATGCTAAATAACTTTAGTTTATGTTAACAAAATGCCAGAAAAGCTTTGTGAATCACAATACTTCAACCATGATTTTCCAATATTTAGAAAGTTTGCTCGATTGGCTCCCGCGAATGACAGTTCGATTGGCTCCCGTCATTCTCTTTGCCAGACTATATGAAATTATAGTGTCTATAATTCTTACGAGGAAAAGGTTCCAGGAGGATCACCCGGGGCTCCTGATGGGATCTCCTATGTGTCGAATGTTTGGTCTACAAAACTCCGATATCCTAACATTTGCTGGAATTATGATGTTACTGAGTGCTGGTGAGTTAATTTTAATTGTTTCAACTTAAATGTACTGTTACTTTTTGACTTTCTAGTCTACCCAACACGCCTGGAAATGTTTATTTTGCTGTCCACTTCCACCAATCCATATGTTTACAAAAACTGGGATTGGGCCCGCTAAAAAGAATAAAGCCTGCTCTTTACTCTTACACAGATTTCCATAAGAATGACAGCTAATCGGAGTGAAATTGGAGTGAAGGATATTTCTCTCTCTGTTTAACACACGAGAAATCGTATACCGGGACTGCGAGCACGCCCTTCGCCCTGTTTGGGAAGAATGACAGCTTGCTGTTAAATTCCTTGAAAAAAAAAAAAGCGCCCTTCGCCCATCGTCATCGAAGCGAAAGATTGGGTGTTTGTGGTTTGTGGAATGCGAGGGCAAAGCAAACCTCTTTGCTATAAGGAATTCTAGAACGAGTATGGCGAAATGTATTACTGCCACTAGAATGTCAGTATTATTGCCAGTCAACTACAGTATAGTTGGGTACATTAGAAGAAGGATACGTTTCTTGCGCCGATCATGTTTCATCCAACGATTCATATACAAGTAAGTTTTTCATTCTCTAGAAATTATGTTCTTCCCATACATTACCTGTCTGCTTAACAGATGAGTTCAAGCGCTAAGCGAGATACAACCGCCTGGTAAATTTCAGTAAAAACATATTTTGTGTTCGACTCGTATAGAGGCATGTACACTGGATTCTTTTTATAAACTATTTTCTAACGCGGGATTATTTAGAACGATTTTTTCGAATTTCTGGAAATAAAATGATTTTTGAACGAGTCAAAAACAGGCTTTCCGGTTTTTTCCGATTATTCCTGGAAGGTCAATCGATTCTTAACAGTACCATGAATCGGAATGGCCACTAGATCTTTGGAAGATTCGGAAAACCTGTAGAAAGTATTGAATAAAAATCTGTACTTCCTGATTCTATTCACATTAATTCAGATTCGTCAACTAGGTTTGAAATGACCAGTTGATTATTTTACTACCGTTGAACGATCTTTTTAAATGTGAATATTGAACTTTCATATGAATCGCATAAAAAGAGAGTCCAGTGTATTGAGGCGTTACCGTGTGCGCAACATACAATCGCAAACGAGGCGCTTAGAATGAGAGGGATGTAAGTGCCCAAATGATAGCTTCGAGAAAACGCTCTTTCCTTCCACGAAGTTTTTCACGTTTTAAAATTAGAAATATTGATTTTAAGTTCTAGAACAAAAGATGCATAATTTAAGGTTACTTTAATGATCTATTCGATAAATTTGGGTTCTAGAACAAAAGATGCATAATTTAAGGCTACTTTAATGATCTATTCGATAAATTTGGGTTTTGAGGTGGATCATATTGGGAAGATAACAACACATAGGGTGCAAATGAAAAACAAGAAGTAATTACAAAAAAACTTGGAATTTCATCACCTCATTGATCACAATATAAAACAATCCTTTTTGGTAAAAAAAAACTTCATTGGTATACGCATCACTCGATAGTCTATTTATTGAAATATTTGGTACTTACATTTTTGCCTTGAACAATGGCCGCCATGACACTTTGCGCAAGGGAAACAAAACATGCCGTTTTACGAGAAAATCACGAACTTTTTCAATTATTTTGAGACATGTGATCATTTTAGCAGATGAATTAACTATCCTGAAGCGAAATTTTTTTTGAAGAAATAATTTTCATGAGTATTGATAAGAAACTTCACAAGAAGAAAAGTACGTTTTGTTCCCAGTGTATCACCAGTGATCCACTTCACTTACTCAAAAATTTATATGTTTTAGTTGAAATCTAAATAAACCATCATTTGATTTTGCTTGCATAAGCAACCTTCTGCACGTCAGTATTTTTGGTTGAAGAAAATTTAAAAAACTTGTCAAGTTATTGAACAACAAATGACGACTTGATTTAAATTCGAAAAAAAACCGATTTTTTTGCAGCTTTTGATCTGCCAAGCAGAACCTAGCGAATCGATTTTCTTCAAATTTTGTGCAATGTTTCTTCACTCGTATCTACACATTCGGTGAAAAAATGATGTTGATCCAAAGCGCCCAGTTCAAATGCGAGCTGTGCAAAGTTGTGGATCACCTGTGCTACCATGGGAAGGAAAGGGTTAAAGTTGGCAAAGTTAAACCCTTTCCTTAAAGTTTTCGAATTCGAGCAGTTTTAATTCAAACGAAAAGTATTTTAAAAAATTATAAAAAAAAAACTGAGTTTTGCACCAGATATAGATTGCGATACGATAAAACGGTATACTTAACTCGAAATCAATGATTTTGGCACTTACGTCCCTCTTCCTGATTCATCAATATCGCCTTCAGTAGTTTTTGCATAACTGAAGGCGGTATTATGAACTCCGCAATATAGTATGAAGCATGCTGCTATTATGATTTTGTTTATTTTTACTTTAATGGTCCCGCGTCGATTCTCCGGCGCAAAGGGCCGTGGTAAAATACCTTCACTGCTGACGATCCGGAGCCCGCGTCTTCATTTGGTCCCAGTCAACATTCTCGTCGACTGTTCGGATTTCGGCGGCTTAAACTACAGTGAACAAATTTATATAAATGAAGGCGATTTTCATTTTACATTTGCATACTTGCACCAAAAAAGCATTTCCCAGACACATTGCTTTATTTATTATGGTTTCGATAATACTTATTAGAATTTTTGTTTCTTTAACATTTCATTACAGATGGATGAAAAGGATTGAACATCGATATGTATGCTGCTGCTAAGATTTGCTCTGCGCTGGTTTATGGAAAACTATATTCCTGCTATTACATTTTTTTTTGGGATTTTCATTCATTCGGATGATTCATCTCAAATCCAGCAATTAAATCGACCCCTTGCTCCTCAATTACTCAGTTTCAAGGATAACAATTTGTATCAATTAGAAACCTTCGGAATATAAAGTAAGGTTGCCAGAATTTTTTCCACTCCCATCCGGGCCTAGCAATTCCGGGCATTTTTTCAAAAAAACCTGGCAAAATCCGGGCATGGATTTCAATTTTTCAAATCCGAAAACCGGGCAAAAACCGGGCAAAATTTAGGTGTTATTATATATAAAATCAAACAAAAATTGCAAAAAATAAATAAATTAATATTTTATTTATGTTATTGTAGACTTCCAAAAACTTTTTTGAACACTTAAATATTTAAAGGTTTATAAAGGTAAATCAGCGAAATTATTTGAAACAACTGTTGAAAATTTCCATACCGTTAATCGATTTTTCTGAAACTTACTCAAAAACTTTGATTTTTTTTTTGGTTTCTTTGTGAAAATTGTGAAAAAATCCGGGCAATATCCGGACTTTTTTCGTGATATCCGGGCAACCGGGCCGGACCGGACTTTCTCAAAATTTTGCATCAAATATCCGGGCAAACCCGGATAAAACCGGGCAATCTGGCAAGCTTAATATAAAGCATAAAAAGCTACGTTGATCAATTGTTTGATTGATTCTATCTCACATTATTTTAAAATGGATTATTTGCAATTTTTTTCTTTAAATTTAATCATTATTAAAATAAATAAAAACTAAAATGAAATGTCGAAACGATTAACAAAGAAGTGAAACAATTTTTATCATTTATTGAATTTTCTGAAACATGTCCTAAGTAGATATGTATCTGTTCAATAATTCGTTACCAATACCTAACAAATGAAAACCCCAGAATGGTGTCTACTAAAAGGCTGAACATTGAAAATATTGATATATAGAATTACTTTCTACCTTCTTTTAAGAAAAATGCTTTGCTTTTGTTCATTTATATTAATTTAGCGTTAACGTATTCCGAAGCACAAATCAAAACTTTAAATACTTGTTAAATGGGATGCACAAATGTGAAGTATATCTTCTCTTTGACATAAATTTCAATCGTCACCGGGAAAAAAAGATTTGATTGAGTAAAATTTCACAGTTCGCAAAAATTTTTTTAATAAACGTTATTTTTGTTTCCAACTTAGGAATCGCTAAGAAGCTTTTTGTTATTCAATAGTTTGAAACTAAAATAACATTTAATAACAAATATTTTTGCAAACTATGAAATTTTGCAAAATGAATTGTTTTTTTTTCGGTTACGCTCTAAATTTATGTCAAAAAAGATGCTTTACTTTTGTGCGTCCAATTTAACATAAATTTACATCATCAATGATGTAATATTATGTCGAATATGTCATAAAATTGATGTCCGAGATTTTATGACTTCAAGCGTTTCTGTCTCTTTTTCTGTAATTTTATGTCAAAAGTGATGCTTCAATTTTGTGCATCTTATTTGACGTAAAATTACACCAAAAAATTAATAGTGCTTTACCCACTAATTTGAAGAAAAAATCACAATTTCACGATGACAAATTTTCACCGCTTAAAATAAAAAATTCGGTCACAAAATGGAATGATGAGCAGCTAGAAAACATGCTTGGAAAAAATATGTGTTCAACATAATAATATTTATTTCACGACGTTTTTTTCTGCGAAACAAAAATATACACTTCTAAATCAATTAAACAAACATGATTTTTGTTCTGGTTATCCATTCTATTTTCAAATTATTGTTTAAATTTCTGTTTTTTTTATTATATTTTGATTATGAATTCTTATCTGCAAGACTCAACCAAGTTTTGTGCAAGTTTTTAAAACCACATTTTTATCTCGATTTTTCTAATGTAACTGATTTCCCATGGAACTTTTATTTTGACTCATGTTCTCCATTTTTATATATTTTGATTTCGATTTAAATACGTTGATTTTTTTTAAATGCTACAGTTTTCTTTTTATTTGTTCAACAATTTAAAATTATTTTTTGTTCTAATATATTGTTATTGCTATTCGGTTCTTCGATTGTGATATTTGATTGGGACTTATTTGAATTTATGATAATGTTTTAAATTAGGATATTATCTGAAATAAAGATATAGTCTTTAAATTCAATTTCAGAATTTTAGAAAAAAAATCCAATCCAAATTATAAATGCTTTGTTTTTTTTCAATTTCATGTAACTTACATACGAGATTAAATGTATTTTTGGTATTGATCACCGGCCGACTACTTCAAATTAGACTCAATTAAGATTAGAAATCTAATAAGGATGAAAATTCGACAAAAAGTTGCATGTTAGGAAACGGCATGGAATTTATTTTGATTAAGTCTCTCGATTGCTACATCCGAAAGTTTTCATAACTTGGTCTTAATAACTATTTATAATACGGTTGTCAGAATTGTTTTAGCTATCATTCGGGTCGGACAAATCCGGGCTTTTATCTTAAAACCTGGAAAAAATCGGACATTTGATTTCAAATTTGTCGACCTAGAATCCGGGCAATGTTCGCCAAATTTGATCAAAACGCAAGAATTATTCAACTTGGTAATGAAAAGATTGTCCATTTATTCTAGATTTTTAATCTCTAATTAAGTTGACAAGTACTAGATAATTAAAAAATGTTTAAATATGAATACTTTCAAACTTTTTAATTTTTTTTATAGTTTTAACGAAGTTCCTAGACAATGTTGACGATACTTAGCTTAAATATTTAAGAAAATTTTAGGCTTCATTAAGTTTTTGGAATACACAACAACACAGATTTATTATTCATTTGTAAAAATGACAAATATTCTTACTTTCTTTAGCTTAAAAATGAATGATGCGCAGCAACAACTCATACAAAGCCAAATAAACGAACTTTACTCATTCATCAACCAAAATAACAGTTTGACCTACTGATTTGGGGCAAATAAAAACAACAAATGCATCGATAAACAATCTCCCTACCGAAATCGTTAAAAAAAATACCGTCGGAAGGATTATCTGGCTCAGCTTTAAACGGTTTGTTTGGATTGAAACTCAATCGCCCCACTAGGTAGCTGTTTGGATTTTATTTTCAGTTCTGTTATGCTTTGAATCGAAGATGATCTAATCGAGCCTCATAGAAATATTGTCGCCGAAAGGTGACCAGCTTGAGACTACCCAAATCGGATGATATAAAAGTTGGAGTTGCAAAAAAAAGACATGAAAAAAACTTTAATCTTTACTCCAAAGTTGTAAAATAGACTCGGAGGCTTCATCTATAGGTTGATATCGTTTATCATCCAGCCAGCACACCGGTCCGCGAGAAATATTTAAGGAAATGTCAACGATCGATTAGCAAAAGTGGTTCATTTGCAAGGTGAACCAGAAGACGGTTTTGGGAGTTGGTTGAAAACGGTGCGACAGACCATTCACATGGGTTGGATTCGGTTTTCTAATATGGGAGAAGCCTCGATCGGTGTTTGTTTTCTTAAATACATAAAAAAAATCTTCTGCTTCGGTTATACATCCATACATATGGTAGACCTTCAAAACATTTTAACGGCCAACAGCGTAACTCGAATTTTTCACTTCCCACATCTTATAAATGGGACGTTTGATTTTGGAAAGCTTGAAACTTGGCCTTTTTTCGACTAAGTTTTGACATATCAAAAACAACTGAACAGATAAGAATGAAATATTTATGGTAAAACACCAAGAGAACGTCTTATTTTTAAATATTAGAATAAGACGACCATAAATTGATTTACTTGGTTTTTGTAAACATCAAGAATGTAATGAGTTAGTTCGAGAATAGAATTATATTAACTTTGTAATTCTATGTTAATTTCATCAGAAAACCAAGGAAATGTTAGATACTATCAACTTCTTCCTTTCATACTAAGGTGCTAAAAACTGAACAAAATTAAGGATATAAATAGGGTTGACTTTGTAAAAATAAAGTTCATAATTTGATCCAACACTCAGTATCAGAAATCAGGAACAGATAATTGGTTCAATAACATCTTCAAATACAAGAAGCTTGGAAAATAAAAATTTTAGTCTCGATGAAAATATGATTCAAGATCCAAAACAGAGATAATGAAAACTGAATTAGATTTGCAAAGACTTTTTTGAATTTCATTTCTGATTTTGAATTCAAGATCTCAAAGTAAAAAAAGATTTCATAGCCGTTTGATTTGAAATTGCTGTGAATAAAAATTCCATGTACATACACATATATTGAATGTTCCAATTTTCTATGTTCAGTGCTTAAGCATCCATTTCTCGATAAATATGATAAAGTTAAAGTCGATATAAAAAAGATTATTTTAAAAATTAAGAGGAGATTATCTAATACAAAGAACATATCAAATGCATGATAGATAATGAAAAACAGAATGGTATATGGAAATTTGTTGATTATTATATATTTGCAGCATAAAAAAAATCGCGAAATTTCATACCATGAAAAGTGTTGCATCATTTCTACAAATTTGGTACCTATACGATAAAGAAAATTTCAAACATGGTTTTGGCGAAAAAGGAAAGACAATTGATCAAAACTGCTCAAAATGACGACACATTTCAACAAAACATTTTTTGGCACTTATCTTCTGGTTAATAGAAATTGAAACTATCGGTGACAAGGATCCTCTGTGAATGAAGATATTCGCTTTCCAGTTTTGTTGGAAGTCAATCTTCTTCGAAAATTTTTGCCCCTGGAGGTAGGCACTACCATAGTATGACAGAAGTACAGACCCCGTTCGTTTTTGGCAACACGCCCGTAAATTTTATGTTGCCAAAATCGAATGTTGCCAAAATCGAACGGTTTTTTTTGTCACTTTTTTATTCCAAATATTTACTTCAAATTATTCAAAATTGATGTTAAACCTTATATAAGCATAAACATTTTCAATTTGACTCGATTATATTAGTTTTAAGCAGTAAAACATGGAGAAATTCGTGTTTTAACAGTTTAAAACTATTATAAATAAGCCAAATTGAAAAATTTCATGCTTATATTACGTTTTACATTCATTTCGATTAATTTGAAATGAAAATAAAAAATAAAAAAGGAACAAAAAAAAACCGTCTTTTTTGGATGTTGCCAAAATCGAACGGTTTTTGCTCGGATGTTGATAAAATCGAATGTTGCCAAAATCGAACGGGGTCTGTATTACGAAAATATTCAAAAAACTGTTCACTCCATTTGAAGGTAACAATCCAGTTTCATGAGCATAAATAATTACTTACCTATTTTCTTCTTATTTACATGTTCATTATTTTTGCGAAATTCAAAGGCTTAACGAAGTTTGCCGGATCACCTAGTTTACTTTAAAAAACTTAAATTTTCAATGGTTTACGTGAGGCATACGAATGAGGCATATCTGTTCATTCTAAGACCATTACAATTTTACCGAAAATGGGAATGGAAAAATTGATCTATAAAAAACCATTCAATGAGCTTTGCAATAGTATTTCATTGATACAAAAAAAAACTCCAAAGATGAAGTTGAATTTATCACGATTAACAATTTGGAAATTCCTAATTTTCTAACAGCTGAAGATAGATTCCGTTTATAAACATTAGTGAATGATTTGTTGCAATGCAAACCCGAGCAGACTTTTATTGCAAAATAATACCTAATTTTGCTATCATGCCTTGAAAGTATAATGAGGTATCATTTTGCCCGAATAAAGGTGGTACAATGCCAAAATTTGGGTCTCACTTTTCATGTACGGATACCTAGATTATACCAAGTGTAGGTTTCACTGAAACCTTAATGATGCCTCGTTTAACCAACGTTTTAAAACTTGTTTTGAGGGCAAAATGATGCCACTTTTAGGTGTTATTTACAGCTAAAATTTGGCATCATTGTGCTTTCAAATTCAATTTCAAAATGCTGCCAAACGAGGCATCGTTAAGCTTTCAATAATACTAACCGAGGCATATATGTGGCTGCTCTTATATGAAAATTCAAAGCACCACTAGCGAGCAAACTAACACCAAATTTTACTCATAAGGCATGATAGCAAAATTTCACATAATTAAGCAATAAACAAAGTTTCAACGATTCTACGAAAACTTTAAAACATCTAAATTTTTCTCATTACATTTTGATTCTCTACATAAATTGCGGCGTTACAATGAATATCGCCTTAACTTATGCAACTGAATGTGAAGAAGATATTTATACTTATTAATATAAGCAGTACGTTGCTATGCTTATAGCGCCTTTGCTTATGCAACTGAATATTCATAAGTGAAGGAATACTTTCATACAGTGCGTTTCATAATTCAATAGAAATTCGAAGTATACTCATTGCCACTTTAACTTTGATATTATTTCATTCAAAATTTCTGTCAAAAATGTATCCATTTTTTTATAAGGGATTTTCATCCTCTGGGATGATTCATCCCTAAAAATGCATCCATTCGTGTTGCTTCAATTTATCAATTGTAGTATTTTCAAAAGAGTCTTTGCAATATATTTGAAATATTACTGATTGAGTAAAACAAGTGCCAACACTTTTTTCTTAAACTACTGAAAAAAAGCTTCACTTATATTCTAAACACCATTTTTCCTCAGAATATAGCGATTCTACCTTCTCTGATATAGAATTCTAAGGGGAAAAAATATCGTTAGATTAGAAAGTTCTGGGAGTCAATGTTGAAGTGGCAATGACAAGTTACCCAATTTCTATTTTGTTATGAACGGTACTGTGTATAAAAATAAAATATGTACTTCTACGTACTATGTACCTACTTATGTAAAGAAATTAATGTACATATTACTAATATGGTGGGAGCAGTATGTTAAACAAATTATTAACCTAAGTATCAGCTCACGGTAATATTTCCACTGCGATTTAATTCTAACAAAATTTAAATGTACTGACCTCTCATTTTGTGAAGCCATCAACTCCAGTTGCTCCACAGTCCCCATGATCCTATTCCGTTGTCAATGAGGGTTCGATCAACAGCTGTCATTTTTGACCAACAATGATCCCAAATTGGTATAAAATTACACTTCGACAGGAAAATCGTGTTGAGTTGAGGATCCAAAAATATCCAACATCCAGGCGTCCAAATATATTGGGAATAGTCTCTCTCCAAGCGACCAGCAAGACCACTGGGTAGCACTTTTTCCTTTGGTTTTCCATTTCGAGTTCGATTCATAAGCTTCGAGAAGAAGTGTTGATGCAGCATCACATTTTCATTGATCTGTATTTTTGCGAACATTAACCCGTTGATCATATTCCAACAAGCTAAAATAATGCTATACAATGTTAACATGAAAAGTATAGAAAAAAGGAATTTAACTTACATTTATGAAGTGCACGAAAAGATCGACAGAAGACGGTCGCTAAATGGATAGCAACACATTCAATACTTAGTACACTTTCCTGTTCAATTTTAACATACCTCTTCATGCCTCATCAACGAGTTTCGTATTGGATTGGATTTTCCGTAATTCATTTGAAGTAATGCAAATTTGAACCAGAATAAAGCTCCAAGCAGCTATTTGATTTCCATGATTAACACAACATATCCGGTATTGTCCTTTGATAATTTTGCCTTTCAGTGCTAGTTATTACTGTTGGTTGGTAATCGGCATTTGTATCCGGATGTTCGTCAGACAAAATTTACTATAAAGTTAGTACGATAGAAAAATCAATCAAAGCATACTTTCCCGAATGTTGCTCATTATATCTGAAAATGGTCAAAGGAATTAGCAAAAGTCTAAGGGCTTATTCGAATGTACCAACCTTGTATGAGCTCCGTAGGAATTATTCACCTTAGAATTATGTCTATACGAATCAAATTTTTACAGCATCTTGAGTTTTTTTTAAAGATGTATCGCGAAGAGATCTTCAAGCCGTAGAATCTTTGCCCCCAAATTCCTTTTATCCTATGTATACGAGTAGGAAAGTTTTCACGTCTTAAGAGTAACCTCACTGCGGTTCCCGTACAAAAGTTTTCCGATAAGTCTTCCATATCGAATAAGCTAGTCGGAAAACTATCAGTTTTTAAGTTTTTTTTCAACTACTCACTCGTTGAACTGATTTTTCTTTTAAAAAAAAAGACGGGAACATCCACCAATCGAGATTCGAGATCTTCACTTCAACGGATAAAGAAACGTTTGTTTACGTTTTGTTTGCTTCTAGAGCAGGGGTGCCAAGTGTACTGAAATATCAGAATCTTTATTGATTTTGAGATTCACTTATTCAATTGAATCGTGTGAATTATATACTGTTTGTGAATAAATGTTTTGGAAGTACTAAATTGTACTGCTGATAATTGTTAAAAAAATATTTTTATCATGAAGAGAGCATCGAATAATTATGTATAAAATAATTTAGCTTATTCAATCAATGCTAATCATTAGTATATACAACTTTAGAATCATGAATTCTGAAATGGAATTAGGGCCCGTCCATCGCTCCGGTAAAAATATTGATTTCTAGAGTTTGTTTTGATTAGGTCGTATGAGCCACTTAGCGAGTTTCGAGAAAATCGCTATGGAAGTTTTGATGCACCTTTTAAATTCTTGTTTAAAAAGTAGCGGTCGGAATTGTCTGGAAATTCGTCATCCAATGCAAAAATACGCGGCAAATATGTTGGTGTATTCGATACGGGAAATAGTTCAGTATTTACTAGTGTAAATGTACTTACGTCCTTTTGCTATGAATATTTGGCTCAAACGTCGTTTTGCAAATAGATTTAGTTTTGTCTTAAAACTTGATTGCATTTGTTTAAAACTACGCTCTTCTGTTCAAGACAAGCTCAAGACAATCCAAGCGTAAATAATAATAGGAAAGTGCCCGTTCAAATGTTCCTCGAATCGCTGTTGCGCGGGGCTGTCCATCCAGAATTGTTCAATTGAACTGTACACTATTTTTACTCTCCTTAAGTAGGCCGTAACTTCGTTAACCGATCAAGAAGTGCGGAACTTATCCAATCCTTGGACGCATCTGTTGTAGGATGAAAAATTTCAGAATGTTTCAACAAGTGAAAAGTAGCACTTATATTACTTACCCGGCAATCAATTGAAGCCAGCTGTATTGTCCAGATATATCAATTCACCACTTACAAACAATGATCTTCTATGATATTCAAATTTTTCACTAACTTTCACTTTTTTCCTGTGAAGATGCAAAAAGACTTATGAACCACCTCGCCAAAATTTTATTTTGCGACGTTTTGCATTAACTCCAACTTGGGACAACGCAAAACGTCGTTAAAACCAAGTTACACTCAAAAATGAGAATGTCATTATACGTCTTAAATTAAAAGAATGTTTTTAAAGCTATTTATTGAACAAATGAAACGAAGTTTTTAACTTACACAGAATACATGTTTATCAATCGTTTGCAGCCCATAACTCAATTTTGTTTACAATGTTTCATACGACGTAATCAAAATAAACTCTAGATATATTCCTCCACAATGTATTAATTTTTTGATAAATCCGCCTGGCATCTCTGGTCCAGAATAGTCCTATTTCACGCTGGTAGTGTTCGTGATATTATGATGGTTGTTTCACCAACACGCTCTTTTTTTTAACTCAAAATTAAGTATGACCGAGGTTCAAAACATAGTTCGATTCTATGAACTTAAAGTTAAGTACCCTCCCGAATAGAATTGTACTATGAAAAAACCATGAATTACATATTCACAAACCATAAATTTTATGGTTTACACAATGCTTATTATCGTCCACGATACCGTAAATGCACATTGGAATTCATAGTTTCCGACCATACATTTCACTGTTTTGGCGAAAATAACCATGAAAAAGGGGTATTGTTATGCAGCGTGACCATGAAAAAAATAGCGATTTTCCATACATTCGGAAGCCGAAAAATATGAAGTTAAAGGTTATAACAGCTTCCAGTTTTTCATAGTAAAACCATGAAAATCCGATTATTTTCATTGTTAACCCACTGAAATAAAAACCTTTGCTCATGGTGGAGTTTTTGCACCCGGTTTTTGTTTTGTCATCATTTTCTTAAATTGGTTTCATAAAAAAACGAATGAATTTACTTAAATTTTGTTATTTATTCTAATAACTTCAACACTTTACTTACACACTAAATCACTGTCCATTATTCACTGGGCTTGTCTGAGGTCTCATTCCGGCATTCCGTATGATCGCTCCCGGCATCCATTAGCTGCAGCATTGTTGTTATATTTTGCCTGAATCGTTAAAAAATATTATTAAGATTATTGTCTCTTGCTAGCTTTGATATTAATTAACTTACCGTTGCACCTTGAAGATGGGGCACTTCGAATAAACATATTTTAAAACAACAAAATCCTCTAAAAACTGGCTGCCGACTGCCGACCGAGAATGGATGCGGAGAAAAAAACGTGCGCGAACCGCGTCTGTCAAAATATCACCCATACACGAAAAACTTGGAATGTGTAAATTCTTGAAAAAGTTACGCTCGCTGGATGTTCTTTTTACCATGAAGTTCATGGTCACGTTAAAATTCAATGAAAAATGATTGTGAAACCATGGTTCTGTTCTATTCGGGCTTTTTTCCTCCTTGCGATGGATCAAAACGGAGTTCGAACTGCGAACTTAAAATTGATCCCTTTTTTTTCCTTCGGCGAGGGATCAAAGCTGAGTTCGACCTTATGAACTAAAAATTGAACTCTCTTTGTTGGACTGAAAACACTTAGCGAGTTCAGTCCGAACCGGAACAGCAACCAACGAACACGTCGCAAAATTATGTCTTTCCGGAACAATTACCGGACGACTATGAAGGAACTTCATAATGAATGCATGTTCACCGTGTCAGCGTAAAATTCTGTCCGTCATTGTCATCATATGCTTGGAATGTCCGGAAGTTTTCTTTGACCGGGAATGTCAAAACTTTCCACCGCTCTGTAATTGCAATGCAATGTACCGGAACAGCAGCATCCGGGTACAACAAATTTCAATCATCCTTTATTTCCCTGAAAAAAGCTACCCTCGAAAAAAAAAAGGATAAATTCGAGTTCGGCTGCCGAACTTAGTATTGAGTATGCCAATCAGAACTTAGTTTTGCTATTGCCCAGTCAAACTCAAAGTTGAGGGAAGCCACCGAAGTGCTGTTTTGAACCAAAACTACTTAATTTTGAGTTTAAAAAAAGAGCGTGAACACTTTCCAGTCAGCCACAATGAAAAATTCATCAAGCCATCAGCAATAGCCAATTTTTTCTTTTGTTTGGGTTCGAAACTAAGAAGATGTTTGATAGATGTCTGATCAACAAGAAATGTCGTCAGTCATGTCGCCGACGCTGATGAAAAACTGTTGTTTGTTTTCAGTTCGATTTATTTTTAACACCTGATTAAATCTCATTATTCATCACAGAAAATTGGCTACCAAATCATGCTATCATTCTGATCTAACTTTTTTGCTCTATCATGTTAAATGAAACTTTAATGATGCCTTGTTTTGTTATCTTGGGAAAACAAAACCAAATAGTGCTCTCATTTTGGTCTCAACGCCTTATTTAGGTATTGTTTTAGTATCATATTTCGACAAATTGATGCTTTAATGAAACCTAATTTTGTCATCGGGAAAAATACGATACTTAATTATGCTATCATTTTGGCATTGATAGCTCAATTTGGTTACTGTTAGCTATCGATTTAGGTATCAAAGTCTGCTCGGGAAGAACATAGATTTTGTACAACATACATGAAGCATGCAGTAAGTCCATTGAAAAACAGCAAATGGCAAACTTGGTTAGAGCCTAAATTGCATCAATCATTGCACAAATCCTTTATGGAAATGGATAGAAAAAGTCAATGATAAAAAATAAATAAACAACTTTACAATCACTTTAAAATATTTTTGTAGAAAATTCAACCGATATCCATTATCAGAAAATTGTGAAACGGTGAGTTGTTCAAGGAAAATAAATTTCAATCAAGGTAATTAAGTACGTAAACACATTTTAACGCATCGACTGAATGACTGAATTACCGAATCTAGAATCTCTCGTTATAAAGAACAAACTTGTTGTTAGAAGAAAATTTTAAGAGATCAAACAATTATTTTTTCTGAGCCTCTCTATATCAGCACGAGGTTAACAAAGCAAAATTTTAAGATCCTCATTTGAAAATTTTATTTTCGAAATTGCCAAAAACTTGAGATAGTTTTTTTTTGTAACAAATGATGTAAATTTAAAACTCTGTTTTTTTTTAATTTTCTGATTTATTTTCCTTTGTTGTTTTTATGAATTCTGAAACTCATTTTTCATTGTGAATTGTGGACAAAGAATTTTATTTTTTAATTTGAATTAAATTTTGAAATTGAATTATCAAATATGATTCTGAAGTCTGGACCTTTTGGAATTCTACTTTCATTGGTTCTTGTTCTTGTATTTCTGTTTTGTCTGTCATTCTGTTCTTGTATTTCCAGCTCATCTTTGATTTTAACTTTATTTAACCCTCTTTCTTGAATGATACTTCATTTGTTTTTATATTTTCTTATTTAATGATAGGAACTTCGGAGAATTTTGAATTGAAAGTTCAATTGTTAGACAGAAATGAAAGTATTGTTAGGAGGAAAGGTCAAAGCTAGACCACTTTGGGTAGAAGAAATTGAATTTGAACTAGGGTTTGTGTTGTGGATATTTTTAAACAACTCGTGTGCTTCTAAAATAAAAATGCATATTTTCAATTGAAATTTATTATTTAGATGAATTGTCTTCTACTAAAAAAATTTTTGGCTGTGGAGATGATTTCTGTTAAATTTGAGTGTACAACAAAATTTTAAATTTTAATATTTTAAAAGGTCATCACAAAAAAATGCGCAAGTAAAGTTAATGTGTTTCGAAGTTTTTAATTTTTCTATTTAAATCATGTTTGACAGGCAACGATAAAAATTTAAGGGATAAATATTTGAACAAAAATGTTTTTACCTTTCCATGTTATACATGTCTGGTTATATTTGCTACTTCATGAAAAATCGAAAATTCAATTTAATTAACCCCTTAAAAACGAACTCTGCCTTTGAAAATGGTTTATTAAAATTAGTATAAAAGCAAAGTCAAATATTATTTTTACTAACTTTTTGCGTGAAATGTTTCACTTATGTTAATCAAACAATACATACAATTGGAAACTTTTCAACCAACAGTTTTCATAAGCTACATCTAAGAAAAGCTTAAAGCACTAAAAAACTGGAAATGGATCAATTTTTCGAGAAATGTCGTCAGAAATCCTTGATCCATGTGTTTTTCGATCTAAAAAAGCTTTTGACAGTTAGATCAGAATAAATCTAAATGCGTTTAAAAGCAATGTTGGGAAAGCACAACAAAAAGCGACAGGTATGTTTAATATTTTCAACCGATAAGTACTGAAATTAAGTTCTTTGACCCATGTTTTTATGAATTTTTGATAAAACAATATGAATATTTGATGATTTCCAGTAGAAGTTCTACATTCAATTGTTTTACGATAACGGCAGTTTAAATAACCTTTTTAGTTTGTTAAACTTTCCCACGCAGTGAAAAATTTTGAAAATTCAAGGATTTACCGATTAGGAAAAGTTCTTAATTTAAAAAAAAAAAGATTGAGCGCTTCGGGGTAATAGGACCATGCATGGCTACTATACCTAATACATTGGATTGAGCGCTTCAAAATTCCAATAAAAGCTTTCGAAGCAGGCAAATTTTGAAAGGAAAAACAACTGTTTGTAGCTGAAGAAGGTATGATCACATTTGTTTTTTCGAAACGACAAAACCGAAGATTTAAAGATTTGAAATTGAAAAAATAGAATCGATTTGAAAATAGAACGAAGATTCTATTTGAAAGTATTCAGACCAAAACTTATAAAACTTTGTATTCTAATGCAGTATCTAGAAGTTTTTTGCTGGTCTTAAGGCCGGAACAAATTTAAAACCCTTCTTTTTCACTGGAGGTTAAACATCACCAGAGTTTAAACATCTTAATATAAAAAATGATTTCAAAAACCAATATATTTAAATACTTTGATGAAAAAAAACCTTGTATGCAACAAAATTGCATACAATCTACATTTGACAGAACCGAACAATCGTGTTATCTATACCAGTGTATGTATAAAAATGAATTTCTTTCTGTCTGTCTGTTCCCTATAGACTTGGAAACAACTGAACCGATTTGCGTAAAACTTGCAGGAGGGGTCTTTGAGGTTCCTATAATAGTTTGAGACCCTGCCCACTCTCTGGAAGGGGGGAAGGGGCCTCTTAAACAAAAGAAACATGTTTGAACAACTCGAGAACCGATCATGCAAATGGAACCAAAATACGAGGGTATACGGGTAAGAATAATATTTGAAAGATCCGCTTTCCAGTGTGGAGATAGAAAAGGAAGAAAGGCCTCCCATACAATTTTTCTTCCAGAATTCGAGAACTAATCAAACAAATAGTACCAAATTTGACATGGTTGGTTTTTTGGGTACGAGAAATGTATCTATGAATGTTTGGGACTCCACCTTCTTCGATTGGGGAGATAGATACATAGGGAAGGAGGAGGGGGGGGGGGGTGGTCTTTCATACAATTTGGTGCATTATTCGATAGCTATTCATGCAATTGAATTCAAATTTCACATAGGAAGGTATAAGGCTACGAGTCAAGTTTCTATGATGTTTGAGACCGTTCTGTACTTCCATTGGGGGGATAAAAAGGGGAGAAAGGGTCTCCCATTTATGCATTACTCAAGAACTATTCGAATAAAAGAGTTAAATTTTGTCATGGAAAAAATGCATACAATCAACATTCATCGACACGAATGCCATAAGGATGGTAAAGTGTCATAAATAAAAAGTAAAAAAAAATCAACATTCAACAGAACCGAACAATCGTATTATTTATTCTAGAAAAAATGAAAAAAATACGAATACGAATTGATAAAATGGTCTTATCTTCCGGGGTTTCTTTTGTGCCCTAAAAATTATTGGAATGTCCCAATAATTTATCTTCAGATTTCTTCGGATCTATCGGAGGGGAGCTTTAATGACATACGAGGAATATGATATTTGTTGCGCCCGAAACTCAGTATTTGTATTTTGCTCTAAACATCCTGTATAAAGATACCATGTCCTCAGAGCCGAAATCATTTATGTGCAAAAAAGATACTTTAAAGAAAATAGACTCAAGTTCCCAACCGGCTGATTGTCTTTTTTGCTGAAATCTAGAAATGCAATATTGTATAGCTTCACATTTTAGGAAAAGTCAGAAACATTCAGGTAGCTTCAACCGTTCCTGAGAAATCCCATCGATATGGTATAATTCGAGTTATATAGACCCACACCGCAAAAGAAAGGCTAATTACAAACAAATTATGAAGGTAAAACCACAGACTGTCTGTGGTAAAACAATAGAATTCTGTAAATAGCTCCAAATATAGTTTAAAATTTGGTTTTATGTTACGACCGGAATTTGTTTATTAAATATGTTTGGCTTTTTCGGTCTTTTTAGTATATCAAACAACTTTGTTTTGAAATACCCGACGTTTCGACCAATTTTGGTGGTCTTTTTCAAGGGAACTAGAAATTAATTATTGTACTAGCTGACCCGTTGTGCTTTGCTACACCTTCCGCCCCGGAAATAAATGTAATTTGTAAAAATTTATTCAAATTTAGTTTTTAGAGAGCATTTTTTTAAATCAAACCTCATAATACTTCAGAACCAACAACTTTGAAATGAGAGCTGCAGCTGCAGTTCTGAATTGCAATTCAAAGATGGTATATATTATTTACTGAAACTTGAACTCTAAACTCGTTTTTCAAGATCTGAAATTTGTACTCTGTACCCAAAAAAAACCTTTTTAAATATGGTCCCTTCTTTGAAAAGCTCTTTATCTTAAATTTACATGGGAGCTCTCTCATCTTTTTCAATCTTGTCCCCCACTGCTTCAAGAAGGTAGGCAAATTAAACCGGCTCGATACCCAAACAGCACTTATCATGGTAATGAAAAATATATTAAATTAGTTATGTATTAAATACAGTGCAAATTTCTTTTTTTTTTAAATAAATTTACTACGGTAAAAATACATATATTTAAAAAAAATATCAGTTGCATCACTAAATAAGTTCTCAGCGTTTTTTTTTAAATTTTCTCTTTGAAAGTCAAATATTCAAAAATGTTGGCAAAAACAAATTTCTAAGTTTACATTTGTCCCGTATATTGAGGCAAGTGTCATTGCAAAGCTTATTTACAGATGCGTCAGAGTAATGGCTTTAAAATGGATTTAATACGAATTCCTGCTTTTAGTTCTATCAAGTTTCACTGATATATCTGCAGTATTCCTGTAATATAAATTTATGTTTGTAACTCCACTTTTAACGAATGCTGTTCAAAGGGAATGACCTTCATTTACAAAAACATTTAAGAATTTTCAATAACCGCTTCAGTTTCAACATTCGGAATACCCATTCTGATCTTTCCAACATATTGAATCATTTTGAAGATGAATTTCTTAAAAGTTCGACGTTTGCCCTTGCCCCACCGTGTAAGTTGACAGAAGGGAATATTGTTTTTAACATTTTAAGGGTATACTAAAAATTTCTCTTAAAAATTTTGCTTCCAGTTGAATATCAGTTCTAAAGTCTCGCTTTTCAAAAACGAAGCGGATCAAAAGTCTCTTATATGCAGCCATGTAACACAAAAACACTTTTCATGTTAAGTACGCACTTGAATTGGTATGTAAGCAAAAAGTACGATGGTTATTTCAGAATTATTTCAAATAAAAAGCTCCCACCTTCATTTCTAAATTCGTTTCAGTTGTGTATTTGGGCCGAAGTAACAATTTCTAGAAGAAAACATAATTTTTAATTTTTTTCAACAGAAAAAGTTGAACGTTTGAACATGTTCTAATGTTCCTTGAATGAAAATTCGAATGCTACCTACATTAACATGAACTAAATATGGAAGTATTTTTCAAATCTTTAAATTGGTTTTGATTCGATTGATAAAATACCAATCCGTGTCACATCTAAGCGTCATTCATTACCACGTGCTGTGTACAAATCTAATAAGCAAGAAAAAACACATCTAGGTTGCATATCGCCCCCACGTGTTTGAGAAACAGGCGCCTTATTGTTAAATTTTCCAGCAATCAATGAACAGTGTGCTTTGGTTACTATCCTCTTGCGACGACGTTTGCTCGCCCATGGAGACGAAAAACAAACCACCCAAAGGAAAAAAAATCTCAAGAAAATGGATGTCATGACTTTAATTTGTTTCGAAAAATTACAAATTTTGTATGGAAGCCTCTCCTTTCTTAAGTCGGATGGAGTTTTGACTATTACAGAAACCATCCCCGGCCTCAAAAACCCTCAGATGCCAGTTTTGACGATGATCGGTTCAGTAGTTTTCGAGTCTATAGGGAACAGACAGACAGACAAACATTCATTTTTATATATATAGATTACAAATTTGTTACGGAGCGTTGTTAGTTGATAAATTATGCAGTGTGTAACTCACTTATCAGTCTGTTGTTCTTGTCAGTGTCGTTTTTATCCAACGGTTAGGAGTCCAGAATTTGCTGCTTCTCTGTTGTAGACAACATGCTATTTTAGTATAGTAGATTAATATTAACCTTCTTACATTTTTGCTCGAATAGAAAGGAATAATAATCATCCGTTTTTACACGGTCCCACTGCACATCAACGTTAGAATTTAAAATGGTGTCTGAGATGTGTGGGACGTGTGGGTATAATAATATGTTGAGATTTCTGGTTCAGATCTTAGCTGTGGAAATGATTGGTTGTGTACAGTGTGTGGGCTAAGCGTGTTTGTACTATTTCTATTGCTGTTTTTTGTTTTGGTGTGTGTTTTAACTGAGTGTAGAATTCCTGCATATGTAGCACTAAGTCTGGCGGTGTCGGATCTAAAATTTACGGCATTCTCGGTGTTGGTTATATGGCACATCTCCAATACTCGAAGGCTTTATTTGTATTGGGCTTGTTAAAACACACATCAAAACAAAAAACAGCAATAGAAATAGTACAAACACACATAGCCCACACACTGAACACAACCCATCACTTTCACAGCTAAGATCTGAACCAGAAATCTCAACACATAATTATACCCTCACGCCCCACACATCTCAGACACCATGTTAAATTCTAACGTTGATGTGGAGTGGAACCGTGGAAAAACGGATGATAATTATTCCTTTATATTCGTGCAAAAATGTAAGAATGGTAAAATCAATCTATTATACAAAAATAACATGTTGTCTACCACAGACGAGCAGTGAATTCTGGACTCTTAACCGTTGGATAAAAACGACACTGACAAGAACAAAAGACTGATAAGTGAGTTACACACTACATAATTTAATAACTAACAACGCTCCGGATAAAATGTGTAATACAATAATAACTTCTAGTTCCCTAGAAAAAGACCACCAAAATTGGTCGAAACGTCGAGTATTTCAAAACAAAGTTGTTTGATATACTGAAAAGACCAAAAAAGCCAAAAATATTGAATAGTTTAAAATATTAAGATCGTTTGGCGTTAATAACTCTATTATTATATTTGTTCCGATGTACCTTTGCCTCAGGGGGCTGGTTTGATACATCCGTTATAGCAAATACCCGAGAGCGTTAAGCAGAACTTGATTGAACGAAATTGTACAGAAACGCATTTCTACTGAATTCGAAGAATTTTTGTATGAAAGATGGCATGAAAAGATGATCGTATTTTTTTATTTTGAATTTTACGCAAAATTGTCATCCCTTCGACATCAGTTTCAGTTCCTTAAGCAACTTCCATTCTCCAACTTATATCACTACACTGCTTTTCTCGAAATACGTTCTCATCTTTGAAACGGTAAGTCATTGACCACATTCATTCATCGGGAAAGGAGTTTTGCGCATTCATTAACTCACTACTAAAAACTCTCCCTTCATATTAATTAGCCCTTCGCAGTAATCATCTCGTATGAGAAAAACCGCTCGTTAATCATAACAGGCCAAAATCAGATTTGATACAACGTCAGAGAAAAAGATGAATGCGGTGAACTCAAAGAGTGTGAAAAGATATTGAAGCTTTTTCAGACATGTTTCTCATCTCGGTCCTTTAGCGTTCTGGATGATGGTAATCTTTCGTTTACAGGATCATATTTTTCGAGGAAAAGAATCGCGAAAGCAAGTCAGTTCTCCAAAACATCATCCATCATTCACGCAGTGGCTGCAAAGAAAGCAAGCTGGAGGAGTTGAAATATTATCGCATCAATTTTCCAAGCGACTGCAACGTTTTCGAGATAAGGATGAAGACGGATTTTGAATATTTTAAGAAAGAAAATCTATGGGAGTTCAGTTTCTGATTGAAATGTGTTTCTGATTGAAATAATTGGCACCCAATGTTCGTGGAAAATTACATCATAGAAATTGTCAATAAAATTCGTTTATGTTTTGATTTTCCACTCCTGAAACAATTCAGTGCATTTTGTGTTCCCTGGAATATTTATGTTTACATCAATCAAAGGCTTTGAATAATAATTTTGGGCTAAGCTCGATTGCGACCATTCGTTGATTACTATTTTGATTGCAATTCGATAGGGATTAGTATTAGGGAAAAATAAATAATCTCCTGCTGACAGCCAACGGCTAGGATTATTCTAATTAGCCCTTCAAAATGGACTTCCCTCCCAGCGGGTGTCGCGCCATGATTTAATTGCAAATTAATAGAGTTTGAATCCGGTTGGCAAAACATGAGATTACCCGGGTTTCTGGCTCATCGCGCTCTGTCGCCATTCGTTTGGCAATTTTGTCGTCTCCCTGAATCAATTTGGTAGCGCTCTGTGAGCTTAAGGGGACTCAAATTATCATATTGACACCCCCGAAAGCTTTCGAACAGAGTCAGAGAGGCTTGGCAGGCAGATGAAGATGGGATCCGAAAGAATAAAAACAGTAACAATAAAACCGATAAGAACTTTCCGGAACGGCTCCAAAACAACGGCGATCCAGATCGGCCACGAGTGGACTCGATTTATGACCGACTTATGGCTTATATAAAAATGTTTCAGAATTTTGTTCCAATATTATTCGGCCGGTGAGATCGCAAAATCTGGCGTTTGCACATTCCATTAAGCAAGATCATCTTGAGACGATTGAAATAAGAGGAAAAAAAACTAAAACAAGTTCTTTGGTCAAAGTGTCATCCTCATTTTTTATAGGCTGTCACGCCGGCTTTATTAAGCGGAATCTGATAAAAAAAATCTGAATTTTTAAGTAATGAGCGGTTTCACCAGAACTGTTAGGCAAAATATAGAGGACTCGTATATTCAATTCTTGGAAATGAGCCTTTTGAGTAAGTTCTGTTCATCATAAACTGTTTTTTTTTAAATAAACACTAAATACACCATCGAAAAAAAAACAACCGTTTATTGTCGACCAAACTTAGTTCGGTTTTTTATCCTGTACTTCGTGATTCAGTGTTTTTCTTTGGAATAAAAAAAATGACTATTTATTGTTTTTTCACCCAGGAAGTATGACGAAAGAGAGTCCCAAATCTTTTAATCTCATATTTGCATATTTTTGATGTTTTTTTCTTCCTGAATTGATCAAGTGTATGCTCAGTTATTTTCAGATGTTATTTATGCACCCGCCATATTGCGCTTGTTTTGCAAACATAATTCGCAAGAAATACTTTATCGTCCTGTACCTTGTCATAGAGAGTGCGAAAAAAAACAGCGATAGCAACCCACAACATTTTTATTCCAACTTTATATCATCTCCCCAACACAGCTTGTTCACATTCACCTCCAAGCGCAGTGATCTGGTTCGAAACATCCAAAACCGATAAAAATATTGTCAACTGGATGGAATCTTTCGAGGAGCTCGGCAAACAAACCACATGGATTCTTGCAGCTGCTTCAACAAATACTCAGACTCATATAAGACCCAGGAACGTTAACCATAAATATGAAGCATCTAAAGTTTTCTTTGAAATTTTTGGGTGTTTATGTTTGCAACCAGTTGGAGGAGCAGCTCCAGCGCATCAGATGTTTATCGTTATCAGAGCCAGTGGATCCAAACTTTATGCGGAATTTGGAACTGCTGGCTAGAAAATCAAGTTCACTAGGCTAGCAGATATAAATTAGTTTACCACATTTTTTCACACTCTTGCTGCAAGAGTTTTTCATTTATTATTTTCTTAGAAGCAGAAAACATTTTTTATCCTTTATTAAAAGTAGGTGTAATATAATAAAAGAGCTTATTTGCGTTGACCATCACAGAGCCGAGAATCAAAGTATAAAATATGAAGCTGCAAAAGTTAAAACTGTGTAGCGGAAATAAGGGCATAATTGCCACCTTAAGAAGGACGATAATTTTACCATAGAAAACAGCTACAATATGTGATTTACTTCATTGTTTCGTGTTCAGACACTAAAAAAGTGTATTCCCTAACGGGCCATAACTTGAAAAAGTAGACAAAAACGTTTTAAAATGCATATTAACATTTTTTGCCAAAAGCAGAGAATCAGTCACTGTAGGGGCATAATGAGAACCCCAACTGGGGCAGTATAAGCATCATTATTCTGGCCACGATAAGCATTTTCTGCCGTAGCATCCAGCAGCGAATTAAACTCGATGAAATCAAACTAATTATAGAGCTACAGATATACTTGTTTCATCTGACGATTTGGCCTATTGGTAAGGTGTCGGAGAGATAATCAGTAGACTCGAGTTCGATTCCTGATCGAGGTGATTTTTTTTCATTAACCATTCATGATCGATGTATTTTGCACTAAACGGCGAGTCGTAGTTCCATTAAATTAAGCAATGACAAAAAATGCATGTGTGTTTGTAGAATACAAACAATTCTGACAAACTCATACATTATGTTTCTGGTGCTTGGTTCAACGGATGACGCAACTATCCGTACAATCAAAATAATCGATCATGAATAGTTAATGGAAAAAGTAGGCCAAATAGAAAGACTGTGGCTGTATAATTCAGTTGACTTCATCGAGTTTGATTCGCTGCTGGATGCTACGGCAGAAAATGCTCATCGTGCCCCGGTTAATTGTGCTCTATACGTCCCGAGTCATCAAGTTGAATTAAAAACGCGTTTTAAAATTGATTATAGTGAACAATTAAAAATTTAATGATGATGAAAATTGAGGAGCAATGTGTACATCATGTAACAGTGAGTATTTTATCGATCAAGATGATTTAACGGTCATAAAAGCTTATTTTCCGGTGCTCAAAAATTATAAAATTAGCGTCGCTGAGAAAGCTACTGGTTTTTTTGTAAATATTTATGTAAAGATGTTAAAGAGATTTCTATTTCGCTGAAAAATTTTATATGTATAGGAACAACCAAACTTTTGCTGAAAAATTAATATGTATAGGAACAACAAAACTGTTTCTCATGAAAGTTTATTTTTGAAAATTCGTACTTTGGTGAAAAAGAGGAGTACCTTTTATGCCCCGGGTGCTCGACATTCTCTAATTTTCCTTAATTATCACCAGTTAACAATATTATATGCACTTTTTTCCTGCTTGAAATGACAATTGACTTCAAATAAGTATAGTATCGTTAGTCAGCGATGATGATCCTTGAGTCTTCTCGTAGTATTGGTATTATCTCAACTCGTAATTTTCGGGTCAATTTTGCTGCAGTAATAGCTTCCAAAAAAGGATCATCCAGAAAACATTTTATTACTGAAAAAATGTAGAGTTGAAAAATAATTATGGTTGCAATACTAAAAGTATTTCTTCTATGCTATTACCCGAACGATAACATAATAACTTTCATGTTTAACGCTTTTATATTCAAAACACCGATAAACTATGAAATCAGTAGGAATAGGCCCTAAACCTATCGATTTAGAATGGATTGCATTTAAAGAAAAAGTATGAAAGTTTGTTTTCAAATAAAATCATAATAAAACCCAGGTAAAAATACAAGCACAAGACTAGAGATGACAATAAATATTTATAAAAATATGTTGAGTTAAATGAACTATGAATGCGATAAAAATAACAAACATTCTGAACATAGCAAAAATATGATAAAAAAAACGAAAATGACTTAAAATTATCAAAAATTGATGAACAATTGTGATAATATTCTATTTTTCACGTTTGATTATTTTATTCTACGCGTTTAAATTGATTTAAATATTCACTGTCATTCAGCGCTTCACAGGTTCGTTTTTTATACTCCTATTACACTACATTGTATCATAATTATACCTGACCTTTTCTTTTTCTTACTTACATGGCTTATTCAGGCTTCATTTTTATTTCTAGTTCAAGCTAAACTCTTCTATTTCTTATGCTTAAATAATTTTCTTACTTGAGACTCGGACTAATGCTTCAAATTCTTTTTTTCTTTTAAACGCTTACAAAAGAACAGATGTGAGAAGGCGCTACTGATGGTTGTTTTTTTTTCCTCCTTAACTTTTTTTGCTCTCATACAATTTGCTTTATTTTCATCCATTCCTTTCTTACGCTTTCGATTACTTCCTATGCTTTTTTCTCATGCATTTCACCTTCTCTTTTACTCACGATGAACGATTTCAAACCCCCCAGCAGCATTACAAACTGCTTTACTTTTTCTGTGAAACAAGTTTAGCACCACTGGCTTTCAGTGTGTGCTGCACGGCTAACTAAATCCCAAAACACAAACACGCAAAACCCAAAACTTGTAGCAATTACAATATTTCACTTATACGACATATTAAAAACTTAAGCTAGCTTAACATTATCTACTCACGGGCCCGTTTCCTACTCTAACATCAAACGCACAACAATCATTATATCACAGCTCGGACGGCACAGGTGTATCACAGCTTAATATCACGGATTTTCTGGCAACCCTGCCTGGTTGCACTGCTCCATGGGCACGAACCACTGCCCGGAGAACCTCCGCTGTCTGCTTCCGGCTGGTTCTGTTCCGGCTTGGCCAAAATAATGAGCTGGGTCCAATAGTGCGTTGAGCTCCCGAACAACGAAACTCGGCTCTGCAACAACGACCTACCGACAAACGACTATGTCTAAGCACTTTTATCTCTTCACTGCAACTTTTTTACTCACCCACTGGGATTCCTGGTTTGTCCGGATTGCTGGCTTCCACATTCGGTCTGATGAATGCTCAGGTGAGGGCTTTGCTTGTGTCCTACAAGATCGACGTTATGATGACACCATCCCAGCAAACATAACATCGCATTAGAAATGTCAGCTCAACTCGTTAACAATGTTAAGGCTAATCGTAATTCCTACCAAACCAAGTAAATGATCGTAAAAATGGTTAGTTAAAGTCTACCGACTCGGATATGACATAATTGCGCCATGTTCGCAGATATGTCTCTCACGTGCGGGATTCAAGTGAGAAAACAACCTTGTCGTTCTCTCTGCGATTAGCAGTGCAACCAGATTTCTAAAAATCTGAGGGTCCATTTGGTTAAACTGTCCAATGGGAGAATCAGCAAATATTGTCGCTGGCAACGGTTTGCATGCATTGAGAGAAAAACTTGCGCTCTCTCGCATACGGTCAGGATGTACGGTAAAAGGTGTTGTATATCGTCCAATTTTTACAACACTTATCGCATAAGCCAGAAGTTAAAAATATGTATGTATATTGCCTCCACTTTAGTACGTAAATGCTGTTTTTTCGAGTTATATAAGATGATTTTATAACGTATATGAAACGTATAGCAAAGTTTGTTGAGAAATATACCTACAAAAATGTTTACTGGGATTTTGCGAAGACAATCAAAATTTCGTTCACTCACCCTACTGTTCGGTTAGTTTCTTTCGCCTTCTTTTTCCTACTATTTCCTTCGAGCTCGGTACTGTCCTCCGTCCGCATTTTCGCTGGGCTCGTCTCCAGATGCCTGAGAGTTGATGAGACGTCTGATTGTTTCCGAATCAGCAAGGTTAATTTGTTGTTCTCACCTCAAAGCCTTCAAGAAAGCTAAATTCCTGCCTCATTTGTTAACAGCGGCACTGGGACGCGAACGAATGGCAGGCTGCTGACCTCAAGAATTTTAGCAGCAATGTCGAGTCAAACTAGACAAATTATTTCTGCTGATGGTGATTGTTGTTTTCGTTGATCATTGTTTTTGTTTTGTTGCACGTGTACGTTTGACATTTTACACTCTGAATTCGAAACAGTTCATTTTGGCTCGAATTAAAACCATTATTGCACACTCAAAACTTAATAATCACAAATACTTAATTATAACGCTACACCTGTTTTTCTCTAATGGATCTCACTCAAGTGGCTGTTCTTCGATACGGTCCTTCTTACATGAAATTATTTATTTTTTTACCTGATGTCTTCTCAACTCGCTGTTCTTCTATGCGGTCCTCCCAACACAAATTTGATTGGCTGCACTCTCAACTCACCTTTTTTTCGCAGCTGTCCTCTCAACTCGCTTCTTCTCTATGCGGTCCTCTCAACACACATTTATTTTGCTGTCCTTTCAATTTGCCATTTTACTTTCACAGCTGTCCTCTCAATACGGTGTATATCTATGCGGTCCTCCCAACTCACAAAGATAAGGCTGTCCTCTCAACTCGCTTTTTTCTTGAATTATTCAAAATATTTCTTTTAATATGTATCATGAAAATTAAATCAATATTCAAAAAATGCCTAGCTCAAGTAACAGTTTGGCCGACCCTTTACCCTGAAATTGTCCGTTCAATCCGTGAGCAAATTTTCATCACAATCCGATGTTATACAGCGTCAATATCGCTGAACAGTATGTGTGTTGTATAGACGACTCCCTTCAAAATGGGTCATCCGAGGGTCTAAAAACATTTTTATTCATTCCTGGTCTAAATGAGCATCCATGCCAAATTTCAACTCTCTAGATCTTAAGATGACTGAGCCTTTTGAAGACAAAAAACGGAAACTACTTTTTATAAATATAGTTTTTTTTGTCATTTTTGAGCACTTTTAAATTTTTGAGCACTTTTAAATTTTCTTTTATTTCTGATTTGTTATTGTAATTGCTCAATTACTACTTTCCTACACTTCCTACATATATCGCATCTGAATGGTAACTCAATTACCAAATTACTTATTGAAAAAAAAATTGGCTCAGCTTGGGGATTCAGTGATTTGCAGCTTCCACAGATCGTCACCCTCCTCTAGTACTGGACATCAAATTTATCAATTTTTTCTCGTTGTTTATCTCCGTAACATGCAGGCGAGACTTGTCAACGGATTATTTCTGGTTGAATACCTGCCACGTGACCGCTAAAGAGATCATTTGCTCTCCATAATTTTTTTTTTCAAAATATCATCCCACTAGCAGTGAAAATATTTATCACACGATTTGACCACCGTATTTTGTTTATTTCACCGGTGGGCAGTTTTTCTACCTTGTAGAAATGAAGTCAAGCCTGGTTGTAAGTCAGTTACACTAACCAGTCATTAAAATTTAACTTTTTTAACACTGCTTCTAATAATATTTTTGGATTGGGCTTCAAAAAACTTCTCTCATTCCTTAACTTCATGAAATCATTCATCTTCACTATTATTGAAACTCCAGCTCACTATTGGATTCTTTAGGATTTCTTAAATAATTTACCATGTAAACTGTGGTCGAATAGTTAATTTTTGGCTGTTTTTGGGTCTCCCAACGGGACTTTTTTGGATTTTCTCGATCCTAGCTTAAAAATTATATCAGTGAATTTCAGTTTTTGGGCGATATCTCAAAAACCACCTGACAGATTGCCACCAAACTTTGTACTCGTACACATTGCATTACTAGGTAGATTCACAGACAATTCCATCAATTTCCATCCATGCATTCAAAAGTTATTCACAAAACAAAAAGTTGCATTTTTTTTTTTGAATACACTCCTTAACACTTATTTTACGTGAATTTTTCTCAGAAATTCAAATCTGTTGCCGGATTTTAAGGCTCCTGGGTGGAGGCTTCTGAGTTGAGTGGTATTTGACCCTATTTACCCTGTAATGAGCTTTTTTATTTATATGTCCTAGCAACATGAAATTTTAGGTCGTTGAAATTTTATAAAACGAACACCAAGTTTCTTTAACATTTGAAAAGGACCATTTACAGATGCATAGATAAAAGAACGTAAATTGATTTGTTCTCCTATATCTAAGGTTACCAGAAATTTTTCAACACGTATCCGGGCCGGACAAATTTGGGCATTTTTATTTAAAAACCTTGCAAAATCCGGGCATTTCGTTTCTAAATTTACGATTGAAAATCCGGGCAATACCTGGGCAAATTTTGTCAAAACCTACACGCAGAATAACCAAGAAATTATTTATACGATATTTTTCACGTAAACTAAGATTTTGCGGCATAATATCGATTCTACGTGTGTTTTGTAGTGAACACAGTGTATAGAGGAAGCCCTGGTATCAACTACTTTAGTTCCACATAATTGACGCATGAATTTCATGTAAAATCTAAATGGATGATCAATATTCGATTCGTTTGTTTGTCTCAATGTAAATTCTTATTAGAAAAGGGAGTTGTCAGCCAGCAGATTTCGTTAGCTGTTGTGATTTTTTTTGTGTCTGATGAATAATAAAAGTTTTAAATCCATTTTTTGGGAAGACGAATTGCATTGGAATTTGATTGGATTTCGCTTTGTCTTCTTGGTAAGAAATAATTAAGCTTATGATTATGAATAATGAATTAATTTTTGTTTTTAATCTTTTGGTAGCAATGGCTCTGGATACAAGTTTTCTTTCATTGGACCTGGTGACGATCGCTCGTTTTTTAGGACTATCCAGATATCATGTTCAACAGAACACCATTAGTACAACAAAGGTAATTATTTTTCAATTTAATAGTAATTTTTTATTAATGCGTTTTTTTTTATTTTTGCAAGATTCCACAAACCAAGCTGCGCAGCAATTGAAGTGTTTTGATTTTAGTGTAAGTGAGGAAAGATTGTGAAAATAAAGTTTTTTCATTATGTCATTTGGTTGTACGGTTCAATCATATTAAACAACGAAGCAAAAAAAAAATCGATATAGATTTATTTCGAAACTAAAAACTTTCTCGAGCTTTCACAAACACACCACGTTGAACCTACTAAAATCACACGTAAATTATAGGCGAGTTCCATAAAGCACAAATTCTTATAGATACGCGTTTATATGTTGATTTCGCAGCATCTACGTGAAAATCAATTGAATAAAAATTTTGTAGTTTTTCGCGTAGCCACTACGTGTAGATTATTTTGGGTGTAGGAATAACACAAAAAAAAATCAAGATAAAAAAATTGAACAAACATATTTTTTTCAACAAAACTCATCGACAGATATAGAATCGTATTTTAGCCTTTCAAAAACCTTTTGGACCTTTAGACCTTTTTTTGTATAACTTGCTCAAATAATTTTGGTTTGGAGGCATTTGGGAACAGTCCGGCCCGGCCCGGGTGCCTGAATTTCATTAGAAAAGCCCGGATTTTGTACGGATTTATTCATTTTATTTGGCAAATCAAACAAAAAAAATATATAAATTGTGTTTTAAAATTTTTCAAAACAATTCTTTTTTGAGAAAGTTTTACGAAAATATCCATAAAAGGCCTAAAATAAGATTTAAAATCTATCGATAAATTTTGATTAAAATTTATCAATTTTTTTTTAATTGATTTTTGGTGAGTAATTTTCGGGGTTTGTCAAAATTTTCCCGGATACTACTCGAATTTTTGATCATCATTTTTGAAACCAAATACCCGGATCTTTCCCGGCTTTTATATGAAATTGCCGGGATTAACCCGGCCCGACAACGTGCTGAAAAAAATCTGGTAACCTTAACCCCTATGAAGCAGATGTCATTTCATAGAATAATTGAATATTGTCTCACTTGGATTTTGATCAATTTATATCAGTTTAATTTTTACGTTATTTAAATACAATTTTAATCAATATCAATTTGAAGCTTGAGAATGCATTCAACAACGCCTTATGTTTCAGATCGTTTGACTGGTTTATGCTCAAGATATGCAGATTTCATTAAGAATTTTTTTTCTGAAGTTGATTGATTAAAATGCCATTTTAATGAAAGTGGGATAATTTGTTAAGAATATAACTACTTTTTTCTGGATAATAAAGGCCAAATTACACTTTGCTTGAATGTCTTCATTTGAATTTTTGAAAAAAAAAATCACGTAGAATAAGAAGTATTCCAAGCATGCCAACCTGCGGCTTCGTTTTTTTGGGATTTTGAATCCAAATTTACAACTGTGCAATATTTTCATTAAAATCAAGGGGTTCACTATTGTCATGAACAGAGCTTAAAACTATCGGCAGCCTTGCGTGAATGTGAAATTTCCTTCCATTCAGAGTCTTCCGTTTTCGTTTCCTTCATTGCCTTTCTCTCACTCAAAAAGCTCTATCTGACTGACAGTGTTTACAATTTTCTTTCGCTCATTTTCTCATTCGTTTTGTCCTACGGTCGCATTCGCTTCGAGGACATGACTGTGAGCATCGGTGCAAATTCAATCAGTCATTCATTTTTTACGCAACAAGATCTTTTATATTCTATTTAAAAATAAATGATTGATTCTCATAGAAGGGAGGTATAAAATATTTTTAAAAATACTTTGTGTATACACCTGCTTTATTTAACAGATCTGTAGAATAAAAGCAATTTAAAAAGTACAATGAGAATTTTTCAGTTTTTGCTAATCCTCTAGAACCCAATTTTTTTTTTCGCTGAAAATTTCACAAAAGTCTAGTTTAATGATTACAAACAAGGTTTATGCTACGAAAAACTTTTAAAATGAGACAGAAATTTTTACAATTGCATTTAAACACAGGAGCTAAAGAAATTCATTTTCAGTACTCTTTAGCTTGTAGTTTCTATAAACTTCAACCAATTTTTCCTAAATTTTGAAATATATAAACCCTGACCAATAGTTATATTTTTAAGTAATTTTTGTATAAATAACTGAGATATTTCCACTTAAACTAGTAAATATTGTACATAATTTTCGAATTGTTGTCATACTTTTCCAACCCCACCTTGAACAGGGTCATGTTTCATCTCTCCTACCTAACTTAGGAATTTTTCTTCTGAAAAAATCAATCCAGAATGGCGGTAACTATATAACCTAACTGTCAATAATTTTTATGAACGTAAAACTAAATGAACAGGTCACAAAAATTCTACATAAATGGAAAGAAGTTGCGACTAGTTTATGTCATTTTTTGTATTTTTTCGTAGTAAAACCCTTTGTTTAATTTTTTTTAAATACGACGTAATGAAAGCTCACGTGAGATTTAATGTCTAAACTAAGTTTTTAAAAAAATATTTTTTACCTCCCTTCTAGGTGTATTATTAATATGTTTTTTAATAGAATACGATAGTTTTTGTTCCGTAGATAAATTGTCTCGAAGACATCAAGTGTCTATTGTTTACCGTTTAGCCGCTATTAATTTTGATCACTTTTTTCGGTACATGCAAAGTAGCGTAGGCGAATATGATTGGCTCACACATTCAAAGCGGAATCCAATTGAATGATTATTCAACGTTTGATCCTGTCACGACTTTGTGGAACGAATGAGTGTGGAACGAATGGTGAAACAAAAGAGAAGATTTTCACAGTCAACAAGAAGCTCACTCTCTACAAACGGATATTATTTCATCGACTGCCGAAGGAGATGAAAGGAAGAGCTTCTTCTTTCACATTCATCTCGTTTTCTGTCAATGAAGGTGACTGTTTCGAGCACTGGTATGTATGTATGTATTGAATCCACCTTGGGTTTACGGCAGCGCCGCGGTTGTGGCAAAAAAATAACCCACACGTCCCTCTTAGCTACCACGCAACACAATCATAACCACTCAATGAGACTTTTGAAGGAAATGGAATCGTAGCAGAGACACTAACGGTATCCAGGGTGAAAAGGGGAAAAGTCTCGAGAAGCAATAACCATGTTGTTGACTAACCAAGATAGCATGCAAACTATAATCCCGCCGCCAAGGCTTCCGAAAAAAGAGTGCGTCCTTATTTTACCAAAAGTAATCAAATACTTTCTTTTTTCTCAACCATGCCAAATTCCCTTGACATAAATTGAGAAACGTCTAGTATTTGAAACGGGAACTAGCATACACGGTAACCCGCTCTTTTTGTAAAACGAGGATACCCAGATGCCCCTGCCCTTGTTGTTCAAATATATTAACAATCAAATGAATAAAATGTTGTTCAACGAAATAATATAATAAATATAATGCAGTATATTGATATAAAATAAAATAAAAAGTAATATAATGAAACATAGTTTAAAAAAAAAATATAATTTTATATAAAAGAATAAAACCGTGGGATAGTTTTTTTTCAAATGCCATACTGCTTTCTCGATGCTGAAAATAAATATGATTAGTTTCAGTAAAGTTTGAAGAAAATAAAAAATTATTTTATGTAATGTCAAATGCAATTTTTAACGGTAAACTCCATTTGCTAGCAAGTATGAAATTTTGGTATTGATTTTTTTTATAGTTGCATATGAAAAAAAAAACTGAATAAATGTTACCAGAAACTACAAATAATAACAACACTTAAATGCATGAAAATATAGTTTCTGAAACTTTTGGTTAATATAATAAAAGGATCAATACATTTCAGTACCTTCAGCATTCAGAATAATAGTTCCATTAGTTGTATTGCGGCTTGAAATTACGATGCAGGAAATAATGGTTATGTTAGTTCTGAACTTGAATTATAATGGTGTTTTAAAATAAGAGTTATTTTTGCCGGTTCGTGATAAAGACTTCTAATTCTGTAAAAATACTTTCTTTTTTACAATGAAGATGTTACGAGCTGAAAAAACATGTTTCAGGGTACTATGAACGATTTTGCTATTGAAAGTGTTAATTATACTGAAAAAAAAATGTCAATTACTGTTGCAGTACATGATTGTTGAGGCGATAGAGATGAACGAAGTACGATTGAAGATTGCTGATAATACTGGGAACGTGTTGCAAATGATCTAAAAAATAACTAATTAGAAGCGTCTGATAAAATTAAGTTTTGTTATCTGCTGTTCATAGATGATTTGTATGCAACTGCCATCCATTCACTGTATTTACATGGATATCCTGTATCTTAAAAAAATAAACTGAACTCGCGATATCGGCAATCAAGCCAATCTTTCATTGGGAAACACGCCTTTCAAGACACTTGCTTACAAAAATCTCACCACAAAAATCACTTAGCCGTAGAATCATTTTCCTTTATGCTGCCTTCCGGCTTTTCCACACCCTCATCAATTTCTCTCAAATTAATTCGCTTCCTCCGTTCCTAAACACAAAACAACCTACATATGACCTTTCTTCTTCTCCCGCAAGCCACAGCACATTCAATTTTTTTTTCTGGAGCAATCGCGAGCTTGCTCTGAATGAAACCATCTTTTCCCTTAAAACCCCATCACTTTTCTAGTTTCAAATGCACTTCTCTATAAACCAATCAGACCAGTTAATATTCGGACATGTTCTGCGTTAAAATTCAATTTCTTAACCCGAACACTACGAAAACGGCTCACAGACCAAATGCTAAAAACGACCCGTCCCGCTCGGGTGCTCACACGCAACTGAGGTGACTGTTTCGAGCACTGGTCATGAAAAACCATTCTTGTAGATTCGTCATATAGATGAAACAGATCATATCGAATTTTTTTTTCTTTTTTTTTTGGTAAAATGAACACTAACACATACAGGATCTCAATAAAACATGATGTTTCCTCGAAGTGATTCCTTTTTTCTTAACTCTAAGCGTACATCTTTCGAGGATATGATGGCTAGCATCTTACAAATGCTAAAACCTCCAAACCCACCGAAAGTGTACTATGTATGCCGTGACCGAGATTCGATCTCATACCCCCTGGCTTAGAAGACTGGAAGGCTATCCTCTACGCCACGGGCGCCGGCCAGTTGAGGGCAGTTGTTTTGAAGAACAATCTATGGATCCTTTGCATAAAATTTTCAGTTTATGGTCGGAATGAAGGACTTCAAAATAAATAAATTTGATAAAAAGTAGTTCCTTAAAGTCAAAAAAGTTTAAATGCTTCGACACTCTTCAGACATTGCAAGTTGCCTTAAATACATTTTTCAACGATTTTATTGAATCTAGAACTTAAATTTAAAGATATGATGGTACAAAAATTTATTTATTGAAATATGACGAAATTTTGGACATAATTAACTTGAATTTTTTAAAAAAGGAAGGCTCTAACAACATTTAAAGTTTCTTCGAATTACTTTGAATTTTTTTAAATTCATGGGTTTTAAACTGTCTAACAAACGTTTCAAAATAAAAGCTGAAAACTGATTTGATTAGATGTAAAACCTTAATTGTCGTTGAAGGATTATTAAGGTATTGGTTAACAATTAGCTCCAAAACCGTGCGGAAGAAATAAAAAAAATTAAACCGTTGTTGGATACATACTTTACAGCAGAAACTATCACTAAAAACCTTATTCCACCATTCAACATTTCAATGAACTTGATCCAGTGTTAGTTTTGGAAAAAAAAGAAAGACTGCTGAAATATTGTTAATTTTAGTTTTCCTGTGTAACGATGCATCTTTGGCATCTTACAATAACCACTTAATAGTTGAAAAATCGAAAGCATTTGCTTTTTGCAATTTTAAGTATTGTCGAAAACCAAAAGGTAAAACTGCATCCAACCTTCCAAAGAAGATAATGCTGAGAACCACCGATCCTCCAAAACTCTTTGCAACATTTGAGGAAGACTATTTTGTTTGAGCCTGAAAACAGAACTGGATTTTTCATTTGGCAAATCTCACGCGGAACCAAAGTTATGTGCTAATATTTAAATGACATCTTGCCCAGACGGAATCTTTAGTCGGTGGTTGTCAGGCAGCGGCAGACAGACGCACGACGGTTTCTAGTTGGGTAGGAGTCTTGTGAGAGTTTTGAATTGGAAGAAAAAAAAAATAAATCGTTCGCTTCGTTTGAGTTCTGAAGTTCCGGAGCTGCTGCTGCTGCTACTGGTTACCCTTTGAGTTGCGGGAAAGTCGAAACTTTGTCAGTGAATTTTGAGTGCCGGAAGTGGTGACCCGACAATAGAAACATGCGATTAAACTTTTGAGTTTGCTGTGGCCCGGAAGTGTGCTCTTAATCGAATCAAGTGATGGAAAGTGTAAAGTTTTGGCTACTTGTGACGGCGCATTGAAAGGAAGGAAAATTTTGTCGCTGGGATGAAAAGTTATTCGAAATTGCTGCTTTGTAACAATTCAAAGTGCTCCAGAAGTAACACTCAAAGGATTTTCCGTCTCTATAGGTGAAAAGTGGAAGTGAAGCGTATTTATTTAATACCGCAATACCTTTTAGCCGTCGATTGAACATAAAAGCTCGTTGAGCTGTAAATACTTTATTTGAGCGATACATTCAACAGGCTGATTCTATATGAATGCGATGGATAAGCTGTTGTCGATGGTAAGTGTTAAGATTGTTTTCATTCAAAGGCTCTCTGTAAAGATAGCATTGACAAGGACCCAATAGTTGATTGCATTCAATTTATCTATTGCATTTTTATGATTTAGTTTAATTTTAGAAATTACGACAATTTACGTCAAATTTACATATAATCAAAATATTTGAAAGTCAATTTATATGCTTTTTTAATTAAAACAGATTAAACGTAAATTGAAGAAAATCTCACCAGCAGAGCCGACATAATCGTTGTATTCGTTTTTATTTGATATTCTTTTATATAGACTCAGACCTCAGAAAATTGAATATAGATGACGCCTTAGTATGTACTAGTTTGCAATGAGAAATGGAATTGCATAATTTTTATGATTTAGGCTTATTCAGATAATTCCTTATGTTTAAAAGTAAAAATAAAAAAAAGATAAATTCAAAGAATCATAGGATCATAGGATTCAGTTTAAGGGACATGGGCAAGTTTTATCGAGGTTTAATTATCTTTCAGATCAGATTTCCGCGTACATATGTATCGATTCTTTTTAAACCCGGCGTCATAGAGAGAAACAGAAGAATAGGAGATAACTAGGAGCATAGAAAGTGTAGATAAACCCAAGACCATATCATTTACCAAAGTGGATCCTGGTCTATACCTTTCTCTTACTAACAAAACTCCTTCCTAGGATACTTGAACATTGATCCACATTCGCAATTTTTGGAATATTCAGCAATGGGAGGTTGTTCTTAGCTTTCTTTATTAAAAGTTCTTAAATGCAATTAAAATTCATCATTATTTTTAAAATTGTAAAAATTGTTCTTTATGAATCAACTGGCAGATTTTCCCGGCCATGCATGAGTCCTCAATACGGCTCAACAACAATATAAAAAAATTCTCGTTTTTTAAAGAATTATACTGTAGGGTAAGTGCTCCTACTTTGGACCTGTAGCCTACTTTGGTCCTAAACTCTCGCGAATTGTAAATAAGTCATTTTGCTAACATAGGATTAAGAAACTACTATACCCACAATAAACACTTATTCTCCCTGAAATCTACCATATCGCTTTCAAACATAAAAAGTCACTCTAAAAAATTTTCATCGTTTTTAAAAAGGTACCTCCTTATCAAGGGTTAATCGGACAGCTAAATTAGTGAACACATTTAGAATTTAGAATGAATAAAGAATAACACGTTTTTTTTACTCTCCCAGCCAATGTATAAAGGGAAGAAACTATCACTGCATTTCTCCCAAAAATTAATAGAAAATCGATGAAAAAAACCCTGAAAATTTAGGAAGAGTTACAAAATTGGGTATGGGAGAGTGGGGAATCATGGGCCACTTTTTTTTGTTGTTCGTTAACTTCTTTATTATAAAAAAAATGATTATTAAAAATGGTATGGTTTTCTACATTTTCAAGGTATCATAAGGTATTTTTTTTTAATTTTTAATAAGTTATTTTCCCCGAATTCTGACTGTTTGAAAAAATGCAATAGTTTTTGTATTTTGAAAAATGGTGGGGAATCGTGGGCCACCAAATCCAAATTGATCAAATAACATGCAAAGTTTATGAGTTGACCCAAAACTGTGATTTCCTAATTCATTTCGTTATTTTAAAGCAATTTCAGATGATGAAATAAAAAAGAGAGTTGTGTATGATCGCATAGATTCCAAAACCTGGCTCGCGAACGTTTTGGCAAAATTTCTTATATAGGATGGACAAAATATTTTTCATAACTCCTTATTTGGCATAAGAAAACTTTACAGATAGCTAAAACGTATTTTAAGTTCTGAATGTGTATAAAACATAAAAATATAGATGATTCAAGATGTGTGGCCCACGATTCCCCATAAGTTATGATTTGCAAATTGGTTGCGTTTGTGTGACTTATTGATGTTTCATCAAAAATTCCTTTTCCACGTGAAAGATCATGACAAATCTAAGAACATAAGCGTATGAGCATATTTTTGTTAGGCACTTTAGGTTCCCAATCGATGAAATTAGCGGGTGTTTTTTTAATTTTGAAAGTAAATTTTTGTAACTTTTTTTAGCTTGATAAATAAATAAAGCATATGATGCGTATATCAGTCAAAAACATATATGAATATATGTTCACGCAAAGCGACGACGATGACAGTTGGTTTGAGATTTTTATCTCAACACACATCTGAGATATTAAAAGTGGCTCACGTTTCCCCATGCCCCACTCTCCCCTACTTTTGACTTTGATGTTCCATTTTTAGGCATGACATCATCAAAACTTTGTTTCAATACCAACCAATCACCAAAGGTGCGAATTTTGATTTGGACCATGCATAGTTCAGAATCAATATTTATCATTTCTTTTTTTTTTTTTTTTAAAGACATACACCGTCTTAGCCGACTTAGGCTTTACAGACTGAATAAATGACGTGGACAACTTAAGATTAACATTTAACACCCAGTACCGAGATGGGAATCGAACCCATGCCATCAGTGGATCAGCGATTATCGTCTTACCACGCTTACCACTCGACCACCGAGACGTACGATTGATTTCTTACATTATTTCCAGGTTTACGCATAAAAACTAAACATTAGTAAACATAAAAAAGTTTCATCTATTGTTCTGCTGATAGAGCTTGACGGGGAATGTTTGAGATATTCATAACAGAAATTTGAGAGTTTTCAATTGTTAAAACCTGTTATATACTTTTATGATTATATTTGATTGAAGATTACATTTTCTTTTTTTTTGCGACAAATTAAACTTTTTATAGGAATTTATGTTCTAGGTCCAAGAAAAGATACCAGTTCAATACCAAAACAGGAACATTAGGACCAAAATTGGAAATTTTGATCACCCATATTTCTGCAAATCTTTCGATGACGGCGAAACCTTTGTTGAATATTCTTATTAATACTTGCAGATAAAATCAAAAACTATAAATAAATTTTCTTAAAGACCTAAAACTCCCGTCCTGTTAAAATAAAAACAAGGTTATTTTAAAACCACCGCTTAAAGGATCCAAAGTAGGGCAACTTATTCTACTTTTTTTGAAAACAGTATTTTAAAAACATGGTATTTGTCTCACTAAGACTTAACCCAAAACTAATGATCACAGCGTTTGGGTGTTCTGATTTGAAAATTGCAGAACATTATTGGTGGTGAACCATTTGTGCTCACTTAAGATAAAATATTAGTTTTTAAAGATTTCCTAAGGACCATCTCATGAAACAATAATTAAAGATTTTTTTCCCAAGGAGAGTGGGTAATAAATGAAATCTGTTGTAGGCTCAATTTTTCCTGTTTGTTTGGATAAGGTGCCGCTTTAAAGTTTACCCCTTTTGTGAAATCTGATGCCTGGAAGTGATGATTTTTGTCCCGGAGGAGTAATGGTTTTTGAAGGTTGTTGTGCTTTCAGATTGAATGATTTTTCACGACACCCAGACGGAATTTTTTTTAAATTAGTTTGATCTTTTTTGCCATCTACCGTCGATATTGCGCAACTACAAAATTTTCCTTAAGAAATATCATGTAAAAAAATTGATAATTTCTAGGTCAACAATTTAAACTTGTTCAGGTTTTTTTTTTGGTTGAAAAAAAAAAGATTGATTGAATGTCAACTCTCAACTTTAAAAATGTCTTCAATAGTCTCATACCGATAATTTTGTTTAAAGAACCATTTCCTCGTGTGCATAGTTTTTGAATTCATAGTTTTCAAACCAAAATTTTTACGATCATTATTTATTATTGATATTATTTTTGAAAACCGGTTAATTGGGTTTGATTCTATCGGAAAAAATATGCACAAATAACGGTCAATATGCACACATCAAACGTCAAAATTTAACCTTGCTTCTGGTGCTTTGCCCTTGGAGACGAAAAAGAACCCAGCAAAAAAGCTTGGTTAAAAATTTATGCCATGACGGTTCAATTTCAGGATTTATAACGAAAACCATTCACCATTTCATAATACGATCGAAATTCGTACCCTACGATCGTCTCCATTCCAATTTTAATATGTTGGCTAATTTTCTTGGTATTGGTTCCCTCTGTGAAAAACCTTTCCCAAAAATATAGACGCACTTATGTACACTACTGTTTATATTTAGTTGAACCTGGAGTGGAAGTCTAGGGGGCGATTTTTTTTTCGCGATTAAACAATTTTCTCACTTATCATGATTATCTTTTATAAGGGTTCTGGAATTACTCTCTTTCTTTGATAGGTTTCCAAAATTCTATCAAAATCCATTTAAAATAGCAATTGAAGGTTTTTTTAGCAAAAGTATGTTAAAACATTATTTTGCCATATTTAATAAAATTAGAAAGTGCTCGTATCAAATACAAACGAATTCAATAGTTTTTTAGTGATATAAAATCTTCTTATTTTACGAATTTTCAATATACAATTTTTTCTCATAATAATAACAAAAACTCAAAAAATTATGGATTTGAAAGCTTAAAATCAATGCTATTTTAAATTATTCAAAATGATGTCTCTCATTCTGAACTAGAATTGGCTTGAAAATAAATTCTTAGCAGTAACTGCTTCTTAATTAAAGAGTTGATGCACAAAAATAGCATAATTACATATTTTATGTACACAAGATTTCACAAAAAAATGAAATCCTAAAATAAATGTCCGATCATTTTTAAAATAAACCATGATTTTAAATTGTTTAGAAATGATAAAAGTTGGTGTTTACTATTCATCTTAATTTTCATTTCTTTTCTTCATTTTCAATTTGAGGGTGGATTGAAAAACTCCGCTGTAGTATCTCGAATTTTAAAAATAAATCGAGGTCAAAATTTCAAGCTCTGAATATACAGTCGCTTTCAATTGAAATATTGGGTCCTGGGAAGGACAGATGGTAGAAACTATGTTTTTCTCATAAGAAATTTAGATTCAAAGGCTTCCAGGAAGATTATGTTAGGAGGAATAGTCCCTGAATTTCGCGACCCGCACGCGTTTTTTTCTTCGTCTGCAAAAATTTTAATAAAATTTAAAGGTTTTTGAAGAGTTAATTAGGCTGGAACAAGTTTCAAATCCTTCTTTTGTCACTCGGAATTGGAACATCTTAAGGGGGTGAGACAATAAAAAATAATGCGAAAAACAAATAAATTGGAATAAATTGCACGAAAGCTTGAATGCAACTAACTTGCATACTAAATCATTGCACAAAACCCATAAATCAAGTTATTTTTTTTATCAAATAATTCAATAAATTCAAGAATACAAAAGGTGAAAAAACTTCCATCTTCCAAAATTTGTATTTTAGTCTTGTAATCTTTCGGATATTAGAATATATTGTCTAAAATGACATAAAACACTTTAAACTTTATTTATTCCCCCCTTCGGTTTTTTTGGAAATTTCGAAGGGGGGGGGGGGATTGTTGACAAGAGAAAAAGTTGATATTTGTTCCAGCTTTATAGTGAAACTGAAGTGATCCAATTAAAGTATTTCAGTAGGGGAACTGGGGGTATAATGCCCAGTGTGTGCAAAACGCCCCACTGCGATATCTAGCTAGATATACATTTATTTTAAGAATTCTTTTCGTTATTCCCTTCTTATCAAGAATAGAAACCTTTTGTACAAAAACTAACATCAAATATGCGACAAATCAGAAAAAAACCCTAAAATATTTTTCAGGCCATATTCCTTGCAATTTGTGCCTTGACTTTCGTAAGAAATTACGGCATCCATCAGTAAAAAACATTACCTGACATCTGTTACAATGATGAACGTTGGTCTCGAAAATCATCAGAAAACGAAAAATTTCTTTATTAAATTATTTTTTATGTTATTTTGAATGACTTTTAATAAACATGTCTAGGTAGGGCAAAGCGCGCCATTTCTGTTTATCTTTAAGCAAGTTTCATATTTGTTTAAATTTATATGCAGTTTCATCACAACAATTTTAAAGATATTTATAAGTTGTATTTGAAAACATAACTTGAATATAAACGAATATATTTAAAATACCTAAATTTAATTAAATTAAATATTCACAAGATTTTCAGTGAATCTGGCAGCACTGTGCGTAGCAATACATTTTTCCATCTGTGAAGTAGAATAGAAGTATTTTTACCTGGCAAACACTTTCGGAGACACTAGAATCAATAAACACTTATTAAAGGTTAAACGGCGCGATTGGGTACACACATATGCGCATTATGCCCCTACTGAATCTGAAATCCAATTTTCAACCTACTCTTCAAACTTCATTAAATTTGTGGCCTTTTTTAACCTTCCAGTTATTCTAACTATCAGATTTTGACGAAAAATAAACCAAACTTTCAAACACAATCGAAAATTAAAGTTAATCTTTTCGAAGGCTTTCTTCTTAACGTGAGCATTATGCCCCTTCTTCCCCTATAGTGATTTAGTGAAGATTTGTGATTCGGCGTTGTCAGATTTTGTGGAAAGGTGTCTCTAATCTGGAATGGTTTACGAACATCTCAGAATGAAAAATGTTCTTGTCACCAACAATCAACTGGATGAGAGCGTTCCAATTTTTTTTCGTTAATTATCGTTGTTTTTTTTTCTCTACAATATTACAAAGCTGGAGCAAAGCTAAAGTTTTCAAACACGTACACGAGCCTTTGATTAGTTTATATTTTTGGAGACTCAGGCGGGGTGTCTGAGAAGAAAATTTCACATTTTAATAATCATTTGCTATCTCAACAGTTCATGATGCTGTTGTAAACATGTATGAGGACTTGAGGACCCAAGGAATGTGTGTGATGGTCGTGTTAGAAGGCTTATCAATTAGTGGAGTCCGATTAAAAATTTGTTGAATTTCGAATTACCACGTTATGATGCAAATGTATGTTTCGAGATTGTCATTATTTTCAATGATTGCTTACTTACTTACTTACTTAATGATCCCGCGCCGATCCTCCGGTGCATAGGGCCGTGGTAAAAGACCTCCACTGTTGACGATCCGGAGCCAGCGTCTTCACCTGGTCCCAGTCAAGATTCTCGTCGACAGTTCGGATTTCAGCGGCTAGGCTTCGCCGCCACGAATTTCTGGGTCTGCCTCTTCTTCGATGACCTTCTGGATTCCAATCTAGCGCCTCTCTGCAAATCTCGTTTTCATCTCTTCGCAGCGTGTGCCCAATCCATCTCCACTTACGTTCCCGAATCTCGATTTCTAGCGCCTTTTGATGACACCGGCGATGTAGTTCCTCATTCGAGATCCAGTTTGGTTCGTAGAGAGATCTGGCGTGACCGCCAGATGTTTCGGAGACTCGCAAACGCAAATCGGGCCTTTCTGATCCGTGTTTCGATGTCTTTTCTGGTACCACCATCAGGTGTAATCTGGCTACCAAGATACCGGAAGCACTCCACTTTCTCAAATTGTTGCCCAGCTACCATGAGACTGGAGGGATTTCCTGTGTTGATCTCCGTCGACTTGGTCTTTCCGACATTGACTTTGAGACCTGCTGCCTTGGAACTTTCGGTGAGGTCGTCGAGTTTGCTCTGCATATCAGGTTGTGTTTGGGCGAGCAAAACAATATCGTCAGCCAGGTCAAGGTCGTTCAGTTGCTCCATTGTTGAAGGATTCCACGGCAATCCTCGGTTCGGTGCACAGTCAATCGATCCAATCAGAATCTCATCCATTACGATTAGAAAAAGTAGCGGTGATAGAATACATCCTTGTCTCACTCCAGCAGTTACCGGGATTGGTTCGGACAAGACACCGTCGTGCAAGACCTTGCACGAAAATGCCTCATACTGTGCTTCGATGAGATGGACTAGTTTGCTCCCGATTTAAAATTGTTACGGAATCCGAAAGAAATGACCGACCTGGAACTTTGGCGACGACTTTTAGCATCAATGATTGCTTGGATGGAAAAAAAAAGCAATCAGATGGATAATTTCCATATTTATTAATCAAAAAGTTAAAAAAAAGTTTATAATGTCAAACTTAAAGTAAATTTAAATTTTTCTTATCTGGTCAAAATTGGAATAAAAAAGTATTTTGTTTTTTTTTATTTAAGAACAAAGGAGTCAAAAAATCGTAGGATAGTAAACTTTTGCAATCTACCAAAATTTTGTCCTTAAATCTTTTAATACTTATGCATTGCAAAAAATTTTCACATCTTAATCAGTGTCAGGTGCAAAATTAAAATTTTGATCTATTTGAAATAAAACTTATATCAGATTAAAAATTTTGTCTAATGAGTTTCAATATCCCAATTCTTAGTTCTGAAATTCAGAATTTTCATTTTAAAACCCAGAAACTGATGAACCATGCATTATCATACTAAATTTCGAGGATTTTTGAAGCAAATAAAAGATTTATCTTTATTTTTAGAGTCAAACCGGTTTTCAAAAAATTGGAAAATAAATCGCTAATATTAAAGATTCAGAAATGTCCTTTAGGGAAGCCAGAAAATATTTTGAACCGTAGCAGTAATAGTTGAATATTAATTCCTAAACAGTTATCTATGGTTATGTCCCTGAAAACGAATGAACAACGAAAAATCTTAATTTATATCAGAATTGGAATAGATTTTTAATAAGTTTATGTTTTTGATATTAAAGGTTTGCTTGTATATCAGTTTTATATCAAATGGTTTTGCTAAGAATCGATTAGGATTCGTACATAGTAGCCGAACAAATCAATTATGAGGCAACTACCTAGAATCGAAAATTAAAGAATTACTGATTTGTATGAATGGGTTTCTCTAGAGGGTCTGAAAACACTTGCATATTTTTAAGTTTTTCTCCTGCATGGCAGATCATCATGCAGGTAAACCAGGCTAAAAAATGAATTCAGTGCGTAAGAACACATTGTTTATTGTTTTATTCACAGAAAGAGCTTTTAGATTTCATTTTTCCCTAAGTTTGATGATTTTTAAGTGATATAGTTTTATAGAAATTAATAACTCCTGTGTTTAATAGCATGCAAATACTCTGTTTCAAAACTTATATAACATTTGATTCTAGTCATATTTTCATCTTAAATAATCTTTAGTTTTGGTTTTGAAATAATTGCCTTCATTTAATAATTGTGTGTGGGGGAGAAAAATGTGTGTTCATACGTGTATGAATTCCTTTTGGAGCGGAAATCATTCAGAATGAAAATAATCTAAGGATTTCGGTGCTGTATTATTAATTTATCTGCTTTTTCAAATCTTTTCATAAGCGAGCAATGGCGCTATAACCATGGTTGATGACCTGAGATGAAGATTCAAGAATCCAGAATTAAACAGTGTATATTGGTTAAAGGATTTTCTTTAATAATTGTATTGTTAAATTTTGGACTCTACGTAGGAAAACCTCATTTCCATCCCCTGAAGGAAGAATCGCAAGGCCCAACACCAAAGACTCCTATCTTAGCATCTATGCTCCCAACAAATAAATTTCAAATAAACATGGGAACGTATGGTACTGTTGTCCACGTTTCTTCCTCCCCTGGTTCCAGTTGTCTCTGCGTCCAATACTGCACAGTAGGCCCGGCCTTGATAAGATGAATAATAAATGTATTTTTAATATTCACTGGGATGCTGACACGATGGTAACTCAACATGCATTTTGGGAACAGCATTTTTTTGACAATGATTCAATGATTGATCTGGTAGATTCTAGTATCTTGAACTCGATTTTTTTTTATAAAATTTCGTATTACACTTTTAATATTTTTGATTTGGAGTTATGTTTTAAAATGTATCAATTTCAAGTGAAATCAAACATTGATAACTGACGAACTAACAAAGCCTAACTTTACAAATCATCTGATTCTGAATTTGATTATTATATTTACTAAATTGAATTAAGGTAAAATATTTTGATGAAGATAATGCATGATCTAAAAAGTTAAATTCTAAGATTTTTTAAAATAAGTAAAAATATCATAAAAAGTATTTCGAACATTACTTAAGAAACTTTAAAAAGAATTATTTCCTTAAAACAAATTTGTTGAAACCTGCATAACTCTTAGATTTGAGCTTAAACATATATCTTAAGTTCAATTTTGTTCAAACTTCTATAGTAATTCGGTAATTGTGTAAACCAAACAAACTGAAAACTTACTTAACTTAATATAGTGATTTTGTTTTCAAGTTTTGTCAAAAAAAAAAAAAACAGATTCTTAAAGGTTTAAAATAAAAAATTCAAAAGTAATTTATAAAACAAAACCTGATAAAACTGATGCACATTTAGAATCAGGGCACGAAAATTAGTCAAAATTAGCTTTAAGCACTTTGCACCTCGGAGGCATGTAAATTTTGTGGCTTTATATAATTTATCCAAATCTTTTTAAATGTGATGCTGAGCACATAGAATAACAAGAAACACAAAAAAAAATTGAGACAGAAGTTGGATTCTTCGGGATTATTTCATATCAGCTTAAATTTGAAATGACATCAACGTTATTTTTCAAACCAAAACTATTAGTAATCAAGTAGAAGATACAAGGTTTTAAATTTTTTTTGTTAGTTATTCTGATGATCATCGTGAGTGGTAAACATCTGTAACATGTTACATGGCTACCAACTTGTTGGTGTATAAAGTTAGTATTCTTTGAATAAATTTTGAAATTAATATGGTTGACTTTAAACTCTGAACTTGTCTAGTTACACTATTTAACAAAAACCTACTCTAAATACGAGGTAGTGTTTTTGAATGTCAAGTTTTGAGTTTCTATACAAAATGTTGATTGAATTGCAAATCTAAATTTACATTTGGAAACTAGTTTCAATTCATGAACGGCATATAGTTTCTTAAAACGAAAGGTCTCAAGCCTAGGGCGATTATAGATTAGATACTGCCGGAGGCAAAACAGTTATTTGGAAAAATGCATGCTTTTGTCGAGAGAGGGTGTTTATTTTACCCCTTTTCCCGTACGACTGTCTTTCCGTCAAATTAAAAACTTTCTTTCGATAAATAATGAGTTAGTTCCACTAGAAGTGTGATCAGAATGACGTCAAAGTTAACCCTCTACTGCATGAATTCGTTGAGAAAAATTTCCGTCAACGGGATGTACTGAATGCAAGGCTGCCAAAATCACAGAAAAATCTTTAATTTCACAAAGTTTTGGGCCAATTTTCGTCACAGAATCCATGTCACAGAACACAGAATTTAAGAACCATTGACAGATTTCATAGAATTTTAAAATTTTGAACTATTTTTTCCAAAATTCAATTCATTTTGTCAATATAAATTTTGGATGATCATTTTTTAATTTTAAAATATGATAAAGTTCGTAATTTAACTTCTAAAGTAAAATATAAAAAAGACGCAATTTGACATGACTTCTGAATGAAATTAATGGAAAAGGCATCATAGAAAACCGACACTAAATTCTTGGGTAAAATCTCAGGAAGTAATTTTTTTTCTCGTTAAAACACAGAACTTTTTTGACTGAATGATGCTTTAAAGAGGGTTTAAGCTATGGCTGCGCCTAATGACAAAAGTTGAGTAGTTGAGCGTTATTAACGTGTTTTTTTTTTCATTCTGCAGCTTCTGATGTTTTATTACTTTTTTCATCATCATCTGTCATTTAAATCATATCTCTTTTTTATCGATTTGAGAATATTTTATTCATATTTATTCAAATCAACGCCATGGACATAAATCAGTTACGGTAATATGAAATGTTTATCACCGATTCACAATTTTTTTTCTAAATCAATCATTTTATCGATTGTTCGATATATGCATAGCAGCTGCCGGTGCTCATCATGAGCGAAATGAGAAGGAAAGAAATCCGTCTACCTGAGGCTTCCGAGACTTTCCGAAGAGCAGCACCCTCAAGGCTTCAGTTAGTTCTAGAAATGCGGAGGAAGCTAAAATGATGCTTTACACGTCATCATCGAAAAGTGGTTTTTGGAACCGATTTGATATGCTTCTTTGCTTGCCTGCCAGCCATATGCATATTCTAGTTTGATTCAGTTCACTTCCTCAAAACGAGGCGTGACAAGGTTCTGGTTTTTTTTTTCTAAAGCTTTGGAAACATATAAGAGATGGTCGATTTGAATTCATCAATAATTAAGAACCCACACGTTTTGCGAGCCAACAGTTCTCACCGGGAAATTGTTGGTTTAATAAGGAAGGAGAAACATCGTTCTACACGATTAAAATCAAAATTCTGTCGATTTAAACTCGTGGAAGTGGATTTCAAGCTACAAAAGAGAAAAAAACCATTTTATAGTCAGTCACTTAATTTTGCATAGGGGAGATGGGGGCATAATGGCCACCTTAAGGAAAACGCCTATTTTACCATAGAGAACAGCTGTAATATGTGAATTACATCATTGTTTCGTGTTCAGACACTCAAATAGTCTATTGCCTAATTGGATGAAACTTGAAAAAGTAGATAAAAACGTTTAAAAATGCATTTTAAAAAATTTTGCCGAAAGCTGAAAAACAGTCACTGTAGAGGCATAATGAGAAACCCCCCGAGGCAGTATGAGCACCATTAATGAAGGCATAACCCAAGTAACCAAAAGTCGCATAGATACTTAATCTTGCGTATTAAAAGTTCACATTTGGGACCTCGAGAGAAATGAAAAAAAGTGCTTGAATTGGACTTCTGAACGAACATAAAAAGTCTAAACAAGTAGCAGAGAACATTTTTGTGCGTCCCAAGTACCTTAAAAAATCCAAGATTCAATTTGGTCTATCGTGTTTCGTTACGAACTTCTAACGAATTTTTTGGTTTCATGAAGAACTTCTTACGAACTTTTTGGTTCCATGCAGAACATGTTATGAACCTTTTGAACCAAGAACTACAATGCAAACGTAAGCGTTAAAACTTCTCACAAGAGTGAATAACAGAAAATCAGAGTTACCAATATACGAAAAATGAATTGACCCACAAACAAATCAACTGTTTTGATCAAAATGGAAAGATGACATAAATCTTAAAGATTATTTTAAAAATAAATTTCACATTGTTTTAAAATTTTTACAATATTCGTATCTAAAAAAATTTAACACTGTCGCTGGTAATAAGGACAATATATAAAATTGAACGTGATTTTTAAGGATATCGCAATTCTTTGCTTGTATAAAAAGATAAAAATCTGCATTTTCAACAGAGGTTTTCATTAAGAAAAAATCCTTTAAAACTTGACTATCAAAGCGTCCATGTCTTTAAATAAATCAATTGATTTAGTCTAAATTAAGAGACAAAATTGAGCTACACAGCAAAAAATAATGTAACGATGGACGATGTAATTTCTGGGGATTACGTATTTCTGTTTCAATAATACATCTAAATGATGTACACAACGTGAATACGTCGTGAAGTGTAATATCCTAACCTTCTATGTAATATCGCATCAAGTAGTCAATGTTTTCCTTTGTTGACGTTGGAATTTGATTTCATTTCAAAAATATAGAAACGGATTATGGACCTCAGCTGTATTTGTTTGGCTTGTAAGTACTTCCAAAATTAATTGAAAATATAAGCAAACCCACTGCTTCAAAGCAAATTTCATTATTTTTCCATTTTTAGGAAATTTGGCCCATATGGATCAGCGGTACGAAACAAATTATTTGTCTCCAAACAGCCGGGTACATCAAGACAATGTAAAATTAGGTACCATTTGCGACTCAAGTTATGTGCAGGTATTTGATGTAATATAGCAATACTTTTTTTGCTGTGTACAATATTCGTACCGTAAGTTTATTCAAATTTATTTTACATATTTCACTCGTATCTAACAGCCTTAATCTTGCTTGAGATTCAGAAATAGGGAATAATACAACAATGTGTCATATTCCCGGCTAAAAATAGATTCCGATTCTTCAGTGTACTCTTCTCTGTGGGAGGCTAGCTCTTACAGCAGCTCCTTCAGCACCTGGAGCATCGTCACTATCGGCTGGCGTTGAGGGTAAATTTTTGCAACCGGAAGTACATGAACAAATTTTCTCGTCTTGGGAATGTTATCCGTATTTCTGCTATTCAAGTTTTAACTTGACTTCCAGCTTTCGGGTTCATAATATTATTTCGACTTATTTTTGTGCTGAAAATTCAGAAGAAAGTTTAATAATTAAAAACGTACTCAAACTCTTAGAAACTCACATTCACTGTTGTCAGATCCACCATGAAACTTTTTGATGCACCGTTCTGTGAAATACAAATGTTTACATTTTTCATTGTGCTGCCTACTATGAAAAGGTAAATTCTAAAAATAATTCAAATGGATGTTTTGAAATCGAAAAAACTAAGCACCGCCTATGGTTCAAAGGTAAAGTGTTCAGCTCTCATCTGACGGATCCGGGTTCAAATCTTACAACAAAGAAGTTTTTCAAGTAAGTATAGAATTTATTAAAAGTAGGAATATTTATGAAACATAAATTGAATTATATGTAAATAAGGGGAAGCTAGAGAAAATTGATTTTTTTGTTTTTTTTTTACAAATACTCATGCATTGGCTGAATAGCCTTCTACTCAGCTTTGACTATGGAACTTGAAAGTATCGATAAGAACTTAAATTTCAAGCTTAGTAGAATGCTATACAGCCTTAAAACAGGGCTGAGTAAGCTTTTAAGAGACCGTTTTATGGAACTTTTGGTTACTTGGGAATGAGCGTTTTCTGCCGGGGATTCTAGCAGCAAATTTGACTCGATGAAGTCAACTGACTAATAGAGCTACAGCTTGACTTGAATCGTCTGACGATTTGGCCTATTGGTAAGATGTCTGAGAGGTAATCAGTAGGCTCGAGTTCGATTCCTGGTGGAGGTGATTTTTTTTTCTTCTTTTATCATTCATGATCATGATTGCACTAAACGGTGAGGCGTAGATTCATCAAACAAAGCAAAAACAAAATAATCTAGGTCTGTTTGTAGAATTCAAAGAATTAACACACGCTCATACATTATGTTTCTGGTGTTTTGTTTGGCGAATGATGCTTTGATGCTATTAGCCGTATAATGTAACAATAAAAAAAAATCAATCATGAATGGTATGTGCAAAAAAAAATCCCCTCGAACAGGAATCGAACTCGAGTCTACTGATTACCTCTCCGACACCTTACCAATAGGCCAAATCAACAGACGATACAAGTTAAGCTGTAGCTCTATTAGTCAATTGACTTCATCGAGTCGAATTCGCTGCAGGATTCCCCGGCAGAAAATGCTCAATATGCCTTCATTGAAAGTGCTCTGTTCGCCTCTAGTGAACAAATTAAAGTAAACACGCGTTTTACAATTGATTAAAGTGAAAAATCAAAAATTTTATGATGCTGAAAATTGAAAAACAATGTGTAGATCATGTTGCAGTGCGTACATTTCAGATCAAGATGATTTAAAGGTCATAAAAGCTTATTTGGTGGTGCTCAAAAATTATAATATTTTCGTCACTTGAGAACCTTGCTGGTTATTATTTAATATTTCTGTAAATATGAAAAGGATATTTCTTTTTTGGTGAAAAATTAATACTATAGGTAGTACGAAACAAGTCCTCATGAAAATTTGTTTAAGAAAATACGTACTTATGTAGAAAAATGGACTTCTCATTATGCCTCGGGTGCTCGTTATGCCCTCATCTCCCCTATGTAAACAAATTTCATGATTTTCACCAATAAGTTCAGAAGTAGTTCTCAAAGCAAAGTGTTGTATTTTTTCATATACAGTCTACAAGCTCAATAATCTAACGGGTAAAAAAAAACACCATTTTCACGATTTTTTTCTAGAGCTATGTTTCAAACAAATGTATTCAAATTTTTTGCATTATACAAAGCATTGTTAAAAGAACATTTAGTAATTTTTTCGAAGAAAAATATTGAAAAATGAGCCGGTGACTGAGCACTTTCGAGGATGCCTTTTAGAAAACAAGATTTGCGGTGGACACTGTATCTCAGCACAGAATCATCTGAAGTCAAAAAATCAGAGCAAAATATTTTTAATAGATGTTTTTCTGGACCCCAACGATTTTATTTAACTTAAAAAAAATTTTATGAAATTTTTGTGGCTGTTTGAAGTAAAAACTACGATTTTTCATGAAAAAATCCTTCATTTTTTATCTGTAAAATCTCCCCAAAGTAAAAAAAAAAGAGAAAGAAATACGTTGGGGTCTGGTATTTTATATGTAGAAAATATGTTCCAAATTTGAAAAGAATCGGATAAGTAGTTTTCAAATGACGATGTCCACGAACTTTAAAAATGTGCTTTCGAGAAAAACGCGTTTGAAGTTTCTGCTTTTGCTTTCTTGCAGTATTACATAGAAGGAGATAAAGGCCTATAATTTCTACAGTTTTGCTTCAATTGACTTGAAATTTTGACACAACATTCTTGAAATGTTTTACAATAAGAAAATTAAAAAAATATAAAAATCGATTTTATGAAAGTGTTAGACCCTTCTTCGGGGACCCTAATTGAATTCAAAAGTTCTTTAATCTTTACTTTTTAATGGACGGACCCTGGGATCCTGGACAAAAAAACTCCCTTCTCTGACTTAGAGTGACAATCTATCTAAGTCCTTTGAATTTAACTAGTTTCATATAAATTTTATATCAATAGAAACCTGACGTTACAGTTAAATATGTTTAGAACATTATATATACCTGAAGCTACTAGCACAGCTACTAGTTTTCTCGATATTCAGTATGAAAGAAATAAATCCGAAAAACTTGCATCAGAAAAATTATTGCAGTTCATGTATTACTTACTCAAAAAATATCTATCTTATGCATATGAAAGCTAAAGTTATGGTCTGCATAATGAAGTCAAGAAATTTTTTTAAATTTTTTTTAATGAAAGGGTCACAAAAAGTTCAAAAAAGTGGTCTGAAAAACCTACTTTCATTCGAGTGCTTGTAAAGACTGTTTGAGGGATGGTAAATATTTAAAAAAAATATTACTACATAATTTATTCTAATTTTAAATTTTGTTGTATTTAGATCTTTGATACAACGAAAAATGAATATACTTTTATTTTTCAAAGTTGACTACTTCACGCGATCTTTTAACATATTGAAAGATATTTCGTTCATGTATCCAAAAAAAATCCATTTGTTCCATTATACCATGGAAATTTGCAAAATTAGGAAAAAATAAAACTAAAAATTGCAATTTATTCGACAGTACAGGCCGTAGAGACTTTAAATCCAGTTATCAAAAGCCTTTCGAGTTGACAAAAGACCTCGAGGGGTTTCGTGTGCTACTTATATTTTCCTCTATTTTTCTTTACTTCCAAGATGCTCTTTATCCTCAGACGATGTCCATAAATTGAATAAATAAATGAGGGTCGCATTCGAATTCGCAGGAACAGTCGTCTAAAACTTCGGTTTGCACTAAGCGAAAACTCTGCGTTTTGTGAAATAACAGTGTAGGATTTGAGATAATATACTGTAGAAAGATACTCAACATTAATCGATACCTTTCCTGAAAATACTCAGAATAACATAAAGCATGGGTATTTGGAAATACTCTAATCGTGCGTTGAAGAAAAAGAGAATTAACGTATTGGTAATTGGACGAGTAATTTAAGTTGTCTTTCGTATTGGTGTCGTCTGACTTCAAAGTGCAAGGCTCCGCGAGTTTCGGAAATGAGTAAGTCAAGTAGCAGTCACTAAAAACAGTATTTCAGAATTGCAACACCTTCCCTGTCGAGATTATATAACATTTCCTCAATTATTACTTCAAAAGAAGCTAGGTTGTCTTATTCGTTGCTTCAAATTATTCTCAAGTAACCAGAAGTTCCATAAAACAGGCTCTAAGAAGCTTACTCAGCTTTGTTTAACGAATGAATAGCATTCTACTCAGCCTTAAATTTAAGTTCTTATCGATACTTTCAAAGTCCATAGTTGAAGCTGAGTAGAAGGCTATTCAGCCTCCACACGAGACCTCGAAAAATAAAAATTAATGAAAAAAGAATCTTACTTTTCCTTGCTTTGGATTGTTATACCTATTTATTCTTATTCAATGTTGCTTTAACTGTGAATGAGTTTTTACTTGCTTGAAAAATTTGCATGCTTGAAGATTTGAACCTGAACCAACGAGGTGAAAACTGAACACGCTACCTCTGTACCATGGCCAATACATAGATAGCTGTTATTTTAATCATCAATATAAAAGAAACTTAGAATTATCGCTTTTTCAAAGCAGGCGATATTGTAAAAATGTAAACATTCGTATCTATTTACCAAAGGATGTATAATTTTTTTCCAAAACAAACTAGGAGGAATCGAAATTAAACGTGAGTAATTTATTTTTTATTTTTGTTTTTTTTTATTAATTTTCTAACTATCTGTTTCCAATTTTAGTTTATAAATGAAGAGAGTTTTCATGTGATTGCTCATCAAGGTTTTTCCCAATCATGACAATCAAGATTTGCGGAACTGTTTCAAATATAGAAAAGGAATAGAGAAAGTTAGATTCAAGTTGATCCTTTCGAAGAATATTCCTAACAGCTGCGAAAAGCTACCGTCGATACTAGCCGGTAATAAATTATCTCTAGGTGCTGGAGGTTTTCCAGCTTCAGCTGTAATAATAACTTCGCAATGGATAAATAATGGAAATCGGATTGTAAACAAGGAGATGTGTTTTTTCAGTTTGTTAGATATGAATATTGTGAAAACAAAATAAAAGTGAAATATATGTTAGATTTATGCCATCTATCCATTTTGATTACAACAGTGGATTTATTTGAAAGATTAATTCGTTGTTCGTATATTCGTAGCTCTGATATTTTGTTATTCACTCTTGGGCAAAATTTTAACGCTAACGTTTGCAATGAAATTTTATAGAAGTTCCTCATGGAACCAAAAAGTTTGTATCAAGTTCTGCAAGGAACCAAAAAGTTCGTAAGAAGTTCTGTATGGAACCAAAAAATTCGTTAACAGTTCGTAACGAAGCACGATAAGCCAAAATGGATCCTGGATTATTTAAGGTACTTGCAACGCACAAAAATGTTCTATGCTACTTGTTTAGACTTTTTTGTTCTTTCAGAATCCCAAAACAAGCACTTATTTTCATTTCTCTCGAGTACCTTTTTTCCAGCCAAATGTGAACTTTTGATGCACAAAATTAAGTATCTATGCGACTTTTAGTTACTTGGGTTCAATCTCATGTCCATAATTGAGAGTTTACAGAAAATCAAAACGTGGAGTCCCAGTTCTGGACTCTTTTGAGGTCCAAATCCAGACTGCCGCACAAGTGACCTAATGAAAACCTACATACAATAGAGGTCAGTTGTGCTAGCGATTGCTCACCATCACTTACATACTTCTTGGCTCTCAGATACTCTCTTTAAGCGTGAGAGGAGAGGCATATTTTAGGATGCCACATTCTCCCTTTTTTTGGATAATTGCTTCGTCATTATTATTTTTAATAACTTATATTTATTTAATATTGCCATGGACCCGGCTATTAATCTTTTACCGATGGCCATGAGCTTAATCCCGGCTTACTATCGGTTGCCATGGGCTGAAATCCGGCAATTGATATCATTTTCTCTTGATGGCCATGGGCTGAAACATGACTCACTATCGAATCAGTATTTGAATAGTTTTTATTTTAATCTCAAATAACTACACTCACTTTATTCTAAAATTAAAAACATTCACAAACACATTCATTTATACAGGGTTTGCGCGTTGAGGGCTGTAGGTTTAATCTATAATATATAACACATTTGCCTCATATGGCGGTCGAATACCACTTTGCCCTACATGGCCGTCGAATCCCTCTTTGCCCTAATGGGCGATCGAAATATATCTTATGCCCTGACGGGCGATCGAATACTTCTTTTGTCCTGACGGGCGGTCGGATCCCTCGTTGCCTAAAGGCTGTGTATGAGCAGTGCTGGGCTTCCCTCAAGCACTGGCCCATTCCTCCCTCCTTCCTGAGGGGAAATGCAAAAACACTGACATGGATCGCCAATGTTGAGTCCTGATTCTGGACCCTTTTGAGGTTCATATCCAGACTGCCACATAACCAGGGTTGCCAGGTGTTTTTTTGAAAATTCTGGAAGTTGGCAATAAAAAAGTCTGGATTTGTTTGGATAGTCAAAAAGGCTCACATGGAGGGATGACCCTATGGGGAAAACTTGTTTTCCTACAAAACCCACTACCATACTCTCGCGAAAAGCACTTATACACCCACTCATGATTACCACTATTCAAAAAAAAAAAAGCTTTCATTCATAGCACCAACACAACCAGCGGCGAGCGAGCACGAATTCTATGTGAAAGAAAGCTTGAACAACCGCTAAGCGGGCCACAGACTACACAACATTTGTACAAATTTTGTCGCTGTAAACACGATTTGTATCGTGTATGGCACTGCTTGAATGAGTGCCCAAACGGTTGGAGTAAAATCGGTCGGGATCGAAATATTTTGTATAAATCATCTTCCCAGCCGGGGTGTAGATGGTTTTTTTTGTTACTGTTGCTGTTTTCGCCAGCAATCGTTTGTGTTCGCGTGAAATAAGTTTGTATCGTGTGTGGGCGAGCAAGAATCATTTGGATTTCAATAGCCTTTTTTTATATTAAAGTGTTGAGCTTATAGACATTTCTGGACAAATCTGGATAATTTTTGAAAAGTCTGGACCAGACAACATGAGGTCTGTATTTCTGGATGACACATAAAAATCTGAAAGATTCCAGAAAAATCTGGAAGGTTGGCAACGCTGCATCAAATTACTCAGTTTTAAAGTCTATTTGCAATGGAAGATAGACATACATGCTAGCAAGCGCAGGAAGCAAAATATGTCACTACCAAAATTTTATTGTAATATTAGACTGAGTCGATTTGGGGTCAATTTTGAATTTCTCAAACCCTGGGGTCTAAATAGCTTCGTTTTGGCTCAAAACTCATCCATGATTATTTGCAGAATTTTTAAGTAACATTTACATGAGTAAATTTGAACTTTTAGGTTTATATGGGGAGATAGAAAATGTTGTACTAATAAATCAACTTTTTTTTTTTTTTCTGTGGAACCGAGCCTGCTTTTGATTTTTTTTGCCAATGCCAAAAATTCTCCAAAGGAATTTTGCCACTGAACAACTTTGTTCAAAACATTCACTTTGTATGTTATTAGTCAAAAAAGTTATAAACTGTTAAGCAGGCGTATGTCTTTTGGCATTAATAAACAATAAATTCAATTGACATCACTGCTGGATGCCTAGTGAAGTATTGCATGACTTCTTTTCATGCAATGCTTTGCGAGGCACAAACAGTGATGTCAATTGAATTTATTGTTTTCAATGCCAAAGACATACCCCTGCTGAACAGCTTATTACTTTTTTGCCTAATAAGATACAAACTAATGTCTTATTCAAAGTTGTTCAACAAATTTTTTTTGGAGAGTTTTAAAATTAACATAAAAAACCATAAACGGGCTCGGATCCACAGAAGAAACAAAAATGATGCGATTTTTCAGTACAAAATATTCTATTTCCCCATACAAACCTAAAAGTTCAAATTTACTCATGTAAACGTTAGACCCCAGAGTGAGAGAAATTCAAAATTGACCCCAAATCGACTCAGTCTATTGTAATATGCCAAAAAATGATCAAAAGCAAGGTTTTTAGAAACACAAGGTTCTCCGACTTTCACAGAAATTAGGCGAGGTATGAGGGGGGCGCTCAATGAGTTTGTTTATAAACATAAGAATATTTGCTAAGCTGTTCTGTGGTTTTGTTGGTAAACAAACTCCACGAGTTCCGCTGTTGCAAAACCTTAAAGGCTAAAATGGCTGAATCGGGAATTTGACAAACGGTAACATCTCCTACACATATACACACCTTTATTTAAAGCAACTTGTTCCGATCATGACAAGCAGAAATAATCGTAAAACGATTGAAAAAAATCTCCCATAGCGAAATGTAGTGTCTGCCATTTCGTTGAACTTTGCATAAATTTGATGGCTTCGATCAATAATGAAGTTTCATGCAATGTGCATGTAAAATCTGTTCTACTTTACCACGCTGGCGATCGTGGGATTTAAAATGAATAATTTGGAATAATAAAAGAAATTTCTACCTTCGAGAATCGAATCAAGCAAAGTCAAGTTCTATTTTATATTGTTGCCGCTTTGTGCTTAAATTTTCATAAAACAAATTCCAAGTAACTCGGTTCGATTTGGAACTGTTTTGATTTTAAGATTTGAAGATTTATGATTTGATAATTGATTTTAAGTTATTTCATTCTTGCAAATTTTCAGTCTGATCAGGATAGTTTAAAATAAAATCCCTCTGAAAACATTCCACATATTGAAAAAGTATTTAAATTTAAATTCCTTCGTTCATGCGTCAGCTGAAATTCCACTCAACTGCCAGAATTTTCAAATAGTTAAGTGTTATGTTATCCAGAAACCGAGATTTTTGCGACAAGGGAAAAAAATCCCTAACCAGCGTGTGCTGCAAAAACTGCAGCTCCTCGAATCAATTTTTAATTAACTTTTCCATACATCCGTTAATTCTTGTCTTCTCTCCCCATTTCGTTGCAGTTGATGCTGTCGGCGGTGGCCATGTTAGCCCTAACGGTCCATTCCGGGAGAGCCGGGTCTGTCCCGGTTCATGGCGACGAAGACATCGACATCCACGTCAACGTCGATCCGGACTCAAAGGCGTACCATCAGTTCAAAACCCACCAGGGCTCCTTCAACTATGGCTACAACGTGGCCAAGAAAAGTTTCAACCAGTTCCAGCACAAAGTTCGCGGTCCGGATGATGTCACCTATGGCTGTTACGGCTTCGTGGATCCCGACAATGGCACTCATCTGTACCATTACGTGTCGGATCTGAATGGCTATCGAGTGGTGGCGCCCAACAAGACGACCAAAATCTACCGGCAGCGGGTGGCGGACAGTGTGTAGGTGTTTGGGAGCTAGGAAGAAAAAAAATTATGAACCGACCGACTAACATCTCTCTATGGTGTGGTTCAGGTCTATTGGTAGGAGGGTTTTGGAAAACCACAGCTGGGAAATCAAATGGAAGCTTAAATGGAATTTTTCATAAGAGACAAAGCTGATGCCATTTCAAATCGATACTATTTTATGTTAGATGGTTGGTGTGGCGATGTATTTTGCTTGTGTTAAACGACGAGTTTTCAACAATTAGGATGCTTCTGATGAAGCTGTTCTAATGTTTTTTTCTTAAGACATATTTATGTGGATACTTATTTAACAAAAGTTGTCCATTAATCACCAACATTACCATCGAAATGCCTATACGAAAGAGTTAACAGAGTTTATTCATAATGAGTAGAAATCAATACTACAGGCATCACTTTTTGCGAGAGAAAATGAAAGATTTTGATTAAAATGAGTGAAACACCAAAAATTGTCGTCCCGTCTAACGAAATTGTTATTAAAGTTTGGCTTATTGTTATGTTTTGTTTTTAGAGATCATGCTTGCCACAGACGCAAGATCTTGCTCTCATTGTCTTCAAATCGTTGCCAGCGACCATATTTTCCAGTTCTCTTATTGATCAACCTATTACTCAACTCCCATCTTATTTTTAGCTCTCTGGATGCACTGCTGGTTGCAGAGAGAACATGGCGAGGATTTTTCTCACTTGAAGCCCGTGCGGGAGCAAAATCATTTCAAAATTTACAAACATTGCAGACTTCCTATCATGTCCGATTTAAACTGACTTCAGACGGCAATTTATACGATCTTTAAACTATGCAGTTGAAATTGCGATTCGCAACAGCATTATACACGACTTAAGTCATCATTTCTTTTACGATATCATGTTCGCTGTGCGGAAGGCCAAATCAAAAGAAACAACCAGCAGCAGTAGGCTCAAAATCTGCGCCTTCTAAAAACCTATCCGATTTATTCCAGGCTAAATCAAAACAAACAATCAGTAGCTGCAGCAGTAGCTGCAGCAGTAGCAGCATTAAAAGTCTGTGCTTTCTGAGCCAATCTGTCTTTTTTACCGGAATTCAAATCGATCAATTAGCAGCAGCCTTAATAATGTGCGCTTCCTAAGCCAATCCGTCTTTTCCGCCGGATAGTCAAATCACAACAAACAACCAGAGGCAGCAGCCTCAAAAATCTACGCTTTCCAAGCCGATTCCGTCTTTATCCAGCGGAAGGCCAAATCAAATCAATCAATCTGCAGCAGCCTTTGTGCTTATTCTACACTCAGGCAAATTCTTTTAATAATTTTCTTTCAATTGAGTCAAAGTTTATTTTTTGTGACTCTTAAAGCATTTGATGTTTTCTTTTAATTTTAATTTTCTTTTATTTTTTTTTTATTTAAATTTTTTTTTTCATTATTATTTTTTATTTTCAAATTTGTTTTTTATTTTTTTTAAGATTGAAATACTTTTTCATTTGTTTACTTTTCAGCAATTCACCAGAAAAATGCACAAGGGCCGGATGAGGAAGAATAATTTTAAAGGCTGGAACCAGGAACAAATGAGAAAAACAACACCCTCTCATTAAAGGAGGTGTTTATCTGAAGAATTCATTCGCTTCATAAGACAATCTGATGAATTTCAATCCTCGCGTGAGCTTTCATTACGTCGTATATAACAAAATGTAAACACACAGTTTTATTACAAAAAAAAAAGACATAAACTAGTCACAATTTCTTTCCATTTAGAATATTGTAGTCTCAACATATCTACTCTATATGTGGGATACAAATTTTAAAATTGTTTTGATAACTTTTGCACCAGTTTTCTGTTAAATCTTAAGACGTTTCATACGACGTAATGAAAGCTCACGCGACCATTATTTTTCTTATGGAATACTTAAGATTATTTTTCCAAGTGTACCAACCACGCCATTGTTGTAATTTTACGAATCTCAATTCAGAAATTCACTCAGACTCGTCAGTCACTCACAAGAATAGATCAATGACTCACTTTGTTTTATTTTGCCTAGTGTTCACAAAATAACAAACGTTTCCATAGGAACTTAATTTATTTTATATACCTGCCGCGATGCCGAATTCAACTATTATTTTTATTGAATTTGATTTATCTTCTGCATATCTTTCATCTCATCTCTACAATGCTCTGATAAATTTTAGTATTTTAATAAACCAACGAATGGTGAAAAAAATTATCAAAAAACACGTTCTTCTCAATTCAGCGTAGGTCGCTATTCCTCTGCTTTGAAAATTGTTCCGGCTTCTTAAACTAAAACTCCAGGATTCAATATACTGCAAACCCCGTCGAAAGCTAATTTCAACTGAATTCGCTCGATTTTTTTGTCGATTGTATTCATGCAAGTTTGGACGACAAGATCCAAAAGTTCAAATGTTCGAAGAAAGTGACATAAAAATTTAAAAAAAAAACATCAACAATAGGTTGTCTTGTCTGTCCGACTTTTTCCAATAGTTGCACATCTTAAAAGTCTTAAGGATCTGATATTTGCTGGCACGGAAGCTTAATATAAGAACTTCTAGTTCAAATTTGGAAACGGCCCCTTTTGAAGGTGGTCGTCCATATATACCATCCAATGCAAAATAGGAAAATTTGGACTCGAAAACCCAAAAAAAGTTAAAGCGTGAAATTTTCTCAGAAATTTAAATCTGTCATCGGAGTCATCTCAATTGGGTGTTATCTGACCTTTTTTGCCCAATAATGGGATTTTTTTCAGCAGCCTGAAATTTGAAGTCATTGAAATTCTATAAAGCGAACTAGCGGATCTTTCACACTCAAAATATTTTAAAAGAGACTATGTACTGATGAAAAGATGATAGAATGCGATCTATGTTGCCTCCCTTTACCCCTATGGATAAAATTTCATTTTCACTAATATGAAACATTCACTTGAAAATTGATCAATTTATGCTTCATGGATATCAATTTGAAGCTTAGGAATGCACTCAAGAACGCTCAAAGTTTCAGATCGTTTGACTGATTTATGCTCAAGATATGCAGAAAATTAATTGATAAAAATATCTGAATGTAGGATTATTTGTAATTTGTGATAACTCCTAAAATAGTCATCTTCATTAAATATTCTTACAAAATTGTTCCCTTTACACATTGCAGGTTGAAAAAAAATTTTCATGAAATTTATTTTCACGTTATTATAACAGTTATTTTATGGATGATAACAATAGTTTTAAGGTATTTAGGGATTTTTGTACAAATTTTCGCACACCATATTTTTAATGAAACCAAGGGATTTACTAATGATTTTTTATGAAACACTTTAACTAAATTTAAGTTATTGGCGTCGCCTATGACATGAAAAACAATTCTTCAGGATTTTTTGTGTAGATGCAACAGTTCATCTCGAAAAGTTCATGGGAAAAAGTGGTTTTGTAGAGCAATCTTTTGATTCTTTACAAAAAAAAATTTGAGTAGATGGTCGAGATGAAAGGCTTAGAAATAAAGCTTATAAAAGTAGTTCTTCGAAGCCAAAGTAATTTTAGTTCCTTAAATATACTTTGACACTCTTCAGGTATTGCAAGTTTGCCAACTTTCTATACGTATATACATTTTCCGACAAATTTCATAAACTCAAAACTTCATTTTAAGTAGATATATTGAATCATGAAGACATTTTTGGCCATGTTTAAACTTAAATCATAAAATTTGCAAATTAGGGCGGCTTAAATGTAAGTATTTTAGGTTGATCGGTATTAACCAGGCTAACCCGGATTTTCGAAAAAAAATGGGGAAATGTCCTGTTTTGGTTTGTCCAAATATTGAGGAAAAAGACGGATTCTTCAAATATTTTTCATAATTTTAGCAAAATCCAAACTTAAAATTCAAATTAAATCACAAAATTAATGATTTTGCGCCAAATAAAAAATTGTTTTAAGTTGTTTTAACAACTTTTTTCTGAAATTGTAAAAAAAGTGTCGAACACCGCTAATGTCATGATTGGTAAAAAATCATTTTTTATATTTAGTCACTATTTTGGTCAGTAAGCCTCGGATATGGAGTTTTATGGTTATGGAGTTTGATGTTTAGAAACCCAATGCTCAGATTTTGCAAAGTTCACCGGATTTCCCCTGGAATTTTAACAGAAAAACTTTGCAAAGTTTGGGAAAAATTTCCATTTAAAAAACTGGGCAATATCTGAGTATATCCAACCAAAGCCTAGATATTTCACTTAAAAAACGAAAAAATGTGAAAAAAAATAATAATTTTTATCGACGCACATCAACGCCATTCAATTTCAATTTAACAATTTCAAAAAGATGTTTCCAAATTCATTTCAATGGAACAAGCTACAAAATACAAGCATAAATTATGTTAAATAGATTCGAGTTAAGATTCTGCTGATAATGTGGGTAAATCCAAATAAAATTTGGCTTTTTATCTTAGCGACCGGACTGGTTCGGATGTTCCGTTTTTTTTTTTTTAATTTGAGCAAGCGCGGATAAAATAGCACTATCTGAAATACTCATACTAAGGGCTTTAAATATCAAAATTTTTTTTTTCAAAAATCAACTTAAAGTGGGCTTGTCATATAGCTCAGTTGACAATTCAGTTGCCTCCTGAGCCGATGTCCGCGAGTTCAAGTCCATCATAATTATCAAAAAAACCTCGGTTATCCCGTTTCATGATATTATGTCCGCATGTTTGTCTGTAATGTCATCACAAAGCAAATGCTTCCATTTAAATCTTACACCCACAATTCAGCCTCTGTGCCAATGGCGGCATCATTGGTACAAGGCATCATTGGTACAAGAAGATAACGCGACCGGTGCTGATTCGATTTGCTCCCACCGGCATTTACCTCCCAAGTTAACCGAATTGCGTATGTCTGAATGAAACAAAATAAAAACGAATTCACGTCCCTCCCTATCGCATCACAAGACGAAGAAGGATAGAAATATATACCGGCCAAAACCAGGCAGCCAGCGAACCGAGCACTGTGCGTGTGTAGCAAAAGCAACAACAAAAATATTCCTTCAATTCAATCCGCCGACAAACAACCACGGCCAAGCTGTGCGTGTGTATGTAGTAAAAGCAACAACAAAAACATTGCTTCAATTCAATCCACCGGCAAACAACCACCGGCTAAACTGTGCATGTGTAGCAAAAGCAACAACAAAAATATTTCTTCCACCGGCCAAGCTGCCCGGCTTTGGCAGCTGTGTATATGTAGCGTGTGTATGAAATAGCAGGCAGTAAGCAAAGCACAGTTCTCATTCAATGGGTTTCCCGTTCCTTCACTCCCCTTCCCTTTCCCGTTTCCATCGCAAGACAAAGGAATGCATTGAAAGGAGGCCAAACGTCGGGAAGCCGCCGTTGTGCGTTTTTTTTGTGATTGATCGGTGACAGAAAGCCTATGACAAATAGGCCCTCCTCCTGCATGAAGTTCATATAGTACACTGGTTTAAGTGTCGGACTTGCAATGTGATATAGTTATTTGAGTTCAATTCTCCCTACGGCGCTGTGGTTTTAATTTTTATTTTCTCGTTTCTGGGATGAATTATCCAATAGGAAGGAAATCCCATAACATGTGTTTCTTGTTTCGCTTGAATGTAGTGGTCATGCATCATTTTTGTTGGGATCCGAGTCCTTATGCCAGTTACGGTTTTTCAAACATACCATCTTCGGTACAGTGCACATTTCAGCGCATTATCGGCACAGAGATATGCTAAATAGGCATTGGATTTTTGCAACCTCTTCTATGGGTGTATATATAAAAATGTAGGTGATTTCTTTGCAACACCATCACGTATGAATGGTCAGTCGGAATGAAGTGAAATTTGGTATCCAAGGGTTTTTTGGGTCAAAGATGGTTTGTTTAATAGTTTCAAGAATCCCACATTTTATGGAAGGGGGGTCCCCATACAAAATTATCTCTATTCCACATCTTATATACAAAAATGAAGGCGTTTTCATTGTAACACCATCACATATGAATGGTCGGTCGAAATGAAGTGAAACTTGGTATTCGTGAATTTTGGTATTTGGTGGCCAGAGATGTTTTGTATGATAGTTTTGGGATTATTACTTTTTATGGAAGGGGGCTTCTATACAAAATCAACTAGAAACGGGACAAAACTCGAACAACTTGAAGACGATTTTCATGAAAACTGATTTACGAAAACGAAAAAGTTAAGGAACTGTAAACATTTTCCAACGATTTTTAAAGTAACGGGTAAAACGAAGTATACCGGGTCAGCTAGTATTTTTATACGAACAGACCCAAACACTTTTTTTGAAAAATTTTCCTGAGCGAGTTGAAGAACCAATTTTAAACTATGAACATTAGGGTGTCCCAAAATTGTATAACTTTTGGGAATCTGGGGGCTCACCCTCCAAATGGTAGATTAGGATGTGCAGAACAAACTTTTGTATGGGGCCGACTAAAAAAAAATCACGTTTAGAGGTTCCGCCAGCGCGATCTTTAAAAAAAAAGTCCATTTTCAAAAGATTTGATTTTAAATAAATTCTGGGTCCAAAAATTTTCATAAAATTGATATATTTGATATTTTTTTAAATTTTTGTTTGAGTTAAATACTAGACGTAAAAAATGAAAAATTAACCAAATTTGTATCAAAATGTAAAACAAGTAAGCTATTTCCAAAAAAAAACATTTCTTTGGTCCAAAAATTTTGTATTCAACTGACCAAAATGTGTACCAAGCGTAAAATATTTTTGATATCAATGCCATCAAAAGATGCGTATTTTTGTGCTTTTAAACTTTTCTGAACAAAACATATTGTTTGTATCATCTTGTGAAGAGCTACTCACGGTTTAATCCTTAATAAAAATCACAATTTAAGATATTTTTTATTTAATTTATCAAATTTGTCTTAATCAATACCTACTTTAAAATCAAAATACTTGCAAAAAGTCTTGGATGGTTTAAGGGAGTCATCAGAAGGCCATATGCCAAATTTGAGCGGAATCGGACAACAGAAAGGGGTTGCACTGAACCTCAAGTGTGAAAGGGATTTTGAGACATAGTGTTCTAAAGAAGCATTAAAAACTGGTGCCAAATTTGAGCGGTTTTTCATCATACATTTTTGTCTTTACCAATCGATTGCTTAATTATGTAGATTTTATTAAAATTTCAATTAAGACTAACATTTCACCTGAAGACTGCAACTCGATTGGACTTAAAACAAAAAAGTTATGGCTGTTCAAAGATTGTATTTTGGTTACAAATTGTCTTGTAAAACGCAATGGGTAAAATGTACTCATTGTGTGTTAAACGACAATTTGCCACAAAAACACAATCTTTGAACAGCCATAACTTTTTTGTTTTTAATTCCAATCGAGTTACAGTCTTCAGGTAAAATGTTAGTCTTAACTGAAATTTTAATAAAATCAACATAATCAAGCAATCTATTGCTAAAGAAAAAAATGTATGTTAAAAACCTGTTTTTTATGCTTCTTTAAAACACTTTGTCTCAGAATCACTTTCACACTTGAGATTCAGTGCAATCCCTTCCTGTTGTCCGATTCCGCTCAAATTTGGCATATGGCCTTTTGATGACTGCCTCAAACCATCCAAGTCTTTTTTTGCTAGTATTTTGATTTTAAAGTAGGTATTGATTAAGACAAATTTGATAAATTAAATAAAAAATATCTTAAATTGTGATTTTTATTAAAGATTAAACCGTGAATAGCTCTTCACACGATGATACAAACAATATATTTAGTTCATATAAGTTTAAGTGCACAAAAATCCGCATCTTTTGATGGCATTGGTATCAAAAATATTTTACGTTTGGTACACATTTTGGTCAGTTGAATACAGAATTTTTGGACCAAAAAAATTGTTTTTTCTTGCAATTAGCTTACTTGTTTTACATTTTGATACAAATTTGGTTCATTTTTAATTTTTACGTGTAGTATTTAACTCAAACAAAATTATAAAAATTTAAAATATATAAGTTTTATGAAAATTTTTGGACCCAGAATTGATTTAAAATCAATTTTTTTGAAAGTGGACTTTTTTCATAGATCGCTCTTCCGGAACTTCTAAACATGATTTTTTTTTTAGTCGGCCCCATGCAAAAGTTTGTTCTGCACATCCTAATCTACCATTTGAAGGGTGAGCCCCCAGATTCCCAGAAGTTATGCAATTTTGGGACACCTTAATGAACATGTGTTATTATTTACTCAATCTTATCTGAAAAAGTTCTTAGTTTTCCTGTTAATGGAGTGCTATTGTTATTTAACCTTGAATTTCTAAAGCTTAATTTTAAATTTATTCGTCTTTTGGGAAAATATTCTTTATCAGAAATAAACGTCTAGCTCATCACTTTCAAGCAAATCAAATCAAGCGCGCAATTTTTGCTGCTGCACACGACAGCCAACCCTGGCACTGTAGTAGCTCCTTTCGTAACGATTTTCTATTGAATTTTTCAGCAAACAGCTCCTGTCAGCCGTGGAAGAATCGATTCCCTGGGACAAACTGTACTTCCCAGAAGTGTGCCGTCATCTGTACCTAAGCCAGAAGGCATCGAACAAATTTGCACTTCCGGACGGTTATATTGTGAATGAAGAAGGCTCCCTGGTTCCTTCGACCACGGCGGCTCCACCCAAAGTAGTGGCCGTGACGAAGCCGCCCCCCACCCGGGCTCCGGTCGCGGTCTCAGCTCGCGGTGATTCCAAATCTCCGAAACTGCCGGCGGGTCCGGTAGAAGTCGGTCCTAAATTGACCAACACTTTCGAGCCAAGAATATCGGCCACAACGCGAGCCCCGGTTGTTCGGACTGCCCCGCCTCCTCTTCAACCCGTTGTGACCAGTACCAACACCAACACCAGGAAACCTTTCCAGAACAACATCAACAACAATGTTGGCGTGCTAAATGTCCCCATCAGGGCCGTTACTATTGACACGGGATTCGGTCCCTCGATTAAGGGATCTCCGACGACGCCCAATGTGGCCCGAGTGGTCTCGCCGACGAGGACGACGACAGCTGCCCCAAATCGTTTTATTAGTGGTGAGTTTGCTGTTTATTTTGTAACCGGCTCACAATTTAGGTTTAGAATAGAAAGCTTTCTCGGGTGCCTTCAATATCATCACACTTAACGATTTCGGGGACATAATCGATGAATGGCTTTCCCTTTTCATCGCAATTTCTTTATTTTTTTAATGGGTTATGGGGTTCATTCATCTCTAATATAATGACACTTAAAAACGTTGCAGATGTAGAAAAGGCATCATTATAATGTTAACCATATGAGAGTTGAGAAAAATATTTGTAGACAAAAAAAAAATTCCAAAAACCATTTTCCAAACTTTCCGAAACACCATTTTAATTTTTTTTTTTTGACAAACCAGACCTCAAATAATGCAAGTTTATTTATTTATACTTAACTAATATTTACCACAGTTGTTTTCTCCATACCAAAGTTGCCGAAAAAAAAATTCTGTGTTTTGACAAAAAACTTTTTGTGATTTTACCCAAAACTTCTGTGACGGTTTTCTGTGATGATTTTTCACTAATTTAATTCAAAATTCATGTCAAATTGCGTCTTTGTGATATTTTACTAAAGAAGAACCAACTACATTTACCAATTTTATCATATTTTTTTAAATAAAAAAATAATTATCCAAAATTCGTGTTGACATAAAAAACTGAATTTTGGAAAAACGTCCAAAATTTTTAAATTCTGTGAAATCTGTGAATATTTTTAAAACTCTGTATTCTGTGGCAAATATTCTGTGATGAAAGTTTGCTCAAAATTCTGTGAAATTATAGATTTTTCTGTGATTGCGGCAACCTTGCTCCATACAATGAAAAGGCGAAAACATCAGCATTCTCTAACGGACGAAATATGAGCACAAATTCGAGAAATTTGCGTGACTCGTGATAGCGTGTATTCTGGACACGACTTAGTCAGGGTTGCCAGTTATAATAAATAATTTTTTTTCATTCCTATTCTTGCACCATGAAAATTTTAAAAACTTTAATGAAAAAATGATTAATAAATATTTTAAGAAAATATGTCCATACTTCGAAAACATTCAATCACAAAATGTATATAAGGGCAATTGTTTCAATTTATTTCCAATAAGAATTAAGTGTTGATAACTATATACCCAGTTCATTTGAAAACTTTGCATGAAACGGTATTTCCTTTTCAAATCAAATGATTTTGATTTTAATCGCCTTGAATAAAACAAAACTGCTCAACTTTGCAATAAATATGTAGGGGAGAGTGGGATAACGTGGGCCACTCTAAATATCTCTGCTGTGTGCAAGGTTTTTTGATACACTAGGTTCTCCGACTTTCACAGTAAGTAGGCGAAGAGTGAGCGGGGCTCTCAATGAGTTTGTTTATTTTTTGCTCAGTTTTTCTGTGGTTTGTTGGTAAACAAACTTCATGAGTTCCGCATAGTTGCATAGCCTACATAGCCAAAATTACTGAATCGGGAATTCGATATTCGGTAACACCTCCTGAATATATACACACCTTGGCTGTGTGTTGAGATAAAAATCTCAATTCAACTGTCATCGTCGTCGCTTTGTGTAAGAATGTTTTTCTATATGTTGTTGAATTATGTACGTATCGTATGCTTTTTTTATTAAAGTAGCCAAGAAAAATGTATTTACATATTTAAACAAGCACCCGAAAAATTGCATCCGTGGGAGACCTATAGGAAATAACAAAAAATATGCTCATACGCTTATGATCTTAGTTATGTCATGATCTTCCACGTAGAAATGGAATTTTTGATGAAACATCAATCAGTCACACAAACGCAACCAATTTGCAAATCATAGTTTGTGGGGTATCTGGGGACATCTAAATTTTGGTGATTTTATACACATTCAGAACTTAAAATACGTTTTTCCTACCTGCAAAGCTTTCTTATGCCTCTTTTTTATTTCCTCATCTGAAATCGCTTTAAAATAACTAAATGAATTATGAAATTTCAGTTTTGGGTCAACTCATAAACTTTGCATGTTATTTAGTCAATTTAGATATGGTGGCCCACGTTTCCCCACAGTTTTTCAAAATCTTAAAAATATTACATTACTTAAAACAGTCAGAACTTGGGGAAAATAACTTATTAAAAATTAAAAAAAAATGCCTAATGACACCTTATAAATGTAATAAACCATTGCTTTTTTTATTTTAATTTTAAATTTTATAATAAAGAAGTTATGAAGCATAGAAAAAAGTAGCCTATTATACCCCACTCTCCCCTATAATATTTATTTATTTTGCTGCTGAATTCTACCCAATACGTTTCACCATTTTTTCCATACTAGATTACACAAGCTTTATTTAAGTTGAACTCAAGTTGATTAATTTAATAAAAAGGCCTATTTTTGACCAAATTATACAAAAGGTGTGTTGGTTAGGGGTACAAATAACACTACTAACTACTAATAATAATATAAAATTCTTACATTCCAACATGGAGGGATGATGGCAAAAAATTATTTGAAATGTTTTAAAATTTCTAACCCGGTTCAAAAATTCAATGCTTACAAATGGTTCCTTAAGAAAAAATCGAATGGCTGTAAATTCTACAATTAAGGGGCAAATTTTCAATTTTCAATTGAGGCCAAGAGCAATGAACTTGCTGTTAATTTTCATATATTCATTATCATTGTAGATTTATGAAACTTGAATATAGATTTGAAATACTTCAGACATTAGTCTTTTGAATAATTTGAAAGGCTGATGCGAATATAGGATTGATTTGAGATTGAAACAAAATTAGAATAACTAATGTTTTCTTTTTGCAACTGGATACTTTAAATTACAAAATTGCTGATTCATCTCCAACAAACATAAATACCATCACTATTATTGTATCATATTTATAATAAAATAAAAGCGATTCTGACTTACCCCAGATAACACTAGATTGCATAAACAAAGCATAAACAGGTGATGTAGACGCCTTAGTATGTGAGACGAATGTGAGACGAATGTGAGCATCTTCATGGCATGGACTGCGATTCATATCGAAAAAAAAAACCATTCAAATATCATATGAACCGAATATTACCATCGGTTAAATGAGCTTTGCTATTTGGTTGCAGATTTGCTCGTTGATCTCACAACTTAACTACAAATTCGATGCTAATAAAGATTTCTTTTTTAAAAATCAGGACAGCTCAGGACATTTTAAAGGACTATTTAAGGAGAGTTTTCAAAATTCAGGACCATTCGAAAGTATTGCAAAAATAAGGACGGTTTCTCAAAAATTTGGACAAACGCTGATAAATCAGGACACATGGCACCTCTGACGAATTTCTGAAAAAAATCACAGTGTTGTATGTACTTCCAATTCTGTCAACAAATAGCGCAAGTGGTGTAAAAGTGGTGTATATCGTTTAAAGTATATCAGGTTATATATTAATGAAATATTTTTGGTAGACTATTTATTTATTCAATTTTAAGTTCATTGACATTATTTGATATTGAAATTAAATTCTCACTTTTGATAAAAAATAGTCCTAAAATCTTTGAAATGATTAGCTTGATTTAAATAATGAATCTATTGGTGGCAAAATTATGATCTTACATTTGCTTAACCTATCCGATTTTGAATAGCATAACTTTTTTTTTTTAAAGAAAGAATTCAAATAAAAAACATTATTTTGATTTAAAAAATAACTTATTATATGTAAAACACAAAAAAACGAGTAAATTTAACCGTTTTCAACCGCTGTACACAGCGCAAAAACCTGGCCAATACTCAAAATTTAAATTTCATTTGTTACTTTTATGTCATTGTTTATTTGATTCTTGAATCAATTTAGCCCCATGTACCTCTCATTTTTTGACATTTTATTTGTTTATAAACTGTAGCAGCTGTCGGAACTTTAGTATTTTATAAAGACACTGTTTACTGCTTTGAAAATTCTTCTATTTTTTCTTTGGTTTGGAAGTTTGTTTTTTTTCTAAAAATAAGTGTTTTTGTTTATGTTTCCAGCAAGTTCCGGCAAAATGTTTGATATCATTTGAAAATTGATAACTTCAAATCATATTTAAGTTTGAAGTTTCAAAATATTCATAGTTTTTTTCCACAAAAAAAAACACTTAGAGCTTTGTTTATTTGAAAGTAAAGCTCAGTGGAATTTATATTCTTTTCCATATATTTTTAATTATTATTTCACTTTTAAAAACTAAAAAAATCTTTTTTTTTTCAAATTTTATAATTTTTTCAACTTGAATTATCCATCATGTCATATAAATGTAAGGAAATTTCTTAAAATAAATTATGAGAAATTACGAAAAAAGAAAAAAATATACCGTAAACTGGGGGAACTTTGATCACTTTTTTCATGCATTTTTGAATATTTTGGAGGGGATTGCTTTTTCGTAATACCTAAAAGCTTTAAAACGCTTACTGAAGTGAGGAGTATCAAACATGATCATTGATTGCAGTAAATTCAAACGACATTTGTAGTTATAATTAAATATTTGTTACAAAACCAGATTTCAAGTTTCGGGGTAACTTTGATCACTATGGTTTTTACGTGTCTCAACATCTTCAAATTTATTGTTTTGATGCCATTCAGCACAGAATACTCAAAACATCGATAACAGTAATTTTTTGTTTGGACTCAAATGAATTTTTCATCGTTTTCTTTCAAAAACAAATATACTCGAAAGATGGACAATGGTTCTGCATACATTTAGGGGCAAACATTATAAACATTTCTCAATATGTTTTGGCCTCACAAACAAATAAAATTGTACCTTCATGAAATTCCCTAAGTCCTCGTAGTTCCCATGTTCTTTTTTTCTTCAAATTTTACAATTTGATCGGGTTTGTAGCCATTTTTTCTATACAGGCTTTTTCATGGAAAATGACCATTTTTTATTATATCAAAAAATTATCATCAAATGACCATAAAAATAACACTTAAACTTAACCTAAACCAAGAAAAGAGTTGAACTTTCACATTAAACAGCCCATTTGCTCCTACATGCTTAAATTTGATCAGAAGAGATGTTTGTTTGTGAGCCTTCAAAAAACCAGATATTTTATGATTTAAAAATTATATTTTAATTAACATAAAAAATCTTCTAATAAAAACAAAATTAAGCTCATTTGTAATTCAATCTACAGGCTTTCAAACGTAGTTAACAGTTTTCAGATACTTTAACTTTAAACTTAGTTAATGATGATTATCTGCAAAAAAATCTTGTTGATCAAAGTTACCCCGCAGATCAAAGTTCCCCCAGTTTACGGTACTAAAAGAACTGAAAAACATTTGATGAGTCAAAATAAAGTTTTTTATTGATTTCAAACGTTAAACATACATTTGGCCAACTTTTTCTTCTACGTACTCCTGTGTGCGTTGGATAGAATAAAACAAATTTTCAAATAAAAAATGATATTTTTTTTTAGATTTATATCTGAATGTTGCAAACTTGATCGAAATTTAAGATTTGGCAGTCAAACTGCAATATTATTGATATTCAAGAATACACCAAAGAAAAAGTTCGATTTCCTGTAGATTTTTTCAAGTGAAAAGTCCATTTTCTTTATTAACGATTATTTATCATTTAATGGTTTTTTCGTAATATATATCCTTTGCTTGATTTTCCTGAATAGATTTTCAAAATAAAACAGATTGCATAATATTTAAACTAAAATTCTACTTTATATTTGTGATTCTCAGCTAAATGGAAATGGAATTAACAACAAAAATTATAAGTCTACGGTTTTTTTTATATTTGAATACCTCAACGAAATAGTATCCTAGATATTTTTATCTTGATTGTATAACTGATTACCTACCGAGATAAATTAGAATCTGAATTTAAAATTAGAATAAACCGATTTCTAAATCTAAATTGCAGATCAACTTCGAATAATGGTCAAGTAGTGTAATTTGATTTAGAGCCCTCAATCATGAATCCTTAACTCAAATTTTGATGTTTTGCGGTTCAATCTGTAATCTTTATTTCAGTTATTTATATTTAATCCAACTTGTGAATCTTAATTGAATTTTGAATTGTGTATGATGAATCTGATTCTGAGTTTTCAATTTTAAATTGCCATTCTGAAGCTTCATTTCACTGCATGAGAGATAGGTTTAAGAATTTCTAAGCTGCATATGAAACAAAAACTCAGGATGGGTTCTAATTCTATTGCTTTCACATTCGTAAAATTATTTTCTAAATATCGAAATTACATAAGAGCTTCAAAAACCTGGAATCAAATTTTGAATCTAAACTAAATTTGAACGAGGATTTAAAACTGTTTTTCATATATAATTTCTCATGATGATTAGAATTGAGAATCAAGAGTCCTTAACTGGCTACAGAATCCGAAGTATGTAAAAAGAAAACCTGAAATTTCGATTTCGATATAATTGAACCCCTGAAATGAGTTTAATCTCATTTGAAATTGGAATATTCAAAAAGAGATTTCTATCAACAAGTGAAAACAACTTTATGGAGGGATTAATCACCGTAATTTTTGTTTGTTACTTTGATTTATCGGCCTAGCGGTGAAAAGTGATGTCCTTTTTAGTAGGGACATCTAAAGATTATGAAATTTTTATATAGATGGATAGAAGGTTAGATGAAATGAAAGATGGTGAAAATGAGCAGGTAGAATTTGTTTAGAAGCATTACCATCACATATCAAATTTTTGTTCCTCACGAGCCTACTACTATGAAGTGGTAGATACAGATAGAGTTGCATCTACCACCACACATTAGTAGGCTTAGCGTGGTCCGCCCCACTTCATAGTAGCAGGCTCGTGAGGAACAAAAATTTGATATGTGATGGTAATGCTTCTAAACAAATTCTACCCGCTCATTTTCACCATCTTTCATTTCTTCTAACCTTCTACCCATCTATATAAAAATTTCATAATCTTTAGATGTCCCTACTAAAAATGACATCACTTTTCACCGCTAGGCCGATAAATCAAAGTAACAGTGAAAACAACTGTGAAAAATTGTTGTAGAACCAGAATCTGTGGATTAGTTTTCGAGATTTTGGTATCAGTTCTGAGAAAATATCATAAAAAGGGGGTTTATTCAATCTTATTGCTATGTGCAGGGCTTACTTACAATCTATGTCTAATTCAGGAAATTCATATATTTCTGTTTATATTAAGTTATGTGTTCCAATTCAACGTAGAAATTTCTTCTTAAGTGTTGTGATGTAAACTACACATAAATTTAAACAATTATGAAGAATGCTTATAGATAGTAAAAATACTTATGAAATTACCTGAATTTTGTAATTTTTTGGAGATCACAAATTAAAAAAATATTTTTTATACTTAATACTTAAATACTTAAAACTTTTCTAAACTTTCTAATGAAGTAAAAAAATGGGAGTTTGCAGGTCTTATTTTTCTCACTAGTAATGATTTTATGGTTATTTCAACCTGGAACAAGAATCTAAAATTGTAAATTTCTTTGTATCTATTTCTAAGTATTTTTTTTTTATCTGAAAAGTAGCTCATAAGATGCTTTGAATTGAGTTGACATAGGTACTTTTCCTCTAATTAAATCAATGTTTTTATGCACCCTTTTATTTGCACATGCAGATTCATGAATATTCGATCAATTATTGGAAATTTAACCTAAACAGAATGTTCATTTCCCGAAAAATTGGAAGGTGGTAGATGTAGGAAACAATAAAAGGTTTTTAAATTTTATTCAGTAGGGGAGAGTGGGGTATCATGGGCACTTTTTTTCTTTGCTTCAAAACTTCTTTATTAAAAAAGAAAAAAATAAATGGAAAGGTTTTCTTAATTTTTGAGGTATAATTAGTTTTTATTTTTATTTTTTAAATTCATTGATTTTCTGAGTTCTGACTGTTTTAAAAAAAGTTTTTTTTTTTGGATTTTGAAAAACTGTGGGAAAACGTGGGCCACCAAATCTAAATTGACTAGTTAACGTGCAAAGTTTATGAGTTGACCCAAAACTGATATTTCGCAATTTATTTAGATATTTTAAAGCAATTTCTGATGAGGAAATAAAAAAGAGAGTTGTGTTTGATCGAATAATTCCTAAAATCTGGCTCGCTAACGTTTTGGCAAAATTCTTTATATAAGATTAATGTTCGTTTCATGCGCATTTGAAAAGATGAACAAAACATTTTTCATAACTCTTAATTTGGCATAAGGAAACTTTAATGATGGTAATAACGTATTTTAAGTTCTGAATGTGTATAAAAAATACCAAAATATAGGTGGCCCAAGATAACCCACAAAATGTGCCCCACGATTCCCCACAAGCAATGATTTGCAAATTGCTTGCGTTTGTGTGATTTATTGATGTTTCATCAAAAATTCTTTTTCCACGTGAAAGAACATGAAAAAACTAGGATCATAAGCGTATGAGGATATTTTTTGTAATGTACTGTAGGTCTCCGATGGATGCAAATTGCGGGTACAATTGTTCAATTATGTAAGTACATTTTTCTAGGCTAGTTAAATTAAAGAAGCATATGACACGTACACAAGTTTTCCCTGATTATTTAAAACCAACTTTTTAACAATTAAGATTAACAGGATATACCTAATATATTTTTACTAACAATTTATAATAACGAAAGCTTATTTCGTGTGAAGAAATTACTGATGAACAATGTTCAATTTATTTAGAAAATTGTTCTTTGATGCCATTCTAAAATATATTTTGTATTCATATTAAAGATTTAATTTCTTTTTTAACTTTCGTTTTATAAAACTATCTTTTTTTCAAAAATGGCATCAATGATGATCAATGAAAAAGTAAATTCATTTTTTGAGAGAAAAAGTTCCTTTTCTCGATGTATCGTGGTTTGGAACAAATTTATTCGATAAACTTAAATCTATTTTTAAAAGTAACGTTAACTTTGATTGTTTTTTTCAATGTATTTTTATTAATTTGATGCATTTGTAATCTGGACAAAACATGAGATTAATTTGAAATTTCGAATTAAAGCAACATCTGTTCCATTTTTTCATGCAGGTTTTTATCTATAAACACCCAAATTTACTGAAGGCAGATGTGATGTACCGCTTCATTGTCAAACAATAAATGTTATTGACAAGTTATTGTTTCTCTGAGCTCATTGAAGCGTTTGAAAAGTTTGACAATTGTGATTTCCTTGAGCCTAACGTGTAAATTATAAAATTTTATTAACAAAATTTTTCAAACCAATCATGATTCTCATTTCCCGAAAAATGACAGCTTTGTTAGATGTTTACAAGAAACCTGCTTTCATGCATTTTCACCATTTTCCCGCTTTTAAAACTTGAATTTTAAATAGATGTATTTTTTCACAAAATAAAAAGATGTGTTTGACAGAAAAATTTATGAAAAAAATAATTCAATTATTTTCGAATGTGAGAAACCTTCACTCAGATTTTTATTTTCAATGTAGTTCTTTAACATTTTGTTCTTTGTTTAAAACTTTCCAGACTTTGGCAAACCGTTCGTTTCCAAGATAGTGGAGAAACCGATCGAGATTCAGCCGAACGCAAAACCCCTGAACGGAGGTGGGGGTGGAAATTCCGCTCCGCGACGCCCGGTGGACAACACAATCCAGAATCAGGCCACCACCCAATCGGAAACCGTTGTATATCCCAGTAGGTATCAATCAATAATTAATTTGGACGGTATTGATTTTCTGTGACGGCGTGGCGCGATGTGGTCTGGTGCATTGCGAACTAAGGGAGGGAACCGAGTGAAGCTATGAATAATTATGGGAAATAATTCATTTTGTTGGAAATTTATTGATAAATGTATACGAACTGACAAGAAAACTAATCTTTTTTTTTTATATAAATTCCCAGAAACCGACGTGGACAACATCGATCTGATTGCCATCGGTCAAGACGTTCGGGAAGTGAAAGCCACCCTGAAGAAGCTGATTAACCACATCCTGTCGGCCAAGTCGGGAGATTGTGCTCTGCCACCGGCAACTGGACTGCGTAATCCGGCAGAAGTGCCCATCGGAGGTGGGCCAGTGGTTACAGGAACAAATAATCCAGCTCAGCCGGGCTATCAGGTTGCGTACTTGCCGCTCATTTTAACCAATGGCGTTCCTGGAACGACAGGAAATGTTCCGGCACTGGGAATCGGTAATCCTCCCCCAGGAATACAGCTAGCTCTTCCGGCCTATCCAGGATTTGTGCCGCCGCAGTGCCCGGTGTGTAGGAGTTAACAAGAAAATTGATTCTCATCAATAGTGTTCAGAATAATTGTAAAAATAATAAAAACTTTTTCTACCAAATCATGGGTTCTTTTAAAAAGATGAAATATTCCGAAAGTACATTAAACATCAAAAATGCGTTTAGAACATTCAGTCTGAATGACTTTTTCAAAACATTTGAACTTAAAATTAATTTTCTAACTAGTTGCTTCAACGCTAAATAATAACAATCCAACATTTTAACAGCCAGTACAGTGGTCGGCAAACTACAGAGTTCATTTCATCGAAACATCAAAATATTTTAGAAATTTTTATTTTCGAGAATTTTAATTTAGAATAGAACAAGTATGTCAAACTGGGGGTTCGCGGGCCGCATGCGGCCCTCGGCCTTGGTCAATGCGGCCCGCGAACCCCCGCCTTAAATTTTCACAAAATTCCTTACTACACAGAAGTACGCTGGTTTTCCTGCCACAAAATATGAAAAAGATTTTTTTTTGCTACGAGAGGAAATAATATTTTTTTTGAAAATGAAAGGTGAACCTGTTGAACATTTTCAAGCAGACGACAAGGTTCAGGATTTGGCATTAAACGTTGATCTCACTGGCCACCTGCAAGATTTGAACTTAAAGCTTCAAGGAAAAGAAAAAAAATATGATAACTGCTTGCGATGATGTAAAAACTTTCAAGCGAAGTTGCGGTTATAGATCAACCAAATTTCCAAAGAAAACCTTGTACACTTCCCTACGTGTCAAGAACTGAAAAGATCAAATGAGGCAGCATCATTTGGTAAATACGTACTTCAACTAGAATCGTTACTAGATGAATTCAAAAGCCGTTTTCGTTACTTTAATTCATACGAGCTGGAATTTTCGTTGTTTGTATCTTCTTTTTCGTTTGCTCCTAAAAATGTTGCTGATAATATGCAACTAGAGTTGATAGAGCTGCAGTGCGATTCTTTATTAAAAGCGAAATACATTGAAGTGGCTTCGGGCTTGTGATATAGCTCAGTTGGCAAGTCAGTTGCTTCCTGAGCCGATGTCCGCGAGTTCGAGCCCAAGAGTAAACATCGAACACAGTTGTACCGGATAGTTTTTCAATAACGATCCGCCAACTGCAACGTTGATAAAGTCGCGAATGCCATAAAGATGGTAAAACGACTATAATCGAAACAAAAAAAAAAATTGAAGTGGCTGTACCAAAATTTTACAGCTATTTATCTGAACGCTACGTTGAGTTACGGAAATTTGTTGCCAGAATTCTTGCTATGTTTGCAAGTAGCTATCTATGTGAGCAGTTTTTATTCCAAAATGAAAGCTACAAAAACTCCTCATCGTTCGAGATTATCTGATAAAAATTTATCATCAATAATGAAAGTGTCAGTGACAAATTATCTTCAACCTGATATCAGGACAATAGATATAATTCATTATAATGTTAGAATGTTAAACATTAAAAGCTTACATAAAAATTTAACACAAAATTTCATTCCAAGTTTACTTATAACTATATTCCATTTAATTGTATCTAATCTCCGCGAAACTAATATGTTATGTTTTCTAACTGATTTTGGCTGCGGCCCTCTACGTCATAGAAAATTTTTAATGCGGCCCGCACACTTGAACGAGTTTGACATGCCTGGAATAGAATTAACAAATGCGTAATAAATTTTAATAAGACATGACGCGGCACAAATAGCTTTATACGCCAAAGGATTCCACACAGTGATGAGACCTTACTTTCCAATTGCATTTTATGATATTTCCATGATAAAATGTCATCTAAAAATAGCCCAAGGTATTTGAAGTTCATAACTTTCTCGATCACGTTCACGCTCCTTTTTTTAAACTCAAAATTAAGTAGTTTTGGTTCAAAACAGCACTCAAGTGGCAGCCCTCAACTTTGAGTTTGACTGGGCAATCGCAAAACTAAGTTCTGATAGGCATACTCAATACTATAGATGTACCGAATATTCGGTCGGCCGAATATTCAGCGTCGAATACTGCCAAAAAACCGTTAAGCCGAATATTCGGCTCACCGAATAGTTGAGCTAAGTATTCGGCTGAATAGGCCGAATTTCAAATAATTTGGATAATTTATAAAATACCCAAAAGTAATGTTGTAAAAGCAACACAATCATTTAAAACTTATCGTTTTAGCGAAACTTCTAAGGTGTATCCGCGTATCTTTCACTGTAGATCGTACAGGAGAATTCTGAACGGTATCGCTTTATCTTTGATTATAGTTCATTCCAGATTTTCTGGATATATTCAGGCCATAAATCCAGTAAAGAATCAAGATCAGTCAAATCTGACCGGGATGTCCAGATATGGTTTAAAACTTCCCGAGCTTTGTTCGGGTTTATTCAGATTATGTGCTGCATCGAATTAAAAACTCATATTCTTCTTTACATTTTTTTTAGATATTGTGTTCAATTACGATTTTTCAAAAAAATTAAAAATATACATAAATTTTGCCCTTTTATAATTTTTTTTATCAAAAGTCGTTCTGAATGCCTGACCGTGTGGATACGTGTGGTTGAAAATATGGTATGCTTAAGGTTATAGAGCATCTAGGTATGTATCTTTTCAATAACATTTTTGAAGCTCTCTTGCTCAAATTCGACCTTCATCTCATTTAATATAAGAGACGCAATTTCAAATAGCTTGGCACTTGTTTCAACATGTTTTATCCCATATTTCACATGAACGCAATCTCTTTGGTGTTAAACGCCCTAGAAGAGACGCCGACAAGTCATCTGATGTATTTTCAGTTATTAATGACATTTCAAAAATCAGAAAGACCACTACTTTAAAAATATCATGTAATACATCATCCGATAATATCATCTGGTTCAAATAAATCGACTAAAAACATGACGGTCATTAATATGGAAGAAATAGAAAGCATTGAAATAACCGCTTATGTTTTTTTCTTGAAAAACTCAATAGAATATTCGACCGAATATTCGTTTAGCCGAATAGTTGAAAAGGTCAATATTCGGTATTCCGCCGTTAGCCGAATACCACTATTCGGTACATCTCTACTCAATACTAAGTGTTGCTTCCCATAAGAAGTAAATAACATCCGGAAGTTTCCGGACATTCCAAGCCGCTCACCTTATGACGGACAGAATTTTGCCATAATGAAGTTCCTCCATAGTCTTTCGGTAATTGTTCCGGAACGACAAAATTTTGCGTCGTGTTCGTTGGTTGTTGTCCTGGTTCGAACTGAACTCGCTAAGTGTTGTCAGTCCAACAAAGAGAGTTAAATTGTTAGTTCATAATGTCGAACTCAGCAATGCTCCCTCGCCTAAGGAAAAAAAAGGATTAATTTTGAGTTCGCAGTTCGAACTTCGTTTTGAACCATCGCAAGCAGCATATCGTGTGAACGTCGGTCATACTTAATTTTGAGTTAAAATAAAGGAGCGTGTTAACATTGACTACAGGATCTTCATGCCTGGGAACCATTTTCCTTGCTGAATGAAACTCCATACATTTAGTTTTTGGAAAATTTAGAGTAAGAAGATTCGCATTGGAATATCTCAAAAGAACTGTAAGATCTTCTTCTATTTGCTTAACAATAAGCCTAGGACATTTCTCTGGATAAAAAAGGGCCGTATCGTTTGGTAACAGTCTTGGAATGCCATGTAAGGGAATGTTCTGGATATCATTGACATAAAGCGGAAGTAGCAGCGGTCCAATATTACTCCGTTGAGGGACTCCAATGCTCATGATTTGTAAAGAACTGTTGGTATTATTTACTCATGCATATTGTTTTCGACTTGACAGATAACTGCGAATGACATGGTTCGCAATTCCCCGAATCCCATAAGAATCTAGTTTTTTAAACAGTATATCGTGGTTCAAGGTGTCAAAAGCATTTTTCAGGTCTAAAAACAAAGCCCCGACTATGTTTTTTGAATCTATGTTTTCGATTATCGCGTCGACAAGTTAACCAGTAGCAATTGAGGTGCTAGAACCAGCTCGAAATCCATACTGTTGATTATATAGGATATTATTTTCTTCCAAGAATTTATTCATCCTAATAATCAACATTTTTTCAAATACTTTTCAAATACTCTCCTGACTTGAAAATTGGTACGACTCTTGCTATTTTGAGGAAGTCTGACTTGAATATTGGTACAATCTTGCTATTTTGAGAAAGTCAGGATACTGTCCTGTTTCTACGATTTTGTAAAAGCATTGACAAAGAATTCGAGAGAAATCATCGCAGTTCTCTTTTTACAAGAAAGTAGGGATTTGATCGTGGCCACCGCATTTTTTGTTTTTAAGAGAGTTTATAATTAAAACCACTTCGTTTTTTGTTCCCGGATATAGGAAAATGGAGTTAGAGACACGATTAGTAAAGGATAACGGGTCAGATTCAGGATAGTTATAAATAGTTGTTGCTAGATCTTTACCGATTTTTGTGAAGTGATTGTTAAAAGCTTCGCATACTTCGGGGTTTTTCTCGAGAAGAATATTATTAACTTTAAGTTTCATTCCATTATTAGGATAACTTTTCCTAAAATTGAGTTTATGCCTTTCCACACTTTGGAGCTTGTTGTGTTGCTGAGCAAATTTTCATAGTAGGAAGCTTTATATTTCTTCTTACATTGTTCTACCTTCTTAGAGATATATGTTTTAACATTTCTATGTGAATTTCAAGTGTGAATCTTAGGGATTCCGAATTAAACGTTTTATATAATTATTTACATAGATCAAAGGACATCCATGGGCAAGGCTTTCCTTTCAATTTCATTTCTCGTGTTATTTGTTTAGTACATTCCGATACTAGTCTATCGTAAACGGTATCTACATATTTCTTTCAAACAAATCTCAGAATTTTCGGTAATTTGAGCACTTTAAAGGTAGTCAGAGAAAAGGAGAAGCAGGCGTTGTCTTAATGACACCGCACGTGTTTTTTTCGGGTCGTGAATTTGTTTTTATCAAATTAATTTTTGTAATAGTGATTATTTGATGAATTGTTTGAAAAAGTGTAGCCGGAAAACAACTGGAACCTTGATCACCGGAAGTGATTTATTTAAACGAGCTTGGGGAGGATTGTTCCTTGAGGGACTTTAATTATCTTTGAGTAAGGGGTTTGAATTTTTTTTCTTTGCGCGACTGTAGTGCAATCTCACAAGCTTCACCGGGAAAGAGGAGGTTGTGTGTTTCAATAATGGTGAATTCTGAAATCTGCAGATTATGATGTAAAAATGTATTGGGATGCAGTGCAGGACTATTGAATTCGACATTTAAAAATATGATTTTTCAAAGCAAAGTTATGTTGTGCTGGGGTGGGAATGTGAATTTCTCAGATCTCACAACAGTTATAGAGAATTCGACATGCTGCGATAAATAGTTTTGAAGAACTGTGATTTTATAAGCAGCCTCTAAATTTGTTTTTTTTAAATAATAATAAGAATGCTTCCATTATAGGGGTATAGAGGTAAATACAACGATGAAAGGGAATGACAAATTGTAACAAGGTAAGAGATAAAACATGAGTAAAAATATGTAAATATTTTTTTGATTGTATATTGATTGTATAGCTTAACTCTATTATGGGGTTTAGTGGAGGGATTGGACAGGACATCAAATAATCGGAAGACTGATATACAATGGATTGTGGGTTCAAGCCAGCCGGAGTATCTCGGCAAATTTGGAATCATGAATAGATTACTTAGGTTACTTTTCAGGATTCTTCATTTGTTTCGAACAGTTGGAAGGGAGTGAGATGAGTCAAACCTGTCCCAAGCCAGTGGTAACCCAAGTAACACAGATCAAGCTAACTAGAATTTCGATGTTTTATTATGGTTTTATTATGGCTTTTTTGTGCAGCTCGTATTATGACGGTTTTATTATGGTCATGCAAAATGCTTATTTTCTTGAATCGACCATCTGTTTTCAGATAGTTTTGAAAACGCTCAGAAATCTTCCATTAAATATACTGTTTTAGTTATTTAGAAAGAGTTAGGAATGCTATGTTTAAACTATAATAAAACACAAGCTTAAAAGTTTGCTCCAAGCTTTCTTTTGCATGTTCTATAATAGCACTCAGTGCCTGATTGTTAAACCGCCATAAAACTTAGTGACAGTTCTCGATCAAGATGTCAAAACAGGACACGCTCAGATTAGATAGCACATATTTGAATAATTCTCATTTTTGATAAGTTCTGTGTGTTGATTTTGAGTTAAAATGATAAAAAATTATAAAAATCTATGAAAACATCGAATTACCGGAAGTCGAATGAATAACTCTACAATATGAGTATTGAGTGAAAGGGTTCACATAGGAGGAACAAAATTTGTTGCTTGACGCCATCATTAATACAAGATGGCGGCTTCCGCTTTTATTTTCAAAGCTGTAAATAACTGAAAATTTCATGAAACCTTCACAATATTGTTATTAGGTGAAAGTAATAAACGAGTAGAAGTCGAATTTCGTTGTCCGTCGCCATCTTAAAATACTGTAAATGACTGAAAATCGCTTCAAACCCTTACAGTATGGGTATTAGTTGAAAGAGATGAACCAGTAAAAGTCGAATTTCGTTATTTGACGCCATCCAAATTCAAGATAGCGGTTTCCGCTGAACTTTAAAATGATGTATATGACTTATAATCGTGAAACCCCTACAATATTGGTATTGTGTGAAAGGGCTAAACGAGTAGTAGTCGATTTTCTCTTTTCGCTTTACTCTGAAATGCTGTAAGTGACTCAAAATCGCTCAAAACAACCACAATACAGACCCCGATTGTTTTTGGCAATATTCGATTTTGGCAACATTCGATTTTGGCACATGTCCCTAAATCAAACAAATAACAGAAACAACATTACTTTATACTTTTCGCTATAATAGGACCAATACAATTTAGACATATTAGCATGATAGACATAATACAATTACTTAAATAACAAATATGGCAAAAAACAAAAACTATCGACAAAACACGAAAAGTGCTAAATGCATCAAAAATACGATAAAAAATGTAGTACTAAGTAAAAACAAAGTTGGGAAAAAATCGTTCGTTTTGACGACACAAAATGATCTAGCGGGTTGCCAAAAACAATCAGGGTCTGGTTCTTCTAGTTTATCCCTTTCAACGAATACCAATATTGTAAAGCTTTCGTGCGGTTTCTAGTCATTTGAAGAATTTTAAAGCTCAGTGGAAGCCGCCATCTTGTATTTCAAGATGTCGTTTGATAGAAAACTTCGACTTCTACTCGTTTGGTCCTTTCACACAACGCCCATATTGTGAGAGTTTCATGCAATTTTTAGTGTTTAACAACATTTTAAAGTTCAGTGAAAGCCGCCATCTAGGATTTTGAGATGCACCTGATAGCGAAATTTGACTTCTTCTAGGTTAGCCCTTTAGCCAATACCCGTATTGTGGGGGTTTCATGCTATTTTTAGTTATTTGCAGCATTTAAAGGTTCAGCGAAAACCGCCATCTTGGATTTCAAGATGATCTGATAAAGAATTCCACTTAAACTGATTAAGCCATTTTTACCCAATGACCATATTGTCGGAATTTCAACTGACTTTCAATGATTTCAATCATTTTATAGTTCAGTGGAAGCCGCTATCTTGGATTTCAAGATGACGCCTGATAGCGAAATTTGTATTCTACTAGTTGATCCTTTACAACTTCTACCCGTATTGCATTTCATGCAATATTCAGTGATTAACAGCATTTTAAAGTTCAGTGGAAGCCGCCATCTTGGATTTCAAGTTGACGTCCGATAGCGAAATTCGACTTCTTCTAGTTTAGCCCTTTCACCAAATACCAATATTGTGGGCCTTTCATGCGATTCACAGTGACTAACAGCATTTCAAAGTTCAGTGGAAGACGCCATCTTGGATTTCAAGATGGCGTCGAAAAGAAAAAAATCGGCTTCTTTTAGTTTAGCCCTTTCAACAATACCCATATAGTGATTGTTTAATGCGACTTTTTGTCATTTAGAGCATTAAAAGTTCAGCGGATGCCGCCATCTTGGATTTCAAAATGGCGTCTGATAGCGAAATTCGACTTCTAATCGTTTAGCCCTTTCACCCAATACCAATGATTGATATTTACAACATTTGAAAGATCACCGGAAGCCGCCATGTTGGATTTCAAGATGGCGTCAGACTACGAAATTTGATTTCAACTCATGATTTATTCAACGGGTGATTAACAACCAATCCGTTTTTATTCAAAATGTCTGTCCTCATTTACTGTACTAAGGATTTACAACTCAGAAATGAGGAACTTATCCTAAGCGTGTAATTGGTTGGCTTGCGAGAGAAACGTCAAATCGTAGCTTTTTTTGGGGTCATCATTAAACCATGATAAAACTTTGAATTGACTCACGCCATGTTGGTTGCAAAATCGAAGGGCACAAAATGACGCCATGTTGATGGATTCACAATGCAAGCATTGGAAAATATTTTTTCAGGCCTATTTTACATCAATTCCAGCATGATTGACCATCAGATTTGACGAGGCGCATTTATTTTAAGATACTATTTCATACACATTTTACCTAAAATCTTGACTGGCAGTACAAATGAGGCTCATAATATGGTTAAAAAATTGATATTTTGGCTAATAATTTTACCAGATCATATCTCAATAATGCAAAATGCAATCATCATTCATCAACCATTATGGTTGCTGGAAAAAATAAAAATAAAACTCCGAGAACTCACAGAATCGAAAAAACAAAAATTCCTAACATGTTTAATAATAGCTTTTTAAAAGCTTTTGTGACCAACATTGATGACCAACATTGATATGTCATGATGACGTTTCTAGGGTAGGGCCAAATAGCCTGATTTTGGCTTTATTAGAGTCCAGGTGATGTTATAGAATGCGCTTTAGCTTTTTATGAAGATTAATGCTATAGTCCAAACGAAATTTTGCTGACCATAATAAAGCTAAAATTGTTACTTGGGAACGGACCCCTTGGTTGTGCTGCAATTATTGTTGATGAGTTAAGTATATACAATATTTGAATGTGCGATCGAGACTTCCCGTACTGTCCCGGGTCGAAAGAACGATCAGCCACTGGTTGGTTCTCATACATACATACATTCTTTAAAGGTAGTCAGAGAATAAACTGATTAATCTAGCCCGATCAATGATATTTTTATGCAGAACAATTTAACATTTATTGGAGGACAATCTTAGAGTCGTAATAACTTGAGAGTGGTCACTAATATTATAGCTGATTTGACAATAATTTTGAAGATGTTGAGATACGTTAAAACCATAGTGATCAAAGTTACCCCGAAACATGAAATCTGGTATTGTAACAAACATTTCGTTATAGCCACTAATGTCGTTTGAATATTTCGCTATCAATGATCATGCTTTATACTCCTTAAGGGCAAGTTCACTGGTGTTGGGAAAAAGTAGTAGAAATTTTGACACTTACAGCACATTTTAAAAACTTTGCCATGCAAAAACATTTTCAAGATCTGTGGCCTTCTGGTTTTTTTACAACACGTGTTGTATTTTCTCATGCTGTGATGCAAAAATAGCAACATTTCTATCACACACGGCGGAAATAGAAACAGTGTTGTAAAAAAATACAACGCCCTAAGATCTTGAAAACATTTTTGCATGGTAAAATTTTCGAAAATGTCAAAATTTCAACCAATTTTTCCCTACACCAGTGAACTTGCTCTAAGTATTTCAAAACTTTTTAGTGTTACAAAAAAAGCAACGTCTTCCAAAATATTCGTAAATGAATTGAAAGTGAATTGAAGTGTTCAATGAGCCCCTCAGATTACGGTAGTTCTAATAACTGATGTATATTTTTGCAACCCAGTTGAAAGGCCTGAAGGCACGAGTGGGCCAAGGTATCTTAAAACAGAACGCTCATTCATCTTTTGCAGATGAATCATTTTTCTATGCTAGCTGGCCTCCCACATGTTTATGGATGCATAATAAACCCAAAACGATCAAGTGTCATCGCGTGGGGAAATCTTTCACATTCATCGAAATTCGTGGAAAACAGCCCGGTATCAGTTCGGCTTTCATTATGCAAAACCTCTCAATGAAAAGAAAACTCATGCAAAGCATTCGTCTGTGGGCCACGTCGTAAGTCGTCTTTGGGCCACGTGCTTTACCCATCCCACTTCCAAGTTCCGATAAACTTGAACGCAAAAACAAATCTGGCACTCTTTGAGTCGACTTGACGACGATGACGAAAAAAAGCTCACCGGAAAGGGCTTGGGAATGGCAAAATTGAAACGTAAACACCGTGGCGCGCGATAGTAATGAATAAAGTCAGGTAAAGCGAAGGTTTTCGTGATTCTTTCTCTGTTGTGGGTTTGTGGGGGCGTCGGGCGGATCTGACCGGACCATCTCCAACTTGGTTCTAAATTTGTACCTCTACCTACTGAAGGGTAAATTATGGATGGTGCGAAGGTAGCTAACTAAAGCAACTGAACTGAAAAGTCGACCTGGCTGCCGCTGATTTGTACTTTTTAATTGTTTGTTAAGTAAGCTTCAACAATGAAAGGTCAGGTCCGGAGCCACGGCGGGATAATTTAGGATGGAAATATATAATTTCAAGAGCACTTTTAATCATTGGCCGATGCCAGTTCACCGGGCAGAAGAATTTAAAGAGCAGTCACTGACCGGTCAGTTTGATGTTGTTTGATGTGATTCTATTTTATGAGCGGAATGCATCATTTTATAGAAATTAAAGCAATTATTTTAATTATTTCGATTATCTTCATCCTTTTTAAGTTTTTCCCGTTAAAATTGTAGGAGTGTAAATTTTACAATTCTGATCTGAATTGCTATATCTCTCTTGTTTTGAAAATATTTTCAAGCTATTCAATAAGATTTTCAGACAATATTTTACTATAATAATCGGTTTTTAAGTTATCCATAAAAAAAAGCTTCAGAAAACATACTGTATAGCAGCTGCTTGATGCTGCAAAGGCTTGAAAAATTTTCATTCTTCAGTAAGCTGGAGCTAGAAGTTTAATGTTGCATATGTTGTAATCAAATAATGTTTGTTATATTTGCAACCCCCTTTAAAAAAATTCGATTGTGATTGAAACAGCTTTGGCGGTTGTTTGATTGAAAATTATGGTTATTATATCACTTTCAACACTTTTTGTGGTCATGAATTTGAAAAATTAAAAAAAAAACCAAATGTGCAGCATATAGTTCTTAAATTTATTCATTTAATGATTTTTTAAAGCATTTAGATGAAACATTCCATTTTAATCTGAAGAACGTTTTTTTTGTTCGATGTTTGATAACGTAAAATTGAATGATTACACTAGGGAACAGCATTTTTGGGAACAACACTTATATGGGTTCATTGCGGATAGCAGTAGGTTTGTTTCAGAAACTAAACAGAATTCCAAGCCGCTAAACTTTTATTTGTGTCATATCAACACTCTGGAGTAGATTAGGGTTAAACTAGCGTATGAAACAATTGTAATGTGTGTGACAATTTTACAATGTGTGTAACATTGTTGCTGATAAAATAATGAAGTTCAAATCAGTCGTTTAATGCATGTACTTTGTTGGACAGAACGTTAGATTCGCCACAAAATTATCAATGTGTGCTGATTTTGATAGCAACTATATTGCCCATAGAAAATTTAATCTCTGTTTGAAATGTTGCTTTATGTGATCTATGATGATTAGAGTAAATTTAAATGGCAACTAAAATGTTTAAATTTTTCCGAGGCCCAAATACTCAAACATAAACGAACTGAGTGAAAATGGGAGTGCTTATGTGTTAGCTTTTCATCTCCTCTTTTCGCCAGTATGTTTTGTTTTGTTCATGATCGACGACACAAATGTGAAAAATTGTTGTGATTCAGATATCATGCAATCTGCATATTATTTTTCCTCCTTCCAGGACCGGACCATGTTCCTTGATTTATTGCGCAAAAGCAAACATAATTTCAGTTTACTTTATGTTGCATCAAACAAATTTAAGAAAAAAAAATCATTTGAAGCGTTAAAAAAAACTTGCCATATTTAATACCATGACAAGTGTTGTTTTGCATCACTAAAAACTGTGAAGTTACATGTCTACAGGCTAAATACCTGGTGAAGCATTCTTTTAACATGATTTTGGCAAAAAAGAAAGACAATTAATTCAAACTGCTTCGAACGGTGACATATTTTAACAAAACATTCTTTGGCCTACTTATCGTGGGGTTAATAAATACATGTTCAATAAAGTGTTTATATCTACCAAGATTATGAAAAATAATGTGGATATATAGAAAATTTCGCAAGAGTTCGAAGGAAGGCTGAAATTTAAAATTTTAATTTTATTTGAGTAATTTCCCCCAGGCTTAAGGCACTCCCATAAACATTTATAAGAATACAGTGTGTAACACACGAGTACACTATTTTTCAATTAATAAACCACCGTTCCACTTGAGTAGTTGATATTTTAAAATTGATAGTAAAAACACTTTAAACTTAATTTTATTTTCTTCGACTAAGTTACATTATGGCTTACAAAATGAACTACTCAATAAAGACGGGTGCCGAAAAAGCAGTATTTGAAAATACATTGCGCAAATAGTCCAAAAATTGCAGATTCACCCTTTTTATACAGAATGTATTTTTTAAAGTTGATAAACGCACTAATTAAAATTGGTCATCATTATAGTGAAGTTGATTTTTTTCGCATTCAACTAAAACATAATCGACTCGACTACAAACTTTTGATTGACCTTACACATTCAACTATGAATGAGTCGGACTCAACTGTAAATATGATAGGTTCGACCACATTTGCATGATTGATTTTAGGCATTTAAAAATAAATAGAATAGATTCAACTACAAACTGATGATTAACCTTACGCAATCAAGTATAAATATAATAGATTCAACTGTTATAGAATAACTAGCAGACCCGGTAAACTTCGTCTTACCATGTTCAACTTGGCTTCCATTTTCCATTTTTCTAGTATTTTTTTACATTTCCCTCCTTTCCGTTTAATCGAATTGTCCTGCTTAATTCTATTGGAATAAAACCTAAGAATTTTAACTCAATTCTATGGGTCTTTACTTTAATTGTCAAAAAAAACCTTCATTAAATATTACATGTTTCTTACATGAATACTTTTTTATACTTTTCTTCAATTCGATTGAAAATTAGATTTTTTTCAATACTCGACGTAATCATTCAACTTGGCAAGCACCATGCAAAAAATTCCACTTTTTGTAACTTGTTCCATAAATAACTGATAATATGTATGTTTAATTTTTTGTATTCCAATTAGATGATTTATTCCGCTTTGTTCGAGTTCACATTAAGGTTTAAATCAAAATAAAAGTTTCTTATTTATTGAAATAAATTGTTTATGAATCATTATGAAAATAGAATTTTGAAAATCGAGACTATGTTTACTATCCTCATTCTTCGGAGCAGTTTGAATTAAAATCCACATTTTTACTAAAATCATATTCAAAAAAGTTTTGACTGGTACTAATTTTATAAACATGGCACATTTCAAATGCAAATTAAATTCCTTTGAACTTTTTCCCCAATGATGCAAATAAACGATTGGTTTTGAAAGGAAAAAAAATTATTTAGATTTTTTTTGTTATTCAACCGAATAACAGATTTTTTTTTATCTTAAAGCGCCAATGTGCCAATTAAACCCATTATTTCAAATATTCTAATTTAAGCATTGGGATGTTCTGATTTCAATTTTTTCTGAACATTGTTGGAGGTGCTCTGCGATTTTATTTAGGATTATTTATTAATTTATTTTTTATTTATTTTTTTTGAATTTTAAGAAGGTTTTTTTTAAATTTAATAGATCGAAAGAAATAATATGTTCAGGCTTCGATGATTTCATGAGTTCATTTTATTTTCTGGAAATTTTCATGTAAACATCACTCAAAACCTTAAAAAATAAGGTGTCTTTTTTATTGAAAATCTTAATTTTCAAAAATGAAACACCGGGGAAAGTGCAATCGGATATCACCTCAGTTCAACTTTCATATTCTCTTAAAAACGATTTTTTTCAAAAAAATATTAGATATGTAGGCAAAAAGAAATATCTAATTATACATATGTCCCATTTATTGAGGCAAGTGAAAAAACATAGGTCTTTTTTCAGATGCGTGAGTGAAAAGACTTTAAAATGAATTCAATACTTGTTTTTGTTTGTCTGTTATATCAACTTTCATTGATACATCCTAAGTTTTTCTCCGGAATAAATTAATGCTTGATACTTCAATTTCACTGAATGCTATTCAGCCAAAATACCTTGATTTACAAAGACCATTATAATAATTTTAAATTTCCGCTTCAGATTCAACACTCGGGATATCCTTTCTAGCCATTATGCAGATAAAATTCTTAAATTCTAGATGGTCATAGCTAAATGGCACTTTTTCTCTTGTTCCTACGTGTGAAATGACAGGAATTTATATTATTTTAAACACTTTCTGGTCATTTTAAAAGTTCATCATAAAAATATGCTGCTCCTGGAATATCAATCACTAAAAAACTTTTTAACAAAAAAGTGGATCAAAAGTCTCTTCTATGTAGTTAATTACGTATTTAAATTGTGTGTAAACAAACAGTAAACGTGTAAACAGTTTTTCGGTGAATGATTTAAAAAAGAAATTGAGTTAATTTAGTCAGATTGTTTATTTGGGCCCAACAATTTTTAGATGAAGCAATAATTTATACATTTTTTGTTAAAGTTGAAAGTTTGCTCTGGCTCTAGTTTACCTTTTTAGTTAAAAATTCCTCCGGAAAACTTTTTGTTATGAGAATGTAGATTGTATTATTGATAACTTCAACTTACGCTTGCAAAAAATCAAAAAGTTCTCATCATTGGGCTTTTAAATACTTCAATCCTATCTAATCTATTTCAAAGGACAGACTCTTGTTCAGTTAATGTGTCTGTTCATTTTCATCGGATTTTGTTGTTCTTCTAAAAATTTGATGGAGCTAGATACATTTGCAGCTAAGTATCAAGTACATGTTCAAAAAATGTTTTTGATCTATATCTGTCGAAAACATCTGATTCATTTTCTGTTATCGATATGAATCAAAACTAACGTTCTAGGCGTATTCGATTATACGAAATATAAAGCTTCCCAATTTCTTTTTTCAAACGTTCGCTAAGTGTCATACCATTATTTCATATGCAATGTACTTAATTAATATTTTTTGGACAACAATTTACTACTTTAATTAACACGAATTAAAAATGGTTTTAATATTTAAAAACGTTTATATGGTTTTGATTCGATCGATAAAATACCAATCCGTGTCGCATCTAGGCGTCATCCATTACCATATGCTGTGTACAAAAGCAAGAAAAAAAAACACATCTAGGTTGCATATCACCCCCACGTGCATAAGAAATATCGGTACTTAGTTGAGAAACTGGCGCCAAATTGTTAAATTTTTCCAGCGATCAATGAACAGTATGCTTTGGTTACTATGCTCTTGCGACGACATTTACTCGCGACGCCTCGTCCATGGAGACGAAAAACAAACCCCTCATAAAAAGGAAAATCTCTAAAAATGGATGCCATGGCTTTTTCAGATGTTGGCAAAAAAAAAGTCTTATTATTTCGGAAAACTTTCAATCTAGGTCTGCGTCATTCATTACCATGTGCTAATGTGCTACAAATGAGCTAGGAATCAAGGAAAAAAAACTCACCTAGGCTTCATTGCGCCATCACGTGCATTGAAAATATGCTTGGTTGAGAAACACGCGCCCAAATGTTCCTCCTACACTCAGAAATAAATAAAATATCAAACAATTAATTTTTAGGTATTTTCACGTTTCTCCCTCTTTACGCACACGGATATTTCTCATGGTGTAATTACTGGGATATTTCTCACTGAGAAATATTTCTGCGATTAAAATTTATGCATTGAGAAATGGGATGATTGTTATGGAAGCGACATCTGGTGGTCAGAAAAAAAAAGTTTGAGCCGGGACGTAAAGGCAAACGCTTAAAGCAGAAATAATCAGAAAAAGCAAACGAAAATCGTTTGATTTTCGTATAAGTTCTATGGTCAATGTGCATTATTGACCATAGCATACAAAACAAATGCACTTTCCCTTTAATAATTCTTTTCTGCTATAGATTCCATCCTTTTCAAAGATGATTCACAAATTCGAAAAGAATGGAATCTGCATGCAGTCAAGTTGAGCGGCATTTTGCAACTGAAGAATCTAGCACGTGCTCATACCCGTTGAGTTGGGACTCAAACGCACAAATCACAAAGCGTTTGTTTGAACAAAATAATATTTCGGTTATTAAATTTTATGCATTGGTTCATTACACGCCAAGAAATTATTCGGGTGCATAAATTTAAATAACTGGAATTGTAATTTTTTAATATTTCTGGATATTAATGTCAGTCAAATGTCAGAGTAATTAAAACATAATATTTTTAATATTTTTTAAATTTCTGAGTGTACTAACCAGTATGCTATGCCATGGTTACTTTCTTCTAACGACGTCAGCTCGCGACGCCTCGACCTTGAAGACGAAAAACACACCGCCCAAAGAAAAAAAAAATCTCGAAAAAATGAAAGATATGACTTTTATTTCATTCAAAAAACTACAAATTTAATTATTACGGACAATTGATGCGACTTTGTGTTGTTTTTATTCGATATAAACCGATTCGCATGACTACAGAATATTCTAAAAATAATTTCATTCGAATCGTTTGGGTCATTTCGGAGGAGTAGTACTACAAACACCGTTACAAGAGAATTTTATATAATAGATTGATTCACTTGTGAATATGATAGATTCAACTACAATTTTATGATTGATTTCAGATATTCAACTCTAAATATAATCAATTCCATTATACTTTTATGATTGATTAAAAATATTTGTCCAGCAAGCTAAATTTTAACAAAAAAATAGGTCTTTGTGTGTAAGCGTGTAGTTCAGAAGCATCAGCGGAGGAAGAAAAAAAAAGAGTGAAAATTTCAAAAATAACGGCGACTATGTGCCAGCCAAATCCATGGAGAAGAGATTCTTTCGGTAGTTCCGGCATCGCAAGGACAAGATCTGCAACTGATGAAGATTGTTGTTGTTCCTCCACCGCTGGAGGAAAACATCAGGTAAATGAAAAGTCCTGATATCTGCATTCGCCCGTATCGAGACGAGAAAGTTGGCTAAACTTAAACGAAAAAGTCAGTGGTCTTAAACAATAAAACGCTATTTTACAATGAATTTCGATCCCGTTTCGAATTTTCTTGATTTTGATTGATTGTTTTGATCAATAAAATGTTTTTGTAAGCCCCATTGGATTGCAAACTCGGAGAAGTCCCTTCAGCACACAGTATTTATCATTAGATGAATTAACTGAATCCAAGCAAAATCCAATTAAAGTGATTAATTCATTAACCATCAAACGAATTCCGCAGATTTCATGGTAAGTTCGATATAATTATCTTTTTCAATTCATTTCATTAGATTACGTTACGGTTTCAGGTTTTCCAGCGGATCCCTAGCGACAATATGATTGAAACTTATTTTCGTCTGGATTAGCAGGATTGTTCGATAATGGTAGAGGTAAAACGCGAAAAATGTTTGTTATTAGTAATATTGAATAAATATGAATGAAATGTTCGATCCATGTATTATTATTGTAGAATGCATGAAACCAATTTGAAAAGTATTTTCAAATCTATTATTTTTTCAAATTAAATGCATAAATTGAACCATACAAGTAAAGTTAAATTTATTTCCTTAATAATTAAATCAATGATATCAGTATAGTTGAATCTACTATATATATTGTAAAATGCTGATGATCAATGATACATTTATAGTTGTTTCTATTGTTTTTATAGTTGAATGCACAAATTCAATCATACAAGTATAGTTGTATCTAATATATGTTTTGTTGAATGCACAAAATCAATCAGATGGAGATGAGAATCAATCATAAACATGATTGAATACGATGGCATAATTGTTGAAAATGTTATACTTTTCATCCCGTGTACGGTAAGGTTATCCCTAAATTCCCTAAAAATTCTTAACCAAACCAACTGTTCCGGAAAATCCCCCAGACCAAATTCGTTTAGCTGCCAACAACTTTTCATGATCTGAACGCTAAATAAAGCTAAATTGTATTGAATGGAAGAGAAAAAATTGAAAAAATGTGTAAACATCAAGTATGTATAGGGGAGAGTGGGGATACTTGATCCCCTTTTCTTATTATGAAAATATCTTTTTGGAATAATTTAGCAACTCGTACTCTTTTACATTTTCTGACAGCGTGTAACTTCATGTTTCTATGCGCCTAAAATTAGAACGATACTTGAACCCATAGATGAACTTGAAGCATTTTCGTGGGAGTAAAAAAATTGCGATATTTTTGAAGTTAGGGGAGACTTGATCCTTTATTCAGGAAGCCCTAATCCATGAAAAAAATCAAACAAAACCCCAAAATAGAATGTTAATTGACTATTTTGGTCATGTTTGTTCTCATTTCGTAATTTAGAATTGTCAGAAAAAATTCTATAGCTTATTCTCAACCCTTATGACACTGCATACTTACGGGCGCATTTTTTTTTTTTATAAACAAGAGATAATCAATTATTTTAGCCCTTTCCTTCATATAATTGATGGATGAATATACTATTGGATAAATATTAGTAATCTCGTAATCAGCAATGACCACGACCCATAGAGAAGAAGAATATACCGGGATCATTTGTACCCATAAATTAGGGATCAATTGTACCCATAATCAACATTTTAGAAAACTTTTTCGGAAAAAAGTTGGGAGTTTTCCATCCCTTTGAAAATATGGTATTTGGAAGTTTATTTTACACTCGAAAAATTGATGTATTGGAATAAATATTTTTGTTATAATATTTCCATGTTAGGAACATTTTAAAATGATGAAAAAAGATCTTCAAGTCACATTTTGTGAAATTTTTCAAACAAAGTTCAATAACCCAAAAACTTATTTTGTTAAAATTTTTTGAGCTTCAACCATTGCTGTTTTGTTAAATTTGGCACATTTTTCTAGAACATTTGATCTTTGTACGACATTCCAGTTTGGAGATATAGCCACAGAGAACAGACGTACAAGCTCGAACAAAAAATCTTCAGAAAAGTGTGTAAAATTTCAAATGCTGACATCCAAAAAATACGTTGAAAATTGACTTGAATCAGTGCCATCTATTGCGCCGTTTAAAAGCTACAAATCAAATTTTCAAGTGCCCAGTTTTCGAAAAGGCGTAATCGTATATGAACTCATTCATAATTAAACTAATGCCGCTCTAAAATAGACGGGTTAAATTTATTTCTAAAGAAATGCAATAAGAGTTACATTTGGCTGGACAGAATTTCACTTCCTTTATTTTTGCACTGCTGAAACAGTCAAAATAATTAACAGTTTTGGAATAAGTTTTTGCACTTCTTGGACAATTATCGTCAAGGACGAATCGGCTAAATCCAGTCAATTAGAAACATTCTTGACGACCTTTCTTACCCATCAGAGCTGATTCTAGACGTCTCAAAGCGGGTTAGTTTCGAGTATCGCTTTGGCTTCTTATTGTCAAAATTTAGTACTTCTAGCTTAAAGGAAATAGCGATTACCCTTTAAGATATTTTCCACAATGCAACATGATGAAAATGTCTCGAAAATTTAACAGCGATTTACTTGAAACATGCCAAACAAACAATTCATACGACCTGCTCTAAACTGACCAAAATTTTGTTTTTTTCAGTTTGGTTTTGACAGCTCTCTTTGGTGTATTTGGAGACATCTGATGACCCAGCCAAAAAACAAAAATTGGTTCAATACGGTCGTTGGAAATTTTACACAAGTTTCGTAGGCTAGCTTGTACGTCTGTTCTCTGTGATATAGCTAAGGAATCAAGTATCCCCAGGAATCAAGTGTCCTCATTCTCTCCTAAAGCCGTCTCCACTTATCCCAGGTAGGGTTTGGAGACCAAATTTTAGATTTTTGCGAATAAACTCTTTTTTCTTAATTTTTAACCGTCGTTTCTTCTCCTTACTGGTTGTTTTGAATGTAAGGATTGTTTCTATGTAGAGTTTTTTTTTTGTCAAGAGCCAGCTAGTTCACGAGAAATTCGCGATTGAAAAAGATGCACATCAACTCAACATTGTAGTTAAAAATAGAAAATTAACAAAAAGTCACCGAAAGCATCTGCTATCGTCAGAATCATATCTTTTTCACAGTTATTGGATAGATTACAAGTAAATTTAACATTCTGCATGAAAAGTTTGAAAAAATAGCCATCGTCCCCACGTACCCCGGTGTACCTTACGGTATTTTTTTTAATAAACCTTCAACAAGCAAAATATACAATCATGAACAATTTGAGATTAGTGAAAAAAAAAACTCACGCTGACCGAGAACCGAACTCCAACCTTCTGAGTCAGCTCGCCAGAAATTTACCACAAGGTCTACTCATTATTAGGTCTATAAGAGATGTTGAAGTCCCATAAATTCCCCCGCCCCCCCCCCCCCCCCCCTTTCATTGTTCTTAATTCAGAACAAATTGAAGACATATATAAATTGTCTGAAATTAATCAAAACAAGTGTTGCTTTTTGACATTCACTACATATTTACGTGCAAATTTGAAATGTTTTGCATTAGAAGCGCAGAAAACGAATCAAGTAAAATCCTTTACAAAAAAAAAAAAATTTTTTTTTCTTTTACGATTTAATTTAAGTTGGGTCTAACTCATCTTCATATATTAATAAGAAGATTCCCAGCAAACATAAAATCGCATTCAAATGATGACTCAAGTCCTTGGAAACGTTGCTGCGAATCGTAATTCCAACTAACGCAAGTAAAAGGTCGTAACAAATGTTACTCGAAGTCGTATTAAATGATTTAAATCGGATATGATAAAAAGTCCGCCATGTTTGCAGATTTTGAAGACGATTCCGTTCCTTTGCTTTCTCCCGCGTGGGTCAAGTGAGAGAGCAGCTTTGTTGTACGCTCTGCGACCATCAGTGCAACCAGATTGCTAAAAATCAGATGGTGCATTTGCAAGAATTGTCCAATGACAGAGGCAGAAAATATTGTCGCTGGCAACGATTCGCATGCGTTGAGAGAAAAAACTTGTGCTCTCTTGCATACTTTCAGTATGTATGAATATGGTTTCGAATATCGTCCAAATCGTATACCCTTATCGCTTAAGCCAGAATTTGAAAATATATATGTATATTGCCTCCACTTTGGTAGGTAAATGCTTTTTTTCGAGTTTCATACGATCGTTCTATAATGTATATGAGACGTATAACAAAGTTGTTGAGAAAAATACTTACAAAAATGTTTGCTGGGTTATGAATTAGTGGCCCAAAGTACCCCAAACTCTTCATCTCGCCATCGTTATACTTTTCATAAATCGTATATTGTAACTTATAATTCAGTAAATTGTTTTAATAGAAACAAAAATAAAAAGGTTTTCACTAATTTGAATTTCTTTGTTATCCTCTCACTGCACGCTGAATGAGAGTTTGTCGGATCCCAATTGGTGTCATGTCAGTCTTTCATCCACATTTAAAAGCGAAGCAGCATTATTTCCCCCGAATCTTCTCAACACGCTTAGTCAGTACCAGATATATCTGTCAAGTAAACAATTCTTGGAAAACCTTTATCGACTTGTGAGACTTGAAAAGATTCAAAACAATCATTTTCCTTGCTTTAAGCTTTGAGCTCAAAGATAAATCCAGATTCTGATCCGAAAATTATTCAAATCTTGAAATCATTTTAGAGTTGATTCTTGATTTGCATTTTTTGTTGACTTCACAAACATCAGACATAAGAGGATTAATGCTTTCAAAGCAATATTGCAGCAGGAAAAAAATCCTCTCACAATTCCAACACTGACAGGAACATATTTTAAAACATTGATGCAAACATATTCCGCCCACCACATATTTGGGGCTTTATCGCGAAGCTGCCACAGTGCAAATTGATTCCCGTTGATATGCGAACGTGCCCTTAAGCCTTTGCCTTTACCACATAACTGAGGCGCACAAAATCTGTGAACACATGATGTGTATGTTCGTGTGCGGTTTTCCAGATATTTGGTTTCGCAAAATGGGGTTTTACAATGTTGTAATTCACATGGTCGTCTATTTGGGTACGCATCGGGTTTGGGGAAGTGGGTGGCAATTTCTGGTGACTTTTGTTTGCGGTTCAAGTACATTACCTCAGTCAGTCAGAAAGATAGATAGACATACAGCCGGTGACTTTGGCATAAGTCAACTTGCCGGCGGCGAACGGCGGATGATGAGTGATTTTTCCGCCCTCTGGGCACGGCCAGACAGTCAGCCAGCCAGAGTTGCTTGGGTCGGTTTGTTGGACCCGGCGAAATTAATGGCCCTCTAAAACCCTCCAAAGAGGAAGGCATTTAAATTAGCTTTGTTTGAAATTTGTTTGCTGAAAATAATGATTGCGGGGAGCTTGAATCGAAGAGTGACGGAGCCATTTTTAGGATTTATTGTCCCAAACAACGAGTTAAGTCGATGGAGGGTTGGTTTGGTTTGCTGAGAGCATATCAAAAGTATTTTCACCATAGAACAACAAAGAGTTTTCATTTACTTCAAGACAAAGATATTACCATACTGACAACCTTTGTTTTTTTCGAAACAACCTCTAGAACAAAACTTTTATAATAAAAGTATTCATATTCATCGATTATCCATAACCAGATGTTGAGATCGTTTAGCACCTTCTGGTGGAATCACATGATTAACATTCCATTTCGCCTGTCCTTCAGGACAGAGCTGACTTATCGAAAATATTTTTTTTCATACTATTTTCAACTCGTCATACAAAGTTTTTTTTTAAAACAGGTTTGAAATTTTTGTTTTTTTTTTCGATTTCGTAAGTTCTACGATTTTTTATAAAATTCTGCAGCAACCATGATGGTTTTCGAATAATGATTGCATTATTGAGATATGATCTGGTCAAATTGATAGCAAAAAAGCAATATTCTAACCATATTATGAGCATATTTTCTACTGCCAGTCATGATTTTTTTTTGTAAAATGTGAATGAAATAGAAACTAAAAGTAAATGCGCCTCGTTAAATCTTTAGAATAAGAACATTTTTTTTAAATGAAAAAAAAATTTTGACAAAGAACGTTTTTTTATAAATATAATTGCAAAACATGACATAACAACATCGCAAATATAAGGGAATTGATTGAAAATAGGCCTGAAAAACTATTTTCGAATAATAAATCAATCAATCAACATAGCGTCATTTTGTGCCCTTTGATTTTGAAACCGACATGGCGTTAGTCAATTCAATGCTTTATAGCTTCATTATGGTCAGATAATCGCTAATTAGCTTTAGAACGGTTTTATTAGAGCTCATAAATAGCTAATATTTGACGTTTCTCTTGCAAGCCAATCAATTACACGCTAAGGATGAGTTCCTCATTTCTGAGTTGTTAATCATTAGTACAGTGAATGAGGATTGATTTTTTTTAAATAAAATAAATAAGGGATCGATTGTGAATGTCCGGTGGAATGATATCATGAGTTGAAGTCAAATTTCTCATTCTGACGCCATCTTGAAATCCAGGATGGTGGCTTCCGCTTAAGTTTAAAATGCTGTTAACCACTGGAAATCCCATGAAACCCCTACAATATGGAGAGTGGGCAAAAGGGATTAACTAGAAGATGTTGAAATCTCTTATCTGACGTTTTCTTAAAATCGAAGATGGCGGCTTCCGATGATCTTTAAAATGATGTATATCACTAAAAAAAACCTGAAAGCCCTACAATATTGGTATTAGGTGAATTGGCTAAACTAGGAGAAGTCTTATTTAGATACCTTATGCGACCTTGAAATTCAAAATGGTGACTTTCCCCGTGAATTTTAAAATGCTGTAAATGACTGAGAATCACATGAAACCCTTACAATACTGGTTGAAGGTTGAAGGACTAGACTAGAAAAAAGTCGAATTTCACTATTTGGCGCGATTTGAAATCACAGATGACGGCTTTCGCTTATGTTTAAAACGAAATTAATCTCTGAAAATCGCTTTAAACTCCCACACGGTATTGGGTTCAATGGTTTAATTAAAAGAAGGCGAATTTGGCTTCATGACGCTATCTTGAAATCAGCTTCAGTTTAACTTTAAAATGCTGTAAATGACTTAAAATCGTATAGAAGCCCCACAATAATGATAATGGGTGAAACGACTAAACAAGAAGAACCCAAATTTTGCTATCTGACACCATCCTGAAATCCAAGATGGTGGCTCCCGATCAACTTTAAAAAGCTGTTAATCACTGAAAATCGCATAAAATCCCCACAATATTGATATTGGATGGAAGGGCTAAACGATTAGAAGTCAAATTTTGCTCTCTGACGCCACCCAAGATGGCTATTTCCACTGATCTTTAGAATTCTCTAAATGGTCGAAAATCCCATAAGAATTTAATGCGATTTTTAGTGATTTACAACATTTTCAAGTCGAGTGATAGTCACCATCTTTTATTTTAAAATTACGTCAGAAAGCAAAATTCGACTTCTACTCGTTTAGCCATTTCACTCAACACCCATATTGTGGGTGATTCATACGACTTTCAGTTATTTACAGCATTTTGAAATGCTGCGGAAGTCGCCAAATTGGATTTCAAGATGACGTCTGATAGCGACATTTTACTTCTTCTAGTTTAGCCTTTTCATCGAATTTCCGCTTTGTGGGGATTTATGTGATTTTTAGTCATCTACAGAATTTAAAGTTCAGTGAAAGTCGCCATCTTTGATTTCAAGATGGCGTCAGATAGTGCAATTCGTCTTCTTCTAGTTTAGCTCTTTCGATCTATATCTTCTCATATAGGATAGGATTTCGAAATTTAAATTCGGCTTGAAAAATAAAAATTCCAAAAATGCCCTTCGAATAAGGAAGTTTACAAATTTTAAATTTATTTTTTCTTACACCATATAACGAATACTACTTAAAATTTTGATTATGGACTTAACTTTGAACTTAAGAAGATTTATTCAAAATACATTATTGATGATTAAATTTAACTTAATGAATAGAAAAAAAATTTGTTTCAAGAGTGCCAGTGATCCAAGTCAGAGATAAAATCGTATTCAAATTTAAAAATAAAAAAAATAAAAATGATAAATAGGGTAAAAAAACTTGGGATTTTATCACAATAATAACGTTATAATTTTAATAATTCATCATTGAAAGCTTCTTCTTACAAAGTACAGGTTAGGAAATTATTTTTCTTGAATAATCAATAAGAGACTAATAAAAATAAATGTAAGGAATTCTTAGTTTTTTTTTAATATTATTAACATGAAGCAAATACTACTGGAGTTTGAATTGCACCAAAACTTTGCTTTAAATGGCAACATCGAATAATTTGTCGAACTATTCATAGAATCATCAAAAAATCATGATTATCGTCGTAAGTTAAAAATCAGGATAGGAAAAAATTATGAACAATGTTTTCCTTAGAAAAAATATAAATTAAGATTATGTTTACGGAACACAGGAATTCAGAGTTGAAAAAAAATACAAATGTATGGAAAAAAAAGGTAGGTTCATAAAATGTAGTTTAAATTTGTTTGAAAATTCATTTAAAATATGAATTTTAAAAAGATAAGTTAGTAAGCATTTAAGAGAAAATAATTTCGGGTTGCCATTTTCTAAAACTTATTATTGAAATTCAAATGATAACTCAAGGGAACAGCACTTTTGGTACCTACACTGCCGGCCAAAAAATTGGGATCACCCCCTCAAAATAATAGAAACCCAATTTCAAAATTTGAGTTGCATTCGAATTCTTTTTCATACTTATTAAAATACAGTTGTTAAATTTAGTGCTAAAAGTTTGTAATGTGCTTTAAATATAAAAAATATCACCAAAAAGTTTGGGATCACCCCGTAGTAACGGCCAAAAGTTTGGGATCAGTCTTCCAAAACAAGCATTTTTATTTCACGCGTATCTTTGTTATCAAATAGCACATTGTTTATCTGGTAGGCTACACAGTGTCTCTGGGAGATAAATTAATTTATCTAAAATTAACATCGCTAATTTGTACACTTTTCGAAAGCTATGACTTTCCCCTTTCATTTGAGCCCAAATTTGAAATAATTCATCGGGGGATCTAGAACATATTATTTTTTCAAATATATTTTAACTTTTAAATGGTTTTTCCTAAGCGAAAATTACACTTATCACTGTAAAAACACTTGTCTTACCATTAGCGTTACTTCAACTCCATATGTCAATAGCATGATTTTAAAGGGAATTTCCCTGACTACAACTTTGTAGAAAATATTTAAGTGATACAAATTGAGAGAAAAGAGTTGGAATGTCACAAACAGAGTAATTATTATTTCTTTGAAAAATCTTTTAAAAAAACTTCTCATCACTGACTGTACGAAGACAAGAAATAGTATTCTACCAACTAAGTTATGGTAGAGTGATTAAATGTTTAGGATGGTTAACTCTCATTAAAAATATAATCTTAAACATGAATTTGATCAGGACAATTTAAAGTAAAGTGCATTTGTGGGATTTTATTATGAAAAAAATGTCTCCCGCTTCTCTCGAAAATTTAGTTATTTATAATTTGAACTAGGTTAGTGTAAGTAGAGAACAAATAATTGAGACTCGGAAACGAATTGAACCTTCTAGTGAAATTAAAGTCCAAATTTTAAAAAATCTACCTGGATATCAAAAAGAAATATCATTTTTGAAAATCTTCCATCCATTCTGTAAATCGATTGTTAAACCTTAGACACGGGTATCACAAGGATAATAAAGTGTCATATATAAAACCAAGAATGAATTTCAACTTTTTGTTCATGTTTGAATGCAAAAGTAAACATTTATTGAGGCATTCGTGTATGTAAAAATGTGGTCGAATTTGAGTATTCAGAAGACAATTTGAGATTGTTCATTGTCAAAAGTGCACGAATTGAACTTAATGTCTTTCATTGATTTTTTACATTCAAAGGAAAAAGAAGATTACAAAATTTATGCCTCAGGATTGTTTTCAACAATTTTAAGTTGTTTAATTGCATTTGATCAAATTAAAGATTTTCTAGATCAAATTATAAAACATATTTTTTTTTTGTAAATTTTTACTTGAAACGACTCATATCTTTAGTCTTTAAAGAGCCAACTCATTTTGTTTGATTACAATTGTGTGCCTATATCTAGTTCACTTTTTTAAGAAAAGAGAAGATAGATAGGGAAACATGAAAATAAAAAGAATTATAGACGAAGATCAGTAGTATTAAGGAAAAGGTATATTTCAAACATATAGTCCAAGTCCATCACATCTAGCACATCCCTCGGGCTTTCCTCGGGCCCGAAGGGAATGTATGAAGTTCGCTCTGGCGACAATGTGGTCCTCACATTGTTGATTGTAGAATGTTTAAATGTTCAGGAAAGTTTACTTTCATAAAAAAATCTATCTTTTTATAAATTTGATCAGGTTTATCTGAAGTAAAGAGCATATACGGGGTTTTAACATTCCAAAACAAATATAAATTGTCTTTTGTCGCTCCGATGTTTTAAAAATCCCAAAGGAGGAATCAATAAAGTTTAAAAAATTAAAAAAAAAATTTGATAAATTTGTAGAAAATTCAAACCGTTGATAGAGCGAAAGCCAAACTGTAGAAGATGGGATTCATATTATATATTATTTCACTTGTTTCCGAAATTTTTGATCTAAACTATTTCGAATCTTCGATTTTGTGCAATATAGATTCCCAAGCAACCAAAAGTCTCATAAAACAGGTACAAAAACGCTTACTCAGCCCCATCATTGATATGAAGTACGTTCTATGCAGCTCAAAAATTAAGTTCTTATTAATACTTTCAAGTTCCAAAACAAGTTTAATGATCTTCTATTCAGCTTCCAGTGGCCTCTTAATTCAGCTTCCAAAAAATCGCAAAATGAGCCAAAAAAATTCTCTCTATCTCAATTGAACCGTTGGCTTCGGTTCATATCACCTTCTCTTGATTATTTACTGTGTTCTGTACCGGTGCCGCCATGATGCAACGCGCCGGATTTCAAACTCGACAAATTGCTCAATTGCTTCTTTCCTACATATATCGCATCAGAATGGTCACTCACGTACAAAATTACTTATTGAAAAAAAACTTGCCCGGCTTGGGGATCGAACCCCGACCTTCGTAGTGAGAATCGAACACGCTACCACGAGACCACGCCTAGATGTTGTTCTAACTGAAACTAAAACTCGAAGAGGTGATTTGATTTTGAAAGCACATCAATGCACTTTTTGTGACTTATCAAATCCCGTTTGAGCACTTTTGTGCCCTATATGTGACTTACCAAATCCCGTATTGGGCACTTTTGTGCCCTTTATGTGACTTAAGTTCCGTACAACGTACGTATAGATCACTTTTGCAGCTTTCAAGTTCGTTAATGAGCACATATAGTTCACTAATGGGAATTGAGCAAAACAAGTCACATACAACGTACATATTAATCACTTTTGCAACTTTCAAGTTCATTAATGAGTACATAAAGTTCTCTAAAGGGAATTGGGCAGTTGATTCTCTTTGTCAGCCAATATGTAACTTTCAATGCCTTCATTCAAGTAGATATGGGACTTTTGTTGCTTGGGTTGTAAAAAAAATTTTTTGCATGTAATCTTTTTTCCATTTTATTATGTCCAATTTATTGAAAATCTGATTTAATTTACTATCCCCCCCCCCCCCCCCTCCCCCGTGATGTTTAAGTGATCCAAGTGATAAAAAAAGATATAAGTTTTTTTCCGGCCTTATAAAAATAAAAGATGGTTCCTGGTTGACTTGATAATGATATTACTCATATCATACTTTGAGCAATGTATTATCTTATATATGTACATAATCTTAGCAAATAAATGTAGAAAAATAGAGCATTTCAAGCCACTGTAATTAATGCTGTTCATGACACGATGCTGTTTTTTGTTTTCATAAAAGTAAGAAAAAATTACATTCCAGGGGAAAGCCAAAAATGCAAAAATCCACAGGCAAATGTTAGCAGTGTTCCATAGTACCAGATAAAAACCAGAATTTCATGAATTATTTAATCTTTTTTTATTTTGTTTTGCCTTTTTCTATTTTGTTTAACCTAGTCATGTCTTTTTATCCTTATTTCACTATTTTTTATCCTGTTTATTTTTGATTTTTGCATTTCCGTTTTTATTTTTTCTCCTCTCATTTTTTTGGCTAAACTTTAATTAGCTGTGTTTAATATTGTTTCATCCTCTTATGATGTTAAATTTATCTGTAATTATCATTTAAACATGTGAAAAATTCACGTTAAATCAACTGTGGTCTTGTTTCTAAGGTTCTGTAATCAGCAAGGTTTTTGCACGCGCCTTTTCGGAACCAAAGCATTTTAGCTGTTTTTTTACGCGGTACTTTCCTCCCGCGTAAAAAAATACCTGAATGTATGTCAAAAATAAAAAGTCGTAAAAACTTCAATGTATGTTTTTTGAAAGCAGCTGTGTGCTCTTGTTTATAACCTTCTGGCTCTGAGGGCTTCTCTCAACAACTCGCATCCCAAGTTCCAAGTGTATCCCAACATCTGATTGAATTTAAGCTCATTTTAGTGCATGCAAGCTGAACTTGAACTTGAAAGTCCTGTTTGTGTAAACTTTGAAACATTCCTTCTACACCAGCAACTCAATTAGCGAAAACCCACCGCGCACCGATATCTGTGTTGTGGCTTCATCATCTAATGGTTTTGAAATTGTCCTAAGAAACTTTCTGGAGGAGAGGGTTTTGCTTCCCGTCCTCATCAGAGATGCAGTTTCAATCTAGTTTGAGGACAGAGCTTCACTTCAACCTCACCAATAGCTGGCTCTGGTTAAAATAGTTGGAGCGCGTCGAGCTAGATAATGACATAATTCAACGCTTCGTTTCTTCGCGCCCTTTTCAAAACACGCGCCACGGAAGCCATTATGGAAGAAGGAAAATTGTTGATAGAAGTTCAAAGAGCTGCGAAGTTTCTAATGAATTTACGGTGGAAATAAAAGTATCCCTATATTTGCGCACTTTCAACATACATTGCTCATAGAATGTACGTTGTGTACGTTAGAAATTTTGATTATTATATTTGCGAAACGCCAAATAGCTGTCCAGTTTTTGTGCCAACATTTAGATAAGCAGTCTAAACATGAACTTCATCCAAAAGATGACACAATTTACGCGGAAATTTATCATCGTTGTAAACATCAACGTTAGCCGCTAGAGTGCTTTTAGCTAATTAAATGTACGCTTGCTAATAATAATTTAAATGGATGCTTTTCAGCAGCATGGATGTCCCGGGATTGTCCGACCGGAAGTTTCGGGATTTTCCTTATCCCGGCAGACGGTGGGAAATTCCCGGGAATTCCCGAACCCAACAATTAGAGCTAAATTTTCAAAAGTTTACTTGACTCGAAAACTGGCCAAGTTCAGGAAGGAAGATGATTGTTAGTTTCAATAAAAAATTGTTAAAACATTGAATTTAAGAAATGGATTTGTTTTTAAAGTATAATCTGACGTTTAGCAAACCAATTTCTATCAAAAGGGAAAAATCTTCTTAATGTTTTGCAGAATAATGCAGTCAATTTTGTCGCTCTACAATTTATGCATTTCTTTCTCGTATTATGAGCTTCGTGAAAATCTTCTCCCACATAAGAGTCCACATATGGTTTCAATTTTTTTTTTTTACATTTTAAGCATAAATCAATGTTGTGTTTCAAACTTTTTTACTGCAATTAGCTGTATTTATTTTTTATTTATGTTTTTATCGTTTTTGGCATAAATTTCGTAGTTAGAGGTTTCAAACTTCTAGATAGTACGCAGTATTAAAGAATTAAAATATTGTAAGTAAATTTGTGCCCTTTTGTCAATAATTTTGATTGTTTAGAGTATAAAATATTTTATAATACTAAATAAGGCTATATAATGTAAAAATATCAAATGTAAATATTTATTTTCGTATGTAGTAGAGGGTAAATATGTCTTTTTCAACTATTTCTCGAAAAATGGATCATCAGATTTCCGATTCCCAGGAACGCTAAGATGCCCGGGAAATGGACAATCTAAAGGACATGTTTGTCAGAAACAAAGTTTTAATTGTCAATTTCGATTTGCGATTTAATAAACCTTTTGAATTGAAATTTAAATCTTGACACACAAAAATCCTACCTCGTCTTTAGAATGGGTTTTGATTGAAAAGTTTATTTGAAGAAGTTCAGATTTTGAATGCAATCATTTAAGCCATGTGACAACCCAGGCCAAGCAACCAAAAGTCACATATTTACTTGAATGAAGGTATTGAAAGTTACATATCGGCTGACAAAGAGAATCAACTGTCCAATTCCCTTAAGTGAACTTTATGTACTCATTAATGAACTTGAAAGTAGCAAAAGGGATTGATATGTACGTTGTATGTGACTTGTTTAGCCCAATTCCCATGAGTGAACTATATGTTCGAACTTGAAAGTTCCATAAGTTATTTGTACGTGCGTTATACGGGACTTAAGTCACATAATGGGCACAAAAGTGCTCAAAACAGGATTTGGTAAGTCACAGAAAAGGCACAAAAGTGCTCAAAACGGGAGTTGGTAAGTCTCAAAAAGTGCATTGATGTGCCTTCAAAATCAAATCATCACTTCGAGTTTAGTTTCAGTTAGAACAACATCTAGGCGTGGTCTTGTGGTAGCGTGTTCACCGGACAAGTTTTTTTTCAATAAGTAATTTAGTAATTGAGTGGCCATTCTGATGCGATATATGTAGGAAATGTAAAAGAAAAGCAATTGAGCAGTTTGTCGAGTTTGGAATCCGGCGCGTGGCATCATGGCGGCACCGGTACAGAACACAGTAAATAATCAAGAGAAGGTGATATGAACCGAAGTCAAGGGTTCAGTTGAGATAGAAAGAGATTTTTGGCTCATTTTGTGATTTTTTGGAAGCTGAATGAAGTGGGCGCTGGAAGCTGAATAGAAGATCATTAAGACTTGTTAACACGTAAATAGTATTTGCTTTAAAAAAAATCCTAGTTTCCATTACAGGTATAACTAATTACCAAGGCCATATTCAGGGGTGGCAATGGGGTCAATTGCCCCAGGTCCCCGGCTCAGGCCCCCCCTCCAGACAAAAATCAGAATTTAAACATTACCATAACAATACTGCTTTTAGTTTTAGAAAAAAGGAAAATTGGTATTAAAATGTTTTCCCGGAATTTTTTGTCTAAAAAAATTGGCTCAAATTTTAACCATACCTGGCAATATCTCTACATTTGATCATAAATTTTTCAACAAAGAAAAATCTTAGCAGAACTCGGTGGTAATTCTAAAAAAAAATCTATAAAAAAGTGACTTAAGTACACTAAATATTTTTCTTTTTTTATCACAACACGTCAGCAGCGTTCAAATCTCTTTTCGAACTCCTAAAAAAATAAGAAATTGGATGAAACAAGCACAGAAATAATGAGCCTAATTGAGAATCTAGTTTGCTATATTTGTCCACATAACTTTGAATACTCGGATATGATTGAATAAATCCGGGAAATCTGGAATGCATACCGTACAATAAATCATAATACACCTCTTTCTTTTATTTATTGATAGATTAACTTTTCTTAGATTTGTCAAAATAATAAAAAATATCAGTATTTAAATGGAAATTTGTCGAAAATTTAAAAGGAAAACATCTATATATATAAAAATGAATGTTTGTCTGTCTGTCTGTTCCCTATAGACTCGGAAACTACTGAACCGATCATCGTCAAAACTGGCATCTGAGGGTTTTTGAGGCCGGGGATGGTTTCTGTAATAGTCAAAACTCCATCCGACTTAAGGAAGGAGAGGCTTCCATACAAAATTTGTAGTTTTTCGAAACAAATTAAAGTCATGACATCCATTTTCTTGAGATTTTTTATCCTTTGGGCGGTTTGTTTTTCGTCTCTATGGTCGAGGCGTCGAGCCAAAACGTCGCAAAAGGATAGTAACCCAGGCATAGCATACTGATCAGTAGGAATATTTTGGCGCGTATTTCTCAACCTGGGGTTTGTTTTTCGTCTCCATGGGCGAGCAAACGTCGTCGCAAGAGGATAGTAACCAAAGCACACTGTTCATTGATTGCTGGAAAATTTAAGGCGCCTGTTTCTCAAACACGTGGGGCGATATGCAACCTAGATGTGTTTTTTTTTCTTGCTTATTTGATTTGTACACAGCACGTGGTAATAAATGACGCCTAGATGTGACACGGATTGGTATTTTATCAATCGAATCAAAACCAATTGAAAGATTTGCCAAAATACTTCCATATTTAGTTCGTGTTAATGTAGGTAGCATTCGACTTTTCATTCAAGGAATATTAGAACATGTTCAAACGTTCAACTTTTTCTGTTAAAAAAAATTAAAAATTATGTTTTCTTCTAGAAATTGTTACTTCGGCCCAAATACACAACTGAAACGAATTTAGAAATGAAAATGGGAGCTTTTTATTTTAAATAATTCTGAAAAAAACCATCGTACTTTTTGCTTACATACCAATTCAAGTACGTACTTAACATGAAAAGTGTTTTTGTGTTACATGGCTGCATAAAAGAGACTTTTGATCCGCTTCTTTTTTGAAAAGTGAGACATTAGAACTGATATTCAACTGGAAGCAACATTTTTATGAGAAATTTTTAGTTAACCCCTACAGTTTTAAAAACAATATTCCCTCCTGACAACTTACACGGTGGGGCAAGGGCAAATGTCGAACTTTTCAGAAATGCAACTTCAAAATGATTCAATATGTTGGAAAGACCAGAAGGGGTATTCCGAATGTTGAAACTGAAGCGGATATTGAAAATTCCTAAATGTCTTTGTAAATGAAGGTCATTCCCTTTCAAAGGCATTCGTTAAAAGTGGAGTAACAAACATAAATTTATACTTCAGGAATACTGCAGATATATCAGTGATACTTGATAGAACAAAATACAGGAATACGTATTAAATCCATTTTAAAGCCATTACTCTGACGCATCTGTAAATAAGCTTTGCATTGACGGAACAAATGTAAACTTCGAAATTTGTTTTTGCCAACATTTTTGAATGTTTGACTTTCAAAGAGAAAATTAAAAAAACGCTGAGATCTTATTTATTGATCCAACTGATATTTTTTTTAAATATTTGTTTGTTTACCGTAGTAAATTTATTTAAAAAAATACATAACTAATTCAATATATTTTTCATTACCATGATAAGTGCTGTTTGGGTATCGAGCCGGTTAAATTTGCCTACCTTCTTCAAGCAGTGGGGGGACAAAATTGAAAAAGATGGGAGAGCTCCCATGTAAATTTTAGATAAAGAGCTTTTCAAAGAAGGGACCATATTTAAAAAGGTTTTTTTGGGTACAGAGTACAAATTTCAGATCTTGAAAAACGAGTTTAGTGATCAAGTTTCGGTAGATAATATATACCATCTATGAATTGCTATTCAGAACTGCAGCTGCCGCTCTCATTTCAAAGTTGTTGGTTCTGAAGTATGATGAGGTGGATTTAAAACAATGCTCTCTAAAATCTAAATTTTAATAAATTTTTACAAATTACATTTATTTCCAGAAGGTGTAGCAAAGCACAACGGGTCAGCTAGTTTTAAATAATTTTACATTGTGAGTTTTCTTGGGCTTTGTTAGGAATAGAATAAATAAATCCAGGCAATCAAGAATGCTCACCTTAAAAGCGTAAATATGACTATAAATAATGCGAATTTAACGTTAGTTTTTCTATCATTATCGAAATTTGCGTTGATTTATACACTCTACACCCTTTTCAATTTGAAAAAAAAATTAATGTATTTGGCTAAATAGGATCAATGGTCAAAACTGAACTCCGCTATTGAATTTTTATTCCAATTCAATATTCAATATTCTAAGATTTGAAATTATAATTGAAACATTTCCAACTGGTTAAGCTCAAATTTCATTCTTTTGGTGCTGTTGTACATTTCCTAGAATTATCCTCAACTAGAGGAAATGCCCTGTATTCAGCATATCTTTCTCTAAATTACCATTCTTAAATTATTATCATCAAAAAAGCCCTCATAGCTCAATTTCATTGAGCGATTCTAAATAGTCCAAAATATAAAAACACAAATAACGTTTCGAAGGAAATTGGTTAATGGTTAAAAAATTCTCCTCAATCAAAGCAGTCGAAAGATTTCCTTTAATTCAACCACGGTACCGTTACAGTGGTTGAATAAAAGGGAATGTTTCGATTACATATAAGGATAGATTTTTTTAAAGATGCATATTAGACTGCCTCAAATTTGCATGGGAAATTTAAAACCTGTTAACTGTTATACGCTGCAGGCTAAAATTGATCCTGGGCCTAGTACAAAATCTAATGCCAAGTTTGGGCCAGATCGGACCATGGGAAGGGGTCGCTCAACGAGCCTGAAGTTTGTAGATATGAGATTTTGAGACATTTCGTTCGAGAGGAACATGAAAAACCAGTTTTTCGTCAATAACTTTTGTCTCCTTAGACCGATTTCTTTCAAAAACGGGTTTTCTTAAAGCCTGAATTACAAATATTTCATTCGAAGGTTGCATTTCAATTAGAGTTAAGATAAAAAAGTTATTAAGCTTCAAAAATTGGCTAACTTTTTAAGGGTGATATTCAACACTGTTTTCATGAGGCGACTAAATGTCCGACCAGAACACTCAATGTGAAATGCATGCCGTTTCGTCAAATAATGACCGATTTTAACCATTGTTGTAGCGCTCGATTGCAATTTTTAATGTTTTTTCTAAAATTTGAGTTTGGATGATATTCACTTGTTAGTTCGGAAGAAGTAAGGTCGGAAAAATGCTTGACAATTAAAAAAAAAATGCATAACCACAGGGGCTTAGGGGCGATTTTTTCCAATGGTTGCGCATTAGACTGCCCCAAATTTGTATGGGAAATTTAAAACCTGGTAAATGGCCCGGCAGGCTCGTTGAGCGACCTCTTCCCGTGATCCGATCTGGCCCAAATTTGGCATGAGATCTTGTAATAGGACTAGAATCAATTTTAGCCTGCAGCGCATAATATTTCACAGGTTTTGAATTACTTATACAAATTTGGGGTAATCTATTGTACATATTTCCGCCTTTGGGCGGGGTTTATGTTTCATCTTAACTTCCCAACTCAGCATTATTTTTTTCTCGAAAAATCTATTCAGAATGGTTGTTACTCTCAGACCCAACCGCCAAAAATTTTTTTAGATCGAAAAACACATGGACCAACGCTTTATGATGCCAATAAAATGATAATTTTTTCGAAAAAAGGTCCTTTTACATTTTTCTCACGTTTTATTATATTAGTTGCTCTGCCTTTTTTTTTTGACGAAAATGTTTCTTTGTTGTTTAGTTTTAATCACCGCACGTACTTATAATCTTTTTTGATTGATATCTTTCGGTGAGCGCAAGACGAAATAAAAATGCTGTTTTTTAATGTTTTCGGCCTACTTAACTTTCGGCCATCCTCAGAAAAACTATATTTATTGAGTAAAATTAAAAGATGAAATTAATTACAAATTATATTCTAGAATTTGTCAATGCACTGTGCACTCGGAAATTGAAACTAACAAACTTTTTGGCCGCGTGTTTCTAGGTTCTCTCTTCATGATTTTTAGTATACCATTCGAATAATGGCGGATATTGGCGAAAAATCCCGAAATTGCTCCATTGTGAGAAGTTCATTAGGAATTCAAATTGCATGAGATCGCAGTTCTGAATTCAAAATTTAAATTTTATTTTTAAACATGGTCAGTTTGGAAAAACAAACCAGAAGAAACCACAAAAATTAAATAAAATTTGGATTCATTTTGAAGATTTCATTCGTTGAATCTAGAATCATATGCAATATGTTAGTAATGATGAAAGAACTCGTACTTAATCTTTGAGCAAACATTAAGTTTTAAATTCATTTAGTTGGTTTGTTGTTTAACTTTATTTATACTGCAAATTGTTCAGAAAAAAAGATCGAAACAAATTTTTTTCATTTCAATCGAGGTTACAAGCTTAAAAAATGAATCTGAATTGAACTTCAAACTTGATCTCTCACATTAGTTTTTGATTTTTTTTTGTGGTTGTAAAGAATGTGCTAATTTTTTGCTAATTTAACTTTTAACTAGAGTGTCCTACCCGGGAATTCCCGGGAATAAAGAAAATCGGGAAACTCCTGGATTTTGGGAAACACTTAAAAGTCCCGAGAATTCCCGAAGCCAATAAAAAGTGCTCAATTACTAAAAATTTACACGTTCGTTATTGAAAAAATGGAATAGATCAAGCAAGAAAAAATTAGTGTTTTCTTAAAATATGGCTTAGACTTAAACATTATGTTTGTCTTATACTGGTAAATACACTAAGTTTGATAAAAAATGTATTTTTCATTCGAAAACTACATGTAAAAGTGAAACATGATTAAGCCAAAAAAAAAACCAAATAATTTCAATAAAGAAACGTTACGAAAAGAATCTGAATGTTCTATTTTGTATTTCTCATCATATAGAACTTCCGATTCGCAAACTGTTGACAACGGCAAAATCATCAGTATAGAAATGACATTTTTTGAAGCAAAAGAATCTGTAAATTGACATGATCTGATGAATAACCTGAAGTCTAGCTTATTTTTGGGTTTTGGGTTCAAATTTTAGCAGGTAAAATTAGTCAACTTTGTCGGTTACAGTACTTAGGTCTTGAGTCTTTGATATAAAAAATCCTAATTGAATTTATGAGACATTAAAAGTTTGAAATGTTTTGCAATACAACTACCTAAAAAAAAAAAACATATAGATAACGTTTCCTTTGCAGTAGAGTGTTAAAATCTTCATTTTAAATTTTTTCCGGAATCCCGAGAATTTCCGTAAAAAGAATTGTCAGATTTCCCGATTCCCGGAAACGACAAAATAGCCGGGAAATGTACACTAGACTGCTGTAAGCTTTGTATGAAAATTTCAAATTCTTAAATTTTTACACCTCCCATAACTTTTTTTGGTTGGTTTTGCTGCCAAAAATAGCAATACAAATTTTGGAAGCGATCCATCTAGTTCTGAATTAGTGCATCAAGGTATAATTTTGTATTGAAATTTGTATGAGAAAACAAAATTTTTCATTCGAAAATCGCTAGAGATATTCTGAAAGTACCAAAAAATATAACTTTGAATTAAAAATGTTCCTTGGTTCTTGCATTACATTTTATGTGAACAAAGCACAAAACTAAATTGTACCTCAGAAAAGATATTCAATGTTATATAAAATTTTTGTTTTCAAACTTCATTAACTTAATTGTATAGTTTTTGACTGCTTGTTTGAAAGCTGTGTAACAGTAGGATGGAAATAAAAAATCTCATTGGCATTGCCAGAGAATTTATTTATTTATGAAGCCTTTGCAAAAACATTTCATGTAATTATAACAGCTCTAGTTAGTAAAGTCTGCCATTTTTTAATACTTTTCAATGGATTCAGATTTTTTTTATTTTGAAACTGTTATAACTTTTTTCATGAAATTCTTAGCTACTTGTCATGTAAGCAAAAAATGAAGCTTAAGAATAGTCAAAACAAAAAATTAAAGACCGATTTCGTTTCAAGCTTATTTGAATTTTCTGGATGATTTAATGTGCAAAAATTTCTTCTTCCATACAAATTTTCATACAAAATTGAAACGCATTACGTTAAATCAGGAATCAACTAAATCATCTCAAATTTTACACATGTACACTTTAGTATTTACAAAAAGTTTTTCACTTAAATGAAACCTTGGAAATAAACTATTTAGAGAGAGATGTACTAGCGGTTGCGGTTGAACATGTAGGTTAAAAATCTATCATTTCCTAGAAACTATCGATGTTCGTCTATAATTCTTTAAGTTTTTATATTTCCCTTTAAATTTTCTTTTTCTTTAAACTAAAAGTCTTAAGCTAAGCAAAAAATTGAAAAAAAAAAAACAAAAAAGCTGGCTCCTTAAAACCTCAACGTACGAGCCGTTTCAAATAAAGATTTACAGAAAAAAATTTAGGATTGAAGTTATATAGTAAAATAGATTTTTTTTGAATATTCTTAATGTATGAAATGCTCTAGAAAAAAATGTTGTAGCTTTGTAACCTAAACCTCCCCCATGAGCCGGTTATTTTCGTCATTTACCATATGTCATATTAAATGAAGTTCTTCTAAATAAATAATTTTTGAAGGGTTTTTCAAATTAATACTATTGTTGAAAGTTATTAAACTGGACCTGAAAAATTTTCAAATATTCTGATGTGTTATTTCCGAATATATCTACTATTATTAAGCATATATATCTATTATAATTGTTTTTTTTTTAATTTTTGGCTTTTTAAACTCAGGTGTTTTTTCTTATTTAATAATTCAACGGAAAAGTATGTTACAAAAGGAATGAAACGAAACTTCTACGCCAAAGCGTTCTAAAACATTTTAACGCGTAAAACATTTTTCCGCTTCAAGCCATAACGTTCATCAGGTTGCTGCTGTTGGTGCGTTTAACAAATTGCGTCAAATCAGCTTTTGCCGCACCATGCGATCGCGTGATTGGTACGCCTCGATGTTAGCATAAATAGGCGTTTTGTAAGCCTATCTGGAAGCTTGCTTGCTCTTCCTTCTGTAATAGGCTTCTCTTCTCAGAAGAAGATGCTACCTTCACGTTTTATGTTAGCCATCGATGAAGCATTTTTTTTCTGGTGACGGATGCTTCTAGCTTGGCTAGAAAGATACCTACTTCGACTCTCGAAGCTCCAACCGGATGAATGGGTGAGTTTTCTAGAGGAAGGTACTAGATACGCCTAACTTGTTGCTTGCTGCCTCGTCGTCGTGGACCAGGTGTCTAATCAAGCATTTCGGCATGTGAATGGGGGTGGCCCGTGCCGGTATGCTATTATGTTAGAACGATGAAAACATGCTAAACTGGAACGATGCTCGTCGACGTCGTCGTTTTGGCGAACATTGTTGGCTGATTGATGGTGGAAAAATGAACGAACCAGGCAGCGATAGCGTTTCATATTCCGTTGGTTCTTTACGTTTTCAGGTTTTTTTTTCATGCTGGTTCAATTCTTTTAGAACCGAACGTAAGTAAGGTGAAGCTACTAATCAGGGTGTGTTGAAAGACAACCGATAATTTTGTCGATTTCGGAACTCGAAACTATTAATTTGGAAAAAAAAGTTGTCTCAATGAATATTTGATAAATTTGACAAATTGAAAAATGATTTTGTAGATTCATGTTTCATCTAGATAAGAAGATGATTCACAGTTTGTCATACCGATACTTATCTCAAGCATAAAACGAAAACGAATACTTTGATTAACGATTGTGGAGAAATATTGGATGAAGCAATGTAGCGAAAAATTTGACAAATGATCAAATGACTGCTTGGAATAAGTTGAGCCTCCAGCCGCCATGTTTCCATTTCGGAAAAAGTCTGGAAAATGGAAGGTGTTCAACGGTATTTTTTGCCTCTGAACTCATCGATACAGACTAAACTGTTCGGGAAAATCTTTGTTCGAAATTTGACGTCGATAGCTTTAGGTGGAATAGAATCGTTAAAGATAGACTATCTTGTCGTGTTTTATCTATTTTTTTTTGTTCAATACGTTTTAAAAGCTCTGAACGATTTTTCAGTATGGGAGAGTGGGGAATCATGGGCCACTTTTTTTCGTTGTTCCATAATTTCTTTATTATAAAAGATAAAATGAAAATAAAAAATGGTTTGGTTTTCTACATTTCCAAGTACCATGTAATATTTTTTTAAAATTTTTAATAAGTTATTTTCCCCAAGTTCTGACTGTTTAAAAAAAAGCAATATTTTTTTGGATTTTGAAAAATTGTGAGGAATTGTGGGCCACCAAATCAAAATTGACCAAATAACATGCAAAGTTTATGAGTTGATCCAAAACTATGATTTCCTAATTCATTTTGTTATTTAAAAGTAATTTCAGATGATGAAATAAAAAAGAGAGCTGTGTATGATCGAATAGATTCCAAAACCTGGCTCGCGAACGTTTTGGCAAAATTTCTTATACAGCATGGACAAATTATTTTTCATAACTCTTCATTTGGCATTAGTAAACTTTGCAGATAGGAAAAACGTATTTTAAGTTCTGAATGTGTATAAAAACATAAAAATATAGGTGGTTTAAGATGTGTGGCCCACGATTCCCCACAGGCTATGATTTGCAAATTAGTTGCGTTTGTGTGACTTATTGATGTTTCATCAAAAATTCCTTTTCCACGTGAAAGATCATGACAAAACTAAGATCATAAGCGTATGAGCATATTTTTGTTATGCACTTTAGGTTCCCCATCGAGGAAATTAGCGTGTGTTTTTTTAATTATGTAAGTAAATTTTTCTAACTTTTTTTAGCTTGATAAAAAGAAGAAGCATATGATGCGTTTTTAAATCAACAACATATAGAAAAATATGCTGACGAAAAGCGACGACGATGACAGTTGGTTTTGAAATTTTTATCTCAACACACATCTGAGATATTAAAAGTGGCCCACGTTTCCCCATGGCCCACGATACCCCACTCTCCCCTACATATGGCGGATCAAATGGCTGCGGTTTTTTTTCCAATCGATTGAATGGATCCTTAATTTTTGTGAACCTTTTTGAGTTTAGCTTAGTGCATTTAGAAGTGGGACAGTTAAGAATGCGTGTATCTCAAAAACCATTCGTATGTTCGAAATACTTTCTATAAAGGAAATGAAGGTAATCATATGATAATTCATGAAAAAATTTTAAAAAAAATTTATCGCTTTATTCGCTTTATTTCTTGGTATCTTGGTATATCGGCTGGCGCACACTTTTTTAAGTCATGATATTGATCAGTTTTTCCAACTTATGTTTTGTCTCAGGGTGGATAAAAATCAATGATTTTTTTGAAAAAAATAAAAAAATCGGATTGATTTGATTTAAATCGGATTTTTTTTTTATTTAAATCAAATTTTTTTTCATTTCAATAGAAATTTTTTTTAAATAAACTGCTATTTTAGGAAATAAAAAATCTACCATCCAAAGTTTTTTCCAACATGAAATACAACTAAGAGTTTTAACTCAGTAGAATAAAGGCTGTATATGTGTAACATTCATGAATCATGATTTTATACGTTGACCAAAGACAAAGAAAGCCAATGCTTTCCAAACGGGTTTCACATCGATTCGACATTGTATACATCCAACGCCTTTAAACAAAAAGACACGCCTAGTTATGATAACCGAGTTGACGATCATTTGAAAAAAATATGTCAAATTCCTTCGTACATTAAAAAAAAAACATTATGTGAAACCTATTTGAATTTCACGTAGGTAGCTCGCGCTACGAACAGAATTCACGTAGTTTAGTTTTCATACGTGTTGCAGATGAGTTCCATTTGATGGCCGAAGGGTATGTGAAAACAACGTAGATCAACATGAATAGAAATAAGCTTTGCTAAATAAATTTCACATTTTCATGTTTTTAAATTTTTTGATAAATGATTTTTATTTGGAATATCCACCAGGTCCAATAAACGAAATCATTTTAAATTCACTTACTTTTAGGTTTTTTATTCACTGAGTTTGAGTAGAAACTTTCATTCAAATCATTGATTTAAATCAAGCCTTTCTGACTAGTGATTTAAATCATGATTGAAATCGTGATTTAAATCAGCTTGATTTAAATCAAAAACCACCCTGCTTTGTCTTATCTGTATTTTAGGTAGCTGCATCCTCCTCCTTCAACTTCTGCTAGTTTTTGGTCCAATACTTCTCTTTTGAAGGAACAAAGGGCAATGAAGTGGACACAGCTTACTTACTTACTTACTTACTTACTTACTTACTTGCTTACTTACTTACTTACTTACTTACTTACTTACTTACTCACTCACTTACTTACTTACTTACTTACTTACTTACTTACTTACTTACTTACTTACTTATTTACTTACTTACTTACTTAATTACTTACTTACGCAACCCAAAAGCTGACCTTTGCTAAATTTCAGACGAAATTTTTTCTATAACATTTTTGCTTGAGAAATGCATACATAAGGAATACAAGAAATGGTTTTGAGAGTATCTCATTATTTTGGTAAAAGTTCCTTTATATTAATAGTTATTCATTTAAAATCATTTCTTTCGGAAATAAGTTCTAAAAGTGTTAATTTTTTATGCTATAAATATATATAAAAATATAAATGATAGTTCTTGAAGGCTTTATTTAAAAAAAAAATTGTTTGGGGCTCAAATCAAATTTATTTACAACTCTTGTAAACTGGATGCATTCAGATTTGAGTTTAAATCTTTGTTTTTGAAGTTTCTACAATACATATACATAAATATTGTTGATCAACAATCAAACATATTTCCAGCTGAATTTTCTGGAACCTGAAGACTGAGTAGGTATAAGTAATTTTATCAGCAATAAATTATCGTTAAAAATTTTTAATTAAAGTTCTGTGGAAATTCAGAATTTTGATTCTGAATCTGAATTCGGCATTTTGAACATGAATAAATTGAAATCTATTTTTGAATTTAAATTCCAAACAAAAAATCTTTATAATTATGAACCATAAAAGGCATTTAATAACAGAACCCTCAATCAGAAATCTCTTATTTGAATTTTGAATGTTTGATTTTCTATCTGAACTATTTCTTCAATTATTTGATCGTTGTTCAACTAGTGATTCTGAATGAAAATTCCAAATGATAAGTTTCTGATATTTCAATTTTGGATCACCATTATTGAACTCTTTTAAGTTTCATTTCTGCACATATTTAAGAGCAAGAATTTCAGATCCAAATCTTAAAAATAGTTTGTTATTTTAAATATTTTCTTTCAAGATAAGAAAAACGTATTTTATGTTCTGAATGTGTTTGAAAACATTAAAAAAGGTGGCCCATGATATCCCACAAAATTTGACCCAAGGAGATTACCACAAGCTATGATTTGAAAATTGGTTGCGTTTGTGTGACTTATTGATGTTTCATCAAAAATTCTTTTTCCACGTGACAGAACATGGTAAAACTAAGATCATAAGCGTATGAGCATATTTTTGTTATGAACGTGAGGTTCCTCTTCGATGCAATAAGCGGGTGCTTGTTTAATTATGTAAGTATTTTTTTTAAAGCTTGATAAATAAAAGAAGCACAAGATGCGTATTTAAGTCAACAACATATAGAAAAATATGCTTACGCAAAGCGACGGCGATGACAGTTGGATTGAGATTTTTATCTCAACACACATCTCAGATTTTCAGAGTGGCCAACGTTTCCCCATGGCCCATGTTACCCCACTCTCCCTTATATAATTACAGTAGTTTTCGATTTTATCACGCTCAACAAAAATTTCACTGTGAATATGGTGAAACCGTGAATTTGGTGAAACCAAAAATTAAAGTGGAAAAAAGTATTTTTTTTGTCTTTAATCAATAATTTAATATGTTTTCAGTAGTGGAAACGTTTTGTATAAAACAAATTTGATCATAAGTTGTAATTATCAAAGTTTGTCAGACACAAAGCATCGATTTCAGTTCAAACTACTCTTCTTTATAGGAATTATAAAATTATTTTGCAATAAAACCATGAAGAATATCAACTTGATAGTCTACATATAATAAAGTAAATTATATAGTTTTTTTGGAAATGGAACATGTCATGTCAATTTTAAAAAAGAATTCAAAGAAATCTGCATAAAAAAAATCTTCAGTAAATTTCAATATTTTAATCTTCACACCTTTGATTAACTAAAAAGTTGAGCTTTTCGAAAAATATTTTGAAATTTGCTCAACTTAGACTTTTAAAGTGCGTTCTTAAAAATTTGCTTTATGGACAGATAGTTATTTCTTTTTTATATGTATAAAAACAAAAATCTTTGTCCTTTTTACCTATTGAAATGTCAAGTTGGCAGAATTTCATTTTGATCATCCAAAATTACATATCTAGGCAATACTAAAGGCTATCGAATCAGGATTGCGCACGCTACCCTTTCAAAAAAACAAATTAAAAAAAGATAACAGAGACACTTATCTCTTTTCAATAACGCTTAAATTTACTCACATCTTTATTTGATTCGATTACCCATAAAAAATTTTCAAGCGGCTAACCAAGCACAAATTACAACACTAGCATTAGCATGGCGTTAGAATATTATGTCGATTATTATAAATGTTTTCAAAATTCAAATGACGATTTTAAACATTATACAGCTAAAGTAAGCAGTTCAATGTCATGTTCATATTATTGAATACCTACATACCATAACAAAAACCATAAAAATATCATGAACAAAGACGTTCTACGCTTTTGAAAGAAAAAGAAGGTCCTGGAAATGGTTCCTGAATTATTTCTAAAAAAGCGTGATAAAATCGAAACAATAACCGTGATAAAATCGAGTGTGAATTTGGCGAGTATTGATAAAATCGAACAGTGATAAAATCGAAAACTACTGTAATAAAATTGTATTTAATAAAATATATAATTTTATTAATATAATCTAGAGAATTTATGAGCAGTTTTCTAGAATAAAATTTGATTGCAATATGAAGTGTTTTTTTTTTAAACGAATCTGAATTTGAAAGATTATGATGACTATTATTTCTATTTGTATTTGTCATTAATTGAAACTCGTTTTTCGGCAAAAGGATTCTTCATTTGAATTCCAAACGATATGGTTCCTATTTCATATTAATTAATCTTGAACATTTATCGTTTCTGAAATTTTTTCTCAGAATTCTGATGACAGGATCAGTTTGAGTCCATTTAAATAAACCTTATGATGAAAATAGTTTCTAAGATATGAATTCTTATTTATGTGAAGTATTGTTAGACACATCTTATTATGTACTTTGAAAATGAGGAATCAATCTGAAAAGTTTTTAAAGGCAGAATACTAAATGTGTTTTTCAAACTTTTCAAAATGTTGAATGTTTTGTTTACTATTCAAATCGATTTTTAGCTCCTGTTGTTAAGATGTTATTTAGTTCTAAACAAATGAATCCTTCAAAGGGAAAAAACGTCATAAAGATTTTCAAACGTTTAGTCATTAAGAATCACTTTTTTTTTTAAACTATTTTGATTACATCAAATTATTTCCATTTTTTCATTGATCTGCAAAATAATTCATGTACCTTTACCAAATATCAATCAACTGAATCACCTCTTATTCAATTTCGATGGTAGTGGATATCAAGATATCACATGGAGCCTCACCAGTTCAATGAACATTTGACGTTTCGTTACCTTCGGTTGATGACCAATATAATTATTAATTGACTCCTTCCTGTTTCATTGCATAATTGCCACTGTCATCTGTCATAGGTGAAAAGTTAAGCCATGGGAGCCATGAGCTATCTAGTCACTTTAAAAGAACCGACACATAAAATGCTCATTGCTCTATAGACGGGAAACGAACTTCAAAGCAATGCACCTTCCTATCTCTACCTGTACCTTAACATCAATGGGTGCCTCTGTCATATCGCTGGGAATTCACCCATTGAGTAATAAGTGTAAATAGATCAAGTTCACCTCACATCACGGCCATGTTCGTTTGACTCGAAAACGACTGATGACAAGGAACGGCTGAAATGTAGCAATCAATCCGCGAGGTTCGACCTCGAAAAGTTGACCGTTTTGTTGCGGCGCTTACAACAGGTAGGTCTGTACGTAGATCAACAAACCATTATCCCAGTATCAGTTGTTAGTAATTGAACTTATCTAAACATCCGCTGAACCGGCAAAACTTGGCAACAAAAACGCGTTCGGTTATGTGATGTTACCTGCCTATCTGAACCTATCTGGTACAAAGGTAATTTTGCATCACTTTTTTTTCTCTTTAGCTATGTATATTGGTATCAACTTCCGATGCTGTTCTGAAAGTACGTTCTCGTACATCTGAGGGTAGATGAGAGCTAGAAACATTTTTTTTGAAATTTTCAATGTTATAACTTTATTCCAACTATATGTCAATATTATTAATGGAGCTAAGTTCATAAAAAATGTTCAATATATGTATTTGAATTTGAATTTGGAATTGATAAAATCTAAAAATTTTAAATAGTCTTTGATTGGTGAGTTTTTTTGTGTACAATTAAGAAAACAGGACGGAGAGAAGTTGAGTCACAACATTGTTTGACAAGAAATAGCACCCTAGTAAGTACAACAAAAATCACATATACAACACCTTTTATTTTTACACTAACGAATTACAGTAAAACCCCGAAGAAGGCAAAACACATTACGCCAAAACATCAGATGAAATGGGAAAACGCTTTTTTTATTTTTTTTTTTAAATATGTCTTTATTTGTGCCAATTCATCATTACATTTATATTACATTGTTACATTGAATAAGGTCTTCAGCACAATGATGAACTGTTCAGAGCCTATAGTTATCTAGATACTAAAATAATATTAATTAGACTTAAAATTGCTGAGCGCAATCAAGTATTTTAATGTAGGAGTACATCCTGAAATGTCAAACATATTTTGAACTTAAACTATAACTAAACACTGCATCGATTTGCCTCTGAAGTTAGAGATGATTTTGTTGGCCATCTCTTCGATAGATTCAATGCCCGCAATCCGATGAAGATCTTCGGTGTTGTGCCAAGGTGGAAGCCGCAAAATCATTTTCAAAACCTTGTTCTGAATCCTCTGGATGATTTTTTCCTCGTCGCGCAACAGCTAGACAAAATCGGAACTGCATACATTATCGCTGGTAGGAACACCTGTTTATATATCAGCATCTTATTTTGCAGACACAACTTGGATTTCCTGTTGATGAGAGAATAAAGAGATTTAGTGTATTTATTACATTTAGATTGAATATCTTCAATGTGATTTTTAAAAGTAAGATTCCGATCAAAAGTGAGTCCCAAGTACTTCACGTGATCAGACCATTCTAATGAAACCTCATTAAAAGTTATGGAATGATTTTCATTAGATTTTAAAAATTGAGCTCTTGGCTTATGGGGAAATAAAATAAGATGAGTTTTGGTAGCGTTAGGAGAAATTTTCCACATTTTCAAGTAATTCAATAAGGAATTTTAATTTTGTTGCAATCTACTGCGTACCACCCGTATATTCCGACCTTTGGCTGAAGCAAAGTATCATCAGCAGATAATCTTCTATCTTTTCCTTCTGGTACATCAGGAAGATCAGAAGTAAAAATATTGTATAAAATTGGCCCAAGTATACTACCCTGAGGGACACCAGCTCTAACGGGTGTCCTTTCAGAGCATGAATTTTGATAGCTTACTTGTAAGGATCGGCTAGTCAAATAATTTTGAATAATTTTGGTGAGATATACAGGAAAATCAAATCGAGCTAATTTAGCTACTAAACCTTTGTGCCAAACACTGTCAAATGCTTTTTCAATATCTAGAAGAGCAACACCAGTTGAATGACCTTCAGATTTGCTAGCGTTAATCATATTAGTTACATCTAAAGTTGATGTGAATGTCCATGGCGAAAATAAAATTGTTCATCAGGGAAAAAAGAATTCTGATTAATATGAATAATCATTCTATTCAAAATAACTACCTCAAATAGGAAATCCCTAAAGAAGGAAGAAAACTAATTGGTCGATAACTTGAGGGCTCTGAAGCACTTTTTCCAGGTTTCAAATTGGAGTTTCTTTGACATTTTTCCATTTATTGATAAGAATAAAATGTTTTATTATTTATTTTTTCTAATGCTTTCGCCAAACCCTAATCAACGGAAAGCACAACTCTAAAATTCCCATTCTAAAGAGGTATAATTTTTCTTTCCCTCCAGTATTTGGCATCTATAAAACTCCTGTTAAGTTTTGATATACTTTTTTCAATAGTACATCGGCTCCATCGTGGGCGCTTAGATTCAGTTTGTTTGATACCGTTAAAATTGCTTTTCGTGGTGGAGATAGGGGAGTAAATGGAAGAATTAAAAGGTCAGTAAATCTACCACTCAATTTAATCGACACCAAAGAAACTTTTAAACAATTAAGGCTTTCTTAATCTGCTGCATAGAACCAAGCAACTCCTGTCATAGAGCCACAACCGAAGAAGCGCGGTTGATGGCAATCGTCCGGAACATTTGCTGTAGCCTAATTTTAGCCCATCGAGGTACATTTCGTCGATGTCTCCGTCCTGGCGTTTCAAAGATAATTTCAAATCCACGTAGAGCATCATACGTTTCCTTTTGTCGGAGTTTTCTGCTGGGGAGATAGCAGATCGCTTCTTGGCTGCCGAAAACGGACTTGCGAGAAGTGTATTCTCGAAGACAGAGTCTGCTGAACGTACAATAAGAGAGATAAATATAATTACAGAATTACAGTTTATGACTTTTGAAATAGTCAGTAAGTAATTAAAAAAAATAAAAGTAACTTACCTGAGGTATCGATCATATTTAAAGAAATTTTAAAATCAAAAGAATGTCAGCAAATGTACACCTTGCCTGTAGCACTGAAAATAATGCACTTCTCAGTAGAGTTCAATCACCTTTAACTTCTACAATAATTTGTGTTGAAGTTATTTCGCACACTAGTACCTACTTTTGGGGGAAGCACAAAAAATAAATAAAAAAATAAACCAGGTTTAAAACTCTGATTGTGGTTATTGGCGGAGAAACAAAAATGAACACAAATGAAAATTGGTTGCTTATAAACAGTCAAGCATCGCTTTTCGTTCGCATGAGAGAAATCTTGCAGTTCAATTAATATACGATTATATACAAATATAAAAATGAGTACTGGTGTTTGTATCTAAAGAGCAGATATATTTGAACGCACTCTTCTTTGAAGGAGCTAATACCACAGTATAACGGAAATCACAGAATCGAGTTATCACATTTTAGAACTTATGGGTTCATTATATGGGCACGGCAAAACTTGTATTTCCTTAAATAATCACACATTGAAAGTGTATTTGGTCGTTTGAAAAAGCTTACCTCGATCTCGTTGAAGTTAAACTTACAAGACCATCGATGTTTCCACAATATGGAATACCAATATAAATCTTTGAGCGCTTATCTACACCATCGCATTATTTTGAAATGTTTTTATAACTCGGACATTTACCGCTGGACTGTACTTACACCACCACAATACCAGATCACCAATATATTCACTCATCTGCAAGGTAATTCAATACACTGATAAGTATTGAAGATAAACCGAAGATCTTTCAATCGTTAAACCATGAAGATTACACCGAAAATTTTTGGAGCATAATAGCTAAGCATAAAGTTTGGGATGTTCCCTTATGGTTTAAGCACCAGGCTGCACTTATAACTTCCTATAATAAGGATGCTGCAAAGAGGCATCACCGTGCCACCGTGGGCGTTATTTGCGTCACTCATTTTTGAAGAAATTTTTGAGTAGATCAAAACCAGCTTACATAGACGTAACACATACACGCGCTTGTCGAACTGATATTCATGATCACAATTCGTGGACACAAAAATAACTATCGCTTAAACATATACCTTATAAATGACTTCTTTCAAGATAAAACTAAATATACATATGATTAAATTTATGCGTGCAATCGAAAGAACACTGTTTGAGGCCTTCAACAACAGCTTAATAAAACGGTTCTGCTACGTGATAGATTCATTCACTTCATATCGACACTCCTAAACCAGTGGTCGGCAACCTTTTGAGTCAGAAGAGCCAAAAACTTCAAATTTTCGAAATTTCAGAGTTTGAAAGAGCCACATTATAGATTAATTGTATCTATCTGGTTTTTATAAAAAAAAATCAAAATATAAGAATGATCAGTGAACATTAGGTTTAAGAAAATAATTTTAACCCTATTAGAGATTTTTTCAAACTCTTGGATTGTTCTTTTCTATCTGTTTCTGATTACCATTAAGTACATAGATTTTCATCTGGATTGTCATCTTTTTTAAAATTTGATACGTTGGCAAATATAGAGTCAAAAAAGTTTAAAATCCAAATTAAGCTTAAATGAATACTTTGCATTATTTTAAAGTGAAAATTTGAACATATTTACGAAAGCAGATTAATTATAATTTTTCGGCAAAGAAAAGCTATTAAAATGAGAAAGTAAAGGGAAATGAATTTTCTTACAATTATCAAGCTTTTTTAAATCATTCCCCGGATTAAGCTTATCCTTTCCAAAATCCAGAAGTATGAGGTGAAATTCAACTAAAATTTATGTAGTCGAAAATTTCAATCTTCAAAAATTATGCTCCTAACAACTGATAGAATTTTCAAAACTCATGACATAAATCGAACGTGTCTTCAGAATTTTATGCAGCTGGAAAAGTAAAAAATCTCATTTTATGTCACATGTGATTCTTCAGTATTGTACGTCCAACTGAATCAAAAATGAAATTCAATACACATTAAATACTCATCAATGCTTTCTAAACCTGCCGCTGCTTGTATAACTCTGTAATAATGTGATTTTGTAGCTTTCATAGAAAATTCGTGATAAATTATAAAAAAAACATTTCATTTTAACCGACAAATCAGTATAAGGACACTTTAAAAGTTTCAAAAATAAAATTAATAAAAATACGGTACGGTGATATACTCTTAATCAAAATTGAGAAAAATATTACCGTTACTGAAACTTCGTTCAAAACTTATGTCCTTTTGGTTTGGTTGAAAGACTTAAAGGTTTGCCTTTCTTTTTTCAATACAGACGATTTATTTATAAAAAAAAAAGCATTGGGGTATGAAGGTCAACTAAGTTACTAAGTCATCTAAGTTTTTAGCATGTGATTTAGTTTTCAAATAGATTTTGAGAATTGAAAATTTCAGTTTTTTTTGTATCGTTTATTTTTAGAGGGATTACCCTCGTAGTCATCCTCGTGAAAATTTCTTTAATTTTCAATGCTGGTTCGAGTTTGAAAAGCTGTCCAAATTTAATTTGTTAAACTTAATTCTAAGTTTTGGAATTTTGTATTTGAATTTCATGTATCTATTCACATTTTTAACCCGTTATTTAATGAGAAGGTTTTCCAGAATTTCTCTGAACGTATCTAGGCCGGCGAATCCGGGCATTGAATTTTAAAGTTTTAAACTCAAAACCAGGCAATATCCGGGTAAATCTAGCCAGAATCAAGATATTTTCCATAAAAAGGCAAGAGAAAAACTAAAAAAAGACACACGAAAATGATTTTTACATAGGCACATCAGCGGCGTTCAAAACTTATCTCACAATTTCAAAAAATTTCATGCGAATTTAGTTCGCTAAACCAAGATGAAAATTTGGAATTCCGTAAAAATTGTGAATAATCCTGGAAAAAACCAGGTCATTTTCCTCGATATCTGGTCAAACTTAATTTTTGGCATCTTCCAATTTTTTCTTTGAAAATCTGGCCCCTGGTAAACCAGGCAATCTGGAATGCTTATGAGATATACACTGCCGTTGGACGCATAATTGTCACATGTAACATTTCGACGTTTTTGAGTTTTTTATGCCAATCGTCATAATTTGATACGTATTATTGATATTCTTTGTGGAAACAGAAAGTTTATTCTAGAAATTTCAAGAAAAGTTCTAAGTCAAATTGTCACACTGGGACAAATGGAGGCATATTTGTCTCACTAAAGAAATGAAAGTATTATAACTTCGGAACGTCTAAATAGATTTTCACCAAACTTGGCACATGTGTCCTAGCTAGTCGGGAGGGGATCACGGAGATGTAAAGAGAGGGAGGGGTCACTGTTTTCGCGGAAACCCAGCATGTGCAAGAAAAACTCTGCAAACTGCTTCAGGTTCATTGCTGGCACTTGGAAGAGTACATGTGAACGTAACCCAGTTCACAACATTAGTCAAATTGTTATTCTTCCAGCGCCGTGTGGCAGGTCCACCGTATTCATCAATTGTCCAGGATGGCCACATGTGATTGACGGCAGTTTAAGCAGACCATTTTCTTTTGGGTTTGAGTTTCTGATTTCGACACACTTAGTAAAATACCGGAGATGTCTGTTTCTTCTTTTAACAAACTATTCCGCCAGAGTTACTTCATCCGGAACTTATCCCAAGACCGTATTCACTGCAAACGGATTGATTGTCCTCTTCTGGTAACGCTTCTCTCGCGGATGCGACATTTTCAGCACGGCAGCTGACATTAGTTGAAGAAATGTTGCTTCCTGTAAAGTGATTGAGCGGCTCAACAGGGCTCAACTTGAGCTGCCGCAAATTGCTCCCCCGTGCCGTTTTAATGATTGACACCGTTAAAAAAACTTCATTTTTGTCACCAGATAGTGTAAATTTTAAAATAATCCGATTCAGACCTGATTTTTTTAATTTAAGCTTCCATTCACAAATAAAACACAGGAGCCACACACGAAATGCCAAATCAAACAACTACTGGGTAAATGTTGGTGGTGTGACAAATATGCGTCCATTTTTCGAATTTCGCGGCATAAATGTCACACAACGATTTTCATTAAAAAAATAGTTCATTTTCGAAAAATTTGATCGAGGCTCATATGATAGGAGGGTACTTTAGAAATCCACGGCATTGAAGTCAACAAAAATTGCGAAACTGTGCGTTGACGGCAAAATGTTTTTGTGATACTTTAATCGCGTTTTTCTCGCTTTGCCTTTTTGTAACATGTGACAATTATGCTTCCAACGGCAGTACAATACATAAAATTTAATAATCAGATACATTAAAATTTTCGTTTCCGATTCAAATAAATATGATAGAATTGAGGTGATTTTTCCCATATTTTTATGTTTTAAGGCGCAGAGCTGTAAACATTTTTCGAAATGGTTGATTAGTTCTAACCAGATTTAGAAAATTTCAACAGATTAATTTACACACAGGGCAAAATAGTGTTGCGAGTGTTTAGAATGTCAAATTTGATGAGAATTACGTTATATGCTGACAACACAGAGGCTATCTAAAAACTACTTTTTTGTAAATAATAAACTTTATTGTAGAGAAATGAATCCAACTGTGTTAGATGAAATTTCAGGGACTTGATAAGAGAAAATCGATGTTGAAAAACATGCGAAAAAAATTCGCCTTGTCTCCCGGTAGGACTGGAACCCACATCTTGCGCCTCTCCGGGGCCCATGTATTAACATTCTACTACAGGAGACCAACCTGACGATTCTCTTGATTTTTGCTCGGTTTTTCTCATCTTCTTGTCAATCGCCTGGGAGAAATATGCTTTCTCGCACTTAAAACGATCAAGCAGCCCACATTTTGTTGGAGCGCATTTCAATAACGCAGTCACTCATCCTCATTCTCGCTAGGAGAAATGTTCATTAGCTTCTCAGTAGCTGGCTGAGAAATCAACGATCGCAATTCATTACACTGATTACACGAAGCACTGATTAAGTGTTTTCAGAGTCACACACCAACAGTGCTCTGTCAGTAGAAGAGCGATCATTCGTTAGAGAAAAAATTCACCCCGCTCTCTCAGCAGTAGAGGATGAAATGCTCATTAAAAATAGACTCACAATCATTCGGAGCGAAAAAGTTCACTGCCTGCCATCATATGGAGGAATTTCATTCTTAAGATAAATTTTATCAAATCTGTTTTGAGATCTTTGATTTACTCTTAAGATGTTAATTAGAGCTTAGATTTGAAGTTTTAATGATAAAAATCATATATTTATTCTATTTAAACTGTTATTATAGGGTAGCGGCATTTTACAAACATGATGGGGGCATACAAACACACTCTTTTATTCCACTTTCCCATCATTATGAAACCATCATAAAAGCTTAAATTTGTTTTACTTTTAAGGTTCATTTGAATAAGAAACAAAATCGAACCAACTTTTTAGTTTTGAGCATCTTTACGTATAATTTTTAAAAGTAAAAATATTACATCAAAAGGTATCAATACCTTGTATGAATATTTTAACTTTTCTGATTTCGTTTATTCATGAAATTTTTTCTTGCCTTATGTTCAAAGCATATCACTCCCAAAATGCATTGATTAGATCTGTTGTCTTGTCAGCCATTTCGTGAAATGGCCGTAGGCGCATTTAACCCAATAGGCCCATTTAGGAAACTTTTCCTCTACTGTGTCAAAGATGATATGTTTGGAAATGCACTTCTGGCATCAAGACTCGAGCTCCCAAGCAAAATGATGCATGACCACTACATCCAAGCGAAACAAGAAAAACTTTTTATAGGATATTCATCCTATTGGATTATTCATAAAAAAAAATAGTGAGAATCGAACTCAATGCAACATCTCATCGCGGCTTGCTAGCCCAATATCTTACCAAGCGCACCATCTGAGTCGGTTAGCAAAAGAAAGTTTATTGTCTTAGTTTTTCTGCCACCGCCGATTACCAGAAACACGCTGCATAGGCCGTGTGCCGTTAGGCCGGTGTAGTTTTTTCATCATCCTTTGTCATTGACGAGAAAGTGGTGAGGTTGAGAGGGAAATGGGGTGGCCATGGGAAAGTAGAAACTATATTCTGTTGCCGGCCGGTTTACATACACTGGCACAGCTCATCTTGGCTGGTGGTTTTTTCAGTTCGGTTGGAAAGAAAGAATGTTTTTTTAAATGTCTGTTTACATACACACACAGCGCTCGCTACATCATTCGACTATATCCTTATTGGCTGACTATATCCATTCTGCTTTGTCTTGTGATAGGATATGGGATATGTTTTATTTGGTTTCTTTCAGACATTTGCATTGCGATTGCGCTGGGAGGACCATGCCAGTTATTAGAAAGCTTGTTAATGCCGGTCCGGCATAGAATCTTTTACCAATAATTTTTCTTCTGAGGAAGTTCATTATTGGAGTACAGTCTGATTTATGGGTGTGGTTATGATCAGTCACTAACTTTAGACGAGTTACTGATTTAATTAGCGCCATTGGATTTAAGTAAAGCTGTCAAACACTGACTGCAGTACTTTTCTTTTTTTTGGATTTAAATCCGGTTGGTTTATTCATCCCAAATCTGAAGTACTTTTTCGCCCAAATTACCCCTAAATGTGTCGCTTCAACTCAGTTTGACCTACAACCAGGCCTACCCAGATGTTCTATCCATGAATATGACAGCACGATTAGAGCGACGGACTGTGCAATGTTTATGGAAGGCGTTTAGTGCAATAGGTTACTCCGTTGATGTGCTCATAGTATTGTAGTTTGGTTGCCGCCATACAGCTACACTCTTAGAAGTTAACGTATCATTCAGCAACAGGTGACAAGTAAGACAAGAAAAAAAGATCGAGTCTTAGCTCCGAAACCTAGTGTTGTCGTTCATGCTATTTTCCCCCGGAACTTTACCCGGTAGACGCTAAATTCGTTAGATGGTTGTAGTAGGTACTAGTGACGACTTCAAACGGAGAGTAATAGTATCGGCGTGTCGCGCGTAAATATTTCGCGGAAAAGCGCTAAGCTATATAAAATCCATTGTTTGCCGGCAGCTCTGACTTATTACTTACTGGTCGGGCAACGTCTTCAGTCGGTTGAGTTTGTTTCGGGTTCGTCGTTTCCTGAGTTCCGAAAAGTTTAAGGACAGGTTGGTTCTTTGGGGTCCCAAAAGTTGCCGCGAATTTTTGTTTTTGTTATTTTTTTTTGGCTTATCAAGGCAATTTCGCGAGTTTTCAATGGTGAACGGACTTTGTGATTTCGGTCAGCTCTTCTAAGCTTTTCGGTGGGAAAACTTCGGCTGCTGACTCTTTGCTTAAACTGATTGTGCATACAATAGAGAGTACAGAAGGCGACCCTCGCCCATTTGGAGGCGTTCAATTTATTTTGATCCCATCCGTGGGGAGAAGACAACATAAAAGCAGCTGCCATTATTGCTACCATATTGCTGTGAAGTTGTTGCCAACGCGAGTGATTCAAATGGAAGTTTAACCAACCGGAAAGCGAGAAGTGCCTGGAAGTAAAACCGACCGAGGAGCCAGCAAAAGCCCACACCGGGTTATCTTGTTCGTCGTCGTCGAGTATCATGATGAGCATTCGTGTATTTTTGTTATTTTTCTGTTATTTCTGCCGTACTGTTCTGTGAATCGCAGTTTTTCCTGTGGCGAGACAGCAAAGAAAAACAAGAAGCACCACAGCCAAAGTGAACATTTCAAGTGATCATTGTTCGGGAAGGAAAAATCCAGAAGAAAAGTTGAAAGGCCGGAGTCAATGATATTTTATTCTCGGCTTTTGTGGAGGAAATTAAAAGGAACTTTGGGGTGAAAGGCTGCATTCCTTAAAAATACTTTATCACCACCCAGTTACTTGGAAGACACATGTGCCTGCTGAAAGTGGATGAAGAGAGACGATAATATGCAGTTTTAAGAATATGATTGATGAACGTAAAATATGTTTTATGTGTATAAAAAGTTCAAGTTTACCTTATCAAGGCTATTTAAAGTTCAACGAATTTAATTAATTGATTTATGAAAGTAAAAATTGTAATTAACAAAAGCTTTGAACTTAAAGTAATGTTTCTAAGAAAACCTACAAGAAAATTTTTTAAAACTTCAGTTTCAAAGCTTAGGGCGTTATAGATTTTGAAATTCATAATGAAGAATTAAAATTGTGCTGTGAATGTTTTTCCTGTTCAAATCATGCGTGGTCCCATTGGTTGGGGGGTTATTCGACCCACCCCCCTCCCCCCATCAGTGGAAAAAATGCGTTACAAAATATAAATTTTTTTTTAATCAAAATTATGAACTTTTCCTAGTCAATGAACTTTCAATTTTTCAAATTTTGAACTCCATGGGAATATTAAAACACAAAAGAGGGTATTGATCGGCCGTTATAGTAGGAACATTTAAAATGCAGTCAAATTTTCCACACTACCACATACTTCCATTTTTACATAGGGGCGATCAATTTCCAATAGAAGCGTAAGCCACAGTAAGCTTTTCTATTTTTCTTTTACCATTTTAGCCATCATTTTAAATCCAATTAATTTATTTGCAAAAAAATTGCAATTAAGTTTTATGTTTACATACATCTTAGGTTCTTCGAAAAAAAAATTATCGTTTAAGAAACTTTTTTTTTATCTTTATTTGAGAGTTTTTCAGCCACAGGCTGGTTCGCCTCAGATTGTTTACATTGTTTTATTTTTTCAAAAATTTAATAAGCACATGGGATAAAGAACTTTACTTCAGTACTTCATCGGTCTCAAATAGTGAATATTCGTTTTGCCTTTTTTTCATTTTTTGCAACCATACCTAAAAACGTATTTCTTTTTTTCTACCTAGCATAGGATCATGTTTTTCTAATTAAAAACAACTATTCAGAATGATGACAAGTTTTTTACCTTACTGCCAATAAAAAATTTTTAAGATCGACGCTACCAAATTGATTTTTTTTTTCGGAAAATACTACCATTCCCAGTTTGCTCATGTTTTAAGCTGTAGCTTTTGACAACTGTTTATGAAAAAATTTTCAGTAGTATGAATTTTTGAATTTACATATTTTGAAACATTTTGCGCAAAAAGTTAGTTACAATAATGTTTGACTTCGATTTTGAACTGATTTTTTTTTTCAAATCTCTTTCAAAGGCGGAGTTGTATTCTTTTTTTGTAAATTTTCGATTTATTTTATGAAGTAACAATTTAAAAACAGACATATTTAGCATAGAAAGGCTACAACAATTTTTTCCATAATTCTTCCGCAAATTTTCATCATTGCTTATCAAACATGATTTCAATAGAAAAATTAAAAACTATGAAACGAAAAGATTTAAGTTGTGTTTTGTGCTAACCTTTCAATATATATATGTTTCTATTCTAAATTTAATTCAACACTGTTAACCTTCTAGAGCTCAACTCCGCCTTTAGACGGGGTTAGCTAAAATTGTTATAAAGCCGCAAGTTATATATATCAAATTTTCCAAAAAAAAAATTGTGCTAAATGATTAAAAAAATTGTACTAAATGCCTCAATGGTGACAGCTGTTTCACTTGAACATGGCATTCGCTTAAGCTAAGAGAAGCTTAAAAGCAATTAAAAACGAGAAAATGGCCCATTTTTACCATAAATCGCATTTCAAAGTCTCAGAAAACGAAGTCTTATAAAGTTTTTCGTTCTGAACAAAGATAAATTTGTAGCTTTAGAAAGTAACAAAGATACTGGATTGATTTTTTGAAAGAACAAAAACCGAAGATAGGTCGAAATGATGAAAGAAAAAACTTGCTCAGATATATTTTGTTTCATTAACCAAATATTTTCCATCAATATGGTTATACAAATAAGCAAATTGATTTCTAAAACCATATTTTTTTAAGGATTTTTAACAACTATCAGTCTCAGACTTTATAAGAAAAAACGACTGTTGTAGAAACAGTCGTTTTTACTTAAAAAATCCTAGATTGAAAGCCGTTAAAAATCTTTAAAAAAAAAGCTTAACCCGTCGTTCCATTCATATATAAAAACGTTTTCTTACTCATGTATGACTAGAAAAAATAATAAAATTAACTGAGACTATTTGAATCAATCAATTAATCAATGTTTTCAATAATTGCGATTTACGAAAAATTATTAATAAATTATTTAAAATTATGATCCTTATTCTATACCAGAAATTCGCTAGAAAATAAATTTTAAATAGTCTAGTTTACAAATTTCAAATCAATAGTTCAGAAACAAGAAAAATAGAGCGATTTAAAAGATTTAAAACGAAATCGAAACCCAATTGTGAAATAAATTTCAGACTTCATTCCATCATTGAAAGCTTTAACTGACAATGTACTGGTTGGATAATGGGTGATTTCTTGAATGATCAATAAGGGACTGTTGAAAAAATAAAATAAGGAATTCCCAGTTTTGTTGTAAATTTTGAAAGCACGAAGCATATACTAAGTTGCTCAAAATTACACATTAAAACTTGGCTTAAGAGCTGCTGTTCCGAATAATTTTTTGAACTTTGCATAAATTATTTAAAAAATATGATCGATTCTCGTAAAAAAATTTAAAATAAAAAAAACCGTAAAAAGTTTCTAATCTTTGAGCGGGAGTTATGTAATTTTAAAATTTTATGCACGAAATATTTTGTCTTCGTTTTTTTTTTTTTCAATTTTGGGTCATTAGACAAAATAAAGAAATTATGTTTTTTTTTCAAAAATTAAAATTTATAAACTTCCAAGAAGATTTTTTTCTCGAAACTCAAGATTTAAAACCAAAAAAAAAAAAATTAAAAATATAACAAAAATTTAAAAGAGCCTAACTTAAAAAATTCGGTAAAACTAAAAAAACTGATTCTATAAAATTCGGTTCATTAATTAGGAAATCAAAACAAAATATAAAAATGAAAAAAGTAAGTTTTTTTTACCTACCAGAAAGAAATTTTTCAATAAATACATCTTGACATTTCAGTAACTTATTAAAAATTCTATTGATTTTTTATGGAAACAGCCTTTTGGGCCTATGACTTCAAAAATTTGGTTGATTTTAACGTTTGGTGATATGATGTTTATGAGTTTTAGAATGAAATTGGGTTGAATTTTTCGTGAATTCAATCATTGATAACTCATAAACTAACAAATCTTCATGAAATAAAAACCTGATCCTGAGTTTGTTTAATTAGGGAATAATATTTGGTTGTTTATAATGAAAACTGAGCTTAAAAATTTAAATTCCACAGTTTTAGAAAATTCGACAACAACCATTACTCGTATCACTGATATTAGTGAAGGAAATTTGAAAAAAAGATTTCATTACATTCAACAAATTAGTTAAATTCTAATGATTTGATGTTTTCTTTAAAAGACTTAAACACTTTTCGAAAAATCGAGCCAATTTTCTGACATGTTTGTTTGAACTTATTTTTGAACACCTTTGGGATCAAAAAAAATTCCCGGATACTATAGAAAACTCATTTCTTGATGTGAAAATTTTACTTGGAAAAAATCTCCAACCCCTAAAACCTCCACCCCCCCGTTCGCACGGCCTTACACTCGAGACATCATGCAGATATGTTTTTTTGAAATAAATTAACCGCTCGGCTTGTTTATCATCATTCATTTCTTTTGGTCCTTCATTTTTTATAATAATGTCACTCAGTACATTTTTTCCCATAAATTTTGTGTTTTTTTATTAAAACATTTCAAATTATTCTGAAACTAGAAAAAGAAAAATATCATGAAATCCATGTTTGTTCGTCCGTTTGAAATTCAAAATTCGTAGTTTAAAATTTGGTTCCAAATTACATTTTTTCGTTTGAAATTTATTTTTAATTCATTTATTTTTTTATTTACTTTTTTATTTATTTATTTATTTATTTATTTATTTATTTATTTATTTATTTATTTATTTATTTATTTATTTATTTATTTTTTTATTTATTTATTTATTTATATATTCATTTATCTATTTATTTATTTATCTATTTTTTTATTTATTTATTTATTTATTTATTTATTTATTTATTTATTTATTTATTTATTTATTTATTTATTTATTTATTTATTTATTTATTTATTTATTTATTTATTTATTTATTTATTTATTTATTTATTTATTTATTTATTTATTTATTTATTTATTTATTTATTTATTTATTTTTTTATTTATTTATTTATTTATTTATTAATTTATTTATTTATTTATTTATTTATTTATTTATTTATTTATTTATATATTTATTAAATATTTTATTCATTGATTAATTAATTAATTAATTAATTTATTTATTTATTTATTTATTTATTTATTTATTTATTTATTTATTTATATATTTATTTATTTATTTATTTATTTATTTATTTATTTATTTATTTATTTATTTATTTATTTATTTATTTATTTATATATTTATTTATCTATTTGTTTATTTATCTATTAATTAATTAATTAATTAATTTATTTATTTATTTATTTATTTATTTATTTATTTATTTATTTATTTATTTATTTATTTATTTATTTATTTATTTATTTATTTATTTATTTATTTATTTATTTATTTATTTATTTATTTATTTATTTATTTATTTATTTATTTATTTATTTATTTATTTATTTATTTATTTATTTATTTATTTATTTATTTATTTATTTATTTATTGATTTATTTATTTATTTATTTATTTATTTATTTATATATTTATTTAATATTTTATTTATTTATTTATTTTTTTTTTTATGTATTTATTAATCATCACATCAAATAGACATTACTAAAATAAGGAAGCCAAATTCAGAATCGAGAGTAAATAACGTTTTATAAAAAAAAACACTTGTTTTAATATTAAATAAGAAAATAAAAAAAGGAAAAGTTTATTTGAAATAAAAATAATTCCGATAAAAAATAAAAAAACAAAGCTTTTCTCAGAATTTGTTGATGTAATGTGCGTGAGTTATAACTTTGCATTACGAATTTAAACCAAGACTCCATATAAGCTTGAAATTTTTGGGTTTCAGAAATAATTTTGGTCTGTTAAAACTTTCGCAATCTTGAACTTAAATTGAACGTAAGCTTGAAATAAGAAAACTGATAACTTCATAGTTTCGAAACCTTTAATTGTTAGCTTAGAGAATCTAGAAATCTATGCTTACTCTCACATTTTTCTTCAATTATCACTTTTTAAATTTCCAGAACATTTGATTTAAAATCTAACAATTTCTTTCGGAGTGAAAATATTATTCAATATAAAAGAATGATCAAATGTTCACAATCAAATTTTGATATATTCAACATCAAACTTTCATATCCTTTTATTATAGTGAGTCTTCAAATAAGTTTTGTTTTAAATCAAATTTTAGTGATTAGATATTAAAGGAGTGTTTTTTTTAAACTTTACTTAAATTTGAAAAAAAAAACCGACTCCAATTAGTTCTTATTTTAACTCTTAATAGTGAATTTAATGTTTTTTTAAAGTTTCTTTTCTTTGAGGATTTAAAACTTTTCTTAACATGTTTATTAAACTAGGATGTAAAATAATTTTAAAAAAACATCAAACAAAATTTTATTTTGAACAACATACAGCAAATGTTTATTATTTTGATTGATTTATATTAAATTTTATGATCAAGTTTAAACTGAGTTTCAAGTTTTAAGATCTTTTCGAATGGTTTTAATTTTAAACCCTTTAACAATTCTCTCCAAAAACTTTTTTTTCGTACCTTCGGGAACCTCTAAGATTACTCTGATTTGATTCGTGGTTGTTCATTTCGTTCATCATACCACTCTGACTAAAAAAATATTTTCGGAAATGAAACTAACTATTAATATTGATACGTTTTGTTCAGATAAAAAAGTTTCCAATTAAAATATATGGAATACGAGAAACTTGTAGTATAAAATTTACTCAAAACTTGAAAACAATAGGTGTCTTTAAAACTTACCTCAACCTAATTTTTAATTATTTTGATATTCCAAACGTTTCAAATTTTTAAAAAATATCTGAGTATCGATCACTGATTTCAATTTTCCAGAGTTCATATTGTCAAATTGTAATGTTTGAAAACTCCACTCAGAATTAAGAAAGGTTAGAAATTTCCTTATTTTTCTTGCATATCGGATGACCTTGTTACAAAATTTATCAAGCTTAATTGAATCTATTGAAGTATTTTGAATCTTTTTTAAAGTAAAATACTTTCAAATTGCCAAATATTGGTTAACAAATGAAAGTTTTAAAATGTGTGTGTACCTTAAACATTCGAAATATCATGTGTCTGAAAAAATAAAATAAGTTCTTACGTTGTTACTATATGCACTCAAATTGAAATATTTCTAAGACCTCAAAATTAAATAATCAAATTTTTGTTGATTTGTTTTTTTTTATTACACATTTTAAAATAATAATCATATTTTGAAACATTCAAAAGATGATCTTCCTTAAAAAAAAATCATACAAACCTGTGGCATTGAAGTTTTCGTTTCAATTTTCCAGACGACTTTAAAGTATTTTAAGTAAATGGCCAATTTTTTGAGCGTCCAATGACAAAATCTCCTATCATAATTGTTTTTTCACAATTTTTTCTTCTTCAAAACTTTTTATGATTTTCAAAATGCACGTAATTTTTCATTAATTATTTTTTAAAGTTTGTAGATCTTGAAAAACGTTTGTGGTATACAAATTTATTAATATTATGACCCCTAACACTTTTTCGGCTACTATAGTTTTGGAAAGCTTGTAACGAGATTCAAATATGAAACTCAGTCAATTTTTAGCTTCAATAATTGTTATTTAAGTAATTCAAAGTTGAAGAGTTTTTTTTAAAAATGCTTCGGAAAAAGGCTGTTTATTTCAGTTATTCAATGTTTGAGAATAACTTCACTTAGTGCCTGAAAAAGCTGAAGTTACAAGCTATATCTTGCACATATGGAGATATGTTTTTAAAATTTCTTAAGATCAAAATAAAAAAAATTGAAAACGTGGTATAAAAACCGTACTTTTCAATGAATCAACCGCCGAAACTGTTCAAATAACAGAAAAATAAAATGAAAAGTGACTAGGAAATTAGTCGTAATTTGTGACATCTTGGCATCTTAAGATTAAGAAAACACAAATCACAACAAAGTCACAATCTTGAATTTGGATTTTTGTTTTTTTTTATGATAATTTTTCAATGCCTGAAACTATAAATTCTTTTTATGTTAACTAAATTGAGACATCTTTTTGATAAAATGTTTTTTAATAAAAAAAGTTGAAATTAATTTTTTAAGTCATCTTAAGCAAAACTTCCTTTGATTGATGTGTTGTCTATCCATCGTTCTATCGTATCGTAAGGCAAGTCTTGAGGCTTCAACTATGTATTTAAAAAAAGTTTCTCGTAATCATCAAGTTGACATCAAAGATAATCCTCGAAGCTAAGAGATTCAATTGAATCCTTAAATCATTATAATATTTCATATTTAATTTTTTCCAAGACTCATGTTCTAGAATGTCAATCAGCTCGAGATTTCAAGACGCATTAAGAATTAAAGATCTTAAAATGGCCAATGGCTTCATTGTATCACCAAGAAAAAGTAAAGTTTGCTGTGAATAAACGCAATAGAAAAGAACAGAATTCCAAGCACACGTCATCTTGTATAAAGAGAAAGTTTATCGAACCCTGCCGATTCATCCGAATCCCTAGATGACTGACCATTCAAAATCAGGAAAAAGAAACTTTCCAGGAATTTTATTGTCAGGATGTGTAAAAAAAAGGTGAGTGCTTTCAGGATGTTTTAAAAAGAATTTCTCTTCTCTTCCAATTCAACAGCTTCCTATAGAGGAAAACTAAACACCGTTTTCCTGTTTGACTGAATCGACGAGCAAATACCACGCACATTTTGGGGGAAGAACATCATCAACAGCATCAACAAAACAAAACAAAGACGATGGAGTGCCTTTGGAAGGTGAGTGATGAATTTGATTCAATTTGATTCCAGTCTAAGTGGGATTATTTGTTTCCGGGCAGCTAGACAGTTGACACAGCGAGTTCCCGGGACTCTTTAATGTTGTATAAGCTAAATTGGCCCAGGGAAAAACGAGATTTTTCGTAAAACCATAATGAATTTCTGGAATCTCAAGAAAGCTTCGAGGAAAATTTGAAATGTTTAGCCCCTAAGGATATTTGAAGTCATTATACAAGATTGTACATTATCCTCTTTGAGAATATTTATTTTTGAAACCCACACATCAAAAGCTAAGTGAGAAGCTTCATTACTCATTCAGATTATATTGTTGATGTTAGGTTTTCGAATTTGCAAAAGGTTAATGGCGTGTGTCATTTTATACTGGAGAGATTTAATTTTTATCAATTCAGCTAACGATGGCAGTGATGATGATGTTTTTTTAAAGATGATTTCTACAGTTTACGTTCTTTGAAAAATTGCGTCAAATTTAGAATGAATCGAAGAGATTGTGTGGATTCACTTTCATTCGAATTGTGTAAATAAAAAAAACCATCAAATGGTGTAGAGTCACCAATTTGGGCGAAAATTTTACATCTGAATCAATTGACCACTCTACTAAGAATGGTCTGGAATTTCAATAAGAAAAAAGGAGAAAATGTTTTGTACTTGTTTTCAAAATATTGAAATTGTCATTTGTAAGAGTAAACTTTCAGTAAAATAACAAATCATTTTCACTTTTCAGAGCTAAGAATCAAAGCTGGATATTTTCGACGTGTTTCGATCACCGTTTGATTATATTTTGGGATTTTTTTTGTTGATATTGTTCGGTGAAATAAATGACTAGGTGCTTTGTTCTTTTACGTTTCGATTTACTATTACTTTTCAATCATCTTCAGATCTACAATAAAATATTTAAAAATTAATTAAACTAATTATGAAATAAATTACAATACTGCTCGTACACTAATTTCTATTCCCCTATCTATCCGCATGGGGCCACAGAAATAGACTGATCTCGATCAGCTGTTGGCGCAGTGTTTCTTGGTGGTGGTTTTGCTGGTTTGCGTTTCACCCAGCATTCTCGAAGTTTCTGTAGCAGTCCGTCGTACACACATGAAATCTCCTCCGAGTCGCGCTGTAGGTTTACAGCCCGTTCTTGGAGAAGTTTCACGTGTATTGTCTCAGCTGTTTTCCTTCGGCCTTCGTGACTGATTTTCTCCAGGATAGAAGCGTGTTCGAAATCAAATGCGTGTGCGTTTTGTGTAGCATGTTTTGTTAGAACGGGCTGTAAACCTACAGCGCGACTCGGAGGAGATTTCATGTGTGTACGACGGACTGCTACAGAAACTTCGAGAATGCTGGGTGAAACGCAAACCAGCAAAACCACCACCAAGAAACACTGCGCCAACAGCTGATCGAGATCAGTCTATTTCTGTGGCCCCATGCGGATAGATAGGGGAATAGAAATTAGTGTAGGGGAACATGCCCTATTATGCGCCACCTAAGCGAATCGCTGATTTTCTATGTTTTCCACGTACAAATTGTGTTAAAAATGGGTGTAATCGTCGAAGAAAAGTGTTTTCTACAAATTCCTATGATTTATCATTGCTCAAATTGCTATAGTTTCTTCAAAAACATGATTTTTAAAAACCATATTCAAAGCCACAGAACAAAACTGTGTTGCGAATACGCGCCGCTGTGTATTCAATACGCGCCTAGCAGCCGAACACACCCGAGCAGGGATGCCAGGTGGTTTCGTCGAAAATCAGGACAACGCGAAGTTAAAAATCAGGATTTTTCAGGACACCATTTGATTCATGAAAATAATTAGGATTTCTGCTTTAATTGCATAAATAAAGGCGCAATACAGGTGCTGTAAACGCCTTTATTTATGCAACAACAGTATGCAGCTTGTTTGCTGGCATGTAATTCATAGGGGCCGTTCACATACCACGTGGACAACTTAGGGGGGGAGGGGGGTATGGAAATGTCCACGCTTGTCCACGGAGAGGGGGTAGGGGTTGGAGTCATGTCCACGTGGACATACTTACTTTCAAAATATTTTCTAAAGGTGAATAAATATTAAGATGTTTAAAATCTTCAAATAGCATACCTTTAGAGTTTAAATTTAAACAATAAGTAGCTACTTGAAAGCAAGTAATAAATATGATAATTAAGAAATTTCAAATTTTTAATTTTTTTTTTATATCAGGAAATTCTTAATCGGTTTTACAAAATCAGCCATTTGTATAACAAAAAGGCAAAAAGTGGAGTTTTCTAACTATTAAATTATACATTTTTTTTAATTTGTTTTTAGGTATTTAAAATAAAAACTTTTTCAAATATGTCCACGTGGACATCCGGGGAGGGGGGAAGGGGTTTGCTAAATGTCCACGCTTGTCCACGGAGGGGGAGGAGGGGGTCAAAAATCTTATTTTTCTGTCCACGTGGTATCTGAACGGCCCCATATCAAAAAACACCATTCAAATATCATCTGAATCGAAGATTACCATCAGTTAAATGGGTTTATCTATTTTATAACATATTTTTTCGATTTTATCATAGTAAAACTACAAATTCGACCATATGTAAGAATTTTTTATGAAAATCAGGACAAATCAGGACATTTTATTGACAAACTTTCAAAAATCAGGACAACTCGACCGTTTTTGAAAAATCAGGACGTTCTCTCGAAAATCAGGACAAATCCTGATAAATCAGGACACCTGGCACCTCTGCACCCGAGAGCAGCCGAAGACCGAAAACACACCAATACTTACAGACACTTTGACTGAAAAGAAAATCAAAATGGACTAATAGAAATTTAACAAAAAATTAAAAATAGATTTTTTGGGCTGAATTAACGCTCAAAATATGGTTTTAGACTTTTTGTTCATTTTGGATGAAAATTGGCCTTTTTGAAAAATTAATGCAATTTTCAGCCTACTACGATTGGCGCGTTATAAAGAGCGCATGGGCCGTGATAGAACATACCCATGAAAAGCATACCTTAGCGAGTTCAGTATGATTTCTTAGCATAAAATCATAATTTAGATTCTCCTCCATCGATGTGTCAGCAAATATTGTCTTATTCATTTTTCTCTGCTTGGTGACACCTTATTATAAATGTTTTAAAATTTAGATCGAAATGAAGAAAAACCTAAATTCTGAATTTATCACGACACAGGGGCATTTTAAGGAAAAATTCATACTTGCCATGACCAATCACAGCATTTAAAACAAATTGGTAATATTTTGCAGGCTTAAAATGTTTCAGATTCTTCAAAACAAGAGTGGCGCGTATTAGCCACATGGGGCGTTATATGAACTTTTCCCCTACGAACAGTATTGTAATTTATTTCATAACTAGCTGACCCGTTGTGCTTTGCTACACCTTCCGAAAATAAGTGTAATTTGTAAAAATTTATTCAAATTTAGATTTTAGAGAGCATTTGGGGTATTTTTTGGAGTTAAAAAAATAAGCTATAGAAATTAAAAAAAAAACGATGAAAAGGATTTTTAATAACCATTTTCAAACAGCTTTTTCACCATTCTCGCCTACGAAGCAGTTTGAATATCTATCCTTTTCGCGCCAAAATTATGTTAAAAAAAATGTTTGCCATATTTCAAACTCGTGTACATGAGAAATTATAGCTTGCAGTTTTCCAAAACAGCACTTATCATGGTAATGAAAAATATTTTAAATTAGTTATGTATTAAATACACTGCAAATTTTTTTTGTTTTTTTTTAAATAAATTTACTACGACAAAAAATATAAATATTCAAAAAAATATCAGTTGCAGAAAGTCAAATATTCAAAAATGATGACAAAAACAAACTTTTAAGTTTACATTTGTCCGTATATTTGGGCAAGTGTCAATGCAAAGCTTATTTACAGATGCGTCAGAGTAATGGCTTTAAAATGGATTTAATACGTATTCCTGTTTTTTGTTCTATCAAGTTTCACAGATATATTTGCAGTATTCCTGCAGTATTAATTTATGTTTTACTCCATTTTTACAGACATTTAAGAATTTTCAATATCCGCTTCAGTTTCAACATTCAGAATACTCCTTCTGGTCTTCCCAACATATTGAATCATTTTGAAGATGAATTTCTTAACAGTTCGACGTTTGCCCTTGCCCCACCGTGTAAGTTGACAGGAGGGAATATTGTTTGTAACACTTTAAGGGTATACTAAAAATTTCTCATAAAAACTTTGCGTCCAGTTAAATATCAGTTCTAAAGTCTCGCTTTTCAAAAACGAAGCGAATCAAAAGTCTCTTTTAGGCAGCCATGTAACACAAAAACACTTTTCATGTTAAGTACGTACTTGAATTGGTATGTTATCAAAAAGTACGATGGTTTGTTCAAAATTATTTAAAATAAAAAGCTCCCAGTTTAAATTCGTTTCAGTTGTGTTTTTGGGCCGAAGTAACAATTTCTCGAAGAAAAAATAATTTTCAATTTTTTTTAACAGAAAAAGTTGAACGTTTGAACATGTTCTAATGTTCCTTGAATGAAAAGTCGGATGCTACCTACATTAACACGAACTAAATCTGGAAGTATTTTTGCGAAACTTTCAATTGGTTATGATTCGTTTGATAAAATACCAATCCGTGTCACATCTAGGCGTCATTTATTATCACGTGCAATTGAGCAAGAAAAAACACATCAAGGTTGCATATCGCCCCCACGTGCATAAGAAACATAGGTACTTGGTTGAGAAACTGGCGCCTGATTGTTAATTTTTTCCAGCGATCAATGAACAGTATGCTTTAGACTTGCGACGACGTTTGCTTGACCATAGAGACGAAAAACAAACCCCTCAAATAGAAGAAAAACTCTAAAAATGGATGCCATGACTTTTCAATTTCAGATTTTGGCCAAAAAAATGTATATGTTTTATTCGATCGACAAAATGTCAATCTGGGTCTCATCTAGGCGTCATTTATAACCATGTGCTGTACAAATGAGCTAGGAATCAAGTACAACAAAAATCACATCAAGGCTTCATATCGCCACCACCCGGCACCCCTTGCATTGAAAATATGCTTGGTTGAGAAATACGCGCCAAAATATTCCCACTGATTAGTATGCTATGCCTGGGTTACTATCCTTTTGCGACGTTGGCTCGACGCCTCGACCTTGGAGACGAAAAACAAACTACCCAAATGAAGAAAAAATCTCGAGAAAATGGATGTCATGACTTTAATTTGTTCCGAAAAACTACAAATTTTGTATGGAAGCTCCCCCTCCCTTAAGTCGGATGGAGTTTTGACTACTACAGAAACCATCCCCGGCCTCAAAAACCCTCAGATGCCAATTTTGACGATGATCGGTTCAGTAGTTTCCGAGTCTATAGGGAACAGACAGACAGACAAACATTCATTTTTATATATATAGATTAGTTTAATTAATTTTTAAATATTTTATTGTAGATCTGAAGATGATTGAAAAGTAAAAGTAAATCGAAACGTAAAAGAACAAAGCACCTAGTCATTTATTTCACCGAACAATATCAACAAAAAAAATCCCAAAAAAGCTGGATATTGTTAGCCATGTAAATTTTAAAATTTCAATTGAAGAAATAAGCAAAGTGGTCAAAAATATGTCCCCTAGTCCAAAATAAGTCCACTACTCTATTTCATTCTACAACAAGAGATCACCTGGAATGTATAATCAATACCTACTGGTGTTGTTATTCCTCTGAAGCTGGTGCGTGCGAAGGTTCAGCCCAGAGGGGAGAGATTTTCGAAAATCAAATTTAACTAGAAATTAAAACGATACCAAAAAAGAATAACTAATCAGAAAATTGATTCCTCAAACTATTTGCTAATTAAAGACCATTACACAAACTCGAAAAAATCATAAATTTTAGTAACATGATTCAAAATAAATAAGAATCAGATTCTTAAAATGAACTTAAAATTAAAATTGGTTTAAAAATTCAATATTCCGTATACATACTTCAAATTCAAAAAATCATTCAAAAATCAGCAATGGATCAATTTTGATAGAGCTAGGTTTGCTTCAAGTGTGGACGAGATATTTTCCATTTTCCTTCCAAGAAAATTTTCAAAAAATTTGTGTTGTCTTGGTTAAAAACGTTTTTTTATTGCTCGAACCGTTCAGAATTTTGAAAAAAAAGTTTATTGTACTATTAATAAGACCTCTTTCAATGACTATAATTACAAACTAGTACTTTACACAACTTTCCATGATCCGAATGCTAAATGTAGCAAAATTGTATTGGATGAAGAACAGAAAATTGAAAAATATTATTTTTTATTTATTTACATAGTATTCCGTCTCACGACATGACTTGACGAACATAATTCCTAAAATTCACTCGGTTCATAGCAACCGTTCTCCAATTTCTTGGGCACCCCATGTTCGCCAGATCACGCTCCACTTGGTCTAACCACCTCGCTCGTTGCGCCCCCGCTCTTCTTGTTCCTACCGGATTCGTAGCAAACACCTGTTTTGCAGGACAATCGTCCGGCATTCTCGCAACATGTCCCGCCCAGCGTATCTGGCCAGCCTTAACCACCTTCTGGATACTGGGTTCGCCGTAGAGTCGCGCGAGCTCGTGGTTCATCCTTCGCCTTCACACTCCGTTCTCCTGTACGCCGCCGCTCAAATACCCCGAGTGTACGCAGGCCCTCCTCGAGCAATATCCATGTCTCGTGCCCGTAGAGAACAACCGGTCAAATGAGCGTCATGTACAGGTTACACTTTGTGCGAGGGCTAAGTCTTCTCGACCGCAGTTGCTTGTGGAGTCCATAGTAGGCACGACTTCCGCTGATAATTCGCCTCCGGATCTCACGGCTGGTGTCATTGTCTGCAGTCACCAGTGAGCCGAGATAGACAAAGTCTTCGACTATCTCCAGCTCGTCGCCGTCGATCGTGACCTTGTTATTACTGGACAAGCGGGTTCGGTCGGCCTCGGATCCGCACGCCAGCATGTATTTCGTCTTGGACGTATTAATCATCAACCCAATCCTTCCTGCTTCGCGTTTCAGTTTGCGGTAGATCTCCTCCACCGCTGCAGATGATCTGCCGACTATGTCAATGTCATCGACAAAGCAGATAAGTTGACTGGATCAGTTGAAAATCGTGCCCCGCATTTCGCCCACCGCTCATCGAACAACACCTTCTAGCGCCACGATGAACATCATGCAGGATAGACCTTGTCGAAGCCCCCTGCGCGATTCGAATGAACTCGACAATTCACCCGAGATCCGCACACAGCACTGCGTTCCATCCATCGTCGCCTTGATCAGTCTGATCAGCTTCCCGGAAAAGCCGTTCTCGTCCCAGGTTTTCCATAGCTCGTTACGGTCGATCGTGTCGTATGCGGCTTTGAAGTCGATGAATAGATGGTGCGTAGGGACTTGGTGTTCCCGGCATTTTTGGAGGATTTACCGTAATGTGAATATCTGGTCCGTCGTTGACCGTCCCTCCATGAAGCCGGCCTGATGACTTCCCACGAATCTGTTTGCTTGTGGCGCGGCGTTAGGCGGCGGAGTAGGATTCAGGACAACACTTTGTAGGCGGCATTGAGGACAGTGATCGCTCGGTAGTTCTCACAGTCCAATTTGTCGCCCTTCTTGTAGATGGGGCATATTACCCCCTCCTTCCACACCTCCGGTAGCTGTTCTATGTCCCAGATCCTGACTATCAACCGGTATAGGCAATCAGCCAACCTGTCCGGGCCCATTTTGATGAGTTCAGCTGCGATGCCATCCTTCCCAGCCGACTTGTTTCTATTCAGCTGGCGAATGGCTTCCTTAACTTCACTCATCGTTGGGAGTGGCTCCTCTACGTCGTTGGCTACGCCGGCGATGTACCTTCCCCCACCGTCTTGATCTCCTGCATGTGCGCCGTTCAGATGTTCATCGAAGTGCTGCTTCCACCTTTTGATCACCTCACGATTGTCCGTCAGGATACCCCCGTCCTTATCCCGGCACATTTCGGCTTGCGGCACGAAGCCTTTGCGGGATGCGTTGAGTTACTGATAGAACTTTCGTGTTTCTTGGGAACGATGCAGCTGCTCCAGCTCCTCGAGCTCCTCCTCCTCCAGGCGGCGCTTTTTCTCCTGAAAAAGTCGGACTCGCTGCCTCTTCCGCTGTCGGTGATTCTCCACATTTCGACGGGTGCCTCTTTGCACTACTGCCGCCCGCGCGGCATTCTCTTCGTCCATCGCTCTCCTACACTCCTCGTCGAACCAGTCGTTCTGTCGAAATCGCTCCACATAACCGATGACGTTCTCCGCAGCACTGTTTGTGGCGGTTTTGATGGTATCCCAAAGTCCTCGAGAGGGGCTTCGTCAAGCTCGCCCTCTGCCGGCAGCGCTGCTTCGACCGATTGCGCGTAGTCTGCCGCGACCTCAGGTTGCTTCAGTCGCGCGATGTTTAACCGAGGCGGGCGCCGGTTTCGCGTGTTGTTTACTACGGAGAGTTTTGGGCGCATTTTCACCATCACCAGATAATGGTCCGACTCGATGTTGGCGCCCCGATAAGATCTGACGTCGATGATGTCCGAGAAGTGCCGGTTGTCGATCAAAACGTGGTCGATCTGTGATTGTGTTTGGTACAGTGATCTCCAGGTGTACTTGTGTGGGAGGCGGTGCTGAAAAAAGGTACTACGTACGGCCATTCGTTTGGAGGCGGTGAAATCAATAAGTCTGAGGCCGTTTTCTTTGGTCAGCTGGTGCGCACTGAACCTTCCAATTGTCGGTTTGAATTCCTCCTCCTGGCCGACCTGAGCATTGAAATCCCCGATGACGATCTTGATATCATGTTTTGGGCAACGGTCGTATTCACGCTCCAGCTGCGCGTAGAATTCGTCTTTGTCGTCACCGGTACTTCCGAGGTGAGGGCTGTGCACGTTGATGATGCTGATGTTGAAGAACCGGCCCTTGATTCTCAACCGGCACATTCGTGAGTTGATCGGCCACCACCCGATCACGCGCCTTTTATCACTATTAAAGCTGTTCCAAGCTCGTGTGTGTTGCCGCAGCTCTGGTAGATGGCACGACCATCTGGGTACGTTCGTACCGTGAAGCCCTTCCAGCATACCTCCTGCAGAGCTACGATGTCGAATTTGCGGCTCTTCAATTCGTTGGACAGCACGTGGGTACTGCCCACAAAATTTAGAGATCGGCAGTTCCATGTTCCGAGTTTCCAATCGCTAGTCCCTTTTAGTCGCGTGGGTCTTTGTCGATTTCCATCCGAAATTTGTTGTTCGTTGTTCGTTGCTTATGTTTTTTGTAGTCACAGGCTCGCAAGGCCCGCAGCTAACCCCACTATCTCGCAGGAGGACCGTCGTGATGTTGCTGTTTTGGGTCCCGAACACCACCAGGACGTTGTTGCACTCCGCACGCCACCCCTGACATGGAGAACAGACGCGTACGAAAAAATATGTAAATATCAAGTCTGTGAAAAGCCGGTACCCCAGGTAGGGTTTGGAGACCAAATTTCAGTTAATTTTTTTGTAAATAAACTCTTTTTTCTTCATTTGAAACCGCCGTTTCTTTTCCTAACTAGTTGTTCCGAATGTAAGGATTGTTTGAATGTAGAGTTTTTTGGCAAGAGCCAGCTAGTTTACGAGAAATTTGCAATTGAAAAAGATGCACATCAACTCGACATCGTAGATTGAAAAAAAATAGTGGACAGTATTGTTTTAATATCCATTGTCCATACTTACCGCAGTGTACCTTATTTATCAAACATCATGTTCAATTCATCAAAAAATGATTTTTTTTAATGATTTTTAAAAAATAAACTGATAAAAGCTTCAAAGGAATGTCAAGTTTTGTAGTAAATATTGAAAGCACATAGACAATACAATCTTAAATTACAAAGCCCATTAAAATTTAACCTGGTAGTTCCTACTTCCAATAACTTTTCGAACTTATCAAAAATAAATTTAAAAATCATGATCGATTTTAATAAGAAAATTTAAAATAATAACTATAAGTGCAAGGTTTATAAACTTTCTGGTGCAAATTACCAAATTTGAAATATCAAGCTCTGAATATATTTTCGCTTTAAAAAAAAAATTTGGTTATGAAAAGATCAAAAGGTAGGAGTCACGTTTTTTTTTTTTAATTTAGATTTATAGGCTTTCAAGAAGTTGTTTTCTGAACACAAAAATAGAAGGACTATAAAATTTGTGGATTTTTTTTAAACATGCAGACTGAATATAATGATAAAAAATGAAAGTGATTTTATATTTAAGAATAAAACATTTCAATAAAACGTCTCACCATTTTAAAAGCTCAATTTTAAAATTTAATTGATAACTCAAGAGAACAGCATTTTGGTGTTTTAATGATTGATTTAGATAAATTTACAGTCATGAACTAGAATCTTTTGTTGAGTTTTTTCTATCCCGAGCAGACTTTTATGGCAAAATTGAAGCAAATTTTGCTATCACGCCCTGAGAGCCAAACTTGCTCTCATTTTGCTTGACATAAGGTGGTACACAGCAAAACTGAGAGCAAAAATTTTCATACTTGGTTAGCAAAGTGATACCTAATTTTGCTAAAATTGAGACCTTGACTACACCTCGTTTTCCAAGAGCTTGGAGAGCAAAATGATACCAACACAAGGCATCAAACATTTTTCTTCTACAGCAAAATTTGACATCAATATGCTTTCAAATCTTTCCCAAAACGAGGTATCGTTTACGACTTAAAATAAACAAAATATGGCGTGTTTTTGTTAACCCTGTATGAAAATTGTTGTTTTAATTTTTGCTGTGTTCCACGTCATGTCTAGAAAAAAAGAGCACATTTGAAACTCATGGCGTGATAGCAAAATTTTCTTTAATTTTGCATTCATCTCAAGAAAACTAATATTCCACAGATTTAAAAAAAAAATTAATTACATAACTTGTTCAGTAGGGGCTAAACTAAATATTTTCAACAAGGTTTGCCTCCACAAAACTTCCATCTGACTAAACGCCTGAAATTATATTTAGAAAGCAGTTTTCATAAAGAACCAAATTTGATAAACTTAAACGCCTTAGTGCAGACTAAGTGTAAAAATATATACCGCCACTATTCGCAAAACTATCCCATACGCATTTTCATCATTTATCAATTTATCTAAAAAAAAGTTCTTATACAGTTAGTTCTTCAATATAGATTAAACACTTTCATAACTTTCATACCTATATGTATGATGAAAATATAAAAAATACCAAGTCATGTCTGTCCCACATGAAATATACCCGCAAAGCTGTCCCATATGTTATTTTCAAAAGCATGCTTTAAAATTGTTCCTCTAATTTACGTAAATTTTACAAATATTACTAAAAGTTAGACTAGATAAAACTGTAGAGTAAAGTCAAAAATAACAATTTCCGTTAAATTAATTTTTGTAGCCTAAATGCTTTGCTGTTTCTGATTCAGCATTAATTTATCTTATATTTATAGTCTTTTTAAAAAGATCATTTAACGAAAAACTTTCGAAAAGATGAAGGTACAGTTTGTTGAATTCATGGAACGTTATTTATTTTATTTTAGACCTACTCAATTCTTATGATAAACTTAGGTTATCTTTACTCTTTAGCGAGATACGTTCTAAACATCATTTCAAACTTAATGTTATCAGTAAACAGCTAGTATAGTGAATAATAAGCGCAGATAGAGGGAATCAAATGATCAACTTACAAAAGAATAGCCAAATATGGGACAGCTTTGAGGGTACATTTAATACGCGTTCAAAATATACTCGCAAGGCTGTCCCAACATTATTTTCTCTCGCTTCAGCAAATTCCAAAACAAAAATACAATCGACGATATTTTACAACAAATAGAAATAGAAAAGATCAAGTTTTAACCGAGAAATCCACGTTTTGGGAAGAATGACAGCTTGCTGTTAAATTCCTTGGGAAAAAAAGAAAAATCCATGCAAGTTTATAAAAACCTTTAAAGCGGTTTTTCTCGATTTGTTGTTTTTTTTTCGTTCTGTCCACATGGGACAGTTTTGCCGGCAGCGACAGTATAGTTGTTACAAAAGAACAAAAAAAATTAAGTGCGTTGTCTACACAAAGGCGTTAAAAATTTGAATAACAAAACTTGTTCTTATGGTAGATATACATGGATTACCGGAAAACTACAGCAAGCGACAACTAAATGTTTCAAAGTTCAAGTAACTGGTGAAGTGCAACTTCTTTCGGCATTAACCCGTTTGAACAGAAAAAATAAAAGCATAATACTGAAAAAGTAGATACCAGTAAAATCGTATTATTCAAAACGGTTTTTATATTCATAATCCTATTAGAGCTTTTGAGAAAGTTTAGTTCAGGTCAATATGAGATAGATAGGAATAAGAATGACAAATAATTCGAATTAATTTAGAATTGTTTTTAAACAGCATTGAGCTTTCATTTTAAAAACGATTCAATTTTGAATAAATCCTAAACCGCCTCCCACCTTCCCCCTCCCCCCCCCCCCCGCATATTCCATTCGGCTAATCGCTTTAATTTTGAATCAACAAACTTCGAATAAAGAACAGTAACCGAAAAAACTTACGCCCATAACCAGACAACGAATTGTTCGTCATTGAGAAGAACACAATTTGTTGACTCATATGAATAATAAACATTGCCTGCATTAAGGCGTTTCAAATGTGTCATTGAAAAAAATGCAGATCATGATCTTAAGATTGAGAACAATGGATGCATCAGTAGGGCTTTTAAAAACGTTCTTCAAAATAAAATTAATACAATACTCACTTACTTATGGTTGAAAATGGTTCAAAATATTATGGTTTCTATGTGAATCTGCAGTTTTAAGTTGTACTTTCTCGACTCTGAAGCTCATTTGATCATATGCTTATAGTTAGCCTGTTTAAATCGTTTCTAGGAAAAAGTGCCACCGTTGCAGTAAAATCTCGTGAAACCGATCATAATCCCACTTCAGCCTACCGAAAATAATTCTAGCTTAGACCTAAGAACCTAATCTTTACCTGTATGATAGGTTTACCTCATGTCAAACTAAAGGCATGTTTATTTTTCCTTAGTTAATTCTGAATGTTAGTTATAGTAAAAATATGAACAATTACCTGCAGAAAAACCTTCTGACGAAGCATGAATGAGCGATTTTACCCCCAGGTCCAAAGGTCGATCTGAACAAATCTTGTAGATGCTGAGAAAATTGTCTCCTTCGCCCGGAAGCTGCAACATGCTGCAGAAGATGATGTTGGTAAACGGGTTGCTTACTGGATGCGAAATTTGGACGAATCGTTCCGTGCAAAAAGAGTTGGCCTTTGCAATCGTATCGTCAGGCAAAACGCATCGATAGCTGGACAGGGAACAGTACATTTCAATAGTTCAACTTGGCAATACGCGGAGGGATTATCTAAACCTCTTTATCGTCGGTCACCTTTCGCCTTGATTCGTTACGATGGGCTCCTGTCGGGAATTTAATGTGGCTTAAAAGCTCCGTTGAAAGTCAGCTTTGCGTATAATAAAAAATGTTCTCAACTTGCCTATCCCATTCCTGCAGCTTCTACAGCCACTGACGAAGAACTGTTTCTCACTGATGCAAGTAGATCTAAAAATATATTCCAAATTTAACACAATATCAAGGCTCAACTGAAAAACTTACCACTTCTTGAGATCTTGCACATTCCGGATTTTCTCTAAACCGATAAGATTGGTACTTATTGCCGACGGAATAACGGAACTCGATTTCTCTGTTAGTTGTTTACGTAGCATTTTGAATGTTTTGATTTTTGAACAGAGGTGCCAGGTGTACCAATTTTTCAGTATTTGTATCGATAATTTAGATGTTCTAGTGATTTTTTTCAACTGCATTTACTGATTTGTGATGAATATCAGTACTATATTTTATTTTTCCTTAAATGTAAAAATTTTACTGATCAATTGTTCCAAGCACACTGTAAAAATTTCTCATCTTTTTCCACGTTGTATAGATTTTTACTAAAATTTTCTGGCATCTCGGATTGTGACTAGCTAAACATTACAAAACGGTGAAATTACAATTTGAACGAAATGCTTGACCACTTAAACTAAACCATTTTTCGAAGGACACTTACAGCTGCTTAGATTTATGATGTAAAACAATTGAAAAAAACAAATGAATAAGGAAAACTTCGTTTATCAAATAAAATAAAAACCTCGTCTAATGCTGTGGTTGGGCACCTGGGTCAATATCTTTCAATTTTCTTTTCTAAAAATAAATCAAACTATGTTTTCTGAGACTGCAAAAATATAGTTTTTTGAAGTCTGTTTTCAAGTTTTTACTATAGCATAGAAGCCTCTCACTGCTGTAGCATGTGCCACCTGTATGTCAAAAACCCGTCATTGTTTTGGATTATGAGATTAACATCTATCCAATCTTTTTGCCCAAAGAATTGTAAAAATATCAACTTTTTTTCGCTTTTATGCCATTTTGAAATCTTGTCTTAAACGCAGTTGGGTTTTAGAGGGTTAAGACACGTTTGTTCTGAAGATAAGTAGGGATGAATCATCATTCATCATAGAGGATGAAAATCCTGTACAAAAGAAAAATAAACGTTCTGAAGTTAAGAATTTGTTTTTTTGGAATATGAAAATAAATACAATATCTATTCAGATTCTTGATAATTTATTGGTTAAAAAACGTTTGACGAAACTCATATTTTTCAAAAACAAATATTCCAGTTTTGCTATTGGTTTAATATTTTTTACCAAAACATGCTGTAATTTTGTTCCCTGCTTTAAATTTGATAAAATTGAGGCTACCTCACTGATACTTGAATTTGTTCTCAGATTAAATTCTACATTACAGTCTACAAAATAATTTACTAAATTTTTCGATAAAAATCTACATAAGATTGTGATTACAGCTTGCTGTTGATAGCTTATTGTGGTTTCAGCATGCTATTCAATTCAAACTATTGACGCCTTAATAATGCCTAATGTTGCTTTCACAGAAAGTCAACAGCAAATGTTGCTCTCATTTTGCTGTTGACTGCTAATTTTGGTCTCAGCATGCCATTAAATAAAAATATCTGACGCCCTAATGATGCCTAATTTAGCTATCACACAATAGTCAACAGCAAATGCTGCTCTCATTTTGCTCTTGATAGCTCATTTTGATCTCAGTTTGCTATCGTTTTGGGCATCAAAGTCTGCTCGGGATCATTTCTTATTTTGAAATCAATCATTGATAACTGATGAAACCAAAAACCTACACGAAAAACAATAACTGATTCAGAGTTTGTTTATGATCCTTTTGATCGAAGAATAATGTTTAGTTATGATATTCTGATATCAGAGATATAATTATTTCATTTTACAAATTTGTTGAAATCCTCAGAACGATTTGACGTTTGTTTTTAAAAAAAATCTAAATGTTGATTTGGTTAAAAAGAATTGCAAACATATTGTCAAAATTCGTTTTGAATGGAATAAATGGAATAAATGGATAAAAGTGAATAAGAAGAAAACTGCTAAAGTCTGCTTCATTTAATATTGGAACAAATTCTTTTGCTCATTGTGGCGCTCCTAGTGGACGGATTTGGAAACTTTTTTCACCCACGTGTCGGGAAATTCATTACCTTTCACCATGTATTTATGTCATAACACCAAACGATAGCAGTTTGTAAACAACCGCCATGGAAGCCGAACGGAGAGATCAAATTGTGCACAGTTTTCTTGAAAATCCATTGTTGTCGGCATCGAAGCTAGCTAAACAGCTTAAAATGCCCAGAAATACCGTATGGCGTGTTATCAAGCAGTACAAGGAAACATTGACGACGGCTCGGAAGCCGCATTCAAAGCGTCGGAGTGGAACTGTCGACCGGAAACTGCGTGGGAAAGTCATCAAGGCCGTCAAGAGGAATCCCAATCTTTCAGACCGCGATTTGGCCAATAAGTTCCAGGCCGCTCACAGTACGGTGCGACGAATTCGTCTCCGGGAAGGAATAAGGTCATTCCGAGCCAGCAAACAGCCAAATCGGACGCTGAAGCAGAACAATGTGGCCAGAATCCGTGCTCGAAAGCTGTACGACCAAGTGCTGACCAAGTTCGACGGATGTATTCTGATGGACGATGAGACCTACGTGAAGGCGGACTTTGGGCAAATCCCAGGTCAAAAATTTTATTTGGCGACGGCTCGGGGGGATGTACCTGCAAAATTTAAGTTCGTGTTTGCGGATAAATTCGCCCGCAAGTACATGATTTGGCAGGGGATATGCAGTTGTGGACAGAAAACCAAAGTCTTTCTCACTGACAAGACAATGACATCAGAAGTCTACAAAAAAGAGTGCCTACAGAAACGGATTCTGCCGTTTATTCGTGCCCACGACCGTCCAGTAATGTTTTGGCCGGACCTCGCAAGCTGCCATTACAGCAAAACGGTTATGGAATGGTACGCATTTGTATGAAAAACAAATTATGAATTCGTTAATAAATGACTGAACTACACGCAATTGTTTGTGTTCCAATATTAAATGAAGCAGACTTTAATAACTTTTTCATCTTAACTCGAATCGAAATGCCGTCTTCGGATGAAAATTTGTTCATAGTTTAGGCTTCAAAAAAAGTTTTGCAAAGAAATCGGCCGAAAGGAACCAAAGTGATTGATGAAAAACTGGATTTTCATGTTCCTCCCGAGCAAAATGTCTTAAAATCCCATACAAACTTTAGGCTCGTTAAGCCGCCTCTTCCCGTGATTCGATCTGGACTAAAAATGACCCGACATTTGGGTGACTCTATTGTACATCCAAACCGTCAAAAATCGTCAAAACCGTCAAGATCATCCGCAATTTGACTGCTCGAAATTTTTGCATTTTTAACGGTCGTACGGTAATTGGAAATTTGTTTAAAATTTCTTCATTGGTTGTATTGATAACTGATATTAAAATTTGTAATACATATCTTTACTTTGTGGTTCTGTAAGGTTTCTGTTGGTAATTTTCGGGCATAAATTTCAATCCACAAGGATTCCAGAAGTGCCAATCAAAACATACAGTTTCAGAAAATTTTCGGACATCTTCTCTCTTGTAAAACGCTCAATGTAATCTAAAATAATAAGCAGATATCGATCCTACGAAAATACATTTCCTGTTCCTGTGTCCAGTTGTACAAATAGAGTGGACGTGGAACCAGGAAATTGAAAACGTTATTCCTTCGATTGTTATTTTTCCAAGGAAGGAAACCACGTTATTGTCCCGGCTGGGGCGGCCAATCATTCCAGCGATGATTGATTCCATTTTTGTTAAATTGCAATTGCGATTCCATTTGAAAAATCCAACCGCTTCCCTTGAAAACGATAAATTATCATACCTACTTGTTACAATTAAGTTCAATATAAATGCGTTTTCTCGTCGGAGTAGAATCGGAATTGCGGGAGACTCGTGAAAATTGCAACAGTGTTAAATATTCTTTTTTGTAGTATTTGGATAGAAATTCCATGGAAATGAGGATAAAAGTTAATTTTCCCATTCTGGGTTGTGATCTTTTCCCCTTAAATGAGCTCGGTGGCATTTTTTCGATTTCAATTGGACATATAAAAATAAATGAGAGAAGAAAAATTGAAACTGGGAACTTGCGGTTCACCTGTGATGGGTTTCCAAATGACTTAGTGGTTGAAGTTATTCTTGAACTTGGGAAGGAAAAGGGATTAAAAAAATAACAAACAGACGGATGTTTAGCTCGATGTTTACTAAGAGTGATATTTAAGCGATATTGAGAACTACGAAAACTTGAATTCCTGAATCATGTTAAAATACCGTTTCAATGTTTTTAAATATTTTCGGGTGAATGCTCTTAGTTATGATAATAGGCCAATTAAATTAATCCACTCGAATTATTTCGTTTATGTGGACATTTTTTAATCACATGTTTTATCGTCTCGAGTATCAGCCAGTTTTGTAGAAAATCAATACTTCTGAACTTGAAAACGATCTAATGAACTCAGTTCAGTTATGATTTTAGGAGTATCAATTTCAAAATTTAATTTTCAGTTAGTCTTGACAAAAACAAAAAACGATTAACTGTCTCAAATCTTACAGTTCAAAAGCTAAAACGCTCCTAAATTCACCATCGCTTTCCAATTCTTCCAGCCGAACTTTTCCTAACTAATAAAAAATCGATTACTCAACACCACTTAGATCATTTCGCAGCCGGCAGATCTACCGCGAGATAACAGCAACTTTACTTTCCCCTCATAATTCACCGGAACAGCCTTTTGAGATGCCATTTGACGGCAAAGTGAGTCTTTCCACTTCTTGGTTGGTCCATTCATTCGTCTGATTCCATCTGATTTACTGAGGTGCCATTAATCGCCGTACTACAGCTCCCAGAAGAGAAAGGTTTTGGAAAAAGTTACACCCCAGGCAGTCAGCAAACTTTTGCAAACACAATTTTTTGCGAACTTACTTCTAGCTTTGCTCATCGACACCTTTGAAGCCAGGCAAGCAAGCAAGTAAGCAAACAAGGAAAGAGTTTCGTCAAACAACGACGATGACTACTGGAGCAACTTTTATCGGTTCCAATCAGTTACAGACGAATCGGAAAGATGATGATTGAGCAATTTTCCTCGAAACACTGGATGTGATGCTTGCTTCCTCTCGTTAGCTTTGTAGGTATAGGTACGTGGTTTTGTGAATCTGCTAAACTTATGATTCGACTTCCATCCGATTTCAAGTTTCTGAGAATATTTTAAAATTGTTTGGATTGATTTTACATTGAATTGATTTCGAATATTGAATTGAATTGAATATGTCTGTTGGGGTATGGGATAGGTTTTTATACGCAACTATTTACTTTTTTATGATAAATGTGATTGAAATTTTGGTAGCATGGTATTTTAAATTTTATTTCTATTGGGTTGGATACATGATTTTAAAATAGGAAGGGTGATGTTTCATGTTACTATTATGTATACGAGATCTGTCAAATTGATAATTATTAATAACTAGCTGACCCGGTAAACTTCGTTTTACCCGTTACTTAAAAATCGTTGGAAAATGTTTACAGTGCTCGCTTTGTGCTCGTGAATCAGTTTTCATGAAAATCGTCTTCAAGTTGTTCGAGTTTTGTCCCGTTTCTAGTTGATTTTGTATAGAATCCCCTCTTCCATAAAAAGTGAGATTCTTGAAACTATTATACAAACCATATCTGGCCCGAAAAACCCTCGGATACCAAATTTCACTTAATCTCGACCGACCATTCATACGTGATAGTGTTACAAAGAAAACGCCTCCATTTTTATACCTAGGGAGTCTCGGGTCTAAATCCGAGTGAGGTACATATCCAGACTACAGTTGACTTGATTGCTGGCTAGATCCTGCGAAGGTCAGTTGTGCTAGTGATTGCTAAATATCGTTGGTTTAGTTCGGCTATCATACACTGTCTGTATGGTGAGAACCCTCTATTTGGAGATAGGAGTATGTACGGTTGCATATAGATTTCGCATAGGAAATCATTTAAAATTGGAAAGACTAATCATTTCTTGAAGTCAACACATACATATAAGTATTAAATAAGTATTCCAAAAGAGTTACCCTTAAGTTCATCAAGTTGTGTCTAATTCCATATCAATTTTGTATCATAGCCACTTGTTTAAAGTTGAAGAAGAGGGACATTCAGCAAATCATCTCATTGTGTTAAAACTTTGTAGTGTTTAAAGGTTTATTAACATCTCTTAAAATTGTTCGAGTTAATGATTCTGTACTGTGTCATCGTAGTATTCATGTGCCCTCTCTGCTCTCTCACTATGAGAGATTTGTATGAGAGACAAGCAGTGATGGCAATCGCTAGAATAACGAAGCTCTTAAATATTTAGAGATCGATAATGTAGATCGATAAGGTAAGGACGGTACCTGGTTTGGAGTGGTGCCCAACCTAGATTAGTAAATAAATAAATACCATTTGTGCGAGATATTTTCGGCTGCCGCATATAGACCGTATCTTTGAGCTCTCCGTTCAGATAGCGGACTTTACATCTGCATGCTTCACCTGCACTGCATCTCTTCGTTCATGGCGGCTTTCCAAAATACGAATTCTTCACAATTGATGGCTTTCTTGTGCGATCTCGGTTTGGTACAAATCTTCCTTGCCAAACCGATGGTTTCGGGAACACGAACTGGAACTTTACCTTTGGTACTACGGGTTGACCGTTTCAGCGGTGTTCGTTCTGCATCACTCTCGATTTCATGCGTGGTATCGTAAGCGCTGGTGTCCGATTCTCAGTCTCCATCGTCGGAAAATGCATCGTCTTCGCACAAAACATTCTCGTTCACGGGTTCTCACTCTTCGTTGGCAGGAACCAGAATCGACTCGTATTCCACAGTTTTCGTCTCAGCTAAGTCATCTTTTTCTATCACGATGAATCGGACGTCATGGCTAATCACAACTTCGTCAGTACTTGGATCGACAAACTTGAACGCCTTGTGTTCACTTGAGTAGCCGATGACTGTGAGCTTGATGGCTTTCGGATCAAGCTTCCTCCGCTGCGGCGATGGAACTTTAACGTAAGCAGTGCAACCAAAAAGATTAGTCTGCATAGCTCGGCACCTTCCCAAACCATAATTCGAACGGCGTCTTCTCCAGGATTCTTGATGGTAGAATGTTCTGCAGATACGTGGCGGTGTTGATTGCTTCCGCCTAGAATCGGTAATCCATCTTGGCATTTTGAATCAAACAGCGTGGAAATGGCAAGCGTGCCATTTTACATTCCACACATCACTCGCACGTCTTCTTGATGTCACACTTGCTAATGGAAATGCCTGTTGCCAAACCTTCACGCACTGTTCGTTGGTCTGCTTCACAATCACTGTCACCCAACATTTGATGCCAACTGTGGATACAGTTTTTCGGATGCAGGAACGCTTGATGGGAATTTTCCTTCCGGGTCTTTAGAAGAAACAAACCGCCAATCTTGTCTGCTACAGCTGATACACATCCGCCGCTTTGGATAACGCAGCCTCGTTGCTTCGTGAAAAAAACTTCCGCCCCTTTCGTGATGAGTTTTCCGACTGAAATCTGGTTAGATTCCAAATCCCAAAGGACAGGACAGGACCATTTCTTGAATCGCTCCAGCTTCGTCGTATGCTATCAGGTGACCGGTTCCGATACCGATAATTTTATTTTCTCTTCAACTTATTGACTAACTATTCCAAGGCTTGCTTGATCATCAGTCGCTTCGTTTTTCAAACAATTCATTTTAATGGTGTTATGCTTTGAACATAAGCAGACCCATGTAACTTATCAAAAATTCTTCTATATGCTCAGTGCTACTCTCTTCTGAGAAGGGGTATCATAACAGGCGACTAAAATAGCTTGTACACCCTCCATGGGGGTCAATGGTTTGAGTATTCAACAACTTCAACGTCAAATAACATACAAAATTATCAAAGCAACCGTTGTTCGTATTCGCACTGTTGGTATCTATTTCAACATACTTGATTTTATGAACAAAAAGATTCCCAATTGAGCATTTAATAGATGGTTTTCTTCTCGAACAGAGTAAAATTAGAAAAGCAGAGTTTCGGTTTAATTCAAGTTCAAATCAATTTATTTTCGAATGGCAATATATGATTGATAATTCGCCCAAAAGGTCAACCAAAATATATTTTTACCATTTAAAGCATTGTAGATGGCTCTGAATTACTCACTTCCAACAGATATACTTTTAAAGCAGATTTGTTTTTCCAAGACACACATTGGTTACCATGGCTAGATGTATGAATCTTGTTGCCCGAACTCTTAAGGTGGCGTTGCGAACATCGAAAGTCCGTATAAAAGAATTAATGTTCGCGGCAAAGCCCCCTTCTTTATCTTGAAGTGACGGTATCTTTGACATAAGGTAAGAAAGAACTTTATGAATTCACAACTCAAAAAAAAATTAAAAATGCATGCAAGTTATTGATACCATATGATGTAATATATTGATTGAGTTTTAAAAATTATATGTAAAGAAGTTCAAAACATGAAGTTCAAAACAATGTTTTTTTTTTTATTCAAATGAACTTTAAAAGTTACACAAATTCAGGCTTCAATGAAGGATTCATAATGATTAAAAATTGCAATAAGAAAGTGTTTTTGTATGCCTCCATAATGTTTGTAAATGCCTGTATCCAAAAAAAAACAAGTTTTTTAACCTATGTAAAATAAATATATGATTTTTATCGTTAAAACTTCGTATATAAGCTCTTATTAACATCTTTGAAGAGAATTGATGATCCCAAAACAGATTTGATAAAGTTTTTCTTATGGATAAACTTTCTCCATAATGTAACAACCCTTACTTTAGTTTTATTCCATTAAATTATAAAAGACATAGATTTAAATAAAACTTCAGCTTTGTCGTATGACAGTTATCAGTTTCTAACATGTTCAGTGGAATTATACGGAAATATTGGCAGAAAAACAGAAATTTTGCCCAGGCGCATTCAGCCCGCACGGTTTGAGGTTCAGAATTTGGAACAACCGTTAAAAGCACTGTATTTAAAAAAAAAGCAACACTTTCATTTGGTGATATTTTTAAACGGATTGTTGAAAATTGGTGAAATTTCTAGTTATACTACCTTCTAACGTAACGTCTACATGTTGATTAACTGGTTAATTGCCGCGATGAATTGTTTGTTGTTTTCATCGACTTTTTTCGGCGAAAATGAAAACGAAAATACTTGCCAGTTGGTCCAAACGTTTCGAGCTACTTTTGGCGTTTCGCTCCGGACCTTAAAATTAAATTTATTTATTGTATATTTTTGTTTCGATTATAGTCGTTTTACCATCTTTATGGCACTCGCGACTTTATCAACGTTACAGTTGGCGGATCGTTATTGAAAAACTTATCCGGTACCACTGTGTTCGATGTTTACTCTTGGGCTCGAACTCACGGACATCGGCTCAGGAGACAACAGACTTGCCAACTGAGCTATATCACAAGCCCATTTATTGCATAATTTTCCATTTTACAAGAGCTAATTATCTTACTTTATCTAGGGATCGTCGTACCTACTGTTATTCGCTGTCTGTTGTTTGTTTTTGATGTTATATTTACATTGATCTGTCAGTGTCTTGATTTTTGGTAAAATGGAGTTGTATGCTGATTTGAAATTAATGGAATCTTTCTGTTTGTCGTTGTCGCCCCTAATTTAAATGTGAACATTTCTGCACAGAATTTGGTGTTGTACTTCGAAACTTTTTCCAAAATTTTGGTATTTTAAATCAAAACATGACCGTACTCGATACTATGTTGTGCAAGTCCGGCCCCTCCTATTTTTTTGGTTTTAACATCATTTTTATGTTGTTCGTATCTTTTTTGTAAGAATTGACTTGTTTCTCCAATGTAGGATTTTTCACATCCTTCACATTTTATGTTATAAACCACATTTGCTGTTTTATCTTTTGGTATTTTATCTTTAGTTTTTGTAAAAATTGTCTTTTTAAATTTGTTTTGAAGATTGTAAGACTACATTAATATCGTATTGCTTAAAATATCTGGCTTATTTCTCACCTAGACCTGCACAATACGGAATTGTAATAAAGTTTTTTGGTTGCTCATTTTTTGTTTCACTCAGACTGTTGTACATTTTGTAGGTTCGTTCTTTTATAATTTTTGCAACAAGTTGTTGAGGATAATTATTTATCTTAAGAATGTTCTGTACTGTGTCGAGAGCCATATTGAATTTTTATTGGTGACGTCACAAAAACGATTGTATCGAAAATTATGTGAGAATGGTAGGAATTTCAAAGAAAAACACGTTTTAGAACGAAATCGAGTTCCAATTTCATTTTGATTTGGTTGTAAGGCCTCTATTTCACTTTGTTCTGAAGTTGTTTCGTCCTTTGGAGATTGCATTATGTTTTTTTTCTTCTTAATTTATTAATGAATGCAATGTCGCCTTGAAGCTAAAACGTGCAAAAAATGAAGAAAATATCAGCTTCGAAAAGGTCTAGCTGGTAGATATTGAGTGTTCAACTGATTGTTATGATTTTAATCCAACCGGTTTAACATATACAATTCTTGTGTAGAACAATTAACATCAATTCATGATTGTTAACTCAGTTTACAAAAATGCCAATAAAAGTTCGTGGTTTTGTATGAAAAATTGTGTTTTGGTCAATTCATTGCAATGAGGAGTTTGAACTGCACTGATTTGAACATTTTCATGGAAGACTTCGAACTAATTTTAAAGTTTTGCAAATTTCAGTGGTGAAAATCTACATTTTTTTCGAACCTCGATGGTCTTTTTTAAAGAAAATTTATTCGGAAATGCATCTTTTTTGGCACCCTTCTTGAAGAGCAAGAATTCTTCTACAATAACATGTTTTCAAAGTGGAAAATATCTAGCAGATTTTTCGAATTATCATCGGTAAAGAAAAGTGTCCTAGAAAATTAACCGATTTTTCGTGATTGTGACGTCTCAGCCTGTACCAATACTAGAGCAGGGCTGCCTTGGCACGACCTTCTTTAAATATTCCTTGAGTTCTCAGCATGTCTTGCAGCAAACAATTCAAAGAAATAAAAAAAAGCGAGCAAATTTCAAAAAAGGTAAGCATGCTGAGAACACAAATCATTTAATTTTAGAGCGGAAGAATGTACCTAATAATATAAAAATGAATGTAAGCTAAAAAAGTGAATCTCAATGGAATAAGTGTTCATATTAAGAGATCCACTTCTCAATCAAAGTTGATTAAAGTATAAAACAAGTTAAAACATTTAAAAAAATATTAATTATACTAAACTAAGTTAAAATAAAGAAAATTATACTAAACTAAAAACATACAAGTTAAAATCAATTAAACTAAACAAATAAAAAAAAGCTAGTTTGGTGATCTGTTCAATGGTTCAATGGTTTAATAGGTTCTTAAAGTATTGCATCAGTCTGGTCTTGAAAATATTTCAGTTATTTTTTGTCTCCAATCCTTCTTGAAGATTATTGTACTTTGTTGGTCCGATAAAAGAAATTGTTTGTTGTCCTAGGCTAGTTGAAGAATTACTTTGTAGTAGATGATGAGATTGTCTAGTGTATTCACAAAAAAAGTTGGTTAATGAATTTTGTGAACAACTTATTTAACTTGTTTATAGACTGGCTGATGTGTTTCGATGATAAAAAAAACAACTATTCGAGATTTTTGCTTCTTGATTTTAATCGAAGAATTCCTAAATATGCCTGGATATTGCTCAGATTTGGGGTTGTAAACTTTGAAATCAAATGCCCGAATTTTGCACGGTTTTTAGATAAAATAGCCAAGAGCCCGGATTTGCCCTGTCCGACTAAGTGTGGAAAAATATCATGTTCGATGTTCAATTTTTTGGTAAATATAATTTTTTTGTCGTCACAGAATTTTAGAATCTGTATCCAATTCATTATTCTAGATTTTCAATTCGGTTTATCATTGGGACAAAACCCTGATTCGAAATTAACAAACCTTTTTTATGATTTGGAATCGAAATTTTTTTACTCTTGATTTTTATGCAGAATTCAAACTTTAAAAAGATCCATAATTGAAAATATCAGAGTTTCATCAATCGGAATTTTCATTTAGATTCACTTGTTGAACTACAAATAAATATTTGAAGAAAAACATCATATTGTAAATCAATGCTTCAAAATTTTATAAAGAAATTTTTGGCTAAGGATTCTGCCTGTTTTTTTTTCATAATAATTGGCAATTTTTGTTTGAAGTTTTGATTTTGAAATCAATTTCAATTGAGAATTTCAAAAATTTTATTCAGGTTAAAAATGCAGAATTAAAATTCAGAATTAAAAATTCAAAATTTCCCGAAACTAAACAGGTGAACTCATTTTTAAAACTATTTTCTTTGAAAAATCCTAATTTATCTAAAATCTAAAGTAACCAGGCTTCAAAAATATTTGCTAAAAAAATTTAAAATTATTTGTTTTATAAGAGAGCTAAACAAGGTGGTGTAAAATTTGTGATCTGGTCCAAAATAAGTCCGTTACCCTAATATAAAAGAACTTAAACCCGAATAATGAGATAGACTAAGAATTGGTTTTTTTCAATCTATTTTTCATGTCTGTATATTTTGAAGAACAAATATTATAGAAAATTTTTTTCACCAAACCCCCCCTCCTATGAGGCACTTCTTCCTACGGCCCTGTGTTATGGTATATAAGCATACAATGATATGAAAATATCATTGAACTGCTTACTTTGGGTATGTAGTGTTTAAAATTTTAATTTCGATTTTAAACACGTTTGTAATAATCGACATAATCATTCCAACGTCAAGCTGTTGTTATTTGTGTTTGCTTTAAAATAGTATACTTGGGTGGTAAATCGAATCTATAAAAATGTGGGTGAATTTAAGGTTCTTGACAATAGATTAGTCTGATCTGATTTAAAAAAAATCATTCATTTAAGAGGGAATTATGGACAATCCTGATTGGGCAGCCTTTAGTGTTGTCTGAATAGATAATATTTTTATGAATATGAAATAGTAAGCTTTGTCTTGAAATGTGTAAAAGGGACTAAAATTTTTTTCTTTAAAATATGAAATAGAAAGGATTATCTGACCATAGTGAAAATTTTGAGCAACAAACTTAAAAAGTCTAAGTTGTCAAATTTCAAAATATTTTTCAAAAAGGTTATTTTTTAATAAATCAAAGGCGTGAAGTTTGAATCAATGAGTTATTAATTTTTTAAAGAAGATAATTTAATGAAATTTTTTCTATGAAATCTTATTGAAATCAATATAAGCGATAACGACTATTAAACTTTCATAAAAATTAAATAATTTACTTTAACTGGCTGTACACTATCAAATGGCTGAACACTAAACACTTGCTTTTTCTTCAAGAAAAATTTTGAGATTCCAACAGAGAAGAATTATTTGAACTGAAATCGATCCTTTGTGTTTAGTAAATTTTGATAAATACATCCAATGATGAAAATTGATTGTCATAAAACACATTCAGTTTAACAGAAATTACAATTAATCATTTAAGGCGATAAAAATTACATTTTCGACTAAGTTTTAAATATCGCCAAATTCACAGTTTCGTCATTTTCACGGTGAAATTTTTTTTGAGTGCGATAAAATCGTATATCAAATCGTGGTGTCAGAATTTGTATCAGACTTAGAATTTTGTTCCGAGACCATTTTCGATTTTCTTAAATCAAAAGCAACAAAAATTGGTGCATTTTTATCACTTTTCTTTATCTAAGACTTCTAGTACATCTTCAAACATATATGTATGTTGAACACATTCAAAGGAGCTCCACTTGATTCCAATGAGATAAGCTCAAGAAACGAAAAATTTCAAATTCACATCACGCCTCGTTTGCATTCGTTTGAAGCAATACATTGTTTCCGAAATGCTGCAGGGATATAGAGATTTAGTTATCGTTTTCCAATCCCACCATATAAACCCAGAAAAGGCTAACAGCTTCGATTATTCAGATTGCTTTTCCATCAATTCCTAATCTTCTGCTATCGTCTTCTACGTATCGATCTACAGATTTTGCTGCTTGTTTCAATTTTGGCCGTGAACGTGATCCGATGCCAGTCGCTGCCATCCCAAGACCGAAATCAAGAGCAACTTGACCAGCAACAAAGAGATGCAACAACGGGGGACCACGAAGTGGCCGGAAGTCAACAAAACGTGCGATTGTTCCAACCAGCAGAGGTCATCGGGGCAGCAGCATCGGTAACACCAACCGAAACCGGAAGCCGACCCGAGAGTGGCCGGTCTCTGAGGAGCAGCTACTATACGGGTGCCACCAACGAACGACGTGAGTACGATTTCAATTGGTCTTAACAGCAGCTGCATTGTTTTGTTTTATTTTCCAACCCTAGATGTTTGTGAAGGTTCAAACAACAGGTTGAAAAGACACAGTTCAAATTTTCAAACTTATTGAAAAATTATTCTACGGCTTCGTTTTCATTTCTTTTCCCAGCCAGAAAATGGTTTCTCGTCAAAGTGTCGGTTCTGTATGAACTTTATCAAAGTTTTTTCCCCCATTTTCACTTCCAAAAGCTTCTCCCCAAGCCAAATTAAAATTCAACATCCAAAATCGAATGCCATCTGAACAACTAAGCAATTTCAGTTAGTTTTGTGCCAATGATGATGGAAAACTGGTCACATTCTCCAACAAGTTTGAAAAATTGCTTTCAACATTGACCAGCATATGTTTTTCTTTCAGTTTTCACTCACAGTTTGTTCAATAAGCCTTACTACGGCAACGCCGGCTATCCGGGCTTTTACGGGGGAGCAGGAGGATATCCTACTGGAGGTTATTTCCCACAGGCGGGTGGATATTATCCGGTAAGTTGAGATATACAAATTTATTAGTTTCTTTTCAGAAATAAAATTTTCAAAATAATTGAGTGAATTATCATTTAAAGTTTACTATTTTTTTTTAAATGGTTATTAACTTGTTACTTTTTTCATAAGATAGATTAAAAGCTAAAATTTTATAAACCAATCACAGTCGATACTCTACATCATTAGAAATTAATAATAATACCAAAGATAAAGACTCCTGCCATTTATGATTTCTATTTTCTCACTTAAAACTTGAAAAAAAAAAATAAGTTGAATAATCATTCATTTTACGGGAAATACCCTTTTTTGTCGACCGGTTTTGGGCTCGATGTTGCCCATGTACTGGGCGATGTCTGACCATCGGGCAGTCTTTTGTTAAATCTGTATGATCTTTCATAAATCTGAATTTTGTGTTACAAGTAGAATACAAAATTTTGCCTAAAATCATATGAAACTAATGTGATTTCGGCAATCTCACTGTGAAGTTATAATGATAAATATAATAATTTTCATGGGGACGATGATAGATTTTTAACAAAGGTAAAAATTTAGGGCACAGAGGTATCTTTGTTAGTTACAATGTTGACAATGTTGAAAATGTTGAAAATGTTGCTGAATCTATTGCGGATTAAATTCTGTGCATTTTCTGTAATTACTACTGGTATTATTAGAAAACTTTTCCTGAATCTTATATATTTTGAAAAAATACCGGTTTCATCGGTTTTCTCAATTAAAAATACCAAAAACAGGAATTCAAAAACCGGTAAAACAGACCAACCTATTCATATTTCATATTCATGGAATGGCGGATGCAATTAACACAAAAAGTGAATTTGAGGAACATTTCGTGGCTTTATTTTCATAGAAGGCTGTTTGAGGCCCTATTTTTATCTTTTATACCGAGTGATGTAAAAATGTGAATAATATATCACAAAAAGACTATGGAACAATTCGATAACTTTCATGTTTACAGAATGCTATTTGGAACTTTCATGCTCGCATCCGAAAACAACCGGTACCAATTCTCTTTGAAACCTTTGTTCAGCTAAATGCGAACTAATGAGGCATACGTCTAAGTGGATATTGGACTTTTGGTTGCCTGGTATGAAGCCCAGTTTTCCATCGTCGCATCGACCTTTAGGCTCAGTTTATGTTCAGAATAGCAATCGTTTCTGTGAACTGTCAATGGAGCATTGTTGGTAATGATCTACATATTTCACATTTCTGGTGGCCAGCAAGAGGATAATCGGAACGGTCAAAAGTTGGTACGGCAGCCAGGATTCAGAGCACCGCAGTGAGAACTTTACTTGCATTAAACTCACATTCGTGAAAGTTCTCAACAGAAATCATATTATGTTGACCTCTGAGTAAGTTAGACAGTAAAATATTCAAATGGTGATCTATGATGTACGTAAATGATTGGCAGAAATTTTGAAGAAATATGTCAACCAGTCTTAGGTGGCAATGTCGGGTATATTTACTCTATAAGGTTCCCAAATGTTTGTCGCGTTTCACTTAAAAAAATCATTGATTTAATGATTTAACTTATTAAATCTGGGACGAATTTATGATTTTTTTGGTTTAATTCAAACGAAAGTCGTTCAAATGTGCAAAAATAGGATCATCATTTTCACACGTTAAGCGAATAATGCCTTTGATGGTGTGAAAAACAGTTTTAACACCAGAAACAACAATTAAAAATCGATAGCTCATGACATAGAGCATTTGTCGAAAATTTGCTTAAAAGTCTGTCGAAATTCTAAATTTTTTACTATTTCATAAGCTTCGGAATCTCAAATTCTTGATACTTTGAAACAAGAGTAGGCCGTCGTCAAAAAATCAAACATATGAGGCCCATTGAGACAAAGATGTATGTATAAGTGCAAAATTGATTCATTTTTAGACAATAATGTTCAATCTCCGCCTGATTGTTACTCAAACACTCAAAATTTGCTAAGCTAATAATGAAATAAATTACGAATCAAATCACCAAAAGCTTTTTAGCGAAAGAGATTTGGTTGTAAGTTTCTCAAATAGATAAATGTTCTTAAATTATAAAATTCTTCATATACTATTTTTAATCTTTGTTGAGATAAATTATCAACTTAAAAACATTAAATAATACACATTCTGAATTTCACGATCGCAGGCGTGACTCAGTAGAACAAGTTCCACATCGCCAATGGCTCCTATTCCGTGATTGACCGAGGTCATCAATTTTGTTCAAAAGTCAAAAGAGTGGTGTCTGGGTTTGTCAGCAAATTCACAATGCTCAAAATTGATGCTCTCTCTTTGAACATCAATAACGGCGTCGGCCACGTCCTATATAGTAATCAAATGATGGATTTAAAAAGACAGAAAGGATGAAAGAATGATGTTGGGCTCTAAGACCGAGGTTACCTCTGCATCCTTGCAAATAAATTGGTTGGAGTAATGGGCGAAATGGATTTGATCAGGATATACTTTTGACTAGTTTAATGATGTTAAAATGAATTTAAGTTGTAAAATCAAATTTTCCTATTTTTCCTTATGAAACTTGAAAGATGCAAAATAATTGTACGATGGTTCTATCATGTCAAGTGTTAAAGTAGTTACCCTAAGACAATCAGACAGAGTCTGATAAAAACAATTGCAAAGGTAAAATTAGAATGCAATTGATATTTTTTTTTCTAACATTAACCTTTAACATTGAAATAAAAAAATAGAATCCTATAAGTTATTATTTTTTCACATACAACTTTTCTTATTTTTAATTTTTTAATGACAAACTTTTGAAAAGTTCTTTTATTTCAACCTTTTTTAAACTGTAGAATATTACTAATTCTGATCTTATGATGAAAGTTCAAGCCAAATTTATGTTTTGGCTGATTTTAATTTTTTTAAATACATATAGGTACACGTTGATATGCAATCATTCCGTTCAAAAACTATCATAAACCTTATTTTATTTAATCTAAAATCATTTGGAAAAGTATTCAATCAGGGACATAATTAAAATCACATACATAACTAGTTGAATTGCAAATCGCTCAATATGGAACTTAACCATAACGTTGTGACCAATGAAACAACGTGAGAGTTGCTCATTAATCCTCTGAAAAAATTGTTTTTGTACCGTAGTCTGATAATGCTTGAGTCGAATATTAACTTTCATGAATAAAATGATAATTGAAGAAAACTTAGCTGTGTACTTCCATTTTTCAATGATGATCCTTCCAGGAAATCCACCGTATTGAAGATAACAGGTCTCTGCCCTTGGACATCCAAGTATAAGACTGTTCCTTCTTTCAATAGCGCTTTACATTTGATTTTATTTCGAAAATGAAAATAACAACTTATTATTTTTGTTTATGTTTCCATTACAATATTAGCTTATTAAGTTTTTTCACAATCGATTAATCTGATTGTGGTTAGCTTAATTAAACTAAGTCAGTTTTTCTTCCAAGAGCAGGGAAAAGCCCAAGGGAGTTGAATTTAATGTGATAACGTCAATTTAATGTGATTTCGTCAGATTGAGCATTTTTCATAGTTTAAAATTTAAATTGATTGAAAACATATATGAGTACATCTTAATTTGAACGTCATTTTTTATACACTTCAATCAATAAACACAGGTTGTTAGAAATGTTGACTTTTTCCCGTCAGTACGTGGTGCTGATGTTTGTAGAAAGAATGTCAATTGGAATTTCTAGGAAAAACGTTAAGAGTTGGATATCTTTATATCTACAATTTTTGCTTATACTCATTTGGCTCAAACGGCCTCATATGTATGGGAGAGTGGGGAATCATGGGCCACTTTTTTCCGTTGTTCCATAACTTCTTAACTATTAAAGATAAAATGAAAATAAAAAATGGTATGGTTTTCTACATTTTCAAGGTATCATAAGGTATTTTTTTAAAATTTTTAATAAGTTATTTTCCCCAAATTCGGACTGTTTGAAAAAAAGCAATATTTTTCGGAATTTAAAAAATGGTGGGGAATCGTGGGCCACCAAATCCAAATTGACCAAATAACATGCAAAGTTTATGAGTTGACCCAAAACTGTGATTTCCTAATTCATTTCGTCATTTTAAAGCAATTTCAGATAATGAAATAAAAAAGAGAGCTGTGTATGATCGCATAGATTCCAAAACCTGGCTCGCGAACGTTTTGGCAAAATTTCTTACATAGGATGGACAAAATATTTTTCATAACTCTTCATTAGGAATAAGAAAACTTTACAATTATTTAAAGTTCTGAATGTGTATAAAAACATAAAAATATAGGTGATTCAAGATGTGTGGCCCACGATTCCCCACAAGCTATGATTTGCAAATTGGTTGCGTTTGTGTGACTTATTGATGTTTCATCAAAAATTCCTTTTCCATGTGAAAGATCATGACAAAACTAAGATCATCAGCGTATGAGCATATTTTTGTTTTGCTCTTTAGGTTCCCCATCGATGAAGTTAGCGGGTGTTTTTTTAATTATGTAGGTAAATTTTTCTAACTTTTTTTAGCTTGATAAATAAAAGAAGCATATGATGCGTATTTCTGTCAACATCATATAGGATTATATGCTCACCCAAAGCGACGACGATGACAGTTGGTTTGAGATTTTTATCTCAACACACATCTGAGATATTAAAAGTGGCCCACATTTCCCCATGGCCCACGATACCCCACTCTCCCCTATGTTTATTTGAAAATTTTTTTTCACTCGATTCAACGATTTCTCGTATTTTAAAAAGAAAACGTTAATTTCAAGATACAGAGCATTCTAGACGAGAGCTTTAAAAAAACTATCGGATTATATAGGTGGGAATTTTTTTATTAGCTGATGATTTTTGCCGGGGGTGTTAAGATCTAAAATTTAGAAATTAATTCATTTTTACGACTTAAAAGCACATTTTTTCAGATTTCTTATCCGGTTTTTTTTTCGAGTTTGATTCGATTTGATTTTTTTGTAAATAAAATGAAACCATATTTTAAAAATATATAACTGTATATTTTCAACGGAAATCATAAAATCACATCAAAACATATTGAAGCTTTATCAGATTTCCAATTGAAATATTAAAAAATAATCAAATAATGACCTAATAATATCAGATTTCCAATTAAAAAACTTTCATCCGAAAACACCAAAGTGAGCCAACAACTCCTTTAAGAATAATGAAAGAAATAATGACAAAAAACTACTTTTTGCCTAGAAAACAAACAATGATGGAGGAAAATGATGTTATTTCAAAAGTTGTTTGATTAAAATCTTAAACCATAAAAAGCCAAAAGTTATTATCCAAAAACATCTTCCTGGTCGATAACAAAAATCTAACCTTCATTTTTATTTTATTTTAAAAAAATCTGACCGAATCTAGCTTGAAGAATAACAATGTTTCAAATCTGAACAATGACATGTGTTTTAAAGACGTTAAAAATTCCAATTTTAAATTTTAAATCTTGGGAAGGATCTGATGACCCCTGCCGCAAATTGTCAGATAATAAAAAAAAATCCCTATGTGTATGTTTAAAAAAAATGACTTTTTGCTTACACTTGTTTTTTTTATGTCTTTTGGGTCGCCAAACGTCAATGTAAAATTTAAGATGATTTAGTTGATTCCAAAATCAGAGCAACACGATTCAATTTTGTATGGAACTTTATATGGAAGACGAAATTTTTGCGTACTAAATCATCCAGAAAATTCAAATTAGCTTGAAATGTAGATTTTCTTCAATTATTTGTTTGTTTATTCTTAATTATCATTTTTTGGAAACATTATAAGAAGCTTAGACTTTCATGAAAACAGTTATGACCATTTCAAAATAAAAGATTTGAATTCAATGAGATTCAAAATGTTAGGTTTTAATGGCTAAGGCTTTCACAAATTTGAAGAAATGCGTTTATCAAGATCAAATAATTCAAAAAATCATTGGTTATGCGAAGTAGTTTTTTTGCGATAATATATTTTATAATATGGTTAAATAGCTTTAACATGAGTAATCAAAACGCTAAATTAAAAAAAAACTATATTTTGAAAAAAGATAACATTATATCGAACATCTTCTCTGGGATAAAACCCTGGGTCCTTAAAAGGCCCGTTTTGGTGCAAAACTCATCCATAATTTTTTGCAGAATTTTTTAGGAACGTTTACATGAGTAAATTTGAACATTTAGGTTTGTATGGGGAAATTGATTAACTTGTACTGAAATATCAACATCATTTTTATTTCTCTTGTGGAACCGAGCCAGTTGAAGGTTTTTGTACCAATTTATGAATTAAAGGAAATTTCCCGTTGAACAACACTGTTGAACACCTTAACTTCGTATCTTAATAGACAAAAAAGTTATTAGCTGTTTAACAGGGGTATGTCTTTTGAAATTGATAAATCATAAATTAAATTGACCCCATTGCTGGGTGCCTAACGAGGTATTCATGACTACTTTACATGCAAAACTTCGCAGGGCACAAGCAGTTTTGTCAATTGAATTCATTTTTAATCAATGTCAAAAGACATACCCCTGTTGAACAGCTAATAATTTTTTTTGTCTAAAAAGATACGAAGTTATGGTCTTGGACAAATTTCCTTGAGTGAATTTATAAATTAGCACTATTAGCAGGCTGGGTTCCACAGAAAAACAATAATGATGTTGATTTTTCAGTACAAAATATTCAATTTTCCCATACAAATCTAGAAGTTCAAATTTACTCATGCAAACGTTCCTTAAAAATTCTGCAAAAAAATATGGAAAACGAAGCTATTTGAATCCGAGAGTTTGAGAAATTAAAAAATGACCCCAAATCGACTCATTTTATTGTGCATGCAGTTATACTTTTGATATTCAGAATAAAAACTTAAGTTTTCAAAAGCAATTCAACATCAGCTTTTCATTGTATCTTCTTGAGCGATCGGAGCCAAACGGTATAAATGCAAAGTGTTAATTTTAGTTAAAGATGTTGAACAATTTCATAACTCATTTTTTCTAATGTTTACGCTGTATAGCGCCAATGTAAAACTATTGGAAGTTGTCTGTCTTACGATTCAATCAATTAAAGAAACCTCTTGGTACCCTCAATAAACATATGAGATCTAAGATTTTGCATCGTAACTAATTTTTAATGACGCCTTCTGAAACCCAAACAAAAAATACTTTTGATTCTAAATTGCCATATTGACAGTTTACTTTTTGGAATCCTCGTTACGTGACTCAAATATTATTCTCGGATAACATTCAGTAACATTTACTCATTTCCACGTTATTCATTGCGGAAAAATCGAAAAACATGTTTCGGAATACTGTCTGAAAATCTACTATCAAGTGTCTCTCAAGAACTGGAACTAAACATCTCTGACTTATGGGGATAAAACAATACGTTGTTCAATTTTCAGATTTTTTAAAGTTTTATCTGTATATAGTTTTGTCCAAAAGAAAACAACAACTTTTCGAAAAATGAAAAATCGCAAAAACGAAAACTGTAAAGCGTGTTTACTCGTAAGAAGCTTTTTTGCACTTTACCCTTTTGTAGCTTAGGACCTCATTTGGAAGTAGGGGAGATAAGGGCATAATGGCCACCATAAAGAAGACTGTTATTTAACCATAGAAATCAGCTATAATATGTGAGTTACATCGTTGTTTCGTGTTCAGCGCTAAAAAAGTCTAATTAATAATTGGATTGCACTTGAAAAGGTAGATAAAATCGTTTAAAAATGCAATTCAATTTTTTTTTCGTAAGCTGAAAATCAGTCACTGTAGGGGCATAATGAAGAACCCCACTGGGGCAGTATAAGCAACATTAATCGGGCACGATGGGCGTTTTCTGCCGTGGAATCTAGCAACGAATTTCAAACGATGAAGTCAATTGAATAATAGAGCTACACCTTGACTTGTTTCTTCTGACGATTTATCTTATAGGTTAGATGAAGAAGAGGTAATCAGTAGGCTAGAGTTCGATTCCTATTCGAGGGATTTTTTTTACATACCATTCATGATTGATTTTTTTGATTGGTACATTATACGGCTAGTAGCATCATCCGTCAAACAAAACACCAGAAACATAATGAAACAAGTCAAGCTGTAGCTCTATTATTCAGTTGACTTAATCGAGATGAATTCGCTGCTAGATTATACGGCAGAAAACGCTCATCTTGCCCTGATTAAAAGTGCTCTGTTCGCCCCAGGTCAACAAATTTAAGTAAAAACGCGTTTAAAAATTAATAAAAGTGAAAAATCATAAATTGATGATGGTGAAAATTGAGAAACAATGTGTAAATCATGTGCAGTGCGTACATTTCAGATCAATATGATTTAAAGATCATAAAAGCTAATTTGATAGTGCCCAAAAATTATAATATTTTCATCACTTGAGATCCTAGCTGGTTAATACTAAATATTTCTTTAAAGATGATAAGGATATTTCTTTTTTGGTGATAAATTAATACCATAGGTAATACGAAACAAATCCTCATGAAAATTTGTTAAAGAAAATACGTACTTTTGTAGAAAAGTTGTGTGCTAATTATGCCCCGGGTGCTCTTTTTGCCCTTATCTCCCTTACCTATTAGAAAATATATAAATTTCACATGAAAACTTTTTTTTTCTCTTCCACAGCAACAGGGAGGATACCCGGGTCAATACTACCCGGGAACGAACTCGCTCGGCGGTGGCTTCGGAGGTTATGGAGGAGGCTATCCGGGCTACGGAGGCTACGGCGGATTCGGAGGTAACGGAGGCCTTCAATCGTATCTGGGCTACACCGGTGGCAATTACTATGGAAGCCGCAATCTCGGCTTCGGCTACTATTCCGGAACCAATCCGATTGGATTGACCAGTTCCAGCTTGGTCAGCGGCTATCGGGGATACAATTGAATGTTTGAACGCCGCAATGTTATACCATTATTGTGTTGTGTTTTGTGAATGTTTGTGCAAATTTATGTGAGCGTTTGTGTTTGTACTTTTAGAAGCTTTATTTTCACACCCGGAACCCTGAAATATCATTGTGATAGACAATAATTTTAACCAAAGCGAAACTAGTGTTAATAAATTTTATTTATTCTTCTCATGCTGTTGTATTGTCCATGATTGGTACTGTATCGTTTCCTAAACTCATTACTAATTCGTGTGTATTTGAAAAACATCTGCTTGTATTCATTTATATAATTTTGGTGATATAACTTCTCATAAAATCAGTCAGATTGATTTTTGCAAATAGAACTCTTTTTAACAGCAATCAATCAAAAAGGTACAGCTAACACAAAATTCGAAGCATTTCTTGGAGGGTCAACTCGTGTTTGATCGTCCCACCCAATAAATTACATTCCCTCACTGAACGCTTGCAGTTTACCCATGAATTCCGATGAATGCGCATCGAATTGCGATGTTACACACTTTTTATTGACTGTTTCCATCTAACAACATTGTTTTTTTTTCATCCATTTTCATACAGGCTGAACAGCGCGCACGATTCCGATTAAGAATAGTGAATCAAAATTCTTCCAAACGCGGAACTTTCATTGAAATGATTGAAAAATAAATGCTTGCAATTGATGGGCATTTCGCGCAATTCCTAACAATGGTGTTTTGTTTGATATAGAAATGATGACTTCCTCTAAATCGTTGATGATTTATGTATCAAGTTGAGGCGATTATTTCGAAACGAGTTATTATCAACTTGATTCTGATAAGTTTACCGTCTAAAATTTCACAGGAATTGAAGAAGTTTTTTGAAATCAACCTAATTTCAAATGCAAACATGTGTTACATTTTAATGTATTTATTTTTCGTATTACTTATTGCAATCGTTTTGAATCGTTCAGTTCATTGATTAAATAAATATAAAAAAATCAGAAAGAATATTTATGATATCTGGGTTCAAAATGATGGATTCATTTTCAGTTTGGAATTTATTGGACTCATAATTTTTTTTAGATAGGATTTTATCTAAATACAAAAGAAACAAGTTTGGATAACTCGACAACTGATCATGCAAATGAAATCAATTTTGGCATGAGAGTGTAGTTGGGTAAGATGAATGTTTTTATGATGGTTTGGTATCCCTTCTTCTTTTCAATGGGGAAAAAGGAAGGAGGGAAGAGGGTTCTCTTGTATTTTTTTTTTTTTGCAAAACTCAAGAGTTTTTCAAGAAAATGGAGCGAAATTTTTCAAGAGGAGGGTATTTGGAAAAGAAATCGGGAAAATGCGTTATAGAGGAGGTAAGGACATAATGACCAAATTAAGAAGGACGCTAGTTTAATCAGAGAAAACAGCTACAATTTGTGAGTCACTTCGTTGTTTCGTGTTTTTTTATTTTTATTTATTTTAATTTATTTTCTTCTTTTTCATATTTTTTTAATTTTTTTATTTTTTTTCTATTTTTTTCTTTTTTTTCTTTCTTTTTCTTTTTTTTTCTTTTTTTAATTTTTTTTTAAATTTTTTATTTTTTTTTATTTTATTTAATTGAACTTTTTTTTTTTATGTGTTCAGGTACTGAAACAGTCTATTTCTATTTCTAGTTGCCAAGTTGAAGGGGTAAATCATAACTCTACTTCCTGTAACTTTAAGTGATTTCAAACGATACAAATACGACTTATTTAATCGTTTATTCATAATCAATTACTATTAGAGTAATCATTATGGTGTCTCGGGAAAATAATTTAGAAACGATCAATCTATGGTACTAATTTATGCGGGTGAACAAATGTTCTACAATGTGTAACTCAAGACCCCATACACCCAAACTTCGGGTAGTGGTCATATCACCTCTTGTCTGCTACTCCGATTCTCTACCTCCCGTGGTGCTAACTGGGGTGTGAGCAACCTTAGCGTAGATCGGGTACCCAACCCCGGTGGATGCTTTGGTCGCATGCAGACTGAGTTAGGGGGCTTCGTACGCGTTTGTTCTCCATGCCAGGGGCGGCGTGCGGAGTGCAACAACGTCCTGGTGGTGTTCGGGACCCAAAACAGCAACATCACGACGGTCCTCCTGCGAGATAGTGGGATTAGCTGCGGGCAAACATATTATAATCAACATTGGTAACTCTCAGCATGCTTCATATACTTCAGCAAGGACATGTATACCAGCACCACCTCTTGGAGAAAGTTCTTACTAGATGGAAATTTCAAGCATTGAGGTACTGAGGAAACTCTGAACATTATTTCCATCAACCGTGGGTTCGCGTCTTAACTACAAAAGTTCGTGATTGAATTTGCATTTCTATGACCACGCAGAAAATTTTGTTTATGTTTTATTTTCAACATAGGAATTTCAGCCTACTCCAACTTTTCTTCGTGTATCAAAGTATGTTGCTATGGTTCTCAGTTTGTGTTGTTTTCTGCAGAATGGAAAAAAGGTCCCGACTGATGGAATATGCTAATATATCTACAATTTGAGTTTTTAATGTCATTTGAATCGGAACAATCATTGATGGAAATTTCACTTTTTGGACAATACTGAATATTTCATAAAAGAAATCATAAGAAGGCAACAATTTACTAAGTAAATTGAGTTTAAAATCTACTCTACAATATGATTTGAGATTTATTGATGACCACATCATCATTATTGTTATTATTATTATTATCTGGAGCACGTTTGGTAAATGGAAATCAGCATTTCTCTAAAATGAATAAATTGGTAAAGGAAAAAATTCTTCGTGTGGAATTAGCTCTTTTTAATACTTTTCATTTAGGCACATCTGATTTTTTGAAAACTTCAACTCCGATAAATCAAAATTTAGTATTTAGTATAATTGTCAGATCGGGACACAAAATTTTGGTGATAATGAGCTTAACAGTTTTCGCCAGAAGCTTTCGAAATTTAGTCTAAGGCAACTTAGGTCTTCTCGATAGCATTTATTCATGTTCGTAAGAACTTTCCTCACATGGAGGCGCGTTTCATGTGTCCTTCAAGTTTCTGGGGAGTGAGGAGTATTCCTACTATTATTATATTTGCTGCGGGTCAAAGATGGTGCAAAGATCCACGCGACGAAAAGGGACTAGCGATTGGAAACTTGGAACATGGAACTGCCGATCTCTAAATTTTGTGGGCAGCACCCATGTGCTCTCCAACGAATTGAAAAGCCGCAAATTCGACATCGTAGCGCTGCAGGAGGTATGCTGGAAGGGCTCCACGGTACGAACGTACCCAGATGGTCGTGCCATCTACCAGAGCTGCGGCAACACACACGAGCTTGGAACAGCTTTAATAGTGATAAAAGGCGCGTGATCGGGTGGTGGCCGATCAACTCACGAATGTGCCGGTTGAGAATCAAGGGCCGGTTCAGAACATCAACATCAAGCATCATCAACGTGCACAGCCCTCACCTCGGAAGTACCGGTGACGACAACAACGAATTCTACGCGCAGCTGGAGCGTGAATACGACCGTTGCCCAAAACATGATATCAAGATCGTCATCGGGGATTTTAATGCTCAGGTCGGCCAGGAGGAGGAGTTCAAACCGACAATTGGAAGGTTCAGTGCACACCAGCTGACCAACGAAAACGGCCTCTGACTTATAGATTTCGCCACCTCCAAATGACTGGCCGTACGTAGCGACAGCGGAAGAGGCAGCGAGTCCGAATTTTACAGGAGATAAAGCGCCGCCTGGAGGAGGAGGAGCTCGAGGAGCTGGAGCAGCTGCATCGTTCCCGAGAAACACGAAAGTTCTATCAGAAACTCAACGCATCCAGCAAAGCAATCGTGCCGCAAGCCGAAATGTGCTAGGATAAGAACGGGGGCATCCTGACGGACAAGCGTGAGGTGATTAAAAGGTGGGAGCAGCACTTCGATGAACACTTGAACGGCGCACATGCAGGAGATCAAGACGGTGGCGGAAGGTACACAAGTCACAAGTGAGCCGAGATAGACAAAGTCTTCGACTATCTCCAGCTTGTCGACGTCGAACACTTACCCTAAGGGTCCGGCGCCGATTGACCGACGCAAGGGGTTGAGATAAAAGATCTCCACTGCTGGCGATCCGGAGCCAGCGTTTTCACTTGCTGCCAGCCAAGGATTTCGTCAACTGTGCGGATTTCAGAGGCTAGACTACGCCGCCACGAGCTTCTGAGCCTGCCTCTTTTTCGATGCCCATGTGGATTCCAGTCGAGCGCCTCTCTGCAAATCTCGTGTTCATCTCTTCGCAGTGTGTGCCTAATCCATCTCCACTTACGTTCCCGAATCTCGATTTCTAGCGCCTTTGGATGACACCGGTGGCCGTCGATCGTGACCTTGTTATTGCTGATCATGCAAGCTCAGTCAGTCTCAGAACCGCTGGCGAGTATATACTTCGTCTTGGACGAATTAATCATTAACCCAATACCACCGACTCTCTCATAGAGAATTGTACCGTTTGATAATTTGACTTTAATTTGATAAAGATACTCTTTACACAATCAAAAAGCAATCTATAAAATTCTGTGTAGCATAATAGCATGTAATATTTTGATCAGGAGTGATTATTTGACGTTTGCAGAAACAACGAGGTTCTAACGATAATAAATGCCTACAATTCAATGCTTTCGATGCTTAATGCTAATTTACCTCCTTAGCCTAGTGACAAGTCTTCCGAAAATCACTCGGAAGAAACGCTCATGATAGGTTTCTAGTTGGAAACATTCAAAGCCGATTGCTGCTGCCTGTTGTTCCCTAGAGAATCGGCAGAGCGACAATGCGAAGTCAATGTAAACAAGATTCAAAAGCGAGAGCGGACTCGCATCTAAGTCGATCTCTCAAGCTTACTACCTGGTGTATCAGAAGTGATTGAGACACTGACTGATACAAGATCCAATTCGAAAATCCACTCACTCACTCACTCAAACTCAATCAATGCGGCCTTGCATCGGTTCATACTGCCTGCGTACTTTCTGGCAAAGCGGCAGAAACATATGTTCATACGTACTGCCTGCGTGTTTGAATGACTATTTTAATCTTCCCCAACAACAGCAACAACAAAGCAAGATGTATCAGGCAGACAGCATTCGATCATCGATCAGTAAACGAGTGAGTGAGTGAGTGATTGAGCAAGAAAAGTTATTGACTGAAAAAAGAAACTGAAAATCAGGTAGCTCCTCACTCAGTTGAGAATTCCAACTGGAGAAGAAACGTCTCTCTTTCAAATTTTATTTCTTTGATTCTCGGAGCAGCGCTGTCGAACACGATCTTTGCCCCACTGGGAGATAAACCAACCGACAATTTAGGTTTTGCTTTCGCTGCTGAAAACGTTTCAGTGTCTCTCATGAGAATTGAGTGATATTCGGAAGACTGCTAGTGACGCCACTGCTCCGCCTGTTTTTGTGCTCGGGGCCCCGACATGCTGCATGCAAACAAAATCCTGTGATACATACACGTAGATTAGCTGATTTGAGAGCAAGTACGTTGGCTCAATCGTCCTTGCAGTTCAGGAAAGGAAAGATGAAACAGAACCCCTACAGCCGTGCTAAACGATTGGGTTGAAGAGCGAGTTCGTTGCTCATGTCCACGGCGACTTAAAGATTAATTAAGCCGCCGTGAATATAACCTCACAATGTCGGATAAAGGTAATGAGACATTAGTGAATGTGCAGGAATCAGCAGAGAATCGAAACTGTATGTACTGCGAGTAGGACGATAGTGCGGACAACATGGTCCAATGCGACATGTGTAACTTTTGGAGCCACTATCGGTGTGCAGGTGTCACTGACGCGGTGAAGAAAGTACCCTGGAACTGCAAGAAATGCAGTAATATGCTGAACGTTCCGAAAATAAGGAAATCGGTCAAGAAAGTTGTTTCCAAACGGACAGGCAGCGCCAAGAGCGATGCCGGGTCGGATTCCGGAAGATTGCGAGAAGGTAGAGCATCCCTTCAAGAATCCCTGAGTATCCTGGAACAGGAATCGGCTGCGATCGAGCAGCAACTGGAGGAGGAACAAGTGCTGTTTGATAGACGTTTGGCACTTGAACGTGTTATCAACGAAAAACGGAGAGCACATCACCAGAGGTAGCAAGCGGAAAAGCTTCGGCAGGAAAAGGAACAGTCAGAGGTGGAACTAGCGGACCATAAGGACTTCCTGATCCGCCAGAAACAAATGCGGGATCAGTTTCAAAAGATGAAAGCGGAGTTAAGTCGGGAATTCGAAACGGAAAGCGAAGATGAACCGCGAGATCCGGAAGTCGGTTCGGACACGACGAAGCGCTGGGTGGAGAAGCAGAATGATCCCCGTGGAGCCTACTCAAAGGAAGATGTTGCCGTACCGAAGTTTCCCATGGCCGAACGCAGAGCGTACGATGAACGGCATGATGTAACTGTTCCGGAGCCAGTGAAATATGCTCGTTCAGTAAAACAGCATCAGCAGGAACCGTTCGGAGTTTCTTCCAAAAGCGATATCCGTCCAAAATGGGATACGCCAATGAAAACGCTTAAGAGGAACCGGAAATAAATGGACCGGATGATCCGGAGTTGAATGAGCTGGAAGAGGCTTTCATCAAGAAGTTGTTGGAGCGCAAAGGTAACCTCGAGTCGTATGCACAAGCATGTCACTTGAGTGCAGGACCAACCAAGGAACAACTGGCTGCGCGGCAAGCTGCATCGAAGCACCTCCCTAATTTCCGTGGAGAACCCGAGGTCTGGCCCCAGTTCATAAGCTGCTTCGAGTACACTACAGCGGCTAGTGGATTCAAAAATGTGGACAATCTAAAAAGACTCCAGGACAGTCTACAAGGATTAACGAAGGAAGCGGTTCAAAGCAGATTACTCATGCCCGAATCTGTGCCGAAAGTGATCGAGGATCTGCGAGAACTATTCGGCAATCCGGAGAACTACTGAAATCGCTCGTGACCAAAGTGCAGAAGGTGCCAGCCCCACGAGTGGACAAACTGGAATCTTTTCTTTATTTTGGGATCACTGTCAAACAATTGTGTGATCATTTAGTGGCAGCCAAGCTGCAGGATCACCTTAACAATCCCATGCTCGTTTCGGAACTGGTGAACAAGCTACCATACGAATATCAGCTGGAGTGGATACGTTTTAAGAGAGGTAAGATTGGCCTTCCACTCTGTATGTTCGCCGATTTTATGAATGGAATCGTGTCGGAAGTTTCTGAACTGGCCGATTTCAAGGGAGAGCAGAAAACCACAATGGATGAAGGAAGAACCCGGCATAAAAGGAAAGAGCGAGTTAATACCCACGACGTTAAAGTGTTTCCGGCTACGCAGAATACGACGTCTCTTAAATCCAGAAGACCATGCCCGATGTGCAATCACACAGATCACAAACTGAGATTCTGTGATGATTTCGCATCAATCTCGTTGTTCGAACGTCGAAAGTCGGTTGACAGGCTGGAGTTGTGCAACCTTTGCCTGAGCGACCATGGTAAAATGAAGTGCACTTTCAAGGTCCGGTGCGAGATACGAAGCTGCAGAGGAGCACACCATACGCTGTTACACTGCAATGAAAAAGCCGTCAACGTCACCGTCGCTGAGTGTAATCCACATCATAAGCGAGATCAGTCAGTAATCTTTCGAATGATACCGATTACTCTGTACAATGGGGGAAATGCAGTCGAAACGTTGGCGTTCCTGGATGAGGGAGCTTCAACAACACTCGTTGAGTGCTCGTTAGCTGATCCGTTGGGCGTCAAGGGTATTTCGGAACCCCTGGGCATCTTGTGGACAGGAAATGTCAAGCGGAACGAAGAGAATTCAGTAAAAATCGACCTGCTGATATCCTCGGTAGATTCTCGACGGAATTTCATGCTGTCATCCGCCCATACCGTGGGAGAACTGAAGCTGCCGTTGCAGAAGGCGAGTTACGGAAACATCGTAGAAAAGTATCGACACTTAAACGGAGTTCCTTTGACAAGCACCAAGATGGAGGTTCCCAGAGTTCTCATCGGTCTTGACAACCTACACTTATTCGCCCCTCTGGAGTCCAAGATTGGTGCCCCGGGAGAACCGATTGCCGTGCGCTCAGCGCTGGGTTGGACAATCTACGGTCCCGATGTGAGATCGTAATTGCGACATAGCTACTTCAATCACCATCTGCTTCAGAATTTGAATAATCGGGAACTTCACGATCTGATGGCGGAGCAGTACGCTCAGGAGGAGTTGCCTTCACCGTTTGGGCAGTCTATGGAATCCGAGGAAATTCGCAGAGCCCGGGACATCCTAGAATCGACAAACGTTCGTGTAGGCAATCGCTTTGAAACGGGGCTCATCTGGAGACAAGAACCCGTGTTTCCAGATAGCTATCCAATGGCTTCGAATAGGCTGAGGAGCCTCGAGAGACGGTTCAACCGAGAACCACACCTGCAACATAATATCAACCAACAGATCGAATATTACCTGACCAAAGGTTACTGCCACAAGGCCACGAAAGAGGAACTGTTGAATACCAATCCCTTTTCCGTGTGGTATCTTCCGCTAAATGTAGTACTCAATCCGAAGAAACCACATAAGGTACGCTTGGTGTGGGATGCAGCGGCCAAGTCCCAAGGTGTTTTCCTCAATTCATACCTGCTCAAAGGCCCTGATCTACTGGCATCGCTTCCAGCAGTCATCAGCAAATTTCCAGAGCCTCGAGTTGCCGTGGGAGGTGACATAAAAGAAATGTACTACCAGCTCAGCATACGAGATGCAGATAAGCAGGCGCAAAGGTTTCTTTTCCGTTTTCCACAAGATGATCATCCTACTGTGTTCGTCATGGATGTGGCCACCTTCGGCGCTGCCAGTTCTCCATGCTCGGCGCAATACATCAAGAACCTCAACGCCCAGCAGTTCTCTACTAGTTATCCAGCAGCAGCAGCAGCCATAGTTCACCGGCATTACGTCGACGACTACTTTGACAGCTTCGACACCGAAGAGGAAACTATCGCGCGGGCCAAAGAGGTACGTTTGATTCACTCGAAAGGTGGATTCGAAATCACCAACTTTACTTCTAATTCCACTGAAGTTCTTCGAAGCTTGGGTGTTGACGGTGGCTCCAGAGAGTCCATCTATTTGAACCGAGATAAAGCGACACACTATGAACGGGTTCTCGGCATCATGTGAGATACACAGAACGATGAATTTTCTTTTGCAGTACCTACAAACGTAGCGGCCACTGATGCAGCCCCACCGAAGAAGCGTGAAGTCCTTAGCACGGTCATGTCTTTGTTTGATCCGATAGGACTGTTGGCACCCTTTACAGTGCTTGGAAAGATGCTCATGCAGGATCTGTGGCGAGCGGGTTGCGAATGGGACCAGCAAATCGGCGGCGAGTGTTTAGAAAAGTGGCGACAGTGGGTCGCAATGTTTTCTCTTCTAGTGGAGGGTGTTCGGATTCCAAGATGTCACTTTGGGTCGACACCTTCTGACCAATTTGGCCAAATTCAGCTCCACATTTTTACAGACGCTGGGGAAAATGCTTTTGGATGCGTTGCGTATCTGAGGATTTGCGTAGAGGACAACGTAAAATGTTCGTTGGTGGTGGCTCGATCGAAAGTGCCACCGATTAAACAACTTTCCATTCTACGGCTCGAATTGAAGGCAGCAGTTTTGGGGGCGAACCTGAGTCTCGCTGTCAGGAACAATCATTCCCTTCCTACAGGCCAAACTTATTTCTGGAGCGATTCTCAAACCGTTCTCTCCTGGATTCAATCTGATCAACGTCGTTATCAACCCTTCGTCGGCTTCAGGATCGGAGAAATTCTGAGTCTCTCCAAGTTGACGGACTGGCGTTACGTTCCAACCAAGCTGAATGTAGCAGATTCGCTCACCAAATGGGGTCGTCTTCCAAATCTTTCGAGCGAGGGTTCTTGGTTGGGGCCGTACCTTTTCCTTCGAAGTGGTTTTTTCTGTGGTTTCAGTTTGTGGTAGATTTCACCCACCGCTCGTCGAATAACACCTTCAAGCGCCACGTTGAACATTATGCAGGATAGACCAGCGCCTTGTCGAAGGCCTCTGCGTGATTTAAAAAAAAATCGACAATTCACCCGAAATCCCGTTCCACCCAATGTCCCCTTGATCAGTCTGGTCAGCTTCCCGGAAAATCCGTTTTTGTTCATGGTTTTTCATAGATCGTCACGGTCGACCGTGTCGTTGGCGGCTTTGAAGTCGATGAATAGATGGTGCGTAAGTACTTGATGTTCACGGCATTTTTGGAGGATTTACCGTAATGTGAAGATATGGTTCGTCGTTGACCGTCCCTCTATGAAGCCGGCCTATTGACCTCCCACGAACCTGTTTGCTTGTGGCTTAAGGCGTCGCGGTCGGAGTAGAATTCGGGACAACGCTTTGTAGGCGAAATTTGTGACAGTGATCGCTCGGTTGTTCTCACAGTCCAATTTGTCGCCCTTCTTGTAGATGGTGCATATTAACCCTTTCTTCCATTCCTCCGGTAGTTGTTCTGTGTCCCAGATCCGGACCATCAACCGGTAGGCAATCAGCCAACTTGTCCAGGACCATTTTGATGAGTTCAGCTGTGATGCCATCCTTTCCAGTTGCTATTCAGCAGGTGAATGGCTTTCTTATCTTCACTCATAGTTGGAAGTGGCTTCACATCGTTGTTGGCTGGAGATGTATCATTCCTCACCTTCTTGGTCTTTTAAGTGTGCCGTTCATATGTTCATCGAAGTGCTGCTTCCACACTTTGATCACCTTACGGTTATCCGTCAGGATGCAACCGTCCTTATCGCGGCTCATTTCGGCTTGCTTTGCGGAATGCGTTGAATTTCTGATAGGACTTTCGTGTTCTCGTGGAACGATGCAGCTCCTGCAGCTCTTCGGGCGATGCTTCTTCTCCTGGAAAATTCAGACCTGCCTCTTCCGCTGTCGTGATTTTCCACGTATTGCCGGGAGCTTCTTTGTACTACTGCTGCCTGCGTGGCGTTCCCTTCGTCCATCACCTTCCTTCACTCTTTGTCCAAACAGTCGTTCCATCGAGTTCGTTCCACATGCCCGATGACGTTCTCCGCATCGCTGTTGATGGCTGTCTTGATGGTATCTCAACAGTCCTCGAGAGAGGCTTCGTAAAGTTCACCCTCTGCCAGCAGCGCTGCATCGAGCGATTGCCCGTAGTCTGCCGCAACATCAGGTTGCTTCAGTCGTACGATATTTAACCGAGGCAGGCATCAGTTGCGTATGTTGTTCATTACGGATAGCTTTGGACGCATCTTCAATGTTGGTCCCTCGACAGGATCTGACTTCGATGATGTCCGAGAAGTGTTGACTGTCTATCACTACGTGGTCGATCTGTGATTGCGTTTGGTTCGGTGATCTCCAGTTGTAATTGTATGGGAGGCGGTGCTGAAAAAAAGTACTACGTACGGCTATTCGTTTGGAGGCGGTGAAATTCATTAGTCTGAGGCCGTTTTCTTTGATCAGCTGGTGCACGCTGAACCTTCCAAATGTCAGTTTATATGCCTTTTTCCTGGCTGACCCGAGCGGTCAAATCCCCGATGACGATCTTTATATCATGTTTGGGCAGTGGTCGTATCCACATTCCAGCTGCTCGTAGAATTCATCTTTGTCATCCCCGGTACTTTCGAGGGGAGGGCTGTGAACGTTGATGATGTTAATGTTGTAGAAGCGGCCCTTGATTCTCAACCATAACATTCGTTGATCGATCGGGCACCACCCGATCACACGCTTCTTCATCTTCCTCATCACTTTAAAAGCTGTTCCGAGCTCATGTGTGTTGCCGCAGCTCCAGTAGATGGTGTGACCCTCTTGGAATGTTCGTACTCTGGAGCCATTTCAGCCCTTGCAGCACTACGATGTCGAATTTGCGGTTCTTCAATTCGTTGGAGAGCACGTGGGTACTGCCCTTGGAATTTAGTTATCGACAGTTTCATTTTCCAAGTCTCCAATCGCTGTTCTCTTTTCGTCGCGTGGGTCTTTGCCGATTTCTATCCGAAATTTGTTGTTCATTGTTCGTTGCTTGTATTTTTTTTTTTGCAGTCACGGGCTCGCAAGTCCCGCAGCTTATCCCGGAGGACCGGAGGACGACGGAGGACCGTCGTGATGTTGCTGTTTTGGGTGCCGAACACCACCAGGACGTTGTTGCTCTAGCTCTCCACAAGCCGACCCTCACATCAAGAGCAGACGCGTATGGAGCTATCTCAGTTAACTCCTACCTCGCACCTCAGCTAACAACACGGGAAAATTGAGAATCGGAGTTGTAAGACAAGAGGTGATATGACCACAACCCGTAGTTTGGGTGTATGGGGTCAGCCACACATCTGAATCATATTATAATTTAATTCAAAATATTGTACAACTTAATGCAAATTTGAAAAAAAATCACTACTTTAGTTAATGTTTGGAAGTGCAGCAATTTATACCTGGTCAGCTATTGTATATATTTAAAGTTTGATTTGAGTTTTGAGCAAACTTTTCCTATAAAATGGTTTCTCCGAAGTAATTCCTGTTTAACATTCCTAAACACGTTCTCATTAACCAACGTTTGACCACCACTGCCAGCCAAATCACACACAAAGAACTAGTAGGTTCCTCATGACAGCAGCCGTACAACGAATGTATAGGTTCAATTTTATTCACCTACTTTTACCCATTACAACTGTTGAAAACAACCGTCGACGACCCCTTATTAGCCAGGAATCAGACGGCTCATTAAATAATGAACAAGCTTCATATCCGTAACGTTGTGGAAAATTCCCCACATGTTTGCTTGACCCTTTGGATTCGAGCTGGCCTGTGGAAGGGAAGAGTTTTCCCACTCTCGGTATTAGTTTTTTTTTTGTTGGTGTCCATATATCCTTTAATACATTACTCAAAGAGCTGTTTCGGTCCTACCGAGTTACGACAAAGAAAAACGACCCTCATGATAGTAGTTTGAGAGTGTATTTATTGAACTATAATTTGCAATTGTTGGCCATGGTACATTGCCTGAACCGGACACCATAACCAGTTTGATACGGGTACTTCAATCGGACCAGTCACAGTGGAAAAGCGGTCGTTGCTTAGTCGGGTAAAAGGAAGGAAACACACAATCAACAATGGAATCCGATGGGCCACGTGGAGCCAAAGCAAGAGGAAACAGTCCTATTTGTTTCCGGCCCAATGAAACCGACTCCATATCAGGAGAACCGGCAGCAGCTGAGGAACCGGATTTAAGCACGCCGCCCCTGAATCAGATATTGGCCATGTACCAGGACTCGACCGTGCTGATCACTGGGGGGACGGGATTTTTGGGCAAAGTTCTGCTGGAAAAAGTGCTTCGCTGTTTGAATGTCCGGAAAGTGTTTTTGATGATTCGGAAAAAAGACGATCTAAGTGCCCAGGACCGGTTGCGGAAGCTGCTGGATGATGCGGTGGGTTGGGATTTCCAGATGTGTGTATACACTTTTATTTGAGGAGCTTTTTGCGCTGGTGGGAGGCGACAAAAATACCTTGTGATTTTTTTAGAAACGTTTAAATTTTGCCAGGAGTACACACTTCCTTTAGAAGAGTGTGGGCTTTATTTTCAAAAAAAAAAAATGTTCACACTGATGAAAAGTTTTGAATTTCATGGAATCAACTCAATAAGCTATTATCAGCTAATTGGGTTTTCGTACATTGTTATAAGAATACTTAAGTAAAGGTTTGCTTCATTAAAATTTGTGCTTTCCATTAAACGATGTCGTGTAATCATTAGGTAAAAGGACATCACATGAATGATAAATTATATTGTTACGGGGTGACATGACATAGCAATGTGGCCGTTGGATTCAGTTGAAGGATATATAATAAATTAATCAACTCCCCTGAACTTTATAGATTAATTCGAAGCAACTTGCTTCATTAGACAGTGATTACAAATTCGATTTTTAAGATTATGGTAAATCAAGCATTCCAGATTTCTGCTGAAATTATCCGGGCCGGGCAAATCGATACATTTTCACCGAAAATCATAGTTAAATCTGGGCATTGAATTTCAAAACGTGCAACTAAAAAACCGAGAAATATCAGAAAAAAAAAATTCAACCGAAATACGTGTATTGTCATAAAAATTCTTGAGAAGTAACAAAAGCCAAATAATTGAAAAATTTTACAGATCCAAAAAACGTTTGAAAGTTCGTTTTGATGAAAAAATTTGGCAATTTGACGTAAAAATCATAAATTAGTGAGTACCCACCATGACAGCCATATAGGGGTGAAGTAGGCTATACGTGCTTATTAAGCAGAATACTGATGTTATCAAATATTCCATCAAATATGTATATAAGGACTATATCTACACACATGAGCAGACATCTGTTTTATGCAGTGCTAGGCATCGCTAACTGAAAAACCAGCGCCGCCAACGTGTTTAAAGTTGGCGATCGCTAATATAAACCGCTGAATATGCCGAAAAATTAATCGCTTCAGTCTGTTTACAGTTGATCAATATAACGAAAATCTAAAATCTAAAATAAAAAAATGTCATGTTATTTGAATTTACATAGCATAGCATAGCATAGCAAAGGGTGACTACACACATCTTGCATTGGCTGATACACATGGTACAACTAATAATGAAAACCAGCAGAAGATGCCAAAATGAGAATCTGGATTCAATTCTCATTTCAAAAGATGATTTTGAAGATTAGTGTGGTACCATTATGCACATCGCGACAAGTCAATGTAATCATGGTAGGGAAAATCTGAAACAGTAAAATAACTCTTTAGGTGCAGAGAACTCATACGACCCATAAAGCTGTTTCAGATAGGAACGGGAAGGATGCATTTGAGGAAATCCTACATGGCAAATAGAATTGATGAATGATATAATGAATGAAACATGAAACAATCTCACCAAAGTTTCTCGTCAACAGTGTTGAATCTTCTAACATTTTCCAATCGAAGCAATCCAATTTTCCCCCCTAGCTCGGAGGACAAAATATTCATAAGGCAATTTGTATAAGCTTGTTGTCAACTTAGTTTGGCTGTTTGAGTTTTTTCACAACAATTTCACAGGATTAGGTCACTTCTCTATCCCTTTCACTTAGACAACATAATCTTTCTATCCCAAATCCCAGAACCATACAATTTGACACTTTTTGTAACAGAAGGATCCGGCACTACGAGCGCAAATTTACAGATAAACATAGCATTGAAATCGTGGGGTTCAACAAGACCAAATTTAAACATCCCTAACATATTTTTTTTAAACAATCACTTCAGGGCCATTGAATGAAAAACGATATCCAAGTACCGACACGAACAACAACACCGCAATCAAGCAAGGTTCTTTCGACTCCATGAGGCAAATAAACCTCTCCGAAAGACCATTTCCTCAAACTTGGAGCACTTATCTCGGTGGCCATACCTGCTGTGAATATCCGGCCACAGATTGATACCACTAAATTTTAATTTATTTAGATTCATTGGATTAAAATACGGAAATTATTGGAATTATTAGTAGAGCGAAAAAAAACGCCATGTCATGTTATTTGAATTTACAGTACACTATTTTTTGTATCTCAATTCTTTTGACACAAATGATTTACAAACATAGTTTTGATTGGTCATTGTGTTCAGTCCGATGTATAATAAATTACTAGTTTTACCATTTTCAAGCTTGCAGGATAGAAATGCAAAATTTCTTATGATAGAAGATTTCCAAATATTTTGAGCCATTTAAAATAAACAAGATTTACAAACGTGGATCTTCAAACAATTTGTGTACCTGTAATGTGAAAAAAATATTTGTCCAACACTTTAAAAATAGAAAACTGATTAAAATCAAACCGAGAAGATCAGTATAGGACACACCCGATTGACTCATGAATACCTGATAGCAAAACATCCTGCACCTAGTTGCATCCCATGCAAAATTTCGTTGTCCGTTGAACATCTCCTGGAGAAATTCAAATCATACGATGATTCAAGAAAATAGTTCAAGTTTGGTGAAAACCTTGATGAAATAATTTTTGATTGAATTGAGTCCATGGAAAACCTTGTGAAGTTTTTAATAAGTAAAAGTTTTTTCAAGCAAATTTAATGTACACGGACATAAGTCTTTAAGATAGAGTAAATGTTGATAGCTAAAAACCCTCTTAAATAATCATACAACAACATCGACATGCTGAATAAAGGATGTTGAAAATAGTTAAATGTTGATTAATAATTTTTGTTTGATTTTTCTTCTATGAATACTCGTTTTATCTGACCCAAGTACGCACAGCTCCTCTGTCAATTTCCGCCTAGAGCGCACATTCCAATGTATTGGAGTCAGACTGATACCCAATGCACAACGAGAAAAAAGTGTATAAACCGCAAAGAAATTCAATATCTTCCCTCTTACGTGAACGAGATCTATGAAAATATACTTTTCTTTAGCGAAAATGTCCGGAAATCGATTGGACATAGTTTCAGATGTCGCACGAGCTAACAAACGGAAATATAGTGCCATTCTAACCCCTGATTCCCATATATTATGTTAACAATCCCGGAAAACAGTTGTTTGGACTAAAATTTTTTTAACAAAAATTGACCTATCTTTTCTTCAACGAATCGAATGAAGGCTGTTTTAGCTACCACACGCTTTGAAAAATGGACCTATGACTGATTTTACCCTTAATTCCCCAATATTTTTCAATTAAAAATGAAATCAGTAAGTTCGAACTTCAAAATTTTGAACCAAATCAGATATATCTTGTGTGATTTGAAGGCTATTTAAGCCACCGCACGCATCGTTAAATGGAGTAATGACTGTTTTACCCTCAATTCCTCTGTATTTTTAATATAGTAAAGAGAAAGTTTTCCATATTCGAACATGAAAATTTTCAGAAAAATGATCCCTATCTAGTGCGATTTTTTTCTCGCGAAATCGAATGAAGACTCTTTGAGCCACCGCACGCATTGAAAAATGGAGTTATGGCTGTTTTAACCCTAATACCCCAGAATTTTTTTTTACAAATTTCAGAAATGCATGTTCGGACTTGATTATTTTAAACGAAATGAGACTTTTGTTATTTGATTTGATTTTGGGGAGGTTTAGGGGTTTATATCCCCCCCCCCCCGTGGAGATTTTTGTCAAGTAAAATTTTTACCGTAGTATCGGAAAATTACCTACTTGACCTTAAAGGTTTTTAAAAATAGGTGTTATCAAGCAAATCAGAAATTTGGCTTACTTCCTGCGGAATTCACTCTTAAATCTCAAGCTCAGACATTTTTTCGTGTTCAGACACTCAAATAGTCTATTGCCTAATTGGATGAAAATTGAAAAAGTAGGTAAAACCGTTTAAAAATTCATTTCAAAACTTTTTGCCAAAAGCTGAAAACCAGTCACTGTAGGGGCATAATAAGAACCCCCCCCCCCCCCTGAGGCAGTATGAGCACCATTAATCAAGGCAAGATGATCGTTTTCTGCCGAAGAATCTATCAGCGAATTCGACTCGATGGAGTCAACTGAATAATAGAGTTACAGCTTGACTTGTTTTATCTGACGATTGGGCCTATCGGTAAGATGTCGGAGAGGTAAACAGTAGACTCGAGTTCAATTCCTTGTCAAGGTGATTTTTTTTCATTAATCAATCATGATCGATGCATTTTGCACTAAACGGTGAGGCTTATATTCATCAAACAAAGCAATAACAAAATTATCCATGTCTGTTTGTAGAATTCAAACAATTAACACATGCTCATACATATTTTTTTTTGTTTCGATTATAGTCGTTTTACCATCTTTATGGCATTCGCGACTTTATCAACGTTGCAGTTGGCGGATCGTTATTGAAAAACTATCCGGTACAACTGTTTTCGATGTTTACTCTTGGGCTCGAACTCGCGGACATCGGCTCAGGAAACAACAGACTTGCCAACTGAGCTATATCACAAGCCGCTCATACATTATGTTTCTGGTGTTTTGTTTGGCAGATGATGCTACTAGCCGTATAATGTAACAATGTTCGCCCCAGGTCAACAAATTAAAGTGAAAAATCAAAAATTTTATGATGAAACAATGTGTAAACCACGTTGCAGTGCGTACATTTCAGATCAAGATGATTTAAAGGTCATAAAAGCTCATTTGGTGGTGCTCAAAAATAATAGTATTTTCGTCTCTTGAGAACCTACCTGGTTATAATTTAATATTTCTGTAAAGATGAAATGGATATTTCTTTTTTGGTTAAAAAAATTGATACTATAGGTAGTACGAAACAAATCCTCATGAAAATTTGTATAAGAAAATACGTACTTTTGTAGAAAAATGGAGTGCTTATTTTGCCCTGGGTGCTCGTTATGCCCTTATCTCCCCTATAAGGACTATACACACATGAGCAGACATCTGTTTATTACAGTGTTCGGCATCGCTAACTGAAAAATCTGCGCCGCCAACGTGTTCAAAGTTACTCGCTAATATGATCCGCTAAATGTTCCGAAAAATTAATCGCTTCAGGCTGTTGACTGTTGATCAATATAACGAAAGTTTTTTTTTTCAAATCCATTTCAGGAGGATGTGCCATTATTAAAGTCAACTTTCAAGAGATTTCCTATATAGCTGTGATGAATTTAACAATTACAAATATGTTCAAAGCTATTTTTAAACACTTAAAAACTAGTTCGCAAGCTCGAAGTACCAGAAAAGCATATTTTAATAACAATGATACCCATGTCGAAAATAGGTCCTACTTAATTCCTTAAGGACTTATTTTGAACCACTCATCATAAGTTGGGTATTAAATTTCCTGATAAATGTTCATAAACGTAAAAAGGCATTATACGAGGATTCGAAAAGAATTATGCATACTATTTCAATCGCTTATTATAAATAAAATTTGGAACTTTGGGATTATTTTATTTTTTTTTCTAAATCCAAAACCCACTAAGGGGTACACTTCGATTGAAATCAAACAAAGTCAATCATTGTTTTGATTTATTTATTGTTCACTATGCTTTTTAACATTAATGTCAAATGTTTTATAAGCAGTTGTCAAAAGCAAAAGCTTAAAGAAGCTTAAAAACATGAATAAACTGCAATTGCATCAATTGATTTATTAAGTCATAATTTTTTATGCTTTATGAAAAATTATCGACACTTTTGTCTAAAAATTACAATCATTCGTGGTTGAACAAATTGGCAAATATGTAACGAGTTTAATTTTTGTAACAGTTGAATGTCTCAGTTAATAGTAGAAAAATTTCAACAAAAAATTTATTCAACTAGAGCTATGAGATAGTCTTAATATGTTTAAAAATTTAGGGGAAAAAATGTTACTTACTTACTTACTTAATGATCCCGCGCCGATCCTCCGGTGCATAGGGCCGTGGTAAAAGACCTCCACTGTTGACGATCCGGAGCCAGCGTCTTCACCTGGTCCCAGTCAAGATTCTCGTCGACAGTTCGGATTTCAGCGGCTAGGCTTCGCCGCCACGAATTTCTGGGTCTGCCTCTTCTTCGATGACCTTCTGGATTCCAATCTAGCGCCTCTCTGCAAATCTCGTTTTCATCTTTCCGCAGCGTGTGCCCAATCCATCTCCACTTACGTTCCCGAATCTCGATTTCTAGCGCCTTTTGATGACACCGGCGATGTAGTTCCTCATTCGAGATCCAGTTGCCAGGCCACCAAGCGCGGATGATATTCCGCAGGCAGCGGTTTACAAATACTTGCAGTTGAAGATTCGGATTTTTGTTCGTAGAGAGATCTGGCGTGACCGCCAGATGTTTCGGAGACTCGCAAACGCAAATCGGGCCTTTCTGATCCGTGTTTCGATGTCTTTTCTGGTACCACCATCAGGCGTAATCTGGCTACCAAGATACTGGAAGCACTCCACTTTCTCAACTTGTTGCCCAGCTACCATGAAACTGGAGGGATTTCCTGTGTTGATCTCCATCGACTTGGTCTTTCCGACATTGACTTTGAGACCTGCTGCCTTGGAACTTTCGGTGAGGTCGTCGAGTTTGCTCTGCATATCTGGTTGTGTTTGGGCGAGCAAAACAATATCGTCAGCCAGGTCAAGGTCGTTCAGTTGCTCCATTGTTGAAGGATTCCACGGCAATCCTCGGTTCGGTGCACAGTCAATCGATCCAATCAGAATCTCATCCATTACGATTAGAAAAAGTAGCGGTGATAGAATACATCCTTGTCTCACTCCAGCAGTTACCGGGATTGGTTCGGACAAGACACCGTCGTGCAAGACCTTGCACGAAAATGCCTCATACTGTGCTTCGATGAGATGGACTAGTTTCTCTGGGACCCCTCGTCGCCTTAGAGCCGCCCAGATGTTTTCATGGTTAAGTCGGTCGAATGCTTTTTCGAAATCAACGAACACCAGCAGAAGAGAGTCCTGGAATTCGTTGATTTGTTCCAGTATGATTCGTAGCGTTGTGATGTGGTCCACACATGATCGTCGAGATCGGAATCCAGCTTGTTGCCGTCGGAGTGTAGCGTCTATTTTCTCCTGGATCCTGTTCAGAATCACTTTGCATAGTACTTTGAGGGTTGTACAGATCAACGTTATGCCTCGCCAGTTACCGCACTCTGTCAGGTCTCCTTTCTTCGGGACCTTTACGAGGATACCCTGCATCCAGTCGGCCGGGAATGTTGCAGTATCCCAGATGTCAGCGAAAAGACGGTGCAACATTTGTGCTGATAGGGCAGGGTCGGCTTTCAGCATTTCAGCAGGGATGCAATCGATCCCAGGTGCTTTGTTGGATTTCATGTTTTTGATTGCCGCTTCTATTTCAGCCAGCGAAGGCGCTTCCGAGTTGACGCCATTTATGCGACTCACTGTTGGCGCTTCGAGCTGCAGATTCTGTTGGCCATCGCTATTCGTGACTCGGAAGAGTTGTTCGAAGTGCTCAGTCCATCGTTTGAGCTGATCTGTTCGATCGGTCAATAACTGACCTGCTCGGTCTTTTAGCGGCATTCTTGCATTAGTCCTTGCACCACTGAGGCGGCGAGAAATGTCATAAAGTAATCGGATATCTCCATTGGCGGCGGCTCTTTCTCCCTCTTCGGCTAGGGAGTTTGTCCAGGCTCTCTTGTCTCGTCTACAAGCTCGTTTAACTGCCTTTTCCAGCTCCGCATATCGTAAGCGGGCGGCTGCTTTGGCTGACCCGGTACATGCCTGCTCAATTCCGACTTTCGCCTTTCTCCGATCGTCGACCATCCTCCAAGTTTCATCCGACATCCATTCACTCCTTCTTCCACAAACTTTACCGAGAGTACCATGGCTCGTCGTGATAAAGGCATTCTTGATTCCACACCACTGTTCTTCGACTGTTCCGTCTGTCGGCAGCTCCGAGGCTCGGGATTCTAGCTGTTCAACGTATGCCCTTTTCACCTCTGGATTCTCCAACCGGCGGACGTCGCACACAGGGGTAAATGAACCTAATAAGCGATCAAAATTATTTGCGGACAAACGGTAAACGATAGACATTTGATGTCTTCGCAACATTTTTATATTTTTTGATGATCTATCAAATTCTTGAAAGAAAAAAGTGATTTTTTCACCTGGAAGGGAGATAAAAAAATTATTTCTTGAAATAATAAGTTTAGTGTCTTGATGTACTCACAAAAGTTGTAGATCTTATTATTTTAAGCAACTTTGTTGAAGACATCATAAAGATCGCATGAAAATCAAAAAAGTTACGAGCATTTAAAAAATAACGAGAATTTTAACAAGTAATTTTGAGTTTTTATTTAATATCTTTTTAAGTATACGATTTACAAACTTGGTATATTTGAGAAAGTTGTTCAAATTGTTAAAACACACAATTTTGTAGAACATTTCAAATACATATTTCAACTAAGAAAGGAGATATACTACAAAATATCCAAAATAATGCATTTTTTCAGTAAGTTATAACCTTAAGAGTTCGGACGAGTTCGGATAATTTTTTAAGTGGGTTTTGTTGGTCAAGTTATTGGCTTTCCATTGATATATAAGTTAAACATTAGTTTTGAATAGATTTTGTTCAAACAAGCAATCAAAAATGAGCTTTTTCCTCTAAAAACAGGAAAAATTGAGGTTTTTTTTCTTCGAATTTTAAGTGTTTCTAAAGGAAAAAGCTCATTATTGATTGCTAGTTTGTAGAAAATCTATTCAAAACTAATGTTTAATTTATATATCAATGGAAAGCCAATAACTTGACCAACAAAATCCACTCAAAAAATTATCCGAACTCGTCCGAACTCTTAAGGTTATAACTTACTGAAAAAAGGCAATATTTTGGATATTTTGCAGTATATCTCCTTTCTTAGTTGAAATATGTATTTGAAATGTTCTACAAAATTGTGTGTTTAACAATTTGAACAACTTTCTCAAATATACCAAGTTTGTAAATCGTATACTTAAAAAGATATTAAATAAAAACTCAAAATTACTTGTTAAAATTCTCGTTATTTTTTAAATGCTCGTAACTTTTTTGATTTCCATGCGATCTTTATGGTGTCTTCAACAAAGTTGCTTGAAATAATAAGATCTACAACTTTTGTGAAGACATCAAGACGCTAAACTAATTATTTCAAGAAATAATTTTTTTATCTCCCTTCCAGGTGAAAAAATCACTATTTTCTTTCAAGAATTTGATAGATCATCAAAAAATATAAAAATGTTGCGAAGACATCAAATGTCTATCGTTTACCGTTTGTCCGCAAATAATTTTGATCGCTTATTAGGTTCATTTACCCCTGTGTGCGTCGTATCGACACCCGACTTTCTCCTCGCGCCGTTGGACACGCGCAACTCTCAGTCGTATCTCGCCAAGGACGAGGTGATGGTCAGATGCAATGTCTGCGCTTCGTTTGTTGCGGACATCAAGAAGGCTCCTTCTCCATTTTCGACTGATGCAGATGTGGTCAATTTGATTTTCTGTTCGGCCATCTCGGGATACCCAAGTGACCTTATGTGCTGGTCGATGGGGGAAGAGCGATCCACCGATCACCATGTTGTTGTTGCCACAAAATTCTACAAACAGCTCTCCGTTTTCGCTCATCTGTCCTAGACCATGGCGCCCCATGATGCGCTCAAGGTCCTGATTGTCGGAGCCAATCTTTGCGTTGAAGTCGCCCAAATGGATTTGAATGTCACCCTTCGGAATTCTCTCAACCACGCTGTTCAGTTGACTGTAAAACTGCTCTTTCTCCTGCAAGTCGGCAACGTCAGTTGGCGCATAACACTGGACCATTGTAAGGTTTCTAACCCGTGTTCTAAGTCTGGCTACGATTATTCTTTCGTTTATCGGTTCCCATCTAATGAGGGCCGCGTAGGCCTGCGGGCTTAACAGGAAACCAACTCCTCGTTCCCGAGTAGCATGTTCTCCTCGTATGCCAGAGTAAAGCAGGACTTGCCCGGATTGTGTCTTGTGTTCTCCAGTATTAGGCCAACGGACTTCGCTCAGTCCCAGAATTTCAAGCTTGAGGCGGCTAGCCTCTCTAGCAAGTTGTTCCAGTTTGCCTTGTTGGGCAAGGGTTAAAACATTCCAAGTTCCAATTCGTGTCCGTGTTTTCATGCTAAAAGTCGTCGCCAAAGTTCCAGGTCGGTCATTTCTTTCGGATTTCGTAACAATTTCAAATGGAAAAAATGTTAAAATGTGTAAAAATAACAAGCGAAAAAGTACTAAAAATCAAGTTTTTCAGCCTCTGTGGTTATGCGATTTTAGAAAAAAAAAATGTTGAGAAATTTACTGAAACGATATTTAGAACAAAAGTTTTTTTAAAAGATAAAACTGATCTTTTGTTAATTTTTCAGCAAAAAAATCGGAAAGGTCAAAAGGATCGCATGATTCTCGCGCATTTTTATCTTTTTGGAATCTAAGTGTTCTACAGGACAGAAGCCAAACCAAATCCAGTTAGGTTTTGGAAGTCAAAATGCATCAAATTGATATCGTGCAGATCAAATTTGGTCAAGATTGCAGTGTGCAGTCAGAGTTTCTAAAACATTTGAAACACACTATGCCACGGAAGAAATTTTCTGTTTTTACTCTATTCTTTTCGAAAATTACTGTTTTAAAGCATAAGAAGTTGTGGAAAAAACAGATGGTTGTGGTAAGAAATATTCCACAAAAAGTGTACCTAAATAGAGAAAGGGGAAAGGTTTATGGATAAATTAACATGACCAAACAATACTTCACAACAAGAATAACAAAGCAAAAGAAAAACAAACTTATTAGGTTTAAGGGTGATCCAAAATAGGTCCAGAAGGTGGTCCAAAATAGAAACCTGGTGATCCAAAATTCCGACCAGAGTAATGATCGAAGAAACGAGTTTTTAGGCTTAAATCTTGTTACATTGCAACAAACAACGATACGTTTCGATAGTAAAAGCCTTGATCTTAGTAATGAACGGAAAAAGCAGTAAAAATTGTAACATATACTTTTTATTTCAGAAAATACCATAGCCACTTCCCAAAGCAGTCGAAAATAGGTCCGTTACTCGTTACATCCGTTTGTTACATATTTTTTTGATAGCACATGTTTTCCAGAAAGAATCAATTCCATAAAAAAAATCCTTTGGATGTAATTTTTAAAATATGCTTTGGGTTTTTTTACATATAGCAAAACTAAAAAAAATAACTCAAATTCTTTTTAATGTTTTTGGTCCTAAGCTGTTACTAAAATTTGAAATCTGAAAATCGAGTTTTTAAGTTCATGATTTCTTAAAATCCTCAACAATTTTGTGTTGGTTGTAAAACTCATTTACAAGCTGCATCTTTTTCTTTATTTTGAATTTACTTTCTGAATCTGAGTTCAATAGTTGAACTGTAAATCTGTTTCCACATTCCGATAAGATTTCTGGAATGCCCAAAATATACGGTTCTAGACCAAAATTTCATGCGCTAAGTTTGAGAGCCCTCATTCATGAAATTTTCATTTAAATTCTGTAGTTCTTGTTTTATATAAATTCATTATTTAATTTTTTTTTAAATTATGTCTTTATTTGTATCAATTCATCATCACATTTATATGACATTATTCCATTAAATTTAGTGTTCGGCTTGAATTTGCTGAGTGCAATCAAATATTCAATGTAGAAGAACATCCTGTAATGACAAAAATATTTTTAAGATAAAATTAAAAACTATCCTAAAAATAAACCAAATATAAAGAGAGTGAATTTCTGCGATGGAAGACTGCATCGATTTGCCTCTGAAGATATTTATGATTTTGTTGGCCATCTCTTCTATCGATGCAATGCCCGCAACGCGATGAAGATCTTCGGTGCTGTGCCAAGGTAGAAGCCGCAAAATCATTTTCAGAACTTTGTTCTGAATTCTTTGGATGGCTTTTGTGTAGCCGATTATTGTACGCGTGACACTATCTCGGCCAATAGGCCTTCCCGAATGGATAAACTTCCTCTAATGTCGCACACACACGACGGCTGAGCTGCCGTGTCGTGAGCGGTCGTCAGTCAAGCTACAATCTTCAGCGAGGGTGGATGCGAGTCTCCCGTTCAGCCAGTGCAGCACGCAGCTTAAGTTTGCACAGCTTTCTTCCTCGTCACGCAGCAGCTAGACCAAATCGGAACTGCATACATTATCGCTGGTTGGAGTTGGAACACCTATTTGTAGATCAGCATCCTATTCCTCAGGCAGAGTCGGGATTTCCAGTTGATGAGAGAATAAAGAGATTTAGTGTATTTATCACATTTAGATTGAATATCTTCAAAGTGATTTTTAAAAGTAAGATTCCAATCAAATATGAGTCCCAAGTATTTCATATGATCAGACCATTCTTATGAAACTCCAACAAAAGTTATGGAATGATTTTCATTAGGTTTAAAAAATTCAGCTCTTGGCTTATGGGGGAAAAAAATAAGTTGAGTTTTGGAAGCATTTGGAGAAATTATCCACATTTTCAAGTAATTCAAAAAGGAATTTAAATTTTGTCGCAATGTACTGCATACCACCCGTAAATTTCGACCTTTGGCTGAAAGCAAAGTATCATCAGCAAATAATCTTCTACCTTTTCCTTCTGGTACATCGGGAAGATCAGAAGTAGAAATATTGTATAAAATTGGCCAAAGAATACTGCCCTGAGGGACCCCAGCTCTAATGGGTGTCCTTTCCGAGCAAGAATTTCGATAGCTTACTTGCAAAGTTCGGCTAGTCAAGTTATTTTGAATAATTTTGGTGAGATTTACGGGAAAATTAAATCGAGCTAATTTAGCTACTAAACCTTTGTGCCAAACACTGTCAAAAGCTTTTTCGATATCAAGAAGAGCAGTTGAATAACCTTCAGATTTGCTAGCGTTAATCATATAAGTTACACTCAAAAGTTGATGTGTAGAAGAATGTCCATGACGAAAACCAAATTGTTCATCGGGGAAAATAGAATTCTGATTAATGTGGATCATCATTCTATTCCAAATAACTCTCTCAAATAAGTTACCTAAAGAAGGAAGCAAACTAATTGGTCGATAACTTGAAGGCTCTGAAGCACTTTTTCCAGGTTTCAAAATTGGAGTTACTTTGGCATTTTTCCATTTATTGGGAAAATAAGCCAAGTATTATTGAAGATTTTAACTAAAAAATTTAAAGTGCTTTCAGCCAACTTTTTAATAAGAATATAGAAAATCCCATCTTCCCCCGGGGCTTTCATATTGTTAAATATTTGAAATTCAATTTAAGGTCATCAATATTTATCTCACAAGAACTTTCAAGCTTAGAAAGAATATCATTGGACTTACAACGTTTAAATTAAAATCAAAAGCAAACTCAAATTATTGGGCCAATTTTTTTAGCTTTTTCTGCATTAGTTAAAAGAAGTTTATCTCCATCTTTCAAAGTAGGAATTGGCTTCTGGGCCTTTTTCAGAATTTTTTATTTACTTTCAAAAATGGCTTTGAGAAGGGTTTTATGTTCTCTACTGCTTTTGTAAAATTTTCGTTACGAATAAAATTTAAACGACGTTTGTTCTCTTTTTGAAGATCGCAATAAATAAATTTCAAATAAGGATCCCTAGTTCGTTGATATTGGCGTCGACGAATGTTTTTCAGTCGTATTAAAAACTGAAGATCATCATCAATCAAAGGTTGATTAAATTTATGTTTAGCTTTAGCTATTGAAGCGGCTTTAGCATTGACTATTGAAGTTGTCAAATTTTCTACAGACAAATCAATATCTTCTATTGAATTAAGTGGAACGTTTACATCTAAAATACGTTCAAAAAAATTCCTATATCGCTCTCAGTCAGGTTTTTGAAAATTAAATGTAGATTTTAAAAGGTTTATCATGGGATTTTGGGATACAGAAAAAGTTAATGGAAGTTGGTCTGAATCGAGGTCCGCATGAGTAACTAATTGACTGCAAAGCTCGCCTAAATTCGTTAGAACCAAATCAATTGTGGAGGGATTTCTAATTGAAGAGAAACAAGTATGCCCATTAGGAAATTCAACAGTTTAACCACCTGCAGAGCAGTCATTAAATAAAATATTTCCATTAGAATTTGATGAAATATTATTTCAAGAGCGGTTTTTTGCATTAAAGTCACCAATAATAAAAAAATAGACTTATTTCTGGTGAGTTTTTGTAAATCTCCCTTCAAAAAATTTTTCTGTTCACCGCTACATTGAAATGGCAAGTATGCAGCAACAATTTTGATTTTCCTCATAGAAGTTTCTAATTAAATTAAAATTTCTAAGACTTTTGTATTGAAAGAAGGAAGAAGTCTTAATTTGAGACGACTACTGATGACAATAGCTACACCCCCATCTTGTCGATCAAGTCTGGCTTTAAAAAAGTTTCAGTGATGGCAGCAATATGTATGTTTTGAGTTTATGTCGTGAGACGGAAAATCATGTAAATAAAATAAATGAAACAAATATTTTACCCGCAGACTACAACACGATTAGAACTAGGCAAATCAAAAACGTCATTGGTTCTAAATATTAAAACATAGATTTTTTCTCAAATGCAAATAAATATCAACATTGGTTTCCATGCTATATCGTTTCAGATATTCGAGAAGGCCAGAAAATGCTACAAATCAGACGAACAATTGTTTGCCAAACTAGAAGCAGTCCAGATCGAGCTGGAAGAGGAAAATTTGAGCTTGCAAAAGGATCCCGGCACCGAGCGACAGCTGCTGGATGAAACGGAAATTGTGTTCAATGTTCTTGCCTCGGTCAAGTTCAACGAATCCATCCGGAATGCGGTGCGGACAAATGTGGCTGGGACAAGGAAAATCCTGTGTCTAACCCAACGGATGACCCGACTCCGGTCAGTGGTTCATGTTTCCACTTTGTACTCGAACTGCAATAGGAAACTGATCAAGGAAGTAATATACGATGACACCCCGATGCAGTACAAGCTGATTTTGGAGGTACGATTGTGTAGTCGAAAAATTCAATTTGGATTAACTCGATTTGAGTAAAGCAATTGAAAGGTTTCTCTCGATTTCTTTATCCACTTCAATATTCATACAAAAACTTCATACAAACATTACGTGAAAAGCTGAATTTATTAGAGATTCGAAATACGTAACATCAACCATTTCGTACATCGAGTTACAAATAGTTCATCGAAGCTTAAAATTCCATAGGCTTCACAAAACCGTTCAACCTGAAAGTTTTCATGAATAGAAATAAAATTGCAATCCACAGCTCACCGAATCCTTGGGGGAACAGGAAATGGACCAGCTGCAGCACTGCCTTCTCGGGGAGATGCCCAATACTTATACGTTCAGCAAAAAATGTGCCGAAGTTATGATACGAGAAGAGTTTTCCCATCTTCCCATTGGAATTTTCCGCCCACCTATAGGTAAGTTTTGTTTTTGGTTTACTTCCTTCTACAGAGTTGAAACTGATTCGGCAGCCATATCTCAAGCATCAGGATTGAAACCATGCAATAAACAAACGTTGTTTTTATGTTAGAAAATATTTTTTAAATTGAAGTTTAATCTTGGTGAAAGAATGCTTGAAATTGTTATCAAAGACAAAATAGAAAAATTGACAAAATTGACAATATTGACAAAATTTACAAAAATTGACGAAATTGACAAAATTGACAAAATTGACAAAATTGACAAAATTGACAAAATTGACAAAATTGACAAAATTGACAAAATTGACAAAATTGACAAAATTGACAAAATTGACAAAATTCACAAAACTCACAAAAATGACAAAATTTACAAAATTAACAAAATTGACAAAATTGACAAAATTGACAAAATTGATAAAATTGACAAAATTGACAAAATTGACAAAATTGACAACATTGACAAAATTGACAAAATTGACAAAATTGACAAAATTGACAAAATTGACAAAATTGACAAAATTGACAAAATTGACAAAATTGACAAAATTGACAAAATTGACAAAATTGACAAAATTGACAAAATTGACAAAATTGACAAAATTGACAAAATTGACAAAATTGACAAAATTGACAAAATTGACAAAATTGACAAAATTGACAAAATTGACAAAATTGACAAAATTGACAAAATTGACAAAATTGACAAAATTGACAAAATTGACAAAATTGACAAAATTGACAAAATTGACAAAATTGACAAAATTGACAAAATTGACAAAATTGACAAAATTGACAAAATTGACAAAATTGACAAAATTGACAAAATTGACAAAATTGACAAAATTGACAAAATTGACAAAATTGACAAAATTGACAAAATTGACAAAATTGACAAAATTGACAAAATTGACAAAATTGACAAAATTGACAAAATTGACAAAATTGACAAAATTGACAAAAATGACAAAAATGACAAAAATGACAAAAATGACAAAAATGACAAAAATGACAAAAATGACAAAAATGACAAAAATGACAAAAATGACAAAAATGACAAAAATGACAAAAATGACAAAAATGACAAAAATGACAAAAATGACAAAAATGACAAAAATGACAAAAATGACAAAAATGACAAAAATGACAAAAATGACAAAAATGACAAAAATGACAAAAATGACAAAAATGACAAAAATGACAAAAATGACAAAAATGACAAAAATGACAAAAATGACAAAAATGACAAAAATGACAAAAATGACAAAAATGACAAAAATGACAAAAATGACAAAAATGACAAAAATGACAAAAATGACAAAAATGACAAAAATGACAAAAATGACAAAAATGACAAAAATGACAAAAATGACAAAAATGACAAAAATGACAAAAATGACAAAAATGACAAAAATGACAAAAATGACAAAAATGACAAAAATGACAAAAATGACAAAAATGACAAAAATGACAAAAATGACAAAAATGACAAAAATGACAAAAATGACAAAAATGACAAAAATGACAAAAATGACAAAAATGACAAAAATGACAAAAATGACAAAAATGACAAAAATGACAAAAATGACAAAAATGACAAAAATGACAAAAATGACAAAAATGACAAAAATGACAAAAATGACAAAAATGACAAAAATGACAAAAATGACAAAAATGACAAAAATGACAAAAATGACAAAAATGACAAAATTGACAAAATTGACAAAATTGACAAAATTGACAAAAATGACAAAAATGACAAAAATGACAAAAATGACAAAAATGACAAAAATGACAAAAATGACAAAAATGACAAAAATGACAAAATTGACAAAAATGACAAAAATGACAAAAATGACAAAAATGACAAAAATGACAAAAATGACAAAAATGACAAAAATGACAAAAATGACAAAAATGACAAAAATGACAAAAATGACAAAAATGACAAAAATGACAAAAATGACAAAAATGACAAAAATGACAAAAATGACAAAAATGACAAAAATGACAAAAATGACAAAAATGACAAAAATGACAAAAATGACAAAAATGACAAAAATGACAAAAATGACAAAAATGACAAAAATGACAAAAATGACAAAAATGACAAAAATGACAAAAATGACAAAAATGACAAAAATGACAAAAATGACAAAATTGACAAAATTGACAAAAATGACAAAAATGACAAAAATGACAAAAATGACAAAAATGACAAAAATGACAAAAATGACAAAAATGACAAAAATGACAAAAATGACAAAAATGACAAAAATGACAAAAATGACAAAAATGACAAAAATGACAAAAATGACAAAAATGACAAAAATGACAAAAATGACAAAAATGACAAAAATGACAAAAATGACAAAAATGACAAAAATGACAAAAATGACAAAAATGACAAAAATGACAAAAATGACAAAAATGACAAAAATGACAAAAATGACAAAAATGACAAAAATGACAAAAATGACAAAAATGACAAAAATGACAAAAATGACAAAAATGACAAAAATGACAAAAATGACAAAAATGACAAAAATGACAAAAATGACAAAAATGACAAAAATGACAAAAATGACAAAAATGACAAAAATGACAAAAATGACAAAAATGACAAAAATGACAAAAATGACAAAAATGACAAAAATGACAAAAATGACAAAAATGACAAAAATGACAAAAATGACAAAAATGACAAAAATGACAAAAATGACAAAAATGACAAAAATGACAAAAATGACAAAAATGACAAAAATGACAAAAATGACAAAAATGACAAAAATGACAAAAATGACAAAAATGACAAAAATGACAAAAATGACAAAAATGACAAAAATGACAAAAATGACAAAAATGACAAAAATGACAAAAATGACAAAAATGACAAAAATGACAAAAATGACAAAAATGACAAAAATGACAAAAATGACAAAAATGACAAAAATGACAAAAATGACAAAAATGACAAAAATGACAAAAATGACAAAAATGACAAAATTGACAAAATTGACAAAATTGACAAAAATGACAAAAATGACAAAATTGACAAAAATGACAAAAATGACAAAAATGACAAAAATGACAAAAATGACAAAAATGACAAAAATGACAAAAATGACAAAAATGACAAAAATGACAAAAATGACAAAAATGACAAAAATGACAAAAATGACAAAAATGACAAAAATGACAAAAATGACAAAAATGACAAAAATGACAAAAATGACAAAAATGACAAAAATGACAAAAATGACAAAAATGACAAAAATGACAAAAATGACAAAAATGACAAAAATGACAAAAATGACAAAAATGACAAAAATGACAAAAATGACAAAAATGACAAAAATGACAAAAATGACAAAAATGACAAAAATGACAAAAATGACAAAAATGACAAAAATGACAGAAATGACAAAAATGACAAAAATAACAAAAATGACAAAAATGACAAAAATGACAAAAATGACAAAAATGACAAAAATGACAAAAATGACAAAAATGACAAAAATGACAAAAATGACAAAAATGACAAAAATGACAAAAATGACAAAAATGACAAAAATGACAAAAATGACAAAAATGACAAAAATGACAAAAATGACAAAAATGACAAAAATGACATATCATGTCACTTTTGTCAGTTTTGTCAATTTTGTCAATTTTTTCAATTTTGTCAATTTTGTCAATTTTGTCAATTTTGTCAATTTTGTCAATTTCGTCAATTTTGTCAATTTTGACAATTTTGTCAATTTTGTCAATTTTGTCAATTTTGTCAATTTTGACAATTTTGTCAATTTTGTCAATTTTGTCAATTTTGTCAATTTTGTCAATTTTGTTAATTTTGTCAATTTTGTCATTTATTTCAATTTTGCCAATTTTGTCAATTTTGTCAATTTTGTCAATTTTGTCAATTTTGACCCTATTGGAATTTCACGCAATTATTTTTTCAAAATCCTTGTTTTCTTCACTTCAGAGATTACCCAGAGCGAACGTTTTATTTTTTTAAACACATGGTTGGGCATCTTTATTAAATTGTATTCTTTCAGTCCAACCCATTCGCGATAAATCAGATCCTATAGAAATCGCTGGAAAATAATCAACATATATGTGGCGTTTTACAACATAGTTTCGAACACAGTTATCGTTTCGTAAATTGCTGTAATTCCAAAAACATAAATCGAGATTATACTTATTATAAAAAAAATCATAGAAATCATTCATAGATCATACAGGATTTTCTAGGATCCAGCCATTCGAAAACCCACAATTGGTTTCAAATTATCTAAAAATTATGGAATCATTTTTGATTCTTTATGGATTGAATACGTTCGAAATTCTTGAATCATAATTGAATGATTCAGAATATAGAATTGTATCATGTGTTTATAATTGTTTGTCTTTTGAGTAATTTACAGGCTGTAAGAAAGGCTACAATCCACTGTCAAGTGTGTTAAATTGCGTTTTTGGTATTTCAAAACAAATTTCTTTTTCAAATATAGGTATTTCAAAAAAAGGAAGCCCCATTCGTTTTTCTTTACTCTAATGAACTTTGCATTTGAAGTTCCCAACCAAAATTCAGCCAATTTCGTTAAATTCAGAACGTCCCTGCTGTACACCATGAACACTAATTACTGGTTGATAAACCGTAACCGCTCTCTGATTATCTCGTGTTACGACTTTCAGTAATTTCCACCTACCGGGAGCCTCTGCCAGGCTGGACGGACAATCTCAATGGACCCTCGGGGCTCTGCATGTGGACTGTTCGTGGCTGGATTCGGACCATCTGGGGTAACGCTTCGAAAAAGGCAAATCTGGTCCCAGTGGATTATTGCGTCAATGCCATGCTGGTGGCGGCCTTCGACGTCATGAACCGAACTCGACGAATTCAATCAATTCCTCCTGAAATGACGACGACGACGACGACGACGATGGACGCTGCTGATAAGCGGGATAATTGGAAGGAAGATAATTTCGAAGGCTGTCAACTGCCGGGAAAATTCCTGCGCCAGGAGCTGCCAACCTACAACTACATGTACCCGGAAAATAATCTGACCTGGGGCAAGTATATGCAGATGGTGTCTCTCGGCTTCGACAATCGGCTTCATCAGATTGTGTGGTGAGTATAGAGCTTTGGGCAGCTGAAATCTTTTGACCCTGCTAGCATTCCGGTGCTATTTTTGGAACCTTAAATTGAAATTTAACCTTTCATCGAAGATAAATGTCAGGGCTAAATTTATAAGAGAAGGGATGGCAATTGCCTTGGGTAGCTAAATGTAAACTATGATCATTGATAAGAATTTGCATTTTTTCACTTCAAATGACTTCGTTTACTGTGGTCCAAAAATAGGACTTATGTTTGCGTGATGCCATTTTCCTTGGCCAGCTTGAAGGCCTCAGCCAAGTTTATATGGAAATTTCACATCATTTGTCTCAGCTAAACTGCAAAATACACTTTGTTTTCTCTAATGGACCCTTATGGACGTGCTTCGAATGCTTTAAATTATGGTTTAAAAAATTTAACACATATTCTTTAGAAATTGAAGATGATACTAGTTACGATAAAAAATTTAAAAAGCGTAAATTAACATTTATAAAGAGTAAATTATTCTACTGAATCGAATAAAGATTCCCTTTTCTTCGATTGATTTGATTCAGTAAATAAACACCTATACGCTTTGGTGATAAAATCTATAATACAATAACGTGCAAAATACTAAAATCCCTCCTAATATACTCAATTGAGATACGAAATCAAGATTTTTCTAAACATTTCTCCAGGTTGAAGAAAATTGAAACGTTGTTACACCCATAGAGGAGGTTGCCAAAATCTAATTACTATTAAACGAATCGCTGTGCCGAAAATGCGCTGAAAAGTGTACTGTATCAAAGATGATATGATTGAAAAAGTACGATTGGCATAAAGACTCGAGCTCCCAAGCATCGATGATTCGAAAATTTAATTTGATCTCATCGAACAAAGTTTGAGGTTTTTTTTTTAAATGTCAAAACTAGAAATGATATTGAAACTTTTTTAACATTATTTCTTTTTCAACTTTTTTTGATATTCTTTGATACAACTTCAATCTGCGAATCTATAATTTAACAAGCGAGAAAATATTGATAAACTGTGATTTCTTATTTTGTATAACAGGAAGTTAGAAAATAAAAGACTAACGAGCTCATTACGGAATCTCTTGTTATAAATGTCATTTTATAAATGATAACTATACACTTGTTGTTGACTAGAAGGAAATGTTAAGAAATTTTTCAACTATCCATTTTTCCTGAGCTACTTCATATCAGTGCAAGGTAATCACATCGAAATTTTGATGATTCTCAACTTGCAACTATACGTTCGGAAAATGAATATTTAAGATAAGTATTTGATTAGAATTGCTGTGAACTCAATAA